>NC_090378.1:131902071-132571480 GCF_036365525.1 Heterodontus francisci | reverse complement strand
TGAAACACCTTCCCCAACACACTGAAACCCCTTCCACACACACTGAAACCTCATCCCCACACACTGAAACACCTTCCCCATACACTGAAACCCCTTCCGCACACACTGAAACCCATCCCCACACACTGAAACCCCACCCCCACTCACTGAAACCCCTTCCCCACACACTGAAACCCCGTCCCCAACCACTGTAACCCTTCCCCACACACGGAAACACTTCCCCACACACAGAAACCCCTTCCCCACACACTGAAACCCTTCCCCACACTCCTAAACCCCTACCCCACACACTGAAACACCTTCCCCACACTCCTAAACCCCTTCTACATACACTGAAACCCCTTCCCCACTCACTGAAACATCTTCCCCACACACTGAAACCCCTTCCGCACACACTGAAACCCATTCCACACACATTGTAACCCATCAGCACACACTGAAACCCATCCCCACACACTGAAACCCATCCCCACACACTGAAACACCTTCCCCACTCACTGAAACCCATTCCGCACACATTGTAACCCATCCCCACACACTGAAACCCATCCCCACACATTGAAACCCATCCCCACACACTGAAACACCTTCCCCACTCACTGAAACCCTTCCCCACAAAATGAAACACATCCCCACAAATTGAAACTCATCCCCACACACAGAAACACCTTCCCAACACACCGAAACCCCTACTCTACACACTGAAACACATTCCCCACACACTGAAACCCCTTCCCCAACACACTGAAACCCCTTCCCCACACACTGAAACATCATCCCCACTCACTGAAACACCTTCCCCACACACTGAAACCCCTTCCGCACACACTGAAACCCATCCCCACACACTGAAACCTCATCCCCACTCACTGAAACACCTTCCCCACACACTGAAACCCCTTCCGCACACACTGAAACCCATCCCCACACACTGAAACCCCACCCGCACACACTGAAACCCCTTCCGCACACACTGAAACACCTTCCCCACACACTGAAACCCGTTCTGCACGCATTGTAACCCATCCCCACACACTGAAACCCATCCCCACACACTGAAACCCCTTCCCCACTCTCTGAAATCCTTCCCCACACACTGCAAACCCTTCCCCACTCACTGAAGCACATCCCCACACACTGAAACCCCTTCTCCACACACTGTAAATCATCCCCACACAATGAAACCCTTTCCCCACACACTGAAACACATCCCCACACACTGAAACACCTTCCCCACAGACTGAAACCCCTTCTGCACACACTGAAACACCATCCCCAGACACTGAAACCCCTTCCCCACACACTGAAACCCCTTCCACACACACTGAAACCCCTTCCACACACACTGAAACACATTCCCCACACACTGAAACCCCTTCCACACACACTGAAATTCCTTCCCCACACACTGAAGCCCCTTCCGCAAACACTGAAACACCTTCCCTACACACTGAAACGACTTCCCCACACTCTGAAGCCCCTTCCGCTCACAGTGAAGCCCTTCTTCACACACTGAAACCCCTTCCCCACACACTGAAACCCCTTCCCCACACGCTGAAACACATCCCCACACACTGAAACGCCTTCCCCACACACTGAATCCCCTTCCCCACACACAGAAAGCCCTTACTCCCACACTGAAACCCTTCCCCACACTCTGAAACCCCTTCCCCAGACACTGAAACACCTTCCCCACACACTGAAACCCCTTCTGCACGCATTGTAACCCATCCCCACACACTGAAACCCATCCCCACACACTGAAACCCCTTCCCCTCTCTCTGAAACCCTTCCCCACACACTGAAACCCCTTCTGCACACACTGAAACACCTTTCCCACACACTGATACCCTTCCCCACACACTGAAACACCTTCCGCACACACTGTAACGCTTCCCCACACACTGAATCCCATTCCCCACTCACTGAAACCCCATCCCCAACCACTGTAACCCTTCCCCACACACGGAAACACTTCCCCACACACTGAAACCTCTTCCCCACACACTGAAACCCCTTCCCCACACACTGAAACCACTTTCCCACGCACTGAAAGCCTTCCCCACACACTGAAACCCCTTCCCCACACACTGAAACACCTTCCCCACACACTGAAACCCTTCCCCACACACAGAAACCCTTACCCACACACTGACACCGCTTCCCCACATACTTAAACCCCTTCAGCACACGCTGAAACACCTTCCCCACGCACTGAAACCCCTTCCCCACACACTGAAACACCTTCCACACACACTGAAACACCTTCCCCACACACTGAAACACCTTCCGCACACACTGAAACCCATCCCCACACACTGAAACCCCACAGCCTCACACTGAAACCCCTGACCCAAACACTGAAACACATCCCCACACACTGAAATACCTTCCCCACACACTGAAACCCATTTTTCACACATTGTAACCCATACCCACACACTGAAACCCATCCCCACACACTGAAACCACTCCCCACACACTGACACCCCTTCCGCACTCACTGAAACACCTTCCCCACACACTGTAACCCTTCCCCACACACTGAAACCCATTCCCCAATCAATGAAACCCCGTCCCCACACACTGTAACCCTTCCCCACACACGGAAACACTTCCCCACACACTGAAACCCCTTCCCCACACACTGAAACCCCTTCCCCACACACTGAAACCACTTCCCCACACACTGAAACCCTTCCCCACACACTGAAACCCCACCCCCACTCACTGAAACCCCTTCCCCACACACTGAAACCCCGTCCCCAACCACTGTAACCCTTCCCCACACACGGAAACACTTCCCCACACACAGAAACCCCTTCCCCACACACTGAAACCCTTCCCCACACTCCTAAACCCCTACCCCACACACTGAAACACCTTCCCCACACTCCTAAACCCCTTCTACATACACTGAAACCCCTTCCCCACTCACTGAAACATCGTCCCCACACACTGAAACCCCTTCCGCACACACTGAAACCCATTCCACACACATTGTAACCCATCAGCACACACTGAAACCCATCCCCACACACTGAAACCCATCCCCACACACTGAAACACCTTCCCCACTCACTGAAACCCATTCCGCACACATTGTAACCCATCCCCACACACTGAAACCCATCCCCACACATTGAAACCCATCCCCACACACTGAAACACCTTCCCCACTCACTGAAACCCTTCCCCACAAAATGAAACACATCCCCACAAATTGAAACTCATCCCCACACACAGAAACACCTTCCCAACACACCGAAACCCCTACTCTACACACTGAAACACATTCCCCACACACTGAAACCCCTTCCCCAACACACTGAAACCCCTTCCCCACACACTGAAACATCATCCCCACTCACTGAAACACCTTCCCCACACACTGAAACCCCTTCCGCACACACTGAAACCCATCCCCACACACTGAAACCTCATCCCCACTCACTGAAACACCTTCCCCACACACTGAAACCCCTTCCGCACACACTGAAACCCATCCCCACACACTGAAACCCCACCCGCACACACTGAAACCCCTTCCGCACACACTGAAACACCTTCCCCACACACTGAAACCCGTTCTGCACGCATTGTAACCCATCCCCACACACTGAAACCCATCCCCACACACTGAAACCCCTTCCCCACTCTCTGAAATCCTTCCCCACACACTGCAAACCCTTCCCCACTCACTGAAGCACATCCCCACACACTGAAACCCCTTCTCCACACACTGTAAATCATCCCCACACAATGAAACCCTTTCCCCACACACTGAAACACATCCCCACACACTGAAACACCTTCCCCACAGACTGAAACCCCTTCTGCACACACTGAAACACCATCCCCAGACACTGAAACCCCTTCCCCACACACTGAAACCCCTTCCCCACACACTGAAACCACTTTCCCACGCACTGAAAGCCTTCCCCACACACTGAAACCCCTTCCCCACACACTGAAACACCTTCCCCACACACTGAAACCCTTCCCCACACACAGAAACCCTTACCCACACACTGACACCGCTTCCCCACATACTTAAACCCCTTCAGCACACGCTGAAACACCTTCCCCACGCACTGAAACCCCTTCCCCACACACTGAAACACCTTCCACACACACTGAAACACCTTCCCCACACACTGAAACACCTTCCGCACACACTGAAACCCATCCCCACACACTGAAACCCCACAGCCTCACACTGAAACCCCTGACCCAAACACTGAAACACATCCCCACACACTGAAATACCTTCCCCACACACTGAAACCCATTTTTCACACATTGTAACCCATACCCACACACTGAAACCCATCCCCACACACTGAAACCACTCCCCACACACTGACACCCCTTCCGCACTCACTGAAACACCTTCCCCACACACTGTAACCCTTCCCCACACACTGAAACCCATTCCCCAATCAATGAAACCCCGTCCCCACACACTGTAACCCTTCCCCACACACGGAAACACTTCCCCACACACTGAAACCCCTTCCCCACACACTGAAACCCCTTCCCCACACACTGAAACCACTTCCCCACACACTGAAACCCTTCCCCACACACTGAAACCCCACCCCCACTCACTGAAACCCCTTCCCCACACACTGAAACCCCGTCCCCAACCACTGTAACCCTTCCCCACACACGGAAACACTTCCCCACACACAGAAACCCCTTCCCCACACACTGAAACCCTTCCCCACACTCCTAAACCCCTACCCCACACACTGAAACACCTTCCCCACACTCCTAAACCCCTTCTACATACACTGAAACCCCTTCCCCACTCACTGAAACATCGTCCCCACACACTGAAACCCCTTCCGCACACACTGAAACCCATTCCACACACATTGTAACCCATCAGCACACACTGAAACCCATCCCCACACACTGAAACCCATCCCCACACACTGAAACACCTTCCCCACTCACTGAAACCCATTCCGCACACATTGTAACCCATCCCCACACACTGAAACCCATCCCCACACATTGAAACCCATCCCCACACACTGAAACACCTTCCCCACTCACTGAAACCCTTCCCCACAAAATGAAACACATCCCCACAAATTGAAACTCATCCCCACACACAGAAACACCTTCCCAACACACCGAAACCCCTACTCTACACACTGAAACACATTCCCCACACACTGAAACCCCTTCCCCAACACACTGAAACCCCTTCCCCACACACTGAAACATCATCCCCACTCACTGAAACACCTTCCCCACACACTGAAACCCCTTCCGCACACACTGAAACCCATCCCCACACACTGAAACCTCATCCCCACTCACTGAAACACCTTCCCCACACACTGAAACCCCTTCCGCACACACTGAAACCCATCCCCACACACTGAAACCCCACCCGCACACACTGAAACCCCTTCCGCACACACTGAAACACCTTCCCCACACACTGAAACCCGTTCTGCACGCATTGTAACCCATCCCCACACACTGAAACCCATCCCCACACACTGAAACCCCTTCCCCACTCTCTGAAATCCTTCCCCACACACTGCAAACCCTTCCCCACTCACTGAAGCACATCCCCACACACTGAAACCCCTTCTCCACACACTGTAAATCATCCCCACACAATGAAACCCTTTCCCCACACACTGAAACACATCCCCACACACTGAAACACCTTCCCCACAGACTGAAACCCCTTCTGCACACACTGAAACACCATCCCCAGACACTGAAACCCCTTCCCCACACACTGAAACCCCTTCCACACACACTGAAACCCCTTCCACACACACTGAAACACATTCCCCACACACTGAAACCCCTTCCACACACACTGAAATTCCTTCCCCACACACTGAAACCCCTTCCGCAAACACTGAAACACCTTCCCTACACACTGAAACGACTTGCCCACACTCTGAAGCCCCTTCCGCTCACAGTGAAGCCCTTCTTCACACACTGAAACCCCTTCCCCACACACTGAAACCCCTTCCCCACACGCTGAAACACATCCCCACACACTGAAACGCCTTCCCCACACACTGAATCCCCTTCCCCACACACAGAAAGCCCTTACTCCCACACTGAAACCCTTCCCCACACTCTGAAACCCCTTCCCCAGACACTGAAACACCTTCCCCACACACTGAAACCCCTTCTGCACGCATTGTAACCCATCCCCACACACTGAAACCCATCCCCACACACTGAAACCCCTTCCCCTCTCTCTGAAACCCTTCCCCACACACTGAAACCCCTTCTGCACACACTGAAAAAACTTTCCCACACACTGATACCCTTCCCCACACACTGAAACACCTTCCGCACACACTGTAACGCTTCCCCACACACTGAATCCCATTCCCCACTCACTGAAACCCCATCCCCAACCACTGTAACCCTTCCCCACACACGGAAACACTTCCCCACACACTGAAACCTCTTCCCCACACACTGAAACCCCTTCCCCACACACTGAAACCACTTTCCCACGCACTGAAACCCTTCCCCACACACTGAAACCCCTTCCCCACACACTGAAACACCTTCCCCACACACTGAAACCCTTCCCCACACACAGAAACCCTTACCCACACACTGACACCGCTTCCCCACATACTTAAACCCCTTCAGCACACGCTGAAACACCTTCCCCACGCACTGAAACCCCTTCCCCACACACTGAAACACCTTCCACACACACTGAAACACCTTCCCCACACACTGAAACACCTTCCGCACACACTGAAACCCATCCCCACACACTGAAACCCCACAGCCTCACACTGAAACCCCTGACCCAAACACTGAAACACATCCCCACACACTGAAATACCTTCCCCACACACTGAAACCCATTTTTCACACATTGTAACCCATACCCACACACTGAAACCCATCCCCACACACTGAAACCACTCCCCACACACTGACACCCCTTCCGCACTCACTGAAACACCTTCCCCACACACTGTAACCCTTCCCCACACACTGAAACCCATTCCCCAATCAATGAAACCCCGTCCCCACACACTGTAACCCTTCCCCACACACGGAAACACTTCCCCACACACTGAAACCCCTTCCCCACACACTGAAACCCCTTCCCCACACACTGAAACCACTTCCCCACACACTGAAACCCTTCCCCACACACTGAAGCCCCTTCGCCACACACTGAAACCACTTCCCCACACACTGAAACCCCTTCCCCACACACTGAAACCACTTCGCCACACACTGAAACACCTTCCCCACCACTGAAACCCTTCCCCACATACTGAAACCGTTCCCCACATACTGAAACCGCTTCCCCACATACTGAAACCCCTTCCGCACACGATGAAACACCTTCCCCACGCACTGAAACCCCTTCCCCATACACTGAAACTCCTTCCACACATCTGAAACACCTTCCCCACACACTGAAACCCCTTCCGCACAAACTGAAGCCAAGCCCCACACACTGAAACCCCACACCCTCACGCTGAAACCCCTTCCCCACACACTGAAACGAATTCCGCACACATTGTAACCCATACCCACACACTGCAACCCATCCCCACCCACGGAAACCCTTCCCCACACACTGAAACCCCTTCCTGACACACTGAAACCACTTCCACACACACTGAAACACATCCCCACACACTGAAACACCTTCCCCACACACTAAAACCCCTTCCACACACACTGAAACCCAGCCCCACACACTGAAACCCATCCCCACACACTGAAACCCATCCCCACACACTGAAACACCTTCCCCACACACTGAACTCCCTTCCCCACACACTGAAACCCTTCCCCACACTCCTAAACCCCTACCCCACACACTGAAACACCTTCCCCACACTCCTAAACCCCTTCTACATACACTGAAACCCCTTCCCCACTCACTGAAACATCTTCCCCACACACTGAAACCCCTTCCGCACACACTGAAACCCATTCCACACACATTGTAACCCATCAGCACACACTGAAAACCATCCCCACACACTGAAACCCATCCCCACACACTGAAACACCTTCCCCACTCACTGAAACCCATTCCGCACACATTGTAACCCATCCCCACACACTGAAACCCATCCCCACACATTGAAACCCATCCCCACACACTGAAACACCTTCCCCACTCACTGAAACCCTTCCCCACAAAATGAAACACATCCCCACAAATTGAAACTCATCCCCACACACAGAAACACCTTCCCAACACACCGAAACCCCTACCCTACACACTGAAACACATTCCCCACACACTGAAACCCCTTCCCCAACACACTGAAACCCCTTCCCCACACACTGAAACCTCATCCCCACTCACTGAAACACCTTCCCCACACACTGAAACCCCTTCCGCACACACTGAAACCCATCCCCACACACTGAAACCCCACCCGCACACACTGAAACCCCTTCCCCACACACTGAAACCCCTTCCCCACTCACTGAAACACATCCCCAGACACTGAAACACCTTCCCCATACACTGAAACCCGTTCTGCACGCATTGTAACCCATCCCCACACACTGAAACCCATCCCCACACACTGAAACCCCTTCCCCACTCTCTGAAATCCTTCCCCACACACTGAAAACCCTTCCCCACTCACTGAAGCACATCCCCACACACTGAAACCCCTTCTCCACACACTGAAAATCATCCCCACACAATGAAACACCTTCCCCACAGACTGAAACCCCTTCTGCACACACTGAAACACCATCCCCAATCACTGAAACCCCTTCCCCACACACTGAAACCCCTTCCACACACACTGAAACCCCTTCCACACACACTGAAACACATTCCCCACACACTGAAACCCCTTCCACACACACTGAAACACCTTCCCCACACACTGAAACCCCTTCCGCACACACTGAAACACCTTCCCTACACACTGAAACGACTTCCCCACACTCTGAAACCCCTTCCGCTCACAGTGAAGCCCTTCTTCACAAACTGAAACCCCTTCCCCTCACACTGAAACCCCTTCCCCACACGCTGAATCACATCCCCACACACTGAAACGCCTTCCCCACACACTGAATCCCCTTCCCCACACACAGAAAGCCCTTACTCCCACACTGAAACCCTTCCCCACACTCTGAAACCCCTTCCCCACACACTGAAACACCTTCCGCACACACTGAAACCCCATCAACACACACTGAAATACCTTCCCCACACACTGATACACCATCCCCACACACTGAAATCCCTTCCCCACACACTGAAACCCTTTCCCACAATCTGATACCCCTTCCCCACACACTGAAACAACTTCCTCACACAATGAAACCCCTGCCCCACACAATGAAACCCCTTCACCACACACTGAAACACCTTCCCCACACACAGAAACCCCTTCCGCACACACTGAAACACATCCCCACACTCTGAAACCCCAGCCGCACACACTGATACCCCTTCCCCACACACTGAAACCCCTTCCGCACGCAATGAAACACCTTCCCCACACACTGATACCCCTTCCCCACACAGTGAAACCCCTTCCACACACACTGTAACACCTGCCCCACACACTGAAACCCCTTCCGCACACACTGAAACCCATCCACACACACTGAAACCCCACCCCCATGCACTGAAACCTCTTCCCCACACACTGAAACCCCTTCCCCACTCACTGAAACACATCCCCATACACTGAAACACCTTCCCCACACACTGAAACCCTTACTGCACACATTGTAACCCATCCCCACACACTGAAACCCATCCCCACACACTGAAACCCCTTCCCCTCACTCTGAAACCCTTCCCCACACACTGAAAACCCTTCCCCACTCACTGAAGCACATCCCCACACACTGAAACCCCTTCCCCACACACTGAAAATCATCCCCACACACAGAAACCCTTTCCCCACACACTGAAACCCCTTCCACACACACTGAAACACCTTCCCCACACACTGAAACCCCTTCCCCACACACTGAAACCCATCCCCACACACTGAAACCACACCCTCTCACTGAAACCCCTTCCCCACACACTGAAATCCCTTACCCAAACACTGAAACACATCCCCACACACTGAAATATCTTCCCCACACACTGAAACCCATTCCGCACACATTGTAACCCATACCCACACACTGAAACCCCACACCCTCACACTGAAACCTCTTCCCCACACACTGAAATCCCTTACCCAAACACTGAAACACATCCCCACACACTGAAATATCTTCCCCACACACTGAAACCCATTCCGCACACATTGTAACCCATACCCACACACTGAAACCCATCCCCACACACTGAAACCCCTCCCCACACACAGAAAGCCCTTACTCCCACACTGAAACCCTTCCCCACACTCTGAAATCCCTTCCCCACACACTGAAACACCTTCCCCACACACTGAAACCCCTTCCCCACACACTGAAACCCTTTCCCACAATCTGATACCCCTTCCCCAAACACTGAAACACCTTCCTCACACAATGAAACCCCTTCCCCACACAATTAAACCCCTTCGCCACACACTGAAACACCTTCCCCACACACAGAAACCCCTTCCGCACACACTGAAACACATCCCCACACTCTGAAAACCCAAACGCACACACTGAAACCCCTTCCCCACACACTGAAACCCCTTCCGCACACAATGAAACACCTTCCCCACACACTGAAACCCCTTCCCCACACACTGAAACATCTTCCGCACACACTGAAACCCCTTCCGCGCACACTGAAACACGTTCCCAAACACACTGAACACATTCCCCACACACTGAAACCCCTTCCCCACACAGTGACACCCCTTCCACACACACTGGAACACCTTCCCCACACACTGAAACCCCTTCCGCACACACTGAAACCCATCCCCACACACTGAAACCCCACCCCCACACACTGAAACCCCTTCCCCACACACTGAAACCCCTTCCCAACAAACTGAAACACATCCCCATACACTGTAACATCTTCCTCACACACTAAAACCCCTTCCGCACACACTGAAACCCAGCCCCACACACTGAAACCCATCCCCACACACTGAAACCCATCCCCACACACTGAAACCCCTTACCCAAACACTGAAACACATCCCCACACACTGAAATACCTTCCCCACACACTGAAACCAATTCCGCACACATTGTAACCCATACCCACAAACTGCAACCCATCCCCGCCCACTGAAACCCCTCCCCACACACTGAAACCCCTTCCCGACACACTGAAACCACTTCCACACACACTGAAACACATCCCCACACACTGAAACATCTTCCCCACAGACTAAAGCCCCTTCCGCACACACTGAAACCCAGCCCCACACACTGAAACCCATCCCCCCACACTGAAACACCTTCCCCACACACTGAAATCCCATCCCCACACACTGCAACCCTTCCCCACACTCCTAAACCCCTTCCCCACACACTGAAACACCTTCCCCACACACTGAAACCCCTTCTCCACACACTGAAACCCCTTCCCCACTCACTGAAACATCTTCCCCACACACTGAAACCCCTTCCGCACACAGTGAAACCCATTCCACACACATTGTAACCCATCACCTCACACTGAAACCCATCCCCACACACTGAAACCCATCCCCACACACTGAAACACCTTCCCCACTCACTGAAACCCATTCCGCACACATTGTAACCCATCCCCACACACTGAAACCCATCCCCGCACACTGAAACCCATCCCCACACACTGAAACACCTTCCCCACTCACTGAAACCATTCCCCACAAAATGAAACACATCCCCACAAATTGAAACTCATCCCCACACACAGAAACACCTTCCCAACCTACCGAAACCCCTACACTACACACTGAAACACATTCCCCACACACTGAAACCCCTTCCCCAACACACTGAAACCCCTTCCACACACACTGAAACCTCATCCCCACACACTGAAACACCTTCCCCACACACTGAAACACCTTCCGCACACACTGAAACCCATCCCCACACACTGAAACCCCACCCCCACACACTGAAACCCCTTCCCCACACACTGAAACCCCTTCCCCACACACTGAAACACATCCCCAGACACTGAAACACCTTCCCCACACACTGAAACCCCTTCTGCACGCATTGTAACCCATCCCCACACACTGAAACCCATCCCCACACACTGAAACCCCTTCCCCTCTCTCTGAAACCCTTCCCCACACACTGAAACCCCTTCTGCACACACTGAAACACCTTCCCCACACACTGATACCCTTCCCCACACACTGAAACACCTTCCGCGCACACTGTAACCCTTCCCCACACACTGAATCCCATTCCCCACTCACTGAAACCCCGTCCCCAACCACTGTAACCCTTCCCCACACACGGAAACACTTCCCCACACACTGAAACCCTTTCCCCACACACTGAAACCCCTTCCCCACACACTGAAACCACTTCCCCACACACTGAAACCCTTCCCCACACACTGAAACCCCTTCCCCACACACTGACACACCTTCCACACACACTGAAACACCTTCCCCACTCACTGAAACCCCTTCCGCACACACTGAAACCCATCCCCACACACTGAAACCCCACACCCTCAAACTGAAACCCCTTACCCAAACACTGAAACACATCCCCACACACTGAAATACCTTCCCCACACACTGAAACCCATTCCGCACACATTGTAACCCATACCCACACACTGAAACCCATCCCCACACACTGAAACACCTCCCCACACACTGACACCCCTTCCGCACTCACTGAAACACCTTCCCCACACACTGTAACCCTTCCCCACACACTGAAACCCATTCCCCACTCAATGAAACCCCGTCCCCACACACTGTAACCCTTCCCCACACACGGAAACACTTCCCCACACACTGAAACCCCTTCCCCACACACTGAAACCCCTTCCCCACACACTGAAACCACTTCCCCACACACTGAAACCCTTCCCCACACACTGAAGCCCCTTCCCCACACACTGAAACACCTTCCCCACACACTGAAACCCTTCCCCACACACTGAAACTCCTTCCACACATCTGAAACACCTTCCCCACACACTGAAACCCCTTCCGCACAAACTGAAACCCAGCCCCACACACTGAAACCCCACACCCTCACGCTGAAACCCCTTCCCCACACACTGAAACCCCTTACCCAAACATTGGAACACATCCCCACACACTGAAATACCTTCCCCACACACTGAAACCAATTCCGCACACATTGTAACCCATACGCACACACTGCAACCCATCCCCACCCACTGAAACCCTTCCCCACACACTGAAACCCCTTCCTGACACACTGAAACCACTTCCACACACACTGAAACACATCCCCACACACTGAAACACCTTCCCCACACACTAAAACCCATTCCACACACACTGAAACCCATCCCCACACACTGAAACCCATCCCCACACACTGAAACCCATCCCCACACACTGAACCACTTTCCCCACACACTGAACTCCCTTCCCCACACACTGAAACCCTTCCCCACACTCCTAAACCCCTTCCACACACACTGAAACACCTTCCCCACACACTGAAACCCCTTCTACACACACTGAAACCACTTCCCCACTCACTGAAACATCTTCCCCACACACTGAAACCCCTTCCGCACACACTGAAACCAATTCCACACACATTGTAACCCATCAGCACACACTGAAACACCTCCCCACACACTGACACCCCTTCCGCACTCACTGAAACACCTTCCCCACACACTGTAACCCTTCCCCACACACTGAAACCCATTCCCCACTCAATGAAACCCCGTCCCCACACACTGTAACCCTTCCCCACACACGGAAACACTTCCCCACACACTGAAACCCCTTCCCCACACACTGAAACCCCTTCCCCACACACTGAAACCACTTCCCCACACACTGAAACCCTTCCCCACACACTGAAGCCCCTTCCCCACACACTGAAACACCTTCCCCACACACTGAAACCCCTTCCGCACAAACTGAAACCCAGCCCCACACACTGAAACCCCACACCCTCACGCTGAAACCCCTTCCCCACACACTGAAACCCCTTACCCAAACATTGGAACTCATCCCCACACACTGAAATACCTTCCCCACACACTGAAACCAATTCCGCACACATTGTAACCCATACGCACACACTG
This sequence comes from Heterodontus francisci, assembly GCF_036365525.1. Lineage (NCBI taxonomy): Eukaryota > Metazoa > Chordata > Chondrichthyes > Heterodontiformes > Heterodontidae > Heterodontus > Heterodontus francisci. The sequence continues at coordinate 132,557,298 of NC_090378.1, read as the reverse complement.
CAACCCATCCCCACCCACTGAAACCCTTCCCCACACACTGAAACCCCTTCCTGACACACTGAAACCCCTTCCCCACACACTGAAACCACTTCCCCACACACTGAAACCCTTCCCCACGCACTGAAGCCCCTTCCCCACACACTGAAACACCTTCCCCACACACTGAAACCCCTTCCGCACAAACTGAAACCCAGCCCCACACACTGAAACCCCACACCCTCACGCTGAAACCCCTTCCCCACACACTGAAACCCCTTACCCAAACATTGGAACTCATCCCCACACACTGAAATACCTTCCCCACACACTGAAACCAATTCCGCACACATTGTAACCCATACGCACACACTGCAACCCATCCCCACCCACTGAAACCCTTCCCCACACACTGAAACCCCTTCCTGACACACTGAAACCACTTCCACACACACTGAAACACATCCCCACACACTGAAACACCTTCCCCACACACTAAAACCCCTTCCACACACACTGAAACCCATCCCCACACACTGAAACCCATCCCCACACACTGAAACCCATCCCCACACACTGAACCACTTTCCCCACACACTGAACTCCCTTCCCCACACACTGAAACCCTTCCCCACACTCCTAAACCCCTTCCACACACACTGAAACACCTTCCCCACACACTGAAACCCCTTCTACACACACTGAAACCACTTCCCCACTCACTGAAACATCTTCCCCACACACTGAAACCCCTTCCGCACACACTGAAACCAATTCCACACACATTGTAACCCATCAGCACACATTGTAACCCATCCCCACACACTGAAACCCATCCCCACACATTGAAACCCATCCCCACACACTGAAACACCTTCCCCACTCACTGAAACCCTTCACCACAAAATGAAACACATCCCCACAAATTGAAACTCATCCCCACACACAGAAACACCTTCCCAACACACCGAAACCCCTACCCTACACACTGAAACACATTCCCCACACACTGAAACCCCTTCCCCAACACACTGAAACCCCTTCCCCACACACTGAAACCTCATCCCCACTCACTGAAACACCTTCCCCACACACTGAAACCCCTTCCGCACACACTGAAACCCATCCCCACACACTGAAACCACACCCGCACACACTGAAACCCCTTCCCCACACACTGAAACCCCTTCCCCACTCACTGAAACACATCCCTAGACACTGAAACCCCATCCACACACACTGAAATACCTTCCCCACACACTGATACACCATCCCCACACACTGAAATCCCTTCCCCACACACTGAAACACTTTCCCACAATCTGATACCCCTTCCCCACACACTGAAACAACTTCCTCACACAATGAAACCCCTGCCCCACACAATGAAACCCATTCACCACAAACTGAAACACCTTCCCCACACACTAAAACCCCTTCCACACACACTGAAACCCATCCCCACACACTGAAACCCATCCCCACACACTGAAACCCATCCCCACACACTGAACCACTTTCCCCACACACTGAACTCCCTTCCCCACACACTGAAACCCTTCCCCACACTCCTAAAGCCCTTCCCCACACACTGAAACACCTTCCCCACACACTGAAACCCCTTCTACACACACTGAAACCACTTCTCCTCTCACTGAAACATCTTCCCCACACACTGAAACCCCTTCCGCACACACTGAAACCAATTCCACACACATTGTAACCCATCAGCACACACTGAAACCCATCCCCACACACTGAAACCCATCCCCACACACTGAAACACCTTCCCCACTCACTGAAACCCATTCCGCACACATTGTAACCCATCCCCACGCACTGAAACCCATCCCCACACATTGAAACCCATCCCCACACACTGAAACACCTTCCCCACTCACTGAAACCCTTCCCCACAAAATGAAACACATCCCCACAAATTGAAACTCATCCCCACACACAGAAACACCTTCCCAACACACCGAAACCCCTACCCTACACACTGAAACACATTCCCCACACACTGAAACCCCTTCCCCAACACACTGAAACCCCTTCCCCACACACTGAAACCTCATCCCCACTCACTGAAACACCTTCCCCACACAGTGAAACCCCTTCCGCACACACTGAAACCCATCCCCACACACTGAAACCCCACCCGCACACACTGAAACCCCTTCCCCACACACTGAAACCCCTTCCCCACTCACTGAAACACATCCCTAGACACTGAAACACCTTCCCCACACACTGAAACCCGTTCTACACGCATTGTAACCCATCCCCACACACTGAAACCCATCCCCACACAGTGAAACCCCTTCCGCACTCTCTGAAATCCTTCCCCACACACTGAAAGCCCTTCCCCACTCACTGAAGCACATCCCCACACACTGAAACCCCTTCTCCACACACTGAAAATCATCCCCACACAATGAAACCCTTTCCCAACACACTGAAACACATCCCCACACACTGAAACACCTTCCCCACAGACTGAAACCCCTTCTGCACACACTGAAACACCATCCCCAGACACTGAAACCCCTTCCCCACACACTGAAACCCCTTCCGCACACACTGAAACCCCTTCCACACACACTGAAACACATTCCCCACACACTGAAACCCCTTCCACACACACTGAAACACCTTCCCCACACACTGAAACCCCTTCCGCACACAATGAAACACCTTCCCCACACACTGAAACGATTTCCCCACACTCTGAAACCCCTTCCGCTCACAGTGAAGCCCTTCCCCACACACTGAAACCCCTTCCCCACACACTGAAACCCCTTCCCCACACGCTGAAGCACATCCCCACACACTGAAACGCCTTCCCCACACACTGAATCCTCTTCCCCACACACAGAAAGCCCTTACTCCCACACTGAAACCCTTCCCCACACTCTGAAACCCCTTCCCCACACACTGAAACACCTTCCGCACACACTGAAACCCCATCCACACACACTGAAATACCTTCCCCACACACTGATACACCATCCCCACACACTGAAATCCCTTCCCCACACACTGAAACCCTTTCCCACAATCTGATACCCCTTCCCCACACACTGAAACAACTTCCTCACACAATGAAACCCCTGCCCCACACAATGAAACCCCTTCACCACACACTGAAACACCTTCCCCACACACAGAAACACCTTCCGCACACACTGTAACACATCCCCACACTCTGAAACCCGACCCGCACAGACTGAAACCCCTTCCCCACAAACTGAAACCCCTTCCGCACGCAATGAAACCCCTTCCCCACACACTGAAACCCCTTCCCCACACAGTGAAAACCCTTCCACACACACTGTAACACCTTCCCCACACACTGAAACCCCTTCCGCACACACTGAAACACATCCCCACACACTGAAACCCCACCCCCACGCACTGAAACCCCTTCCCCACACACTGAAACCCCTTCCCCACTCACTGAAACACATCCCCATACACTGAAACACCTTCCCCAAACACTGAAACCCATTCTGCACACACTGTAACCCATCCCCACACACTGAAACCCTTCCCCACACACTGTAACCCCTTCGCCTCACTCTGAAACCCTTCCCCACACAATGAAAACCCTTCCCCACTAACTGAAGCACATCCCCACACACTGAAACCCCTTCCCCACACACTGAAAATCATCCCCACACACTGAAACCCTTTCCCCACACACTGAAACCCCTTCCACACACACTGAAACACCTTCCCCACACACTGAAACCCCTTCCCCACACACTGAAACCCATCCCCACACACTGAAACCCCACACCCTCTCACTGAAACCCCATCGCCACACACTGAAATCCCTTACCCAAACACTGAAACACATCCGCACACACTGAAATATCTTCCCCACACACTGAAACCCATTCCGCACACATTGTAACCCATACCCACACACTGAAACCCCACACCCTCACACTGAAACCCCTTCCCCACACACTGAAATCCCTTACCCAAACACTGAAACACATCCCCACACACTGAAATATCTTCCCCACACACTGAAACCCATTCCGCACACATTGTAACCCATACCCACACACTGAAACCCATCCCCACACACTGAAACCCCTCCCCACACACAGAAAGCCCTTACTCCCACACTGAAACCCTTCCCCACACTCTGAAATCCCTTCCCCACACACTGAAACACCTTCCCCACACACTGAAACCCCTTCCCCACACACTGAAACCCTTTCCCACAATCTGATACACCTTCCCCACACACTGAAACACCTTCCTCACACAATGAAACCCCTTCCCCACACAATGAAACCCCTTCACCACACACTGAAACACCTTCCCCACACACAGAAACCCTTTCCGCACACACTGAAACACATCCCCACACTCTGAAAACCCACCCGCACACACTGAAACCCCTTCCCCACACACTGAAACCCCTTCCGCACACAATGAAACACCTTCCCCACACACTGAAACCCCTCCCCACACACTGAAACATCTTCCGCACACACTGAAACCCCTTCCGCGCACACTGAAACACCTTCCCAAACACACTGAACACCTTCCCCACACACTGAAACCATTTCCCCACACAGTGACACCCCTTCCACACACACTGGAACACCTTCCCCACACACTGAAACCCTTCCGCACACACTGAAACCCATCCCCACACACTGAAACCCCACCCCCACACACTGAAACCCCTTCCCCACACACTGAAACCCCTTCCCAACACACTGAAACACATCCCCATACACTGAAACACCTTCCCCACACACTGAAACCCCTTCTGCACACATTGTAACCCATCCCCACACACTGAAACCCATCCCCACACACTGAAACCCTTTCCCCTCACTCTGAAACCCTTCCCCACACACTGAAAACCCTTCCCCACTCACTGAAGCACATCCCCACACACTGAAACCCCTTCCCCACACACTGAAAATCATCCCCACACACTGAAACCCTTTCCCCACACACTGAAACCCCTTCCACACACACTGAAACACCTTCCCCACACACTGAAACCCCTTCCGCACACACTTAAACAGCTTCCCCACACACTGAAACGACTTCCCCACACTCTGATACCCCTTCCGCACACAGTGAAACCCTTCCCCACAGACTGAAACCCCTTCCCCACACACTGAAACACCTTCCCCACACGCTGAAACACATCCCCACACACTGAAACGCCTTCCCCACACACTGAATCCCCTTCCCCACACACTGAAAGCCCTTACTCCCACACTGAAACCCTTCCCCACACTCTGAAACCCCTTCCCCACACACTGAAACACCTTCCCCACGCACTGAAACCCCTTCCCCACACACTGAAATACCTTCCCCACACACTGATACACCATCCCGACACACTGAAATCCCTTCCCCAAACACTGAAACCCTTTCCCACAATCTGATACCCCTTCCCCACACACTGAAACACCTTCCTCACACAATGAAACCCCTTCCCCACACACTGAAACCCCTTCAGCACACACTGAAACACCTTCCACACACACTGAAACCCCTTCCGCACACACTGAAACACATCCCCACACGCTGAAACCCCACCAGCACACACTGAAACCCCTTCCCCACACACTGAAACCCCTTCCGCACAAAATGAAACACCATCCCAACACACTGAAACCGCATCCCCACACACTGAAACCCCTTCCCCACACACTGGAACACCTTCCCCAGACACTGAAACACCTTCCCCACACACTTAAACCCCTTCCCGACACGCTGAAACACATCCCCACACACTGAAACGCCTTCCCCACACACTGAATCCCCTTCCCCACACACTGAAAGCCCTTACTCCCACACTGAAACCCTTCCCCACACTCTGAAACCCCTTCCCCACACACTGAAACATCTTCCCCACGCACTGAAACACCTTCCCCACACACTGAAATACCTTCCCCACACACTGATACACCATCCCGACACACTGAAATCCCTTCCCCACACACTGAAATCCTTTCCCACAATCTGATACCCCTTCCCCACACACTGAAACACCTTCCTCACACAATGAAACCCCTTCCCCACACACTGAAACCCCTTCAGCACACACTGAAACAACTTCCCCACACACTGAAACCCCTTCCGCACACACTGAAACACATCCCCGCACACTGAAACCCCACACCCTTACACTGAAACCCCTTCCCCACACACTGAACTCCCTTACCCAAACACTGAAACACATCCCCACACACTGAAATATCTTCCCCACACACTGAAACCCATTCCGCACACATTGTAACCCATACCCACACACTGAAACCCATCCCCACACACTGAAACCCCTCCCCACACACAGAAAGCCCTTACTCCCACACTGAAACCCTTCCCCACACTCTGAAATCCCTTCCCCACACACTGAAACACCTTCCCCACACACTGAAACCCCTTCCCCACACACTGAAACACTTTCCCGCAATCTGATACCCCTTCGCCACACACTGAAACACCTTCCTCACACAAAGAAACCCCTTCCACACACAATGAAACCCCTTCACCACTCACTGAAACACCTTCCCCACACACAGAAACCCCTTCCGCACACACTGAAACACATCCCCACACTCTGAAACCCCACCCGCACACACTGAAATCCCCTTCCCCACACACTGAAACCCCTTCCGCACAATTTGAAACACCATCCCCACACACTGAAACCGCTTCCCCACACACTGAAACCCCTTCCCCACACACTGAAACACCTTCCCCAGACACTGAAACACCTTCCCCACACACTGAAACCCCTTCCGCACACACTGAAACACCTTCCCCACACACTGATACCCTTCCCCACACACTGAAACCCCTTCTGCACACACTGTAACCCTTCCCCACACACTGAATCCCATTCCCCACTCACTGAAACCCCGTCCCCAACCACTCTAACAATTCCCCACACACGGAAACACTTCCCCACACACTGAAACCCCTTCCCCACACACTGAAACCCCTTCCCCACACACTGAACCCACTTCCCCACACACTGAAACCCTTCCCCACACACTGACACCCCTTCCCCACACACTGAAACACCTTCCCCACACACTGAACCCCTTCCCCACACACTGAAACCCTTCCCCACACACTGACACCGCTTCCCCACATACTGAAACCCCTTCAGCACACGCTGAAACACCTTCCCCACGCACTGAAAACCCTTCCCCACACACTGAAACTCCTTCCACACACACTGAAACACCTTCCCCACACACTGAAACCCCTTCCGCTCACACTGAAACCCATCCCCACACACTGAAACCCCACACCCTCACACCGAAACCCCTTCCCCACACACTGAAACCCCTTACCCAAACACTGAAACACATCCCCACACTCTGAAATACCTTCCCCACACACTGAAACCCATTCCGCACACATTGTAACCCATACCCACACACTGAAACCCATCCCCACACACTGAAACCCCTCCCCACACACTGACACCCCTTCCGCACTCACTGAAACACCTTCCCCACACACTGAAACCCTTCCCCACACACTGAAACACCTTCCCCACACACTGAAACCCTTCCCCACACACTGAAACCCCGTCCCCACTCACTGTAACCCTTTCCCACACACGGAAACACTTCCCCACACACTGAAACCCCTTCCCCACACACTGAACCCACTTCCCCACACACTGAAACCCTTCCCCACACACTGAAACCCCTTCCCCACACACTGAAACACCTTCCCCACACAATGAAACCGCTTCCCCACATACTGAAACCCCTTCCGCACACGTTGAAACACATTCCCCACGCACTGAAACCCCTTCCCCACACACTGAAACTCCTTCCACACACACTGAAACACCTTCCCCGCACACTGAAACCCCTTCCGCACAAACTGAAACCGATCCCCACACACTGAAACCCCACATCCTCACACTGAAACCCCTTCCCCACTCACTGAAACCCCTTACACAAACACTGAAACACATCCCCACACACTGAAATACCTTCCCCACACACTGAAACCAATTCCGCACACATTGTAACCCATACCCACACACTGCAACCCATCCCCACCCACTGAAACCCCTCGCCACACACTGAAACCCCTTCCCGACACACTGAAACCACTTCCACACACACTGAAACACATCCCCACACACTGAAACACCTTACCCACACACTAAAACCCCTTCCGCACACACTGAAACACCAGCCCCACACACTGAAACCCATCCCCACACACTGAAACCCATCCCCACACACTGAACAATCTTCCCCCCACACTGAAATCCCTTCCCCACACAATGAAACCCTTCCCCACACACCTAAACCCCTTCCCCACACACTGAAACACCTTCCCCACACACTGAAACCCCCTCTCCACACACTGAAACCCCTTCCCCACTCACTGAAACATCTTCCCCACACACTGAAACCCCTTCCGCACACACTGAAACACATTCCGCACACACTGAAACCCATCCCCACACACTGAAACCCATCCCCACAAACTGAAACACCTTCCCCACTCACTGAAACCCATTCCGCACACATTGTAACCCATCCCCACACATTGAAACCCATCCCCACACACTGAAACCCATCCCGACACACTGAAACACCTTCCCCACTCACTGAAACCCTTCCCCACAAAATGAAACACATCCCCACAAATTGAAACTCATCCCCACACACAGAAACACCTTCCCCACACACCGAAACCCCTGCCCTACACACAGAAACACATTCCCCACACACTGAAACCCCTTCCCCAACACACTGAAACCCCTTCCCCACACATTGAAACCTCATCCCCACTCACTGAAACACCTTCCCCACACACTGAAACCCCTTCCGCACACACTGAAACCCATCCCCACACACTGAAACCCCACCCCCACACACTGAAACCCCTTCCCCACACACTGAAACCCCTTCCCCACACACTGAAACACATCCCCAGACACTGAAACCCCTTCCCCACACACTGAAACCCCTTCTGCACGCATTGTAACCGATCCGCACACACTGAAACCCATCCCCACACACTGAAACCCCATCCCCTCTCTCTGAAACCCTTCCCCACACAATGAAACCCTTCCCCACACTCCTAAACCCCTTCCCCACACACTGAAACACCTTCCACACACACTGAAACCCATCCCCACAAACTGAAACCCATCCCCACAAACTGAAACACCTTCCCCACTCACTGAAACCCATTCCGCACACATTGTAACCCATCCCCACACACTGAAACCCATCCCCACACACCGAAACCCATCGCGACACACTGAAACACCTTCCCCACTCACTGAAACCCTTCCCCACAAAATGAAACACATCCCCACAAATTGAAACTCATCCCCACACACAGAAACACCTTCCCCACACACCGAAACCCCTGCCCTACACACTGAAACACATTCCCCACACACTGAAACCCCTTCCCCAACACACTGAAACCCCTTCCCCACACACTGAAACCTCATCCCCACACAATGAAACACCTTTCCCACACACTGAAACCCCTTCCGCACACACTGAAACCCATCCCCACACACTGAAACCCCACCCCCACACACTGAAACCCCATCCCCACACACTGAAACCCCTTCCCCACACACTGAAACACATCCCCAGACACTGAAACCCCTTCCCCACACACTGAAACCCCTTCTGCATGCATTGTAACCCATCCGCACACACTGAGACCCATCCCCACACACTGAAACCCCATCCCCTCTCTCTGAAACCCTTCCGCACACACTGAAAACCCTTCACCACTCACTGAAGCACATCCCCACACACTGAAACCCCTTCCCCACACACTGCAAATCATCCCCACACACTGAAACCCTTTCCCCACACACTGAAACTCATCCCCACACACAGAATCACCTTCCCCACAGACTGAAACCCCTTCCGCACACACTGAAACACCATCCCCACACACTGAAACCCCTTCCCCACACACTGAAACCCCTTCCGCACACACTGAAACCCCTTGCACACACACTGAAACACCTTCCCCACACACTGAAACCCCTTCCACACACACTGAAACACCTTCCCCACACACTGAAACCCCTTCCGCACACACTGAAACACCTTCCCCACACACTGAAACGACTTCCCCACACTCTGAAACCCCTTCCGCAAATAGTGAAACCCTTCCCCACACACTGAAACCCCTTCACCACACACTGAAACCCCTTCCCCACACGCTGAAACACATCCCCACACACTGAAACGCCTTCCCCACACACTGAATCCCCTTCCCCACACACAGAAAGCCCTTACTCCCACACTGAAACCCTTCCCCACACTCTGAAACCCCTTCCCCACACACTGAAACACCTTCCCCACACACTGAAACCCCTTCCACACACACTGAAATACCTTCCCCACACACTGATACACCATCCCCACACACTGAAATCCCTTCCCCACACACTGAAACCCTTTCCCACAATCTGATACACCTTCCCCACACACTGAAACACCTTCCTCACACAATGAAACCCCTGCCCCACACACTGAAACCCCTTCACCACACACTGAAACACCTTCCCCACACACAGAAACCCCTTCCGCACACACTGAAACACATCCCCACACTCTGATACCCCACCCGCACACACTGAAACCCCTTCCCCACACACTGAAACCCCTTCCCCACACACTGAAAACCCTTCCGCACACACTGAAACCCCTTCCACACACACTGAAACACCTTCCCCACACACTGAAACCCCTTCCACACACACTGAAACACCTTCCCCACACACTGAAACACCATCCCCACACACTGAAACCCCTTCCCCACACACTGAAACCCCTTCCACACACACTGAAACCCCTTGCACACACACTGAAACACCTTCCCCACACACTGAAACCCCTTCCACACACACTGAAAGACCTTCCCCACACACTGAAACACCTTCCCCACACTCTGAAACCCCTTCCGCAAATAGTGAAACCCTTCCCCACACACTGAAACCCCTTCACCACACACTGAAACCCCTTCCCCACACGCTGAAACACATCCCCACACACTGAAACGCCTTCCCCACACACTGAATCCCCTTCCCCACACACAGAAAGCCCTTACTCCCACACTGAAACCCTTCCCTACACTCTGAAACCCCTTCCCCACACACTGAAACACCTTCCCCACACACTGAAACCCCTTCCACACACACTGAAATACCTTCCCCACACACTGATACACCATCCCCACACACTGAAATCCCTTCCCCACACACTGAAACCCTTCCCCACACACTGAAACCCCGTCCCCACTCACTGTAACCCTTCCCCACACACGGAAACACTTCCCCACACACTGAAACCCCTTCCCCACACACTGAACCCACTTCCCCACACACTGAAACCCTTCCCCACACACTGAAACCCCTTCCCCACACACTGAAACACCTTCCCCACACAATGAAACCGCTTCCCCACATACTGAAACCCCTTCCGCACACGTTGAAACACATTCCCCACGCACTGAAACCCCTTCCCCACACACTGAAACTCCTTCCACACACACTGAAACACCTTCCCCGCACACTGAAACCCCTTCCGCACAAACTGAAACCGATCCCCACACACTGAAACCCCACATCCTCACACTGAAACCCCTTCCCCACTCACTGAAACCCCTTACACAAACACTGAAACACATCCCCACACACTGAAATACCTTCCCCACACACTGAAACCAATTCCGCACACATTGTAACCCATACCCACACACTGCAACCCATCCCCACCCACTGAAACCCCTCGCCACACACTGAAACCCCTTCCCGACACACTGAAACCACTTCCACACACACTGAAACACATCCCCACACACTGAAACACCTTACCCACACACTAAAACCCCTTCCGCACACACTGAAACACCAGCCCCACACACTGAAACCCATCCCCACACACTGAAACCCATCCCCACACACTGAACAATCTTCCCCCCACACTGAAATCCCTTCCCCACACAATGAAACCCTTCCCCACACACCTAAACCCCTTCCCCACACACTGAAACACCTTCCCCACACACTGAAACCCCCTCTCCACACACTGAAACCCCTTCCCCACTCACTGAAACATCTTCCCCACACACTGAAACCCCTTCCGCACACACTGAAACACATTCCGCACACACTGAAACCCATCCCCACACACTGAAACCCATCCCCACAAACTGAAACACCTTCCCCACTCACTGAAACCCATTCCGCACACATTGTAACCCATCCCCACACATTGAAACCCATCCCCACACACTGAAACCCATCCCGACACACTGAAACACCTTCCCCACTCACTGAAACCCTTCCCCACAAAATGAAACACATCCCCACAAATTGAAACTCATCCCCACACACAGAAACACCTTCCCCACACACCGAAACCCCTGCCTACACACAGAAACACATTCCCCACACACTGAAACCCCTTCCCCAACACACTGAAACCCCTTCCCCACACATTGAAACCTCATCCCCACTCACTGAAACACCTTCCCCACACACTGAAACCCCTTCCGCACACACTGAAACCCATCCCCACACACTGAAACCCCACCCCCACACACTGAAACCCCTTCCCCACACACTGAAACCCCTTCCCCACACACTGAAACACATCCCCAGACACTGAAACCCCTTCCCCACACACTGAAACCCCTTCTGCACGCATTGTAACCGATCCGCACACACTGAAACCCATCCCCACACACTGAAACCCCATCCCCTCTCTCTGAAACCCTTCCCCACACAATGAAACCCTTCCCCACACTCCTAAACCCCTTCCCCACATACTGAAACACCTTCCACACACACTGAAACCCATCCCCACAAACTGAAACCCATCCCCACAAACTGAAACACCTTCCCCACTCACTGAAACCCATTCCGCACACATTGTAACCCATCCCCACACACTGAAACCCATCCCCACACACCGAAACCCATCGCGACACACTGAAACACCTTCCCCACTCACTGAAACCCTTCCCCACAAAATGAAACACATCCCCACAAATTGAAACTCATCCCCACACACAGAAACACCTTCCCCACACACCGAAACCCCTGCCCTACACACTGAAACACATTCCCCACACACTGAAACCCCTTCCCCAACACACTGAAACCCCTTCCCCACACACTGAAACCTCATCCCCACACAATGAAACACCTTCCCCACACACTGAAACCCCTTCCGCACACACTGAAACCCATCCCCACACACTGAAACCCCACCCCCACACACTGAAACCCCATCCCCACACACTGAAACCCCTTCCTCACACACTGAAACACATCCCCAGACACTGAAACCCCTTCCCCACACACTGAAACCCCTTCTGCATGCATTGTAACCCATCCGCACACACTGAGACCCATCCCCACACACTGAAACCCCATCCCCTCTCTCTGAAACCCTTCCGCACACACTGAAAACCCTTCACCACTCACTGAAGCACATCCCCACATACTGAAACCCCTTCCCCACACACTGCAAATCATCCCCACACACTGAAACCCTTTCCCCACACACTGAAACTCATCCCCACACACAGAATCACCTTCCCCACAGACTGAAACCCCTTCCGCACACACTGAAACACCATCCCCACACACTGAAACCCCTTCCCCACACACTGAAACCCCTTCCGCACACACTGAAACCCCTTGCACACACACTGAAACACCTTCCCCACACACTGAAACCCCTTCCACACACACTGAAACACCTTCCCCACACACTGAAACCCCTTCCGCACACACTGAAACACCTTCCCCACACACTGAAATGACTTCCCCACACTCTGAAACCCCTTCCGCAAATAGTGAAACCCTTCCCCACACACTGAAACCCCTTCACCACACACTGAAACCCCTTCCCCACACGCTGAAACACATCCCCACACACTGAAACGCCTTCCCCACACACTGAATCCCCTTCCCCACACACAGAAAGCCCTTACTCCCACACTGAAACCCTTCCCCACACTCTGAAACCCCTTCCCCACACACTGAAACCCCTTCCCCACACACTGAAACCCCTTCCACACACACTGAAATACCTTCCCCACACACTGATACACCATCCCCACACACTGAAATCCCTTCCCCACACACTGAAACACTTTCCCACAATCTGATACACCTTCCCCACACACTGAAACACCTTCCTCACACAATGAAACCCCTGCCCCACACACTGAAACCCCTTCACCACACACTGAAACACCTTCCCCACACACAGAAACCCCTTCCGCACACACTGAAACACATCCCCACACTCTGATACCCCACCCGCACACACTGAAACACCTTCCCCGCACACTGAAACCCCTTCCGCACAAACTGAAACCGATCCCCACACACTGAAACCCCACATCCTCACACTGAAACCCCTTCCCCACTCACTGAAACCCCTTACACAAACACTGAAACACATCCCCACACACTGAAATACCTTCCCCACACACTGAAACCAATTCCGCACACATTGTAACCCATACCCACACACTGCAACCCATCCCCACCCACTGAAACCCCTCGCCACACACTGAAACCCCTTCCCGACACACTGAAACCACTTCCACACACACTGAAACACATCCCCACACACTGAAACACCTTACCCACACACTAAAACCCCTTCCGCACTCACTGAAACACCAGCCCCACACACTGAAACCCATCCCCACACACTGAAACCCATCCCCACACACTGAACAATCTTCCCCCCACACTGAAATCCCTTCCCCACACAATGAAACCCTTCCCCACACACCTAAACCCCTTCCCCACACACTGAAACACCTTCCCCACACACTGAAACCCCCTCTCCACACACTGAAACCCCTTCCCCACTCACTGAAACATCTTCCCCACACACTGAAACCCCTTCCGCACACACTGAAACACATTCCGCACACACTGAAACCCATCCCCACACACTGAAACCCATCCCCACAAACTGAAACACCTTCCCCACTCACTGAAACCCATTCCGCACACATTGTAACCCATCCCCACACATTGAAACCCATCCCCACACACTGAAACCCATCCCGACACACTGAAACACCTTCCCCACTCACTGAAACCCTTCCCCACAAAATGAAACACATCCCCACAAATTGAAACTCATCCCCACACACAGAAACACCTTCCCCACACACCGAAACCCCTGCCCTACACACAGAAACACATTCCCCACACACTGAAACCCCTTCCCCAACACACTGAAACCCCTTCCCCACACATTGAAACCTCATCCCCACTCACTGAAACACCTTCCCCACACACTGAAACCCCTTCCGCACACACTGAAACCCATCCCCACACACTGAAACCCCACCCCCACACACTGAAACCCCTTCCCCACACACTGAAACCCCTTCCCCACACACTGAAACACATCCCCAGACACTGAAACCCCTTCCCCACACACTGAAACCCCTTCTGCACGCATTGTAACCGATCCGCACACACTGAAACCCATCCCCACACACTGAAACCCCATCCCCTCTCTCTGAAACCCTTCCCCACACAATGAAACCCTTCCCCACACTCCTAAACCCCTTCCCCACACACTGAAACACCTTCCACACACACTGAAACCCATCCCCACAAACTGAAACCCATCCCCACAAACTGAAACACCTTCCCCACTCACTGAAACCCATTCCGCACACATTGTAACCCATCCCCACACACTGAAACCCATCCCCACACACCAAAACCCATCGCGACACACTGAAACACCTTCCCCACTCACTGAAACCCTTCCCCACAAAATGAAACACATCCCCACAAATTGAAACTCATCCCCACACACAGAAACACCTTCCCCACACACCGAAACCCCTGCCCTACACACTGAAACACATTCCGCACACACTGAAACCCATCCCCACACACTGAAACCCATCCCCACAAACTGAAACACCTTCCCCACTCACTGAAACCCATTCCGCACACATTGTAACCCATCCCCACACATTGAAACCCATCCCCACACACTGAAACCCATCCCGACACACTGAAACACCTTCCCCACTCACTGAAACCCTTCCCCACAAAATGAAACACATCCCCACAAATTGAAACTCATCCCCACACACAGAAACACCTTCCCCACACACCGAAACCCCTGCCCTACACACAGAAACACATTCCCCACACACTGAAACCCCTTCCCCAACACACTGAAACCCCTTCCCCACACATTGAAACCTCATCCCCACTCACTGAAACACCTTCCCCACACACTGAAACCCCTTCCGCACACACTGAAACCCATCCCCACACACTGAAACCCCACCCCCACACACTGAAACCCCTTCCCCACACACTGAAACCCCTTCCCCACACACTGAAACACATCCCCAGACACTGAAACCCCTTCCCCACACACTGAAACCCCTTCTGCACGCATTGTAACCGATCCGCACACACTGAAACCCATCCCCACACACTGAAACCCCATCCCCTCTCTCTGAAACCCTTCCCCACACAATGAAACCCTTCCCCACACTCCTAAACCCCTTCCCCACACACTGAAACACCTTCCACACACACTGAAACCCATCCCCACAAACTGAAACCCATCCCCACAAACTGAAACACCTTCCCCACTCACTGAAACCCATTCCGCACACATTGTAACCCATCCCCACACACTGAAACCCATCCCCACACACCAAAACCCATCGCGACACACTGAAACACCTTCCCCACTCACTGAAACCCTTCCCCACAAAATGAAACACATCCCCACAAATTGAAACTCATCCCCACACACAGAAACACCTTCCCCACACACCGAAACCCCTGCCCTACACACTGAAACACATTCCCCACACACTGAAACCCCTTCCCCAACACACTGAAACCCCTTCCCCACACACTGAAACCTCATCCCCACACAATGAAACACCTTCCCCACACACTGAAACCCCTTCCGCACACACTGAAACCCATCC
Source organism: Heterodontus francisci (assembly GCF_036365525.1). Lineage (NCBI taxonomy): Eukaryota > Metazoa > Chordata > Chondrichthyes > Heterodontiformes > Heterodontidae > Heterodontus > Heterodontus francisci. Next base: position 132,540,294 of record NC_090378.1, on the reverse strand, counting down.
CCACACACTGAAACCCCACCCCCACACACTGAAACCCCATCCCCACACACTGAAACCCCTTCCCCACACACTGAAACACATCCCCAGACACTGAAACCCCTTCCCCACACACTGAAACCCCTTCTGCATGCATTGTAACCCATCCGCACACACTGAGACCCATCCCCACACACTGAAACCCCATCCCCTCTCTCTGAAACCCTTCCGCACACACTGAAAACCCTTCACCACTCACTGAAGCACATCCCCACACACTGAAACCCCTTCCCCACACACTGCAAATCATCCCCACACACTGAAACCCTTTCCCCACACACTGAAACTCATCCCCACACACAGAATCACCTTCCCCACAGACTGAAACCCCTTCCGCACACACTGAAACACCATCCCCACACACTGAAACCCCTTCCCCACACACTGAAACCCCTTCCGCACACACTGAAACCCCTTGCACACACACTGAAACACCTTCCCCACACACTGAAACCCCTTCCACACACACTGAAACACCTTCCCCACACACTGAAACCCCTTCCGCACACACTGAAACACCTTCCCCACACACTGAAATGACTTCCCCACACTCTGAAACCCCTTCCGCAAATAGTGAAACCCTTCCCCACACACTGAAACCCCTTCACCACACACTGAAACCCCTTCCCCACACGCTGAAACACATCCCCACACACTGAAACGCCTTCCCCACACACTGAATCCCCTTCCCCACACACAGAAAGCCCTTACTCCCACACTGAAACCCTTCCCCACACTCTGAAACCCCTTCCCCACACACTGAAACCCCTTCCCCACACACTGAAACCCCTTCCACACACACTGAAATACCTTCCCCACACACTGATACACCATCCCCACACACTGAAATCCCTTCCCCACACACTGAAACACTTTCCCACAATCTGATACACCTTCCCCACACACTGAAACACCTTCCTCACACAATGAAACCCCTGCCCCACACACTGAAACCCCTTCACCACACACTGAAACACCTTCCCCACACACAGAAACCCCTTCCGCACACACTGAAACACATCCCCACACTCTGATACCCCACCCGCACACACTGAAACACCTTCCCCGCACACTGAAACCCCTTCCGCACAAACTGAAACCGATCCCCACACACTGAAACCCCACATCCTCACACTGAAACCCCTTCCCCACTCACTGAAACCCCTTACACAAACACTGAAACACATCCCCACACACTGAAATACCTTCCCCACACACTGAAACCAATTCCGCACACATTGTAACCCATACCCACACACTGCAACCCATCCCCACCCACTGAAACCCCTCGCCACACACTGAAACCCCTTCCCGACACACTGAAACCACTTCCACACACACTGAAACACATCCCCACACACTGAAACACCTTACCCACACACTAAAACCCCTTCCGCACTCACTGAAACACCAGCCCCACACACTGAAACCCATCCCCACACACTGAAACCCATCCCCACACACTGAACAATCTTCCCCCCACACTGAAATCCCTTCCCCACACAATGAAACCCTTCCCCACACACCTAAACCCCTTCCCCACACACTGAAACACCTTCCCCACACACTGAAACCCCCTCTCCACACACTGAAACCCCTTCCCCACTCACTGAAACATCTTCCCCACACACTGAAACCCCTTCCGCACACACTGAAACACATTCCGCACACACTGAAACCCATCCCCACACACTGAAACCCATCCCCACAAACTGAAACACCTTCCCCACTCACTGAAACCCATTCCGCACACATTGTAACCCATCCCCACACATTGAAACCCATCCCCACACACTGAAACCCATCCCGACACACTGAAACACCTTCCCCACTCACTGAAACCCTTCCCCACAAAATGAAACACATCCCCACAAATTGAAACTCATCCCCACACACAGAAACACCTTCCCCACACACCGAAACCCCTGCCCTACACACAGAAACACATTCCCCACACACTGAAACCCCTTCCCCAACACACTGAAACCCCTTCCCCACACATTGAAACCTCATCCCCACTCACTGAAACACCTTCCCCACACACTGAAACCCCTTCCGCACACACTGAAACCCATCCCCACACACTGAAACCCCACCCCCACACACTGAAACCCCTTCCCCACACACTGAAACCCCTTCCCCACACACTGAAACACATCCCCAGACACTGAAACCCCTTCCCCACACACTGAAACCCCTTCTGCACGCATTGTAACCGATCCGCACACACTGAAACCCATCCCCACACACTGAAACCCCATCCCCTCTCTCTGAAACCCTTCCCCACACAATGAAACCCTTCCCCACACTCCTAAACCCCTTCCCCACACACTGAAACACCTTCCACACACACTGAAACCCATCCCCACAAACTGAAACCCATCCCCACAAACTGAAACACCTTCCCCACTCACTGAAACCCATTCCGCACACATTGTAACCCATCCCCACACACTGAAACCCATCCCCACACACCAAAACCCATCGCGACACACTGAAACACCTTCCCCACTCACTGAAACCCTTCCCCACAAAATGAAACACATCCCCACAAATTGAAACTCATCCCCACACACAGAAACACCTTCCCCACACACCGAAACCCCTGCCCTACACACTGAAACACATTCCGCACACACTGAAACCCATCCCCACACACTGAAACCCATCCCCACAAACTGAAACACCTTCCCCACTCACTGAAACCCATTCCGCACACATTGTAACCCATCCCCACACATTGAAACCCATCCCCACACACTGAAACCCATCCCGACACACTGAAACACCTTCCCCACTCACTGAAACCCTTCCCCACAAAATGAAACACATCCCCACAAATTGAAACTCATCCCCACACACAGAAACACCTTCCCCACACACCGAAACCCCTGCCCTACACACAGAAACACATTCCCCACACACTGAAACCCCTTCCCCAACACACTGAAACCCCTTCCCCACACATTGAAACCTCATCCCCACTCACTGAAACACCTTCCCCACACACTGAAACCCCTTCCGCACACACTGAAACCCATCCCCACACACTGAAACCCCACCCGCACACACTGAAACCCCTTCCCCACACACTGAAACCCCTTCCCCACACACTGAAACACATCCCCAGACACTGAAACCCCTTCCCCACACACTGAAACCCCTTCTGCACGCATTGTAACCGATCCGCACACACTGAAACCCATCCCCACACACTGAAACCCCATCCCCTCTCTCTGAAACCCTTCCCCACACAATGAAACCCTTCCCCACACTCCTAAACCCCTTCCCCACACACTGAAACACCTTCCACACACACTGAAACCCATCCCCACAAACTGAAACCCATCCCCACAAACTGAAACACCTTCCCCACTCACTGAAACCCATTCCGCACACATTGTAACCCATCCCCACACACTGAAACCCATCCCCACACACCAAAACCCATCGCGACACACTGAAACACCTTCCCCACTCACTGAAACCCTTCCCCACAAAATGAAACACATCCCACAAATTGAAACTCATCCCCACACACAGAAACACCTTCCCCACACACCGAAACCCCTGCCCTACACACTGAAACACATTCCCCACACACTGAAACCCCTTCCCCAACACACTGAAACCCCTTCCCCACACACTGAAACCTCATCCCCACACAATGAAACACCTTCCCCACACACTGAAACCCCTTCCGCACACACTGAAACCCATCCCCACACACTGAAACCCCACCCCCACACACTGAAACCCCATCCCCACACACTGAAACCCCTTCCCCACACACTGAAACACATCCCCAGACACTGAAACCCCTTCCCCACACACTGAAACCCCTTCTGCATGCATTGTAACCCATCCGCACACACTGAGACCCATCCCCACACACTGAAACCCCATCCCCTCTCTCTGAAACCCTTCCGCACACACTGAAAACCCTTCACCACTCACTGAAGCACATCCCCACACACTGAAACCCCTTCCCCACACACTGCAAATCATCCCCACACACTGAAACCCTTTCCCCACACACTGAAACTCATCCCCACACACAGAATCACCTTCCCCACAGACTGAAACCCCTTCCGCACACACTGAAACACCATCCCCACACACTGAAACCCCTTCCCCACACACTGAAACCCCTTCCGCACACACTGAAACCCCTTGCACACACACTGAAACACCTTCCCCACACACTGAAACCCCTTCCACACACACTGAAACACCTTCCCCACACACTGAAACCCCTTCCGCACACACTGAAACACCTTCCCCACACACTGAAACGACTTCCCCACACTCTGAAACCCCTTCCGCAAATAGTGAAACCCTTCCCCACACACTGAAACCCCTTCACCACACACTGAAACCCCTTCCCCACACGCTGAAACACATCCCCACACACTGAAACGCCTTCCCCACACACTGAATCCCCTTCCCCACACACAGAAAGCCCTTACTCCCACACTGAAACCCTTCCCCACAATCTGAAACCCCTTCCCCACACACTGAAACACCTTCCCCACACACTGAAACCCCTTCCACACACACTGAAATACCTTCCCCACACACTGATACACCATTCCCACACACTGAAATCCCTTCCCCACACACTGAAACCCTTTCCCACAATCTGATACACCTTCCCCACACACTGAAACACCTTCCTCACACAATGAAACCCCTGCCCCACACACTGAAACCCCTTCACCACACACTGAAACACCTTCCCCACACACAGAAACCCCTTCCGCACACACTGAAACACATCCCCACACTCTGATACCCCACCCGCACACACTGAAACCCCTTCCCCACACACTGAAACCCCTTCCCCACACACTGAAAACCCTTCCGCACACACTGAAACCCCTTCCACACACACTGAAACACCTTCCCCACACACTGAAACCCCTTCCACACACACTGAAACACCTTCCCCACACACTGAAACACCATCCCCACACACTGAAACCCCTTCCCCACACACTGAAACCCCTTCCGCACACACTGAAACCCCTTGCACACACACTGAAACACCTTCCCCACACACTGAAACCCCTTCCACACACACTGAAACACCTTCCCCACACACTGAAACACCTTCCCCACACACTGAAACGACTTCCCCACACTCTGAAACCCCTTCCGCAAATAGTGAAACCCTTCCCCACACACTGAAACCCCTTCACCACACACTGAAACCCCTTCCCCACACGCTGAAACACATCCCCACACACTGAAACGCCTTCCCCACACACTGAATCCCCTTCCCCACACACAGAAAGCCCTTACTCCCACACTGAAACCCTTCCCCACACTCTGAAACCCCTTCCCCACACACTGAAACACCTTCCCCACACACTGAAACCCCTTCCACACACACTGAAATACCTTCCCCACACACTGATACACCATCCCCACACACTGAAATCCCTTCCCCACACACTGAAACCCTTTCCCACAATCTGATACCCCTTCCCCACACACTGAAACACCTTCCTCACACAATGAAACCCCTGCCCCACACAATGAAACCCCTTCACCACACTCTGAAACACCTTCCCCACACACAGAAACCCCTTCCGCACACACTGAAACACATCCCCACACTCTGATTCCCCACCCGCACACACTGAAACCCCTTCCCCACACACTGAAACCCCTTCCCCACACACTGAAAACCCTTCCGCACACACTGAAACCCCTTCCACACACACTGAAACACCTTCCCCACACACTGAAACCCCTTCCACACACACTGAAACACCTTCCCCACACACTGAAACCCCTTCCGCACACACTGAAACACCTTCCCCACACACTGAAACGACTTCCCCACACTCTGAAACCCCTTCCGCACACAGTGAAACCCTTCCCCACACACTGAAACCCCTTCTCCAGACACTGAAACCCCTTCCCCACACGCTGAAGCACATCCCCACACACTGAAACGCCTTCCCCACACACTGAATCCCCTTCCCCACACACAGAAAGCCCTTACTCCCACACTGAAAACATTCCCCACACTCTGAAACCCCTTCCCCACACACTGAAACACCTTCCCCACACACTGAAACCCCTTCCCCACACACTGAAATACCTTCCCCACACACTGATACACCATCCCCACACACTGAAATCCCTTCCCCACACACTGAAACCCTTTTCCGCAATCTGATACCCATTCCCCACACACTGAAACACCTTCCTCACACAATGAAACCCCTTCCCCACACAATGAAACCCCTTCACCACACACTGAAACACCTTCCCCACACACAGAAACCACTTCCACACACACTGAAACACATCCCCACACTCTGAAACCCCACCCGCACACACTGAAACCCCTTCCCCACACACTGAATCCCCTTCCGCACACAATGAAACATCTTCCCCACACACTGAAACCCCTTACCCCCACACTTAAACATCTTCCGCACACACTGAAACCCCTTCCGCGCACACTGAAACACCTTCCCAAACACACTGAAACACCTTCCCCACACACTGAAACCCCTTCCCCACACAGTGAAACCCCCTCCACACACACTGTAACACCTTCCCCACACACTGAAACCCCTTCCGCAAACACTGAAACCCATCCCCACACACTGAAACCCCACCCCCACACACTGAAACCCCATCCCCACACACTGAAACCCCTTCCCCACACACTGAAACACATCCCCAGACACTGAAACCCCTTCCCCACACACTGAAACCCCTTCTGCATGCATTGTAACCCATCCGCACACACTGAGACCCATCCCCACACACTGAAACCCCATCCCCTCTCTCTGAAACCCTTCCGCACACACTGAAAACCCTTCACCACTCACTGAAGCACATCCCCACACACTGAAACCCCTTCCCCACACACTGCAAATCATCCCCACACACTGAAACCCTTTCCCCACACACTGAAACTCATCCCCACACACAGAATCACCTTCCCCACAGACTGAAACCCCTTCCGCACACACTGAAACACCATCCCCACACACTGAAACCCCTTCCCCACACACTGAAACCCCTTCCGCACACACTGAAACCCCTTGCACACACACTGAAACACCTTCCCCACACACTGAAACCCCTTCCACACACACTGAAACACCTTCCCCACACACTGAAACCCCTTCCGCACACACTGAAACACCTTCCCCACACACTGAAACGACTTCCCCACACTCTGAAACCCCTTCCGCAAATAGTGAAACCCTTCCCCACACACTGAAACCCCTTCACCACACACTGAAACCCCTTCCCCACACGCTGAAACACATCCCCACACACTGAAACGCCTTCCCCACACACTGAATCCCCTTCCCCACACACAGAAAGCCCTTACTCCCACACTGAAACCCTTCCCCACACTCTGAAACCCCTTCCCCACACACTGAAACACCTTCCCCACACACTGAAACCCCTTCCACACACACTGAAATACCTTCCCCACACACTGATACACCATCCCCACACACTGAAATCCCTTCCCACACACTGAAACCCTTTCCCACAATCTGATACACCTTCCCCACACACTGAAACACCTTCCTCACACAATGAAACCCCTGCCCCACACACTGAAACCCCTTCACCACACACTGAAACACCTTCCCCACACACAGAAACCCCTTCCGCACACACTGAAACACATCCCCACACTCTGATACCCCACCCGCACACACTGAAACCCCTTCCCCACACACTGAAACCCCTTCCCCACACACTGAAAACCCTTCCGCACACACTGAAACCCCTTCCACACACACTGAAACACCTTCCCCACACACTGAAACCCCTTCCACACACACTGAAACACCTTCCCCACACACTGAAACACCATCCCCACACACTGAAACCCCTTGCACACACACTGAAACCCCTTCCGCACACACTGAAACCCCTTGCACACACACTGAAACCCCTTCCACACACACTGAAACACCTTCCCCACACACTGAAACACCTTCCCCACACACTGAAACGACTTCCCACACTCTGAAACCCCTTCCGCAAATAGTGAAACCCTTCCCCACACACTGAAACCCCTTCACCACACACTGAAACCCCTTCCCCACACGCTGAAACACATCCCCACACACTGAAACGCCTTCCCCACACACTGAATCCCCTTCCCCACACACAGAAAGCCCTTAATCCACACTGAAACCCTTCCCCACACTCTGAACCCCTTCCCCACACACTGAAACACCTTCCCCACACACTGAAACCCCTTCCACACACACTGAAATACCTTCCCACACACTGATACACCATCCCCACACACTGAAATCCCTTCCCCACACACTGAAACCCTTTCCCACAATCTGATACCCCTTCCCCACACACTGAAACACCTTCCTCACACAATGAAACCCCTGCCCCACACAATTGAAACCCCTTCACCACACTCTGAAACACCTTCCCCACACACAGAAACCCCTTCCGCACACACTGAAACACATCCCCACACTCTGATTCCCCACCCGCACACACTGAAACCCCTTCCCCACACACTGAAACCCCTCCCCACACACTGAAAACCCTTCCGCACACACTGAAACCCCTTCCACACACACTGAAACACCTTCCCCACACACTGAAACCCCTTCCACACACACTGAAACACCTTCCCCACACACTGAAACCCCTTCCGCACACACTGAAACACCTTCCCCACACACTGAAACGACTTCCCCACACTCTGAAACCCCTTCCGCACACAGTGAAACCCTTCCCCACACACTGAAACCCTTCTCCAGACACTGAAACCCCTTCCCCACACGCTGAAGCACATCCCCACACACTGAAACGCCTTCCCACACACTGAATCCCTTCCCCACACACAGAAAGCCCTTACTCCCACACTGAAAACATTCCCCACACTCTGAAACCCCTTCCCCACACACTGAAACACCTTCCCCACACACTGAAACCCCTTCCCCACACACTGAAATACCTTCCCCACACACTGATACACCATCCCCACACACTGAAATCCCTTCCCCACACACTGAAACCCTTTTCCGCAATCTGATACCCATTCCCCACACACTGAAACACCTTCCTCACACAATGAAACCCCTTCCCCACACAATGAAACCCCTTCACCACACACTGAAACACCTTCCCCACACACAGAAACCACTTCACACACACTGAAACACATCCCCACACTCTGAAACCCCACCCGCACACACTGAAACCCCTTCCCCACACACTGAATCCCCTTCCGCACACAATGAAACATCTTCCCCACACACTGAAACCCCTTACCCCCACACTTAAACATCTTCCGCACACACTGAAACCCCTTCCGCGCACACTGAAACACCTTCCAAACACACTGAAACACCTTCCCCACACACTGAACCCCTTCCCACACAGTGAAACCCCCTCCACACACACTGTAACACCTTCCCCACACACTGAAACCCCTTCCGCAAACACTGAAACCATCCCCACACACTGAACCCCACCCCCACACACTGAAACCCCATCCCCACACACTGAAACCCCTTCCCCACACACTGAAACACATCCCCAGACACTGAAACCCCTTCCCCACACACTGAAACCCCTTCTGCATGCATTGTAACCCATCCGCACACACTGAGACCCATCCCCACACACTGAAACCCCATCCCCTCTCTCTGAAACCCTTCCGCACACACTGAAAACCCTTCACCACTCACTGAAGCACATCCCCACACACTGAAACCCCTTCCCCACACACTGCAAATCATCCCCACACACTGAAACCCTTTCCCCACACACTGAAACTCATCCCCACACACAGAATCACCTTCCCCACAGACTGAAACCCCTTCCGCACACACTGAAACACCATCCCCACACACTGAAACCCCTTCCCCACACACTGAAACCCCTCCGCACACACTGAAACCCTTGCACACACACTGAAACACCTTCCCCACACACTGAAACCCCTTCCACACACACTGAAACACCTTCCCCACACACTGAAACCCCTTCCGCACACACTGAAACACCTTCCCCACACACTGAAACGACTTCCCCACACTCTGAAACCCCTTCCGCAAATAGTGAACCCTTCCCCACACACTGAAACCCCTTCACCACACACTGAAACCCCTTCCCCACACGCTGAAACATGAAACACATCCCCACACACTGAAACGCCTTCCCCACACACTGAATCCCCTTCCCCACACACAGAAAGCCCTTACTCCCACACTGAAACCCTTCCCCACACTCTGAAACCCCTTCCCCACACACTGAAACACCTTCCCCACACACTGAAACCCCTTCCACACACACTGAAATACCTTCCCCACACACTGATACACCATCCCCACACACTGAAATCCCTTCCCCACACACTGAAACCCTTTCCCACAATCTGATACACCTTCCCCACACACTGAAACACCTTCCTCACACAATGAAACCCCTGCCCCACACACTGAAACCCCTTCACCACACACTGAAACACCTTCCCCACACACAGAAACCCCTTCCGCACACACTGAAACACATCCCCACACTCTGATACCCCACCCGCACACACTGAAACCCCTTCCCCACACACTGAAACCCCTTCCCCACACACTGAAAACCCTTCCGGACACACTGAAACCCCTTCCACACACACTGAAACACCTTCCCCACACACTGAAACCCCTTCCACACACACTGAAACACCTTCCCCACACACTGAAACACCATCCCCACACACTGAAACCCCTTCCCCACACACTGAAACCCCTTCCGCACACACTGAAACCCCTTGCACACACACTGAAACACCTTCCCCACACACTGAAACCCCTTCCACACACACTGAAACACCTTCCCCACACACTGAAACACCTTCCCCACACACTGAAACGACTTCCCCACACTCTGAAACCCCTTCCGCAAATAGTGAAACCCTTCCCCACACACTGAAACCCCTTCACCACACACTGAAACCCCTTCCCCACACGCTGAAACACATCCCCACACACTGAAACGCCTTCCCCACACACTGAATCCCCTTCCCCACACACAGAAAGCCCTTACTCCCACACTGAAACCCTTCCCCACACTCTGAAACCCCTTCCCCACACACTGAAACACCTTCCCCACACACTGAAACCCCTTCCACACACACTGAAATACCTTCCCCACACACTGATACACCATCCCCACACACTGAAATCCCTTCCCCACACACTGAAACCCTTTCCCACAATCTGATACACCTTCCCCACACACTGAAACACCTTCCTCACACAATGAAACCCCTGCCCCACACACTGAAACCCCTTCACCACACACTGAAACACCTTCCCCACACACAGAAACCCCTTCCGCACACACTGAAACACATCCCCACACTCTGATACCCCACCCGCACACACTGAAACCCCTTCCCCACACACTGAAACCCCTTCCCCACACACTGAAAACTCTTCCGCACACACTGAAACCCCTTCCACACACACTGAAACAACTTCCCCACACACTGAAACCCCTTCCACACACACTGAAACACCTTCCCCACACACTGAAACACCATCCCCACACACTGAAACCCCTTCCCCACACACTGAAACCCCTTCCACACACACTGAAACCCCTTGCACACACACTGAAACACCTTCCCCACACACTGAAACCCCTTCCACACGCACTGAAACACCTTCCCCACACACTGAAACACCTTCCCCACACACTGAAACGACTTCCCCACACTCTGAAACCCCTTCCGCAAATAGTGAAACCCTTCCCCACACACTGAAACCCCTTCACCACATACTGAAACCCCTTCCCCACACGCTGAAACACATCCCCACACACTGAAACGCCTTCCCCACACACTGAATCCCCTTCCCCACACACAGAAAGCCCTTACTCCCACACTGAAACCCTTCCCCACACTCTGAAACCCCTTCCCCACACACTGAAACACCTTCCCCACACACTGAAACCCCTTCCACACACACTGAAATACCTTCCCCACACACTGATACACCATCCCCACACACTGAAATCCCTTCCCCACACACTGAAACCCTTTCCCACAATCTGATACCCCTTCCCCACACACTGAAACACCTTCCTCACACAATGAAACCCCTGCCCCACACAATGAAACCCCTTCACCACACACTGAAACACCTTCCCCACACACAGAAACCCCTTCCGCACACACTGAAACACACCCCCACACTCTGATACCCCACCCGCACACACTGAAACCCCTTCCCCACACACTGAAACCCCTTCCCCACACACTGAAAACCCTTCCGCACACACTGAAACCCCTTCCACACACACTGAAACACCTTCCCCACACACTGAAACCCCTTCCACACACACTGAAACACCTTCCCCACACACTGAAACCCCTTCCGCACACACTGAAACACCTTCCCCACACACTGAAACGACTTCCCCACACTCTGAAACCCCTTCCGCACACAGTGAAACCCTTCCCCACACACTGAAACCCCTTCTCCACACACTGAAACCCCTTCCCCACACGCTGAAGCACATACCCACACACTGAAACGCATTCCCCACACACTGAATCCCCTTCCCCACACACAGAAAGCCCTTACTCCCACACTGAAAACATTCCCCACACTCTGAAACCCCTTCCCCACACACTGAAACACCTTCCCCACACACTGAAACCCCTTCCCCACACACTGAAATACCTTCCCCACACACTGATACACCATCCCCACACACTGAAATCCCTTCCCCACACACTGAAAACCTTTTCCGCAATCTGATACCCATTCCCCACACACTGAAACACCTTCCTCACACAATGAAACCCCTGCCCCACACAATGAAACCCCTTCGCCACACACTGAAACAGCTTCCCCACACACAGAAACCCCTTCCACACACACTGAAACACATCCCCACACTCTGAAACCCCACCCGCACACACTGAAACCCCTTCCCCACACACTGAATCCCCTTCCGCACACAATGAAACATCTTCCCCACACACTGAAACCCCTTACCCACACACTTAAACATCTTCCGCACACACTGAAACCCCTTCCGCGCACACTGAAACACCTTCCCAAACACACTGAAACACCTTCCCCACACACTGAAACCCCTTCCCCACACAGTGAAACCCCCTCCACACACACTGTAACACCTTCCCCACACACTGAAACCCCTTCCGCAAACACTGAAACCCATCCCCACACACTGAACCCCCACCCCCACACACTGAAACCCCTTCTCCACACACTGAGACCCCTTCTGCACACACTGTAACACATCCCCATACACTGAAACACCTTCCCCACACACTGAAACCCCTTCTGCAAACATTGTAACCCATCCCCACTCACTGAAACCCATCCCCACACACTGAAACCCCTTCCCCTCACACTGAAACCCTTCCCCACACACTGAAAACCCTTCCGCACTCACTGCAGCACATCCCCACACACTGAAACCCCTTCCCCATACACTGAAAATCATCCCCACACACTGAAACCCTTTCCCCTCACACTGAAACCCCTTCCACACACTGAAACACCTTCCCCACACACTGAAACCCCTTCCGCACACACTGAAACACCTTCCCCACACAATGAAACGACTTCCCCACACTCTGATACCCCTTCCGCACACAGTGAAACCCTTCCCCACAGACTGAAACCCCTTCCCCACACACTGAAACCCCTTCCCCACACGCTGAAACACATCCCCACACACTGAAACGCCTTCCCCACACACTGAATCCCCTTCCCCACACTCTGAAACACCTTCCCCACACTCTGAAACACCTTCCCCACGCACTGAAACCCTTCCCCACACTCTGAAACCCCTTCCCCACACTCTGAAACACCTTCCCCACGCACTGAAACCCCTTCCCCACACACTGAAATACCTTCCCCACACACTGATACACCATCCCGACACACTGTAATCCCTTCCCCACACACTGAAACCCTTTCCCACAATCTGATACCACTTCCCCACACACTGAAACACCTTCCTCTCACAATGAAACCCCTTCCCCACACACTGAACCCCCTTCAGCACACACTGAAGCACCTTCCCCACACACTGAAACCCCTTCCGCACACATTGAAACACATCCCCACACTCTGAAACCCCACCCGCACACACTGAAACCCCTTCCCCACACACTGAAACCCCTTCCGCACAAAGTGAAACACCTTCCCCACACAATGAAACCGCTTCCCCACACACTGAAACATCTTCCGCACACACTGAAACCCCTTCCGCACACACTGAAACACCTTCCCAAACACACTGAAACACCTTCCCCATGCACTGAAACCCCTTCCCCACACAGTGAAACACCATCCACACACACTGAAACACCTTCCCCACACACTGAAACCCCTTCCGCACACAGTGAAACCCTTCCCTACACAATGAAAACCCTTCCCCACACACTGAAACACATCCCCACACATTGAAACCCTTTCCCCACACACAGAAACACATCCCTACACACTGAAACCCTTTCCCCACAAACTGAAACAAATCCCCACACATATAAACATCTTCCACACAGACTGAAACCCCTTCCGCACACACTGAAACACCTTCCCCACACACTGAAACCCCTACCCACACACTGAAACCCCTTCCGCAAACACAGAAACCCCTTCCGGACACACTGAAACACCTTCCCCACACACTGAAACCCCTTCCCCACACACTGAAACACCTTCCCCACACACTGAAACCCCTTCTGCACACTCTGAAACACCTTCCGCACATACTGAAACCCCTTCATCACGCACTGAAACCCCTTCCGCACACAGTGAAACCCTTCCCCACACAGTGTAACCCCTTCCCCACACACTGAAAGCCCTTCCCCACACACGGAAACACATCCCCACACCCTGCAACGCCTTCCCCACACACTGAATCCCCTTCCCCACACACTGAAAACCTTTCCCCCCACACTGAAACCCTTCCCCACACGCTGAAACCCATTCCGCACACACTGCAATCGCCACCCCGCACACTGAAACCCTTCCCCGCACTCTGAAAACCATTCCCCACACATTGAAACACCTTCCCCACACACTGAAACCCCTTCCCCACACACTGAAACCCCTTCCCCAGACAGTGAAACACATTTCCGCGCACAATGAAACCCCTTCCGCACATACTGAAACCCATCCCCACAGACTGAAACCCATCCCCACACACTGAAACCCATCCCCACACACTGAAACCCCTTCCCCACACACTTAAACCCCTTCCGCACATACTGAAACCCATCCCCACACACTGAAAACCATCCCCACACACTCAAACACCTTCCCCACACGCTGAAACCCTTCCCCACAAACTGAAACACATCCCCACACATTGAAACACTTCCCCACACACTGAAACACCTTCCCCACACACTGACACACCTTCCCCACACACTGAACCACCTTCCCCAGACATTGAAATCCCTTCCCCACACACTGAATCCCTTCCCCACACTTCTAAACCCCTTAGCCACTCACTGAAGCACCTTCTCCACAAACTGAAACCCCTTCCCCACACACTGAAACCCCTTCCCCACACACTGAAACACCTTCCACAAGCACTGAAACACCTTGGACAAACACTCAAACATATCCCCACACACTGAAACACCACCCCACACACTGAAACCCCTTCCCACACACTGAAACCCCTTCCACACACACTGAAACACATCCCCACGCACTGAAACACCATCCCCACACACTGAAACCCCTTCCCCACACACTGAAAACCCTTCCCCAGACAGTGAAACACCTTCCGCACACAATGAAACCCCTTCCGCACATACTGAAACCCATTCCCACACACTGAAACCCATCCCCACACACTGAAACCCATCCCCACACACTGAAACCCCGTCCCCACACACTTAATCCCCTTCCGCAAACACTGAAACCCATCCCCACAACTGAAAACCATCCCCACACACTGAAACACCTTCCCCACACGCTGAAACACTTCCCCACAAACTGAAACACATCCCCACACATTGAAACACTTCCCCACACACTGAAACACCTTCCCCACACACTGAAACCCCTTCCCCACACTCTGAAAACCATTCCCCACACACTGAAACCCCTTCCCCACACACTGAAACCCCTTCCCCACACACTGAAACCCCTTCCGCACACACTGAAACCCCTTCCACACAACTGAAACACCTTCCCCACACACTGAAACCCCTTCCACACACACTGAAACACCTTCCCCACACACTGAAACCCCTTCCGCACACACTGAAACACCTTCCCCACACACTGAAACGACTTCCCCACACTCTGATCCCCCTTCCGCACACAGTGAAACACTTCCCCACAGACTGAAACCCCTTCTCCACACACTGAAACCCCTTCCCCACACGCTGAAACACATCCCCACACACTGAAACGCCTTCCCCACACACTGAATCCCCTTCCCCACACTCTGAAACACCTTCCCCACACTCTGAAACACCTTCCCCACGCACTGAAACCCTTCCCCACACTCTGAAACCCCTTCCCCACACTCTGAAACACCTTCCCCACGCACTGAAACCCCTTCCCCACACACTGAAATACCTTCCCCACACACTGATACACCATCCCGACACACTGTAATCCCTTCCCCACACACTGAAACCCTTTCCCACAATCTGATACCACTTCCCCACACACTGAAACACCTTCCTCTCACAATGAAACCCCTTCCCCACACACTGAACCCCCTTCAGCACACACTGAAGCACCTTCCCCACACACTGAAACCCCTTCCGCACACATTGAAACACATCCCCACACTCTGAAACACCACCCGCACACACTGAAACCCCTTCCCCACACACTGAAACCCCTTCCGCACAAAGTGAAACACCTTCCCCACACAATGAAACCGCTTCCCCACACACTGAAACATCTTCCGCACACACTGAAACCCCTTCCGCACACACTGAAACACCTTCCCAAACACACTGAAACACCTTCCCCATGCACTGAAACCCCTTCCCCACACAGTGAAACACCATCCACACACACTGAAACACCTTCCCCACACACTGAAACCCCTTCCGCACACAGTGAAACCCTTCCCTACACAATGAAAACCCTTCCCCACACACTGAAACACATCCCCACACATTGAAACCCTTTCCCCACACACAGAAACACATCCCTACACACTGAAACCCTTTCCCCACAAACTGAAACAAATCCCCACACATATAAACATCTTCCACACAGACTGAAACCCCTTCCGCACACACTGAAACACCTTCCCCACACACTGAAACCCCTACCCACACACTGAAACCCCTTCCGCAAACACAGAAACCCCTTCCGGACACACTGAAACACCTTCCCCACACACTGAAACCCCTTCCCCACACACTGAAACACCTTCCCCACACACTGAAACCCCTTCTGCACACTCTGAAACACCTTCCGCACATACTGAAACCCCTTCATCACGCATTGAAACCCCTTCCGCACACAGTGAAACCCTTCCCCACACAGTGTAACCCCTTCCCCACACACTGAAAGCCCTTCCCCACACACGGAAACACATCCCCACACCCTGCAACGCCTTCCCCACACACTGAATCCCCTTCCCCACACACTGAAAACCTTTCCCCCCACACTGAAACCCTTCCCCACACGCTGAAACCCATTCCGCACACACTGCAATCGCCACCCCGCACACTGAAACCCTTCCCCGCACTCTGAAAACCATTCCCCACACATTGAAACACCTTCCCCACACACTGAAACCCCTTCCCCACACACTGAAACCCCTTCCCCAGACAGTGAAACACATTTCCGCGCACAATGAAACCCCTTCCGCACATACTGAAACCCATCCCCACAGACTGAAACCCATCCCCACACACTGAAACCCATCCCCACACACTGAAACCCCTTCCCCACACACTTAAACCCCTTCCGCACATACTGAAACCCATCCCCACACACTGAAAACCATCCCCACACACTGAAACACCTTCCCCACACGCTGAAACCCTTCCCCACAAACTGAAACACATCCCCACACATTGAAACACTTCCCCACACACTGAAACACCTTCCCCACACACTGACACACCTTCCCCACACACTGAACCACCTTCCCCAGACATTGAAATCCCTTCCCCACACACTGAATCCCTTCCCCACACTTCTAAACCCCTTAGCCACTCACTGAAGCACCTTCTCCACAAACTGAAACCCCTTCCCCACACACTGAAACCCCTTCCCCACACACTGAAACACCTTCCACAAGCACTGAAACACCTTGGACAAACACTCAAACATATCCCCACACACTGAAACACCACCCCACACACTGAAACCCCTTCCCACACACTGAAACCCCTTCCACACACACTGAAACACATCCCCACGCACTGAAACACCATCCCCACACACTGAAACCCCTTCCCCACACACTGAAAACCCTTCCCCAGACAGTGAAACACCTTCCGCACACAATGAAACCCCTTCCGCACATACTGAAACCCATTCCCACACACTGAAACCCATCCCCACACACTGAAACCCATCCCCACACACTGAAACCCCGTCCCCACACACTTAATCCCCTTCCGCAAACACTGAAACCCATCCCCACAACTGAAAACCATCCCCACACACTGAAACACCTTCCCCACACGCTGAAACACTTCCCCACAAACTGAAACACATCCCCACACATTGAAACACTTCCCCACACACTGAAACACCTTCCCCACACACTGAAACCCCTTCCCCACACTCTGAAAACCATTCCCCACACACTGAAACCCCTTCCCCACACACTGAAACCCCTTCCCCACACACTGAAACCCCTTCCGCACACACTGAAACCCCTTCCACACAACTGAAACACCTTCCCCACACACTGAAACCCCTTCCACACACACTGAAACACCTTCCCCACACACTGAAACCCCTTCCGCACACACTGAAACACCTTCCCCACACACTGAAACGACTTCCCCACACTCTGATCCCCCTTCCGCACACAGTGAAACACTTCCCCACAGACTGAAACCCCTTCCGCACACACTGAAACCCCTTCCCCACACGCTGAAACACATCCCCACACACTGAAACGCCTTCCCCACACACTGAAACCCCTTCCCCACACACTGAAAGCCCTTACTCCCACATTGAAACCCTTCCCCACACTCTGAAACCCCTTCCCCACACTCTGAAACACCTTCCCCACGCACTGAAACCCCTTCCTCACACACTGAAATACCTTCCCCACACACTGATACACCATCCCGACACACTGAAATCCCTTCCCCACACACTGAAACACCTTCCCCAAACACTGAAACACCTTGCACAAACACTCAAACACATCCCCACACACTGAAACACCACCCCACACACTGAAACCCCTTCCCACACACTGAAACCCCTTCCACACACACTGAAACACATCCCCACGCACTGAAACACCTTCCCCACATACTGAAACACCTTCTCCACACACCGAAACACCTTCCCCACACACTGAAACCCCTTCCCCACACACTGAAAACTCTTCCCCAGACAGTGAAACACATTCCGCACACAATGAAACCCCTTCCGCACACACTTAAACCCCTTCCGCAAACACGGAAACCCATCCCCACACACTGAAAACCATCCCCACACACTGAAACACCTTCCCCACACGCTGAAACCCTTCCCCACAAACTGAAACACATCCCCACACATTGAAACACTTCCCCACACACTGAAACACCTTCCCCACACACTGAAACCCCTTCCCCACACACTGAAACCCCTTCCCCACACACTGAAACACCTTGCACAAACACTCAAACAGATCCCCACACACTGAAACACCACCCCTTACACTGAAACCCCTTCCCCACACACTGAAACCCCTTCCACACACACTGAAACACATCCCCACGCACTGAAACACCTTCCCCACATACTGAAACAGTTTCCCCACACAACGAAACACATTCACCACACACTGAAACCCCTTCTGCACACACTGAAACACCGTCCCAAAACACTCTAACCCTTCCCCACACACAGATACACCTTCCGCACACACTGAAACCCCTTCTGCACACACTGAATCACCTTCCGCACACACTGAATCCCCTTCACCACACACTGAAACCCCTTCTGCACTCAGTGAAACCCTTCCCCACACAGTGTAACCCCTTCCCCACACACTGAAACCCCTTCCCCACACACGGAAACACATCCCCACACCCTGCAACGCCTTCCCCACACACTGAATCTCCTTCCCCACACACTGAAAACCCTTACACCCACACTGAAACCCTTCCCCACACTCTGAAACCCCTTCCCCACACACTGAAATCGCCACCCCACACACTGAAACCCTTCCCCACACTCTGAAAACCATTCCCCACACACTGAAACACCTTCCCCACACACTGAAACCCCTTCCCCACACACTGAAACCCCTTCCGCACACTCTGAAACCCCTTCCACACACACTGAAACACCTTCCCCACACACTGAAACCCCTTCCACACACACTGAAACACCTTCCCCACACACTGAAACCCCTTCCGCACACACTGAAACACCTTCCCCACACACTGAAACGACTTCCCCACACTCTGATCCCCCTTCCGCAATCAGTGAAACCCTTCCCCACAGACTGAAACCACTTTCCCACACACTGAAACCCCTTCCCCACACGCTGAAACACATCCCCACACACTGAAACGCCTTCCCCACACACTGAATCCCCTTCCCCACCCACTGAAAGCCCTTACTCCCACACTGAAACCCTTCCCCACACTCTGAAACCCCTTCCCCACACTCTCAAACACCTTCCCCACGCACTGAAACCTCTTCCCCACACACTGAAATACCTTCCCCACACACTGATACACCATCCCGACACACTGAAATCCCTTCCCCACACACTGAAACCCTTTCCCACAATCTGATACCCCTTCCCCACACACTGAAACACCTTCCTCACACAATGAAACCCCTTCCCCACACACTGAAACCCCTTCAGCACACACTGAAACACCTTCCCCACACACTGAAACCCCTTCCGCACACACTGAAACACATCCCCACACTCTGAAACCCCACCCGCACACACTGAAACCCCTTCCCCACACACTGAAACCCCTTCCGCACGAAATGAAACACCTTCCCCACACACTGAAACCGCTTCCCCACACACTGAAACATCTTGCGCACACACTGAAACCCCTTCCGCACACACTGAAACACCTTCCCAAACACACTGAAACACCTTCCCCACACACTGAAACCCCTTCCCCACACAGTGAAACACCTTCCACACACACTGAAACACCTTCCCCACACAGTGAAACCCCTTCCGCACACAGTGAAACCCTTCCCCACACACTGAAAGCCCGTCCCCACGCACTGAAACACATCCCCACACATTGAAACCCTTTCCCCACTCACTGAAACACATCCCCACACACTGAAACCCTTTCCCCACACACTGAAACACATCCCCACACACAGAAACATCTTCCACACAGACTGAAACCCCTTCCGCACACACTGAAACACCTTCCCCACACACTGAAACCCCTACCCACACACTGAAACCCCTTCCGCAAACACAGAAACCCCTTCCGGACACACTGAAACAACTTCCCCACACACTGAAACCCGTTCCCCACACACTGAAACACCTTCCCCACACACAGAAACCCCTTCCGGACACACTGAAACACCTTCCCCACACACTGAAACCCCTTCCCCACACACTGAAACACCTTCCCCACACACTGAAACCCCTTCTGCACACACTGAAACACCTTCCGCACACACTGAAACCCCTTCATCACGCACTGAAACCCCTTCCGCACACAGTGAAAACCTTCCCCACACAGTGTAACCCCTTCCCCACACACTGAAACCCCTTCCCCACACACGGAAACACATCCCCACACGCTGCAACGCCTTCCCCACACACTGAATCCCCTTCCCCACACACTGAAAACCTTTCCCCCCACACTGAAACCCTTCCCCACACGCTGAAACCCCTTCCGCACACACTGAAATCGCCACCCCACACACTGAAAACCTTCCCCACACTCTGAAAACCATTCCCCACACATTGAAACACCTTCCCCACACACTGAAACCCCTTCCCCACACACTGAAACCCCTTCCCCAGACAGTGAAACACCTTCCGCACACAATTAAAACCCCTTCCGCACATACTGAAACCCATCCCCACACAATGAAACCCATCCCCACACACTGAAACCCATCCCCACACACTGAAACCCCTTCCCCACGCACTTAAAACCCTTCCGCACACACTGAAACCCATCCCCACACACTGAAAACCATCCCCACACACTGAAACATCTTCCCCACATGCTGAAACCCTTCCCCACAAACTGAAACACATCCCCACACATTGAAACACTTCCCCACACACTGAAACACCTTCCCCACACACTGACACACCTTCCCCACACACTGAACCACCTTCCCCAGACACTGAAATCCCTTCCCCACACACTGAGTCCCTTCCCCACACTCCTAAACCCCTTAGCCACTCACTGAAACACCTTCTCCACAAACTGAAACACCTTCCCCACACACTGAAACCCCTTCCCCACAAACTGAAACACCTTCCCCAAACACTGAAACACCTTGCACAAACACTCAAACACATCCCCACACACTGAAACACCACCCCACACTCTGAAACCCCTTCCCACACACTGAAACCCCTTCCACACACACTGAAACACATCCCCACGCACTGAAACACCTTCCCCACATACTGAAACACCTTCTCCACACACCGAAACACCTTCCCCACACACTGAAACCCCTTCCCCACACAATGAAAACCCTTCCCCAGACAGTGAAACACCTTCCGCACACAATTAAACCCCTTCCGCACATACTGAAACCCATTCCCACACACTGAAACCCATCCCCACACACTGAAACCCATCCCCACACACTGAAACCCCGTCCTCACACGCTTAAACCCCTTCCGCAAACACTGAAACCCATCCCCACACACTGAAAACCATCCCCACACACTGAAACACCTTGCCACACGCTGAAACCCTTCCCCACAAAATGAAACACATCCCCACACATTGAAACACTTCCCCACACACTGAAACACCTTCCCCACACACTGAAACCCCTTCCCCACACACTGAAACCCCTTCCCCAAACACTGAAACACCTTGCACAAACACTCAAACACATCCCCACACACTGAAACACCACCCCATACACTGAAGGCCCTTCCCCACACACTGAAACCCCTTCCACACACACTGAAACACATCCCCACGCACTGAAACACCTTCCCCACATCCTGAAACACATTCCCCAGACACCGAAACACATTCACCACACACTGAAACCCCTTCCGCACACATTGAAACACTGTCCCCACACACTCTATCCCTTCCCCACACACAGATACACCTTCCCCACACACTGAAACCCCTTCTGCACACACTGAATCACCTTCCGCACACGCTGAAATCCCTTCACCACACACTGAAACCCCGTCCGCACTCAGTGAAACCCTTCCCCATACAGTGTAACCCCTTCCCCACACACTGAAACCCCTTCCCCACACACGGAAACACATCCCCACACCCTGCAACGCCTTCCCCACACACTGAATCTCCTTCCCCACACACTGAAAACCCTTACCCCCACACTGAAACCCATCCCCACACTCTGAAACCCCTTCCCCACACACTGAAATCGCCACCCCACACACAGAAACCCTTCCCCACACTCTGAAAACCATTCCCCACACACTGAAACACCTTCCCCACACACTGAAACCCCTTCCCAACACACTGAACCCCCTTCCCCAGACAGTGAAACACCTTCCACACACGATGAAACCCCTTCCGCACATACTGAACCCCATCCCAACACACTGAAACCCATCCCCACACACTGAAACCCATCCCCACACACTGAAACCCCTTCCCCACACACTTAAACCCCTTCCGCACACACTAAAACTCATCCCCACACACTGAAAACCATCCCCACACACTGAAACACCTTCCCCACACACTGAAACCCTTCCCCACAAACGGAAACACATCCCCACACATTGAAACACTTCCCGACACACTGAAACACCTTCCTCACACACTGAACCACGTTCCCCAGACACTGAAATCCCTTCCCCACACACTGAATCCCTTCCCCACACTCCTAAACCACTTAGCGAATCACTGAAACCCCTTCCCCACAAACTGAAACCCCTTCCCCACACACTGAATCCCCTTCCCCACACACTGAAACACCTTCCCCAAACACTGAAACACCTTGCACAAACACTCAAACACAACCCCACACACTGAAACACCACCCCACACACTGAAACCCCTTCCCCACACACTGAAACCCCTTCCACACACACTGAAACACATCCCCACGCACTGAAACACCTTCCCCACATACTGAAACACCTTCCCCACACACCGAAACACATTCACCACACACTGAAACCCCTTCCGCACACACTGAAACACCGTCCCTACACACTGTAACCCTTCCCCACACACTGAAACACCTTCCCATCACACTGAAACACTTCCCCACACACTGAAACACCTTTCCCACACACTGGAAACCCTTCACCACATACTGAAACGCCTTCCCCACACACTGAAACACCTTCCCCATACACTGAAACCCCATCCCCACACAGTGCAACAAATCCCCACACACTGAAACACATTCCCCACACACATAAATCCCTTCCCCACCACTGAAACACTTCCCCAAACACTGATACCCATTCACCACACTCTGAAACACCTTCCCCACACGCTGAACCACCTTCCCCAGACACTGAAATCCCTTCCCCACACACTGAATCCCTTCCCCACACTCCTAAACCCCTTAGCCACTCACTGAAACACCTTCCCCACAAACTGAAACCCCTTCCCCACACACTGAAACCCCTTCCCCACAGACTGAAACACCTTCCCCAAACACTGAAACACCTTGCACAAACACTCAAACACATCCCCACACACTGAAACACCACCCCACACACTGAAACCCCTTCCCCACACACTGAAACCCCTTCCAAACACACTGAAAAACATCCCCACGCACTGAAACACATTCGCCACATACAGAAACACATTCACGACACACTGAAACCCCTTCCACACACACTGAAACACCGTCCCCACACACTGTAACCCTTCCCCACACACTGAAACACCTTCCTCACACACTGAAACACTTCCCCACACACTGACACACCTTCCCCACACACTGGAAACCCTTTCCCACATTCTGAAACCCCTTCCCCACACACTGAAACACCTTCCCCATACACTGAAACCCCATCCCCACACACTGCAACACATCCCCACACACTGAAACTCCTTCCCCACACACTGAAATCTCTTCGACACCACTGAGACCCTTCCCCAAACACTGATACCCATTCACCACACACTGAAACACATTACCCACACACTGAAACCCTCCCAAGGACACAGAAACACATTCCCCACAAACTGAAACTCCTTCCCCACATACTGAAAACCATTCCCCACACACTGAAATGCCTTCCGCACACACTGAAACCCCTTCCGCACAGACTGCAACACCTTCCCCACACAGTGAAACCCTTCCCCACACACTGAAATACCTTCCCCACACACTGAAACACATCCCCACACACTGAAACCCCTTCCCCACATCCTCAAACACATCCCCACACACTGAAACACCTTCCCCACACACTGAAACACCTTCCCCACACACTGAAAACCCTTCCGCACACAGTGAAACCCCTCCCCACACACTGAAACCCCTACCCCACACACTGAAACACATCCCCACACACGGCAACCCCATCCCCACACACTGAAACCCCTTCCGCACACACTGAAACACCTTCCCCACAAACTGAAACCCCTTCCCCACATACTGAAAGCCCTACCGCACACACTGAAACCACTTCCGCACACACTGATACACCTTCTCCACACACTGAAACAACTTCCCCACACTCTGAAACCCCTTCCGCACAGACTGAAACACCTTCCCCACACACTGATACATCTTCCCCACACACTGAAACCACTTCCGCACAGAGCGAAAGCCTTCCCCACACACTGAAACCCCATCCCCACACACTGGAACCCCTTCCTCATCCACTGAAACACATGCCCACCCAATGTAACACATCCCCACAAACTGAAACCCATCCCCACACACTGAAACCCCATCCCCACACACTGGAACCCCTTCCTCATCCACTGAAACACATGCCCACCCAATGTAACACATCCCCACAAACTGAAACCCATCCCCACACACTCAAATCCCTTCCCCACACACTGAAACCCCTTCCCCACACACTGAAACCCCTTCAGCACACACTGAAACACCTTCCCCACACACTGAAACACCTTCCGCACACACTGAAACTCATCCCCACACTCTGAAACCCCACCCGCACACACTGAAACCCCTTCCCCACACACTGAAACCCCTTTCGCACAAAATGAAACACCTTCCCCACACACTGAAACCGCTTCCCCACACACTGAAACATCTTGCGCACACACTGAAACACCATCCCCACACACTGAAACCCCTTCCCCCACAGTGAAACAACTTCCACACACACTGAAACACCTTCCCCACACAGTGAAACCACTTCCGCACACAGTGAAACCCTTCCCCACACACTGAAAACCCGTCCCCACGCACTGAAACACATCCCCACACATTGAAACCCTTTCCACATACACTGAAACACATCCCCACACACTGAAACCCCTTTCCCCACACACTGAAACACATCCCCACACACAGAAACATCTTCCACACAGACTGAAACCCCTTCCGCACACACTGAAACACCTTCCCCACACACTGAAACCCCTACCCACACACTGAAACCCCTTCCAAACACACTGAAAAACATCCCCACGCACTGAAACACCTTCGCCACATACTGAAACACCTTCCCCACACACCGAAACACATTCACGAGACACTGAAACCCCTTCCGCACACACTGAAACACCGTCCCCACACACTGTAACCCTTCCCCACACACTGAAACACCTTCCTCACACACTGAAACACTTCCCCACACACTGACACACCTTCCCCACGCACTGGAAACCCTTCCCCACATTCTGAAACCCCTTCCCCACACACTGAAACACCTTCCCCATACACTGAAACCCCATCCCCACACACTGCAACACATCCCCACACACTGAAACTCCTTCCCCACACACTGAAATCTCTTCGACACCACTGAAACCCTTCCCCAAACACTGATACCCATTCACCACACACTGAAACACATTACCCACACACTGAAACCCTCCCAAGGACACAGAAACACATTCCCCACACACTGAAACTCCTTCCCCACATACTGAAAACCATTCCCCACACACTGAAATGCCTTCCGCACACACTGAAATGCCTTCCGCACACACTGCAACACCTTCCCCACACAGTGAAACCCTTCCCCACACACTGAAATACCTTCCCCACACACTGAAACACATCCCCACACACTGAAACCCCTTCCCCACATACTCAAACACATCCCCACACACTGAAACCCCTTCCCCACACACTGAAACACCTTCCCCACAAACTGAAACACCTTCCCCACACACTGAAAACCCTTCCGCACACAGTGAAACCCCGCCCCACACACTGAAACACCTTCCCCAAACACTGAAACACATCCCCAAACACTGCAACCCCATCCCCACACACTGAAACCCCTTCCGCACACACTGAAACACCTTCCCCACAAACTGAAACCCCTTCCCCACATACTGAAACCCCTTCCCCACTCACTGAAACATCTTCCCCAATCACTGAAACACCTTGCACAAACACTCAAACACATCCCCACACACTGAAACACCACCCCACACACTGAAACCCCTTCCCCACACACTGAAACCCCTTCCACACACACTGAAACACATCCCCACGCACTGAAACACCTACCCCACATACTGAAACACCTTCCCCACAGACAGAAACACATTCACCACACACTGAAACCCCTTCCGCACACACTGAAACACCGTCCCCACACACTGTAACCCTTCCCCACACACTGAAACACATTCCCCACACACTGAAACACTTCCCCACACACTGAAACATCTTCCCGACACACTGGAATCCCTTCCCCACATACTGAAACCCCTTCCCCACACACTGAAACACCTTCCCCATACACTGAAACCCCATCCCCACACACTGCAACACATCCCCACACACTGAAACACCTTCCCCACACACTGAAATCCCTTCCCCACCACTGAAACCCTTCCCCAAACACTGATACCCATTCACCACACACTGAAACACATTCCCCACTCACTGAAACCCTCCCAAGGACACTGAAACACATTCCCCACACGCTGAAACTCCTTCCCCACCTACTGAAAACCATTCCCCACACACCGAAACACATTCACCACACACTGAAACCTCTTCCGCAAACACTGAAACACCGTCCCCACACACTGTAACCCTTCCCCACACACTGAAACACCATCCCCACATACTAAAACACTTCCCCACACACTGAAACACCATCCCCACACACTGGAAACCCTTCCCCACATGCGGAAACCCCTTCCCCACACACTGAATCACCTTCCCCATACACTGAAACCCCATCCCAACACACTGCAACACATCCCCACACACTGAAACACCTTCCCCACACACTGAAATCCCTTCCCCACCACTGAAACCCTTCCCCAAACACTGATACCCATTCACCACACACTGAAACACATTCCCCACACACTGAAACCCTCCCAAGGACACTGAAACACATTCCCCACACACTGAAACTCCTTCGCCACATACTGAAAACCATTCCCCACACACTGAAATGCCTTCCGCACACACTGAAACCCCTTCTGCACACACTGAAAAACCTTCCCCACACAGTGAAACCCTTCCCCACACACTGAAATACCTTCCCCACAAACTGAAACACATCCCCACACACTGAAACCCCTTCCCCACATCCTGAAACACATCCCCACACACTGAAACCCCTTCCCCACACACTGAAACACCTTCCCCACACACTGAAACACCTTCCCCACACACTGAAAACCCTTCCGCACACAGTGAAACCGCTCCCCACACACTGAAACCCCTTCCCCACACACTGAAACACATCCCCACACGCTGCAACCCCATCCCCACACACTGAAACCCCTTCCGCACACACTGAAACACCTTCCCCACAAACTGAAACCCCTTCCCCACATACTGAAACCCCTAGCGCACACACTGAAACCACTTCCGCACAAACTGATACACCTTCTCCACACACTGAAACACCTTCCACACTCTCTGAAACCTCTTCCGCACACACTGAAACACCTTCCCCACACACTGAAACATCTTCCCCACACACTGAAACCCCTTCCGCACACAGTGAAAGCCTTCCCCACACACTGAAACCCCATCCCCACACACTGGAACCCCTTCCTCATCCACTGAAACACATCCCCACCCAATGTAACACATCCCCACAAACTGAAACACTTCCCCACACACTGAAACAACTTCCCCACACTCTGAAACCCAACCACACACACTGAAACACCATAACCACACGCTGAAACCCATTCCCCACACACTGAAACACCTTCGGCCCACACTGAAACACATCCCCACACACTGAAACACCTTCCCCACACACTGAAACACCTTCCCCACACACTGAAATACCATCCCCACACACAGAAACACATTTCCCACACACTGAAACCCCTTCCCCAGACACTGGAACTCATCCCCACACACTGAAACAACTTCCCAAACACTGACACCCCTTCCCCACACACTGAAACAGCTTCCCCACACACTGAAACCCCTTCCCCACACACTGAAACACCTTCCCCACACACTGAAAAACCTTCCCCGCACACTGAAACACATTCACCACACACTGAAACCCCTACCGTGCACACTGAAACACCTTCCTCACACACTGAAACATTTCCCCACACACTGAAACCCCTCAGCCACTCACTGAAACACCTTCCCCACAAACTGAAACACCTTCCCCACACACTGAGACCCCCTCCCCACACACTGAAACACCTTCCCCAAACACTGGAACACCTTGCACAAACACTCAAACACATCCCCACACACTGAAACACCACCCCACACACTGAAACCCCTTCCCCACACACTGAAACCCCTTCCACACACACTGAAACACATCCCCACGCACTAAAACACCTTCCCCACATACTGAAACACCTTCCCCACACACCGAAACACATTCACCACACACTGAAACCCCTTCCGCACACACTGAAACACCGGCCCCACACACTGTAACCCTTCTCCACACACTGAAACACATTCCCCACACACTGAAACACTTCCCCACACACTGAAACATCTTCCCCACACACTGGAAACCCTTCCCCATACACTGAAACCCCATCCCCACACACTGCAACACATCCCCACACACTGAAACACCTTCCCCACACACTGAAATCCCTTCCCCACCACTGAAACCCTTCCCCAAACACTGATACCCATTCACCACACACTGAAACACATTCCCCACTCATTGAAACCCTCCAAAGGACACTGAAACACATTCCCCACACGCTGAAACTCCTTCCCCACATACTGAAAACCATTCCCCACACACTGAAATGCCTTCCGCACACTCTGAAACCCCTTCCGCACACACTGAAACTCCTTCCCCACACAGTGAAACCCTTCCCCACACACTGAAATACCTTCCCCACACACTGAAACACATCCCCACAGACTGAAACCCCTTCCCCACATACTGAAATCCCTACCGCACAAACTGAAACCACTTCCGCACACACTGATACACCTTCTCCACACACTGAAACACCTTCCCCACACTCTGAAACCCCTTCAGCACACAGTGAAAGCATTCCCCATACACTGAAACCCCATCCCCACACACTGGAACCACTTCCTCATCAACTGAAACACATCCCCACCCAATGTAACACATCCCCACAAACTAAAACCCATCCCCACACAATGAAATCCCTTCCCCACACACTGAAACCCCTTCCCCACACACTGAAACCCCTTCCACACACACTGAAACACTTCCCCACACACTGAAACAACTTCCCCACACTCTGAAACCCCTTCCGCACACACTGAAACCCATCCCCACACACTGAAACCACTTCCCCACACACTGAAACCCAACCACACACACTGAAACACCTTCCCCACACGCTGAAACCCATTCCCCACACACTGAAACACCTTCCGCCCACACTGAAACACATCCCCACACACTGAAACACCTTCCCCACACACCGAAACACATTCACCACACACTGAAACCCCTTCTGCACACACTGAAATACCGTCCCCACACACTGTAACCCTTCCCCACACACTGAAACACCTTCCACAGACACTGAAACACATCCCCACACACTGAAACCCCTTCCCCACACACTGGAAACCCTTCCCCACACACTGAAACACCTTCTCCACACACTGAAACAACTTCCCCATACACTGAAACCCCATCCCCACACACTGCAACACATCCCCACACACTGAAACACCTTCCCCACACACTGAAATCCCTTCCCCACCACTGAAACCCTTCCTCAAACACTGATACCCATTCACCACACACTGAAATACATTCCCCACACGCTGAAACCCTCCCAAGGACACTGAAGCACATTCCCCACACACTGAAACTCCTTCCCCGCATACTGAAAACCATTCCCCACACACTGAAGTGCCTTCCGCACACACTGAAACCCCTTCCGCACACACTGAAGCACCTTCCCCACACAGTGAAACCCTTCCCCACACACTGAAATACATTCCCCACACACTGAAACACATCCCCACACACTGAAACCCCTTCCCCACATACTGAAACACATCCCCACACACTGAAACCCCTTCCCCACACACTGAAACACCTTCCCCACACACCGAAACCCTTCCCCACAAACTGAAATAAATCCCCACACATTGAAACACTTCCCCAGACACTGAAACACCTTCCCCGCACACTGAAACACCTTACCCACACACTGAACGACCTTCCCCAGACACTGAAATCCCTTCCCCACCCACTGAATCCCTTCCCCACACTCCTAAACCCTTTAGCCACTCACTGAAACACCTTCCCCACAAACTGAAACCCCTTCCCCACACACTGAAACACCTTCCCCACACACTGAAACACCTTCCCCAAACACTGAAACACCTTGCACAAACACTCAAACACATCCCCACACACTGAAACACCACCCCACACACTGAAACCCCTTCCCCACACACTGAAACCCCTTCCACACACACTGAAACACATCCCCACGCACTGAAACACCTACCCCACATACTGAAACACCTTCCCCACATACCGAAACACATTCACCACACACTGAAACCCCTTCTGCACACACTGAAACAACGTCCCCACACACTGTAACCCTTCCCCACACACTGAAACACATTCCCCACACACTGAAACACTTCCCCACACACTGAAAGATCTTCCCCACACACTGGAAACCCTTCCCCACATACTGAAACCCCTTCCCCACACACTGAAACACCTTCCCCATACACTGAAACCCCATCCCCACACACTGCAACACATCCCCACACACTGAAACACCTTCCCCACACACTGAAATCCCTTCCCCACCACTGAAACCCTTCCCCAAACACTGATACCCATTCACCACACACTGAAACACATTCCCCACTCACTGAAACCCTCCCAAGGACACTGAAACACATTCCCCACACGCTGAAACTCCTTCCCCACATACTGAAAACCATTCCCCACACACCGAAACACATTCACCACACACTGAAACCCCTTCCGCAAACACTGAAACACCGTCCCCACATTCTGTAACCCTTCCCCACACACTGAAACACCATCCCCACATACTGAAACACTTCCCCACACACTGAAACACCATCCCCACACACTGGAAACCCTTCCCCACATGCTGAAACCCCTTCCCCACACACTGAATCACCTTCCCCATACACTGAAACCCCATCCCCACACACTGCAACACATCCCCACACACTGAAACACCTTCTCCACACACTGAAATCCCTTCCCCACCACTGAAACCCTTCCCCAAACACTGATACCCATTCAGCACACACTGAAACACATTCCCCACACACTGAAACCCTCCCAAGGACACTGAAACACATTCCCCACACACTGAAACTCCTTCGCCACATACTGAAAACCATTCCCCACACACTGAAATGCCTTCCGCACACACTGAAACCCCTTCTGCACACACTGAAAAACCTTCCCCACACAGTGAAACCCTTCCCCACACACTGAAATACCATCCCCACACACTGAAACACATTCCCACACACTGAAACCCATTCCCCACATCCTGAAACACATCCCCACACACTGAAACCCCTTCCCCACACACTGAAACACCTTCCCCACACACTGAAACCCCTTCCCCACACACTGAAAACCCTTCTGCACACAGTGAAACCGCTCCCCACACACTGAAACCCCTCCCCCACACACTGAAACACATCCCCACACACTGCAACCCCATCCCCACACACTGAAACCCCTTTCCGCACACACTGAAACACCTTCCCCACAAACTGAAACCCCTTCCCCACATACTGAAACCCCTACCGCACACACTGAAACCACTTCCGCACAAACTGATACACCTTCTCCACACACTGAAACACCGTCCACACACTCTGAAACCCCTTCTGCACACACTGAAACACCTTCCCCAACACTGAAACTTCTTCCCCACACACTGAAACCCCTTCCGCACACAGTGAAAGCCTTCCCCACACACTGTAACCCCATCCCCACACACTGGAACCCCTTCCTCATCCACTGAAACACATCCCCACCCAATGTAACACATCCCCACAAACTGAAACCCATCCCCACACACTGAAACCCCTTCCCCACACACTGAAACCCCTTCCCCACACACTGAAACACTTCCCCACACACTGAAACAACTTCCCCATACTCTGAAACCCAACCACACACACTGAAACCCATTCCCCACACACTGAAACACCTTCCGCCCACACTGAAACACATCCCCACACACTGAAACACCTTCCCCACACACTGAAACACCTTCCCCACACACTGAAATACCATCCCCACACACAGAAACACATTTCCCACACACTGAAACCCCTTCCCCAGACACTGGAACTCTTCCCCACACACTGAAACAACTTCCCAAACACTGACACCCCTTCCCCACACACTGAAACAGCTTCCCCACACACTGAAACCCCTTCCCCACACACAGAAACACCTTCCCCACACACTGAAAAACCTTCCCCACACACTGAAACACATTCACCACACACTGAAACCCCTACCGCGCACACTGAAACACCTTCCTCACACACTGAAACATTTCCCCACACACTGAAACCCCTCAGCCACTCACTGAAACACCTTCCCCACAAACCGAAACCCCTTCCCCACACACTGAATCCCCATCCCCACACACTGAAGCACCTTCCCCAAACACTGGAACACCTTGCACAAACACTCAAACACATCCCCACACACGGAAACACCACACCCACACACTGAAACTCCTTCCCCACACACCGAAACACCTTCCACACACTGAAACAACTTCCCCACGCACTAAAACACCTTCCCCACATACTGAAGCACCTTCCCCACACAGGGAAACACATTCACCACACACTGAAACCCCTTCCGCACACACTGAAACACCGTCCCCACACACTGTAACCCTTCCCCACACACTGAAACACATTCCCCACACACTGAAACACTTCCCCACACACTGAAACATCTTCCCCACAAACTGGAAACCCTTCCCCATACACTGAAACACCATCCCCACACACTGCAACACATCCCCACACACCGAAACACCTTCCCCACACACTGAAATCCCTTCCCCACCACTGAAACCCTTCCCCAAACACTGATACCCATTCACCACACACTGAAACACATTCCCCACTCACTGAAACCCTCCCAAGGACACTGAAACACATTCCCCACACGCTGAAACTCCTTCCCCACATAATGAAAACCATTCCCCACACACTGAAATGCCTTCCGCACACACTGAAACCCCTTCCGCACACACTGAAACTCCTTCCCCACACAGTGAAACCCTTCCCCACACACTGAAATACCTTCCCCACACACTGAAACACATCCCCACACACTGAAACCCCTTCCCCACATACTGAAACCCCTATCGCACACACTGAAACCACTTCCGCAAACACTGATACACCTTCTCCACACACTGAAACACCTTCCCCACACTCTGAAACCATTTCAGCACACAGTGAAAGCATTCCCCACACACTGAAACTCCATCCCCACACACTGGAACCACTTCCTCATCCACTGAAACACATCCCCACCCAATGTAACACATCCCCACAAACTAAAACCCATCCCCACACACTGAAATCCCTTCCCCACACACTGAAACCCCTTCCCCACACACTGAAACCCCTTCCCCACACACTGAAACACTTCCCCACACACTGAAACAACTTCCCCACACTCTGAAACCCCTTCCGCACACACTGAAACCCATCCCCACACACTGAAACCACATCCCCACACACTGAAACCCAACCACACACACTGAAACACCTTCCCCACATCCTGAAACACATCCCCACACACTGAAACCCATTCCCCACACACTGAAACACCTTCCCCACACACTGAAACCCCTTCCCCACACACTGAAAACCCTTCCGCACACAGTGAAACCGCTCCCCACACACTGAAACCCCTTCCCCACACACTGAAACACATCCCCACACACTGCAACCCCATCCCCACACACTGAAACCCCTTTCCGCACACACTGAAACACCTTCCCCACAAACTGAAACCCCTTCCCCACATACTGAAACCCCTACCGCACACACTGAAACCACTTCCGCACAAACTGATACACCTTCTCCACACACTGAAACACCGTCCACACACTCTGAAACCCCTTCTGCACACACTGAAACACCTTCCCCAACACTGAAACTTCTTCCCCACACACTGAAACCCCTTCCGCACACAGTGAAAGCCTTCCCCACACACTGAAACCCCATCCCCACACACTGGAACCCCTTCCTCATCCACTGAAACACATCCCCACCAAATGTAACACATCCCCACAAACTGAAACCCATCCCCACACACTGAAACCCCTTCCCCACACACTGAAACCCCTTCCCCACACACTGAAACACTTCCCCACACACTGAAACAACTTCCCCACACTCTGAAACCCAACCACACACACTGAAACACCTTCCCCACACGCTGAAACCCA
The DNA here is from genome assembly GCF_036365525.1 of Heterodontus francisci. Classification (NCBI taxonomy): domain Eukaryota; kingdom Metazoa; phylum Chordata; class Chondrichthyes; order Heterodontiformes; family Heterodontidae; genus Heterodontus; species Heterodontus francisci. The sequence goes on along the minus strand of NC_090378.1, from coordinate 132,503,798 downwards.
TTCCCCACACACTGAAACACCTTCCGCCCACACTGAAACACATCCCCACACACTGAAACACCTTCCCCACACACTGAAACACCTTCCCCACACACTGAAATACCATCCCCACACACAGAAACACATTTCCCACACACTGAAACCCCTTCCCCAGACACTGGAACTCTTCCCCACACACTGAAACAACTTCCCAAACACTGACACCCCATCCCCACACACTGAAACAGCTTCCCCACACACTGAAACCCCTTCCCCACACACAGAAACACCTTCCCCACACACTGAAAAACCTTCCCCACACACTGAAACACATTCACCACACACTGAAACTCCTTCCCCACACAGTGAAACCCTTCCCCACACACTGAAATACCTTCCCCACACACTGAAACACATCCCCACACACTGAAACCCCTTCCCCACATACTGAAACCCCTATCGCACACACTGAAACCACTTCCGCAAACACTGATACACCTTCTCCACACACTGAAACACCTTCCCCACACTCTGAAACCATTTCAGCACACAGTGAAAGCATTCCCCATACACTGAAACTCCATCCCCACACACTGGAACCACTTCCTCATCCACTGAAACACATCCCCACCCAATGTAACACATCCCCACAAACTAAAACCCATCCCCACACACTGAAATCCCTTCCCCACACACTGAAACCCCTTCCCCACACACTGAAACCCCTTCCCCACACACTGAAACACTTCCCCACACACTGAAACAACTTCCCCACACTCTGAAACCCCTTCCGCACACACTGAAACCCATCCCCACACACTGAAACCACATCCCCACACACTGAAACCCAACCACACACACTGAAACACCTTCCCCACATCCTGAAACACATCCCCACACACTGAAACCCATTCCCCACACACTGAAACACCTTCCCCACACACTGAAACCCCTTCCCCACACACTGAAAACCCTTCCGCACACAGTGAAACCGCTCCCCACACACTGAAACCCCTTCCCCACACACTGAAACACATCCCCACACACTGCAACCCCATCCCCACACACTGAAACCCCTTTCCGCACACACTGAAACACCTTCCCCACAAACTGAAACCCCTTCCCCACATACTGAAACCCCTACCGCACACACTGAAACCACTTCCGCACAAACTGATACACCTTCTCCACACACTGAAACACCGTCCACACACTCTGAAACCCCTTCTGCACACACTGAAACACCTTCCCCAACACTGAAACTTCTTCCCCACACACTGAAACCCCTTCCGCACACAGTGAAAGCCTTCCCCACACACTGAAACCCCATCCCCACACACTGGAACCCCTTCCTCATCCACTGAAACACATCCCCACCAAATGTAACACATCCCCACAAACTGAAACCCATCCCCACACACTGAAACCCCTTCCCCACACACTGAAACCCCTTCCCCACACACTGAAACACTTCCCCACACACTGAAACAACTTCCCCACACTCTGAAACCCAACCACACACACTGAAACACCTTCCCCACACGCTGAAACCCATTCCCCACACACTGAAACACCTTCCGCCCACACTGAAACACATCCCCACACACTGAAACACCTTCCCCACACACTGAAACACCTTCCCCACACAGTGAAATACCATCCCCACACACAGAAACACATTTCCCACACACTGAAACCCCTTCCCCAGACACTGGAACTCTTCCCCACACACTGAAACAACTTCCCAAACACTGACACCCCATCCCCACACACTGAAACAGCTTCCCCACACACTGAAACCCCTTCCCCACACACAGAAACACCTTCCCCACACACTGAAAAACCTTCCCCACACACTGAAACACATTCACCACACACTGAAACCCCTACCGCGCACACTGAAACACCTTCCTCACACACTGAAACATTTCCCCACACACTGAAACCCCTCAGCCACTCACTGAAACACCTTCCCCACAAACTGAAACCCCTTCCCCACACACTGAATCCCCATCCCCACACACTGAAGCACCTTCCCCAAACACTGGAACACCTTGCACAAACACTCAAACACATCCCCACACACTGAAACACCACACCCACACACTGAAACTCCTTCCCCACACACCGAAACCCCTTCCACACACACTGAAACACATCCCCACGCACTAAAACACCTTCCCCACATACTGAAGCACCTTCCCCACACACCGAAACACATTCACCACACACTGCAACCCCTTCCGCACACACTGAAACACCGTCCCCACACACTGTAACCCTTCCCCACACACTGGAACACATTCCCCACACACTGAAACACTTCCCCACACACTGAAACATCTTCCCCACAAACTGGAAACCCTTCCCCATACACTGAAACCCCATCCCCACACACTGCAACACATCCCCACACACCGAAACACCTTCCCCACACACTGAAATCCCTTCCCCACCACTGAAACCCTTCCCCAAACACTGATACCCATTCACCACACACTGAAACACATTCCCCACTCACTGAAACCCTCCCAAGGACACTGAAACACATTCCCCACACGCTGAAACTCCTTCCCCACATAATGAAAACCATTCCCCATACACTGAAATGCCTTCCGCACACACTGAAACCCCTTCCGCACACACTGAAACTCCTTCCCCACACAGTGAAACCCTTCCCCACACACTGAAATACCTTCCCCACACACTGAAACACATCCCCACACACTGAAACCCCTTCCCCACATACTGAAACCCCTATCGCACACACTGAAACCACTTCCGCACACACTGATACACCTTCTCCACACACTGAAACACCTTCCCCACACTCTGAAACCCCTTCAGCACACAGTGAAAGCATTCCCCACACACTGAAACCCCATCCCCACACACTGGAACCACTTCCTCATCCACTGAAACACATCCCCACCCAATGTAACACATCCCCACAAACTAAAACCCATCCCCACACACTGAAATCCCTTCCCCACACACTGAAACCCCTTCCCCACACTCTGAAACCCCTTCCCCACACACTGAAACACTTCCCCACACACTGAAACAACTTCCCCACACTCTGAAACCCCTTCCGCACACACTGAAACCCATCCCCACACACTGAAACCACTTCCCCACACACTGAAACACATCCCCACACACTGAAACACCTTCCCCACACACTGAAACACCTTCCCCACACACTGAAATACCATCCCCACACACAGAAACACATTTCCCACACACTGAAACCCCTTCCCCAGAAACTGGAACCCTTCCCCACACACTGAAACAACTTCCCAAACACTGAAACCCCTTCCCCACACACTGAAACAGCTTCCCCACACACTGAAACCCCTTCCCCACACACTGAAACACCTTCCCCACACACTGAAAAACATTCCCCACACACTGAAACACATTCACCACACTCTGAAACCCCTTCCGCGCACACTGAAACACCTTCCTCACACAGTGAAACATTTCCCCACACACTGAAACCCCTTCCCCACACACTGAAACACCTTCCCCACACACTGAAACTCCTTCCTCACACAAACTGAAACCCCTTCCCCACACTCTGAAACACCTTCCCCACACACTGAATCATCTTCCCCACACACTGAAACCCCTTCCCCACACACTGAAACACCTTCCGCACTCACGGAAACACATCACCACACACTGAAACACCTTCCCCACACACTGAAATACCATCCCCACACACTGAAACACATTTCCCACACACTGAAACCCCTTCCCCACACACTGAAACACCTTCCCCACACACTGAATCATCTTCCCCACACGCTGAAACACCTTCCCCACACACTGAAACACCTTCCCCACACAATGTAACACCTTCCCCACACACTGAAACACATTCACCACACACTGAAACCCCTTCCGCACACACTGATACACCTTCCCCACACAATGAAACATTTCCCCACACACTGAAACCACATCCCCACACACTGAAACCCTTCCCCACACACTGAAACACCTTCCCCACACACAGAAACACTTTCCTCACACACACTGAAACTCTTCCCCACGCACTGAAACACCTTCCCCACACACTGAAACACCGTCCCCACACACTGTAACCCTTCCCCACACACTGAAACACCTTCCTCACACACTGAAACACTTCCCCACACACTGACACACCTTCCCCACTCACTGGAAACCCTTCCCCACATTCTGAAACCCCTTCCCCACACACTGAAACACCTTCCCCATACACTGAAACCCCATCCCCACACACTGCAACACATCCCCACACACTGAAACTCCTTCCCCACACACTGAAATCTCTTCGACACCACTGAAACCCTTCCCCAAACACTGATACCCATTCACCACACACTGAAACACATTACCCACACACTGAAACCCTCCCAAGGACACAGAAACACATTCCCCACACACTGAAACTCCTTCCCCACATACTGAAAACCATTCCCCACACACTGAAATGCCTTCCGCACACACTGAAACGCCTTCCGCACACACTGCAACACCTTCCCCACACAGTGAAACCCTTCCCCACACACTGAAATACCTTCCCCACACACTGAAACACATCCCCACACACTGAAACCCCTTCCCCACATCCTCAAACACATCCCCACACACTGAAACCCCTTCCCCACACACTGAAACACCTTCCCCACAAACTGAAACACCTTCCCCACACACTGAAAACCCTACCGCACACAGTGAAACCCCGCCCCACACACTGAAACACCTTCCCCACACACTGAAACACATCCCCACACACTGCAACTCCATCCCCACACACTGAAACCCCTTCCGCACACACTGAAACACCTTCCCCACAAACTGAAACCCCTTCCCCACATACTGAAACCCCTTCCCCACACACTGAAACACCTTCCCCAATCACTGAAACACCTTGCACAAACACTCAAACACATCCCCACACACTGAAACAGCACCCCACACACTGAAACCCCTTCCCCACACACTGAAACCCCTTCCACACACACTGAAACACATCCCCACGCACTGAAACACCTACCCCACATACTGAAACACCTTCCCCACAGACCGAAACACATTCACCACACACTGAAACCCCTTCCGCACACACTGAAACACCGTCCCCACACACTGTAACCCTTCCCCACACACTGAAACACATTCCCCACACACAGAAACACTTCCCCACACACTGAAACATCTTCCCGACACACTGGAATCCCTTCCCCACATACTGAAACCCCTTCCCCACACACTGAAACACCTTCCCCATACACTGAAACCCCATCCCCACACACTGCAACACATCCCCACACACTGAAACACCTTCCCCACACACTGAAATCCCTTCTCCACCACTGAAACCCTTCCCCAAACACTGATACCCATTCACCACACACTGAAACACATTCCCCACTCACTGAAACCCTCCCAAGGACACTGAAACACATTTCCCACACGCTGAAACTCCTTCCCCACATACTGAAAACCATTCCCCACACACCGAAACACATTCACCACACACTGAAACCCCTTCCGCAAAGACTGAAACACCGTCCCCACACACTGTAACCCTTCCCCACACACTGAAACACCATCCCCACATACTGAAACACTTCCCCACACACTGAAACACCATCCCCACACACTGGAAACCCTTCCCCACATGCGGAAACCCCTTCCCCACACACTGAATCACCTTCCCCATACACTGAAACCCCATCCCCACACACTGCAACACATCCCCACACACTGAAACACCTTCCCCACACACTGAAATCCCTTCCCCACCACTGAAACCCTTCCCCAAACACTGATACCCATTCACCACACACTGAAACACATTCCCCACACACTGAAACCCTCCCAAGGACACTGAAACACATTCCCCACACACTGAAACTCCTTCGCCACATACTGAAAACCATTCCCCACACACTGAAATGCCTTCCACACACACTGAAACCCCTTCTGCACACACTGAAAAACCTTCCCCACACAGTGAAACCCTTCCCCACACACTGAAATACCTTCCCCACACACTGAAACACATCCCCACACACTGAAACCCCTTCCCCACATACTGAAACACATCCCCACACACTGAAACCCCTTCCCCACACACTGAAACACCTTCCCCACACACTGAAACACCTTCCCCACACACTGAAAACCCTTCCGCACACAGTGAAACCGCTCCCCACACACTGAAACCCCTTTCCGCACACACTGAAACACCTTCCCCACAAACTGAAACCCCTTCCCCACACACTGAAACACCTTCCACACACTCTGAAACCTCTTCCGCACACACTGAAACACCTTCCCCACACACTGAAACATCTTCCCCACACACCGAAACCCCTTCCGCACACAGTGAAAGACTTCCCCACACACTGAAACCCCATCCCCACACACTGGAACCCCTTCCTCATCCACTGAAACACATCCCCACCCAATGTAACACATCCCCACAATCTGAAACCCATCCCCACACACTGAAACCACTTCCCCACACACTGAGACCCCTTCCCCACACACTGAAACACTTCCCCACACACTGAAACAACTTCCCCACACTCTGAAACCCAATCACACACACTGAAACATCTTCCCCACACGCTGAAACCCATTCCCCACACACTGAAACACCTTCCGCCCACACTGAAACACATCCCCACACACTGAAACACCTTCCCCACACACTGAAACACCTTCCCCACACACTGAAATACCATCCCCACACAGAGAAACACATTTCCCACACACTGAAACCCCTTCCCCAGACACTGGAACTCATCCCCACACACTGAAACAACTTCCCAAACACTGACACCCCTTCCCCAAACACTGAAACAGCTTCCCGACACACTGAAACCCCTTCCCCACACACTGAAACACCTTCCCCACACACTGAAAAACCTTTCCCACACACTGAAACACATTCACCACACACTGAAACCCCTACCACGCACACTGAAACACCTTCCTCACACACTGAAACATTTCCCCACACACTGAAACCCCTCAGCCACTCACTGAAACACCTTCCCCACAAACTGAAACCCCTTCCCCACACACTGAGACCCCCTCCCCACACACTGAAACACCTTCCCCAAACACTGGAACACCTTGCACAAACACTCAAACACATCCCCACACACTGAAACACCACCCCACACACTGAAACCCCTTCCCCACACACTGAAACCCCTTCCACACACACTGAAACACATCCCCGCGCAAAAAAAATACCTTCCCCACATACTGAAACACCTTCCCCACACACTGAAACACATTCACCACACACTGAAACCCCTTCCGCACACACTGAAACACCGTCCCCACACACTGTAACCCTTCCCCACACACTGAAACACATTCCCCACACACTGAAACACTTCCCCACACATTGAAACATCTTCCCCACACACTGGAAACCCTTCCCCATACACTAAAACCCCATCCCCACACACTGCAACACATCCCCACACACTGAAACACCTTCCCCACACACTGAAATCCCTTCCCCACCACTGAAACCCTTCCCCAAACACTGATACCCATTCACCACACACTGAAACACATTCCCCACTCACTGAAACCCTCCCAAGGACACTGAAACACATTCCCCACACGCTGAAACTCCTTCCCCACATACTGAAAACCATTCCCCACACACTGAAATGCCTTCCGCACACACTGAAACACCTTCCGCACACACGGAAACTCCTTCCCCACACAGTGAAACCCTTCCCCACACACTGAAATACCTTCCCCACACACTGAAACACATCCCCACACACTGAAACCCCTTCCCCACATACAGACATCCCTACCGCACACACTGAAACCACTTCCGCACACACTGATACACCTTCTCCACACACTGAAACACCTTCCCCACACTCTGAAACCCCTTCAGCACACAGTGAAAGCATTCCCCAGACACTGAAACCCCATCCCCACACACTGGAACCACTTCCTCATCCACTGAAACACATCCCCACCCAATGTAACACATCCCCACAAACTAAAACCCATCCCCACACACTGAAATCCCTTCCCCACACACTGAAACCCCTTCCCCACACACTGATACCCCATCCACACACACTGAAACACTTCCCCACACACTGAAACAACTTCCCCACAATCTGAAACCCCTTCCGCACACACTGAAACCCATCCCCACACACTGAAACCACTTCCCCACACACTGAAACCCAACCACACACACTGAAACACCTTCCCCACACGCTGAAACCCATTCCCCACACACTGAAACACCTTCCGCCCACACTGAAACACATCCCCACACACTGAAACACCTTCCCCACACACCAAAACACATTCACCACACACTGAAACCCCTTCTGCACACACTGAAATACCGTCCCCACACACTGTAACCCTTCCCCACACACTGAAACACCTTCCACAGACACTGAAACACATCCCCACACACTGAAACCCCTTCCCCACACACTGGAAACCCTTCCCCACACACTGAAACACCTTCTCCACACACTGAAACACCTTCCCCATACACTGAAACCCCATCCCCACACACTGCAACACATCCACACACACTGAAATCCCTTCCCCACCACTGAAACCCTTCCTCAAACACTGATACCCATTCACCACACACTGAAATAAATTCCCCTCACACTGAAACCCTCCCAAGGACACTGAAACACATTCCCCACACACTGAAACTCCTTCCCCACATACTGAAAAACATTCCCCACACACTGAAATGCCTTCCGCCCACACTGAAACCCCTTCCGCACACACTGAAGCACCTTCCCCACACAGTGAAACCCTTCCCCACACACTGAAATACCTTCCCCACACACTGAAACACATCCCCACACACTGAAACCCCTTCTCCACATACTGAAACACATCCCCACACACTGAAACCCCTTCCCCACACACTGAAACACCTTCCCCACACACCGAAACCCTTCCCCACAAACTGAAATAAATCCCCACACATTGAAACACTTCCCCACACACTGAAACTCCTTCCCCGCACACTGAAACACCTTACCCACACACTGAACCACCTTCCCCAGACACTGAAATCCCTTCCCCACCCACTGAATCCCTTCCCCACACTCCTAAACCCTTTAGCCACTCACTGAAACACATTCCCCACAAACTGAAACCCCTTCCCCACACACTGAAACACCTTCCCCACACACTGAAACACCTTCCCCAAACACTGAAACACCTTGCTCAAACACTCAAACACATCCCCACACACTGAAACACCACCCCACACACTGAAACCCCTTCCCCACACACTGAAACCCCTTCCACACACAATGAAACACATCCCCACGCACTGAAACACCTACCCCACATACTGAAACACCTTCCCCACATACCGAAACACATTCACCACACACTGAAACCCCTTCTGCACACACTGAAACACCGTCCCCACACACTGTAACCCTTCCCCACACACTGAAAAACATTCCCCACACACTGAAACACTTCCCCACACACTGAAAGATCTTCCCCACACACTGGAATCCCTTCCCCACATACTGAAACCCCTTCCCCACACACTGAAACACCTTCCCCATACACTGAAACCCCATCCCCACACACTGCAACACATCCCCACACACTGAAACACCTTCCCCACACACTGAAATCCCTTCCCCACCACTGAAACCCTTCCCCAAACACTGATACCCATTCACCACACACTGAAACACATTCCCCACTCACTGAAACCCTCCCAAGGACACTGAAGCACATTCCCCACACGCTGAAACTCCTTCCCCACATACTGAAAACCATTCCCCACACACCGAAACACATTCACCACACACTGAAACCCCTTCCGCAAACACTGAAACACCGTCCCCACACACTGTAACCCTTCCCCACACACTGAAACATCATCCCCACATACTGAAACACTTCCCCACACACTGAAACACCATCCCCACACACTGGAAACCCTTCCCCACATGCTGAAACCCCTTCCCCACACAGTGAATCACCTTCCCCATACACTGAAACCCCATCCCCACACACTGCAACACATCCCCACACACTGAAACACCTTCCCCACACACTGAAATCCCTTCCCCACCACTGAAACCCTTCCCCAAACACTGATACCCATTCACCACACACTGAAACACATTCCCCACACACTGAAACCCTCCCAAGGACACTGAAACACATACCCCACACACTGAAACTCCTTCGCCACATACTGAAAACCATTCCCCACACACTGAAATGCCTTCCGCACACACTGAAACCCCTTCTGCACACACTGAAAAACCTTCCCCACACAGTGAAACCCTTCCCCACACACTGAAATACCTTCCCCACACACTGAAACACATCCCCACTCACTGAAACCCCTTCCCCACATCCTGAAACACATCCCCACACACTGAAACCCATTCCCCACACACTGAAACACCTTCCCCACACACTGAAACACCTTCCCCACACACTGAAAACCCTTCTGCACACAGTGAAACCGCTCCCCACACACTGAAACCCCTTCCCCACACACTGAAACACATCCCCACACACTGCAACCCCATTCCCACACACTGAAACCCCTTCCGCACACACTGAAACACCTTCCCCACAAACTTAAACCCCTTCCCCACATACTGAAACCCCTACCGCACACACTGAAACCACTTCCGCACAAACTGATACACCTTCTCCACACACTGAAACACCGTCCACACACTCTGAAACCCCTTCCGCACACACTGAAACACCTTCCCCACACACTGAAACATCCTCCCCACACACTGAAACCCCTTCCGCACACAGTGAAAGCCTTCCCCACACACTGAAACCCCATCCCCACACACTGGAACCCCTTCCTCATCCACTGAAACACATCCCCACCCAATGTAACACATCCCCACAAACTGAAACCCATCCCCACACACTGAAACCCCTTCCCCACACACTGAAACCCCTTCCCCACACACTGAAACACTTCCCCACACACTGAAACAACTTCCCCACACTCTGAAACCCAACCACACACACTGAAACACCTTCCCCACACGCTGAAACCCATTCCCCACACACTGAAACACCTTCCGCCCACACTGAAACACATCCCCACACACTGAAACACCTTCCCCACACACTGAAACACCTTCCCCACACACTGAAATACCATCCCCACACACAGAAACACATTTCCCACACACTGAAACCCCTTCCCCAGACACTGGAACTCTTCCCCACACACTGAAACAACTTCCCAAACACTGACACCCCTTCCCCACACACTGAAACCCCTTCCACACACACTGAAACACATCCCCACGCACTAAAACACCTTCCCCACATACTGAAACACCTTCCCCACACATGAAACACATTCACCACACACTGAAACCCCTTCCGCACACACTGAAACACCGTCCCCACACACTGTAACCCTTCCCCACACACTGAAACACATTCCCCACACACTGAAACACTTCCCCACACACTGAAACATCTTCCCCACACACTGGAAACCCTTCCCCATACACTGAAACCCCTTCCCTACACACTGCAACACATCCCCACACACCGAAACACCTTCCCCACACACTGAAATCCCTTCCCCACCACTGAAACCCTTCCCCAAACACTGATACCCATTCACCACACACTGAAATAAATTCCCCACACACTGAAACCCTCCCAAGGACACTGAAACACATTCCCCACACACTGAAACTCCTTCCCCACATACTGAAAAACATTCCCCACACACTGAAATGCCTTCCGCACACACTGAAACCCCTTCCGCACACACTGAAACACCTTCCCCCCACAGTGAAACCCTTCCCCACACACTGAAATCCCTTCCCCACCACTGAAACCCTTCCCCAAACACTGATACCCATTCACCACACACTGAAACACATTCCCCACTCACTGAAACCCTCCCAAGGACACTGAAGCACATTCCCCACACGCTGAAACTCCTTCCCCACATACTGAAAACCATTCCCCACACACCGAAACACATTCACCACACACTGAAACCCCTTCCGCAAACACTGAAACACCGTCCCCACACACTGTAACCCTTCCCCACACACTGAAACATCATCCCCACATACTGAAACACTTCCCCACACACTGAAACACCATCCCCACACACTGGAAACCCTTCCCCACATGCTGAAACCCCTTCCCCACACAGTGAATCACCTTCCCCATACACTGAAACCCCATCCCCACACACTGCAACACATCCCCACACACTGAAACACCTTCCCCACACACTGAAATCCCTTCCCCACCACTGAAACCCTTCCCCAAACACTGATACCCATTCACCACACACTGAAACACATTCCCCACACACTGAAACCCTCCCAAGGACACTGAAACACATACCCCACACACTGAAACTCCTTCGCCACATACTGAAAACCATTCCCCACACACTGAAATGCCTTCCGCACACACTGAAACCCCTTCTGCACACACTGAAAAACCTTCCCCACACAGTGAAACCCTTCCCCACACACTGAAATACCTTCCCCACACACTGAAACACATCCCCACACACTGAAACCCCTTCCCCACATCCTGAAACACATCCCCACACACTGAAACCCATTCCCCACACACTGAAACACCTTCCCCACACACTGAAACACCTTCCCCACACACTGAAAACCCTTCTGCACACAGTGAAACCGCTCCCCACACACTGAAACCCCTTCCCCACACACTGAAACACATCCCCACACACTGCAACCCCATTCCCACACACTGAAACCCCTTCCGCACACACTGAAACACCTTCCCCACAAACTTAAACCCCTTCCCCACATACTGAAACCCCTACCGCACACACTGAAACCACTTCCGCACAAACTGATACACCTTCTCCACACACTGAAACACCGTCCACACACTCTGAAACCCCTTCCGCACACACTGAAACACCTTCCCCACACACTGAAACATCCTCCCCACACACTGAAACCCCTTCCGCACACAGTGAAAGCCTTCCCCACACACTGAAACCCCATCCCCACACACTGGAACCCCTTCCTCATCCACTGAAACACATCCCCACCCAATGTAACACATCCCCACAAACTGAAACCCATCCCCACACACTGAAACCCCTTCCCCACACACTGAAACCCCTTCCCCACACACTGAAACACTTCCCCACACACTGAAACAACTTCCCCACACTCTGAAACCCAACCACACACACTGAAACACCTTCCCCACACGCTGAAACCCATTCCCCACACACTGAAACACCTTCCGCCCACACTGAAACACATCCCCACACACTGAAACACCTTCCCCACACACTGAAACACCTTCCCCAAACACTGAAATACCATCCCCACACACAGAAACACATTTCCCACACACTGAAACCCCTTCCCCAGACACTGGAACTCTTCCCCACACACTGAAACAACTTCCCAAACACTGACACCCCTTCCCCACACACTGAAACCCCTTCCACACACACTGAAACACATCCCCACGCACTAAAACACCTTCCCCACATACTGAAACACCTTCCCCACACATGAAACACATTCACCACACACTGAAACCCCTTCCGCACACACTGAAACACCGTCCCCACACACTGTAACCCTTCCCCACACACTGAAACACATTCCCCACACACTGAAACACTTCCCCACACACTGAAACATCTTCCCCACACACTGGAAACCCTTCCCCATACACTGAAACCCCTTCCCTACACACTGCAACACATCCCCACACACCGAAACACCTTCCCCACACACTGAAATCCCTTCCCCACCACTGAAACCCTTCCCCAAACACTGATACCCATTCACCACACACTGAAATAAATTCCCCACACACTGAAACCCTCCCAAGGACACTGAAACACATTCCCCACACACTGAAACTCCTTCCCCACATACTGAAAAACATTCCCCACACACTGAAATGCCTTCCGCACACACTGAAACCCCTTCCGCACACAATGAAACACCTTCCCCACACAGTGAAACCCTTCCCCACACACTGAAATACCTTCCCCACACACTGAAACACATCCCCACACACTGAAACCCCTTCTCCACATACTGAAACACATCCCCACACACTGAAACCCCTTCCCCACACACTGAAACACCTTCCCCACACACCGAAACCCTTCCCCACAAACTGAAATAAATCCCCACACATTGAAACACTTCCCCACACACTGAAACTTCTTCCCCGCACACTGAAACACCTTACCCACACACTGAACCACCTTCCCCAGACACTGAAATCCCTTCCCCACCCACTGAATCCCTTCCCCACACTCCTAAACCCTTTAGCCACTCACTGAAACACCTTCCCCACAAACTGAAACCACTTCCCCACACACTGAAACACCTTCCCCACACACTGAAACACCTTCCCCAAACACTGAAACACCTTGCACAAACACTCAAACACATCCCCACACACTGAAACACCACCCCACACACTGAAACCCCTTCCCCACACACTGAAACCCCTTCCACACACACTGAAACACATCCCCACTCACTGAAACACCTACCCCACATACTGAAACACCTTCCCCACATACCGAAACACATTCACCACACACTGAAACCCCTTCTGCACACACTGAAACACCGTCCCCACACACTGTAACCCTTCCCCACACACTGAAACACATTCCCCACACACTGAAACACTTCCCCACACACTGAAAGATCTTCCCCACACACTGGAATCCCTTCCCCACATACTGAAACCCCTTCCCCACACACTGAAACACCTTCCCCATACACTGAAACCCCATCCCCACACACTGCAACACATCCCCACACACTGAAACACCTTCCCCACACACTGAAATCCCTTCCCCACCACTGAAACCCTTCCCCAAACACTGATACCCATTCACCACACACTGAAACACATTCCCCACTCACTGAAACCCTCCCAAGGACACTGAAGCACATTCCCCACACGCTGAAACTCCTTCCCCACATACTGAAAACCATTCCCCACACACCGAAACACATTCACCACACACTGAAACCCCTTCCGCAAACACTGAAACACCGTCCCCACACACTGTAACCCTTCCCAAAACACTGAAACACCATCCCCACATAATGAAACACTTCCCCACACACTGAAACACCATCCCAACACACTGGAAACCCTTCCCCACATGCGGAAACCCCTTCCCCACACACTGAATCACCTTCCCCATACACTGAAACCCCATCCCCACATACT
Source organism: Heterodontus francisci (assembly GCF_036365525.1). Classification (NCBI taxonomy): domain Eukaryota; kingdom Metazoa; phylum Chordata; class Chondrichthyes; order Heterodontiformes; family Heterodontidae; genus Heterodontus; species Heterodontus francisci. The sequence goes on along the minus strand of NC_090378.1, from coordinate 132,488,531 downwards.
GCAACTCATCCCCACACACTGAAACACCTTCCCCACACACTGAAATCCCTTCCCCACCACTGAAACCCTTCCCCAAACACTGATACCCATTCACCACACACTGAAACACATTCCCCACACACTGAAACCCTCCCAAGGACACTGAAACACATACCCCACACACTGAAACTCCTTCGCCACACACTGAAAACCATTCCCCACACACTGAAATGCCTTCCGCACACACTGAAACCCCTTCTGCACACACTGAAAAACCTTCCCCACACAGTGAAACCCTTCCCCACACACTGAAATACCTTCCCCACACACTGAAACACATCCCCACACACTGAAACCCCTTCCCCACATCCTGAAACACATCCCCACACACTGAAACCCCTTCCCCACACACTGAAACACCTTCCCCACACACTGAAACACCTTCCCCACACACTGAAAACCCTTCCGCACACAGTGAAACCGCTCCCCACACACTGAAACCCCTTCCCCACACACTGAAACACATCCCCACACACTGCAACCCCATTCCCACACACTGAAACCCCTTCCGCACACACTGAAACACCTTCCCCACAAACTTAAACCCCTTCCCCACATACTGAAACCCCTACCGCACACACTGAAACCACTTCCGCACAAACTGATACACCTTCTCCACACACTGAAACACCGTCCACACACTCTGAAACCCCTTCCGCACACACTGAAACACCTTCCCCACACACTGAAACATCTTCCCCACACACAGAAACCCCTTCCGCACACAGTGAAAGCCTTCCCCACACACTGAAACCCCATCCCCACACACTGGAACCCCTTCCTCATCCACTGAAACACATCCCCACCCAATGTAACACATCCCCACAAACTGAAACCCATCCCCACACACTGAAACCCCTTCCCCACACACTGAAACCCCTTCCCCACACACTGAAACACTTCCCCACACACTGAAACAACTTCCCCACACTCTGAAACCCAACCACACACACTGAAACACCTTCCCCACACGCTGAAACCCATTCCCCACACACTGAAACACCTTCCGCCCACACTGAAACACATCCCCACACACTGAAACACCTTCCCCACACACTGAAACACCTTCCCCACACACTGAAATACCATCCCCACACACAGAAACACATTTCCCACACACTGAAACCCCTTCCCCAGACACTGGAACTCTTCCCCACACACTGAAACAACTTCCCAAACACTGACACCCCTTCCCCACACACTGAAACCCCTTCCACACACACTGAAACACATCCCCACGCACTAAAACACCTTCCCCACATACTGAAACACCTTCCCCACACATGAAACACATTCACCACACACTGAAACCCCTTCCGCACACACTGAAACACCGTCCCCACAAACTGTAACCCTTCCCCACACACTGAAACACATTCCCCACACACTGAAACACTTCCCCACACACTGAAACATCTTCCCCACACACTGGAAACCCTTCCCCATACACTGAAACCCCTTCCCCACACACTGCAACACATCCCCACACACCGAAACACCTTCCCCACACACTGAAATCCCTTCCCCACCACTGAAACCCTTCCCCAAACACTGATACCCATTCACCACACACTGAAATAAATTCCCCACACACTGAAACCCTCCCAAGGACACTGAAACACATTCCCCACACACTAAAACACCTTCCCCACATACTGAAAAACATTCCCCACACACTGAAATGCCTTCCGCACACACTGAAACCCCTTCCGCACACACTGAAGCACCTTCCCCACACAGTGAAACCCTTCCCCACACACTGAAATACCTTCCCCACACACTGAAACACATCCCCACACACTGAAACCCCTTCTCCACATACTGAAACACATCCCCACACACTGAAACCCCTTCCCCACACACTGAAACACCTTCCCCACACACCGAAACCCTTCCCCACAAACTGAAATAAATCCCCACACATTGAAACACTTCCCCACACACTGAAACTTCTTCCCCGCACACTGAAACACCTTACCCACACACTGAACCACCTTCCCCAGACACTGAAATCCCTTCCCCACCCACTGAATCCCTTCCCCACACTCCTAAAGCCTTTAGCCACTCACTGAAACACCTTCCCCACAAACTGAAACCCCTTCCCCACACACTGAAACACCTTCCCCACACACTGAAACACCTTCCCCAAACACTGAAACACCTTGCACAAACACTCAAACACATCCCCACACACTGAAACACCACCCCACACACTGAAACCCCTTCCCCACACACTGAATCCCCTTCCACACACACTGAAACACATCCCCACGCACTGAAACACCTACCCCACATACTGAAACACCTTCCCCACATACCGAAACACATTCACCACACACTGAAACCCCTTCTGCACACACCGAAACACCGTCCCCACACACTGTAACCCTTCCCCACACACTGAAACACATTCCCCACACACTGAAACACTTCCCCACACACTGAAAGATCTTCCCCACACACTGGAATCCCTTCCCCACATACTGAAACCCCTTCCCCACACACTGAAACACCTTCCCCATACACTGAAACCCCATCCCCACACACTGCAACACATCCCCACACACTGAAACACCTTCCCCACACACTGAAATCCCTTCCCACCACTGAAACCCTTCCCCAAACACTGATACCCATTCACCACACACTGAAACACATTCCCCACTCACTGAAACCCTCCCAAGGACACTGAAGCACATTCCCCACACGCTGAAACTCCTTCCCCACATACTGAAAACCATTCCCCACACACCGAAACACATTCACCACACACTGAAACCCCTTCCGCAAACACTGAAACACCGTCCCCACACACTGTAACCCTTCCCCACACACTGAAACACCATCCCCACATACTGAAACACTTCCCCACACACTGAAACACCATCCCCACACACTGGAAACCCTTCCCCACATGCGGAAACCCCTTCCCCACACACCGAATCACCTTCCCCATACACTGAAACCCCATCCCCACATACTGCAACTCATCCCCACACACTGAAACACCTTACCCACACACTGAAATCCCTTCCCCACGACTGAAACCCTTCCCCAAACACTGATACCCATTCACCACACACTGAAACACATTCCCCACACACTGAAACCCTCCCAAGGACACTGAAACACATTCCCCACACACTGAAACTCCTTCGCCACATACTGAAAACCATTCCCCACACACTGAAATGCCTTCCGCACACACTGAAACCCCTTCTGCACACACTGAAAAACCTTCCCCACACAGTGAAACCCTTCCCCACACACTGAAATACCTTCCCCACACACTGAAACACATCCCCACACACTGAAACCCCTTCCCCACATCCTGAAACACATCCCCACACACTGAAACCCCTTCCCCACACACTGAAACACCTCCCCCACACACTGAAGCACCTTCCCCACACACTGAAAACCCTTCCGCACACAGTGAAACCGCTCCCCACACACTGAAACCCCTTCCCCACACACTGAAACACATCCCCACACACTGCAACCCCATTCCCACACACTGAAACCCCTTCCGCACACACTGAAACACCTTCCCCACAAACTTAAACCCCTTCCCCACATACTGAAACCCCTACCGCACACACTGAAACCACTTCCGCACAAACTGATACACCTTCTCCACACACTGAAACACCGTCCACACACTCTGAAACCCCTTCCGCACACACTGAAACACCTTCCCCACACACTGAAACATCTTCCCCACACACTGAAACCCCTTCTGCACACAGTGAAAGCCTTCCCCACACACTGAAACCCCATCCCCACACACTGGAACCCCTTCCTCATCCACTGAAACACATCCCCACCCAATGTAACACATCCCCACAAACTGAAACCCATCCCCACACACTGAAACCCCTTCCCCACACACTGAAACCCCTTCCCCACACACTGAAACACTTCCCCACACACTGAAACAACTTCCCCACACTCTGAAACCCAACCACACACACTGAAACACCTTCCCCACACGCTGAAACCCATTCCCCACACACTGAAACACCTTCTGCCCACACTGAAACACATCCCCACACACTGAAACACCTTCCCCACACACTGAAACACCTTCCCCACACACTGAAATACCATCCCCACACACAGAAACACATTTCCCACACACTGAAACCCCTTCCCCAGACACTGGAACTCTTCCCCACACACTGAAACAACTTCCCAAACACTGACACCCCTTCCCCACACACTGAAACAGCTTCCCCACACACTGAAACCCCTTCCCCACACACAGAAACACCTTCCCCACACACTGAAAAACCTTCCCCACACACTGAAACACATTCACCACACACTGAAACCCCTACCGTGCACACTGAAACACCTTCCCCACACGCTGAAACCCATTCCCCACACACTGAAACACCTTCCGCCCACACTGAAACACATCCCCACACACTGAAACACCTTCCCCACACACTGAAACTCCTTCCCCACACACTGAAATACCATCCCCACACACAGAAACACATTTCCCACACACTGAAACCCCTTCCCCAGACACTGGAACTCTTCCCCACACACTGAAACAACTTCCCAAACACTGACACCCCTTCCCCACACACTGAAACCCCTTCCACACACACTGAAACACATCCCCACGCACTAAAACACCTTCCCCACATACTGAAACACCTTCCCCACACACCGAAACACATTCACCACACACTGAAACCCCTTCCGCACACACTGAAACACCGTCCCCACACACTGTAACCCTTCCCCACACACTGAAACACATTCCCCACACACTGAAACACTTCCCCACACACTGAAACATCTTCCCCACACACTGGAAACCCTTCCCCATACACTGAAACCCCTTCCCCACACACTGCAACACATCCCCACACACCGAAACACCTTCCCCACACACTGAAATCCCTTCCCCACCACTGAAACCCTTCCCCAAACACTGATACCCATTCACCACACATTGAAACACATTCCCCACTCACTGAAACCCTCCCAAGGACACTGAAACACATTCCCCACACGCTGAAACTCCTTCCCCACATACTGAAAACCATTCCCCACACACTGAAATGCCTTCCGCACACACTGAAACCCCTGCCGCACACACTGAAACTCCTTCCCCACACAATGAAACCCTTCCCCACACACTGAAATACCTTCCCCACACACTGAAACACATCCCCACACACTGAAACCCCATCCCCACATACTGAAACCCCTATCGCACACACTGAAACCACTTCCCCACACACTGATACACCTTCTCCACACACTGAAACACATTCCCCACACTCTGAAACCCCTTCAGCACACAGTGAAAGCATTCCCCACACACTGAAACCCTATCCCCACACACTGGAACCACTTCCTCATCCACTGAAACACATCCCCACCCAATGTAACACATCCCCACAAACTAAAACCCATCCCCACACACTGAAATCCCTTCCCCACACACTGAAACCCCTTCCCCACACACTGAAACCCCTTCCCCACACACTGAAACACTTCCCCACACACTGAAACAACTTCCCCACACTCTGAAACCCCTTCCGCACACACTGAAACCCATCCCCACACACTGAAACCACTTCCCCACACACTAAAACCCAACCACACACACTGAAACACCTTCCCCACACACTGAAACCCATTCCCCACACACTGAAACACCTTCCGCCCACACTGAAACACATCCCCACACACTGAAACACCTTCCCCACACACTGAAACACCTTCCCCACACACTGAAATACCATCCCCACACACAGAAACACATTTCCCACACACTGAAACCCCTTCCTCAGAAACTGGAACCCTTCCCCACACACTGAAACAACTTCCCAAACACTGAAACCTCTTCCGCACACACTGAAACACCTTCCCCACACACTGAAATCCCTTCCCCACACACTGAAATCATTCCCCACAAAATGAAACACATCCCCACACATTGAAACTCATTCCCACACACAGAAACACCTTCCCCACACACTGAAACCCCTTCCCTACACACTGAAACACCTTCCCCACACACTGAAACCCCTTCCCCACACACTGAAACCCCTTCCCCACATACTGAAACACCTTCCCCACACACTGAAACCCCTTCTGCACACACTGAAACCCATCCCCACACACTGAAACCCCACACTCACACACTGAAACCACTTCCCCACACACTGGAACCCCTTCCCCACACACTGCAACACATCCCCATACACTGAAACGCCTTCCCCACACACTGAAACCCCTTCTGCACACTTTGTAACCCATCCCCACACACTGAAACCCAACCCCACACACTGAAATCACTTCCTCTCACTCTGAAACCCTTCCCCACACACTGAAAACCCTTCCCCACTCACAGAAGCACATCCCCCCACACTGAAACCCCTTCCCCACACACTGAAAATCATCCCCGCACACTGAAACCCTTTCCCCACACACTGAAACACATCCCCACACACTGAAACCCCTTCCCCACACACTGAAACCCCTTCCCCACACACTGAAACACTTCCCCACACACTGAAACAACTTCCCCACACTCTGAAACCCAACCACACACACTGAAACACCTTCCCCACACGCTGAAACCCATTCCCCACACACTGAAACACCTTCCGCCCACACTGAAACACATCCCCACACACTGAAGCACCATCCCCACACACTGAAATACCATCCCCACACACAGAAACACATTTCCCACACACTGAAACCCCTTCCCCAGACACTGGAACTCTTCCCCACACACTGAAACAACTTCCCAAACACTGACACCCCTTCCCCACACACTGAAACAGCTTCCCCACACACTGAAACCCCTTCCCCACACACAGAAACACCTTCCCCACACACTGAAAAACCTTCCCCACACACTGAAACACATTCACCACACACTGAAACCCCTACCGTGCACACTGAAACACCTTCCCCACACGCTGAAACCCATTCCCCACACACTGAAACACCTTCCGCCCACACTGAAACACATCCCCACACACTGAAACACCTTCCCCACACACTGAAACACCTTCCCCACACACTGAAATACCATCCCCACACACAGAAACACATTTCCCACACACTGAAACCCCTTCCCCAGACACTGGAACTCTTCCCCACACACTGAAACAACTTCCCAAACACTGACACCCCTTTCCCACACACTGAAACCCCTTCCACACACACTGAAACACATCCCCACGCAATAAAACACCTTCCCCACATACTGAAACACCTTCCCCACACGCCGAAACACATTCACCACACACTGAAACCCCTTCCGCACACACTGAAACACCGTCCCCACACACTGTAACCCTTCCCCACACACTGAAACACATTCCCCACACACTGAAACACTTCCCCACACACTGAAACATCTTCCCCACACACTGAAACCCTTCCCCATGCACTGAAACCCCTTCCCCACTCACTGCAACACATCCCCACACACCGAAACACCTTCCCCACACACTGAAATCCCTTCCCCACCACTGAAGCCCTTCCCCAAACACTGATACCCATTCACCACACACTGAAACACATTCCCCACTCACTGAAACCCTCCCAAGGACACTGAAACACATTCCCCACACGCTGAAACTCCTTCCCCACATACTGAAAACCATTCCCCACACACTGAAATGCGTTCCGCACACTGAAACCCTTTCCCCACACACTGAAACACATCCACACATACTGAAACACCTTCCCCACAGACTGAAACCCCTTCCGCAAACACTGAAACACAATCCCCACACACTGAAACCCTTTCCCCACACACTGAAACACCTTCCGCACACACTTAAACTCCTTGCGCACACACTGAAACCCCTTCCCCACACACTGAAATCCCTTCCCCACACACTGAAATCATTCCCCACAAAATGAAACACATCCCCACACATTGAAACTCATTCCCACACACAGAAACACCTTCCCCACACACTGAAACCCCTTCCCTACACACTGAAACACCTTCCCCACACACTGAAACCCCTTCCCCACACACTGAAACCCCTTCCCCACATACTGAAACACCTTCCCCACACACTGAAACACCTTCCCCACACACTGAAACCCTTCCCCACACACTGAAAACCCTTCCCCACTCACTGAAGCACATCCCCACACACTGAAACCCCTTCTCCACACACTGAAACCCCATCCCCACACACTGAAACCCTTCCCCAGACACTGAATCCCCTTCCTCACACACTGATACCCCTTCCCCACACACTGAAACCCTTCACCAAAAACTGAAACCCTTCCCCTCACACTGAAACCCCTTTCCCACACACTGAAACCCCTTCCCCACACACTGAAACCGTTCCCCAAACACTGATACCCATTCACCACACACTGAAACACATTGCCCACACACTGAAAACCTTACAAAGACACTGAAGCACATTTCCCACACACTGAAACCACTTCCCCACACAAAGAAACCCCTTCCCCACACACTGAAACGCCTTCCGCTCTGACTGAAACCCCTTCCGCACACACTGAAACACCTTCCCCACACACTGAAACCCCTTCCCCACAACACTGAAACCCCTTCCGCACATACCGAAACACCTTCCCCACACACTGAAACCCCTTCCGCACACACTGAAGCCCTGCCCCACACACAGAAACACCTTCCTCACACACTGAAACTCATCCCCACACACTGAAAGCCCTTCCGCACATACTGAAACAAATCCCCACACACTGAAACCCCTTCCCCACACACTGAAACACCTTCCCCACAAACTGAAACTCCTTCCCCACACACTGAAACCCATTCTGCACGCAGTGAAACCCTTCCCCACACACTCAAACCCCTTCCCCACACACTGAAAACCCTTCCGCACACACTGTAACACAATCCCCACACACTGAAACCCCTTCCCCACACACTGAAACCCTTATCGCACACACTGAAACCTCTTCCGCACACACTGAAACACCTTCCCCACACACTGAAACCCCTTCCCCACACACTGAAACCCCTTCCCCACATACTGAAACACCTTCCCCACACACTGAAACACCTTCTGCACACACTGAAACCCATCCCCACACACTGAAACCCCACACCCACACACTGAAACCCCTTCCCCACACACTGGAACCACTTCCCCACACACTGAAACACATCCCCATACACTGAAACGCCTTCCCCACACACTGAAACCCCTTCTGCACACTTTGTAACCCATCCCCACACACTGAAACCCAACCCCACACACTGAAATCACTTCCTCTCACTCTGAAACCCTTCCCCACACACTGAAAACCCTTCCCCACTCACAGAAGCACATCCCAACACACTGAAACCCCTTCCCCACACACTGAAAATCATCCCCGCACACAGAAACCCTTTCCCCACACACTGAAACACATCCACACACACTGAAACACCTTCCCCACAGACTGAAACCCCTTCCGCAAACACTGAAACACAATCCCCACACACTGAAACCCTTTCCCCACACACTGAAACACCTTCCGCACACACTGAAACTCCATGCGCACGCACTGAAACCCCTTCCCCACACACTGAAATCCCTTCCCCACACACTGAAATCATTCCCCACAAAATGAAACACATCCCCACACATTGAAACTCATTCCCACACACAGAAACACCTTCCCCACACACTGAAACCCCTTCCCTACACACTGAAACACCTTCCCCACACACTGAAACCCCTTCCCCACACACTGAAACCCTTTCCCCACATACTGAAACACCTTCCCCACACACTGAAACCCCTTCTGCACACACTGAAACACCTTCCCCACACACTGAAACCCCACACTCACACACTGAAACCACTTCCCCACACACTGAAACCCCTTCCCCACACACTGAAACACATCCCCATACACTGAACCACCTTCCCCACACACTGAAACCCCTTCTGCACAATTTGTAACCCATCCCCACACACTGAAACCCAACCCCACACACTGAAATCACTTCCCCACTCACTGAAGCACATCCCCACACACTGAAACCCCTTCCCCACACACTGAAACCCCATCCCCACACTCTGAAACCCTTCCCCAGACACTGAATCCCCTTCCTCACACACTGATACCCCTTTCCCACACACTGAAACCCCTTCCCCACACACTGAAACCGTTCCCCAAACACTGATACCCATTCACCACACACTGAAACACATTGCCCACACACTGAAAACCTTCCAAAGACACTGAAGCACATTCCCCACACACTGAAACCCCTTCCCCTCACAAAGAAACCCCTTCCCCACACACTGAAACGCCTTCCGCTCTGACTGAAACCCCTTCCGCACACACTGAAACACCTTCCCCACACACTGAAACCCCTTCCCCACAACACTGAAACCCCTTCCGCACATACCGAAACACCTTCCCCACACACTGAAACCCCTTCCGCACACACTGAAGCCCTACCCCACACACAGAAACACCTTCCCCACACACTGAAACTCATCCCCACACACTGAAAGCACTTCCGCACATACTGAAACAAATCCCCACACACTGAAACCCCTTCCCCACACACTGAAACACCTTCCCCACAAACTGAAACTCCTTCCCCACACACTGAAACCCATTCTGCACGCAGTGAAACCCTTCCCCACACACTCAAACCCCTTCCCCACACACTGAAAACCCTTCCGGACACACTGTAACACCTTCCCCACACACTGAAACCCCTTCCCCACACACTGAAAACCCTTCCGCACACACTGTAACACCTTCCCCACACACTGAAACCCCTTCCCCACACACTGAAACACTTATCGCACACACTGAAACCTCTTCCGCACACACTGAAACACCTTCCCCACACACTAAAACCCCTTCCCCACACACGGAAACCCCTTCCGCACACGCTGAAACACCTTCCGCACACACTGAAACCCCTTCCCCACACACTGAACCCCTTATCGCACACACTGAAACCTCTTCCGCACACACTGAAACACCTTCCCCACACACTGAAACCTCTTCCCCACACACTGAAACCCCTTCCGCACACACTGAAACCCCTTCCCCACACACTGAAACCCCTTCCCCACACACTGAAACCACTTCCGCATACAGTGAAACCCTTCCCCATAACACTGAAACCCCTTCCTCACACACTGAAACACATCCCCACACACTCAAAACCCTTCCCCACACACTGAAACCCTTCCCCGCACTCTGAAACACATTCCCCACTCAATGAAACCCCTTCCCCACATACTGAAACAATTACCCAAACTCTGAAACCCCTTCCCCACACACTGAAACACCTTCCCCACACACTTAAACACCTTTCCCACACACTGAAACCCATCCCCACACACTGAAACACCTTTCCCACACACTGAAACCCCTTCCGCACACATTGATGTCCATCCCCACACACTGAAACCCATCCCCACACACTGAAACCCCTTCCGCACACACTGAAACACCATCCCCACACACTGAAACCCTTCCCCACACAGTGAAACCCCTTCCGCAAACACTGAAACCCGTCCCCACACACTGAAACCCATTCCCCACTCACTGAAACACCGTCCCCACACACTGTAACCCTTCCCCACACACTGAAACACTTCCCCAAACACTGAAACCCCTTCCCTGCACACTGAAACCCCTTCCCCACACTCTGAAACCCCTTCCCCACACACTGAAACCCTTCACCACACACTGAAACCGCTTCCCCACACACTGAAACACCTTCCCCACACACTGAAACCCTTCCCCACACACTGAAACCCTTCCCCACACTCTGAAACCGCTTCCCCACATACTGAAACCCCTTCCACACATGCTGAAACACCTTCCACACACACTGAAACTCCTTCCCCACACACTGAAACCCCTTCCACACACACTCAAACCCTTCCCCACACACTGAAACCCCTTCCGCACACACTGAAACCCATCCCCACACACTGAAACCCCACACCCTCACACTGAAACCCCTTCCCCACACACTGAAACCCCTTACCCAAACACTGAAACACATCCCCACACACTGAAATACCTTCCCCACACACTGAAACCCATTCCACACACATTGTAATCCATACCCACGCACTGAAACACCTTCCCCACACAGTTAAACACCTTCCCCACACACTGAAACCCATCCCCACACACTGAAACACCTTGCCCACACACTGAAACCCCTTCCGCATACATTGAAGTCCATCCCCACACACTGAAACCCATCCCCACACACTGAAACCCCTTCACCACACAAGTAACCCACTTCCCAACACACTGAAACTCCACCACACACTGAAACACCTTCCCCACACAATTAAACACCTTCCCCACACACAGAATCCCCTGCCCCACACACTGAAACACCTTCCGCACACAATGAAACACCTTCCCAACACACTGAAACCCCTTCCCCACACACTGAGAGACCTTCCGCTCAAACTGAAACCCCTTCCCCACACACTGAAACTCCTTCCCCACACACTGAAACACCTTCCACACACACTGAAGCACCTTCCCCACACACTGAAACCGCTTCCGCACACACTGAAACCCCTTCCAAACACAGTGAAACTCTTCCCCACACACTGAAACCCCTTCCCCACACACTGAAACACCTTCCCCACACACTGAAACCCCTTCCCCACACACTGAAACACATCCCCACACACTGAAACGCCTTCCCCACACACTGAAACACATCCCCACACACTGAAACACCTTCCCCACACACTGAAACACCTTCCCCAAACACTGAAACCCCTTCCGCACTCGGTCAAACCCTTGCCCACATACTGAAACACATCCCCACACACTGAAACACCTTCCCCACACACTGAAACCCTTCCCCACACACTGAAACCCCTTCCGCACACACTGAAACACCTTCCCCACACACTGAAACCTCTTCCCCACACACTGAAACCCCTTCCGCACTCACTGAAACACCTTCCCCACACACTGAAACCCCTTCCCCACACACTGAAACCATTTCCGCACACAGTGAAACCCTTCCCCACACACTGAAACCCCTTCCTCACACACTGAAACACATCCCCAGACACTGAAACCCCTTCCCCATACTCTGAAGCCCCTTCCCCACACACTCAAAACCCTTCCCCACACACTGAAACCCTTCCCCACACTCTGAAACACATTCCCCACACACTGAAACAATTACCCAAACTCTGAAACCCCTTCCCCACACACTGAAACCCATCCCCACACACTGAAACACCTTGCCCACACACTGAAACCCCTTCCGCACATATTGAAGTCCATCCCCACACACTGAAACCCAACCCCACACACTGAAACCCCTTCCGCACACACTGAAACACCATCCCCACACACTGAAACCCTTCCCCACACAGTGAAACCCCTTCCGCAAACACTGAATCCCTTCCCCACACACTGAAACCCATTCCCCACTCAATGAAATACCGCCCCCACACACTGTAACCCTTCCCCACACACTGAAACACTTCCCCACACACTGAAACCCCTTCCCAGCACACTGAAACCCCTTCCCCACACACTGAAACCCCTTCCCCACACACTGTTTCCCTTCACCACACACTGAAACCCCTTCCCCACACACTGAAACACCTTCCCCACACACTGAAACCCTTCCCCACACTCTGAAACCCTTCCCCACACTCTGAAACCGCTTCCCCACATACTGAAACCCCTTCCGCACATGCTGAAACACCTTCCACACACACTGAAACTCCTTCCCCACACACTGAAACCCCTTCCACACACACTCAAACCCTTCCCCACACACTGAAACCCCTTCCGCACACACTGAAACCCATCCCCACACACTGAAACCCCACACCCTCACACTGAAACCCCTTCCCCACACACTGAAAACACTTACCCAAACACTGAAACACATCCCCACACACTGAAATACTTTCCCCACACACTGAAACCCATTCCGCACACATTGTAACCCATACCCACGCACTGAAACACCTTCCCCACACACTTAAACACCTTCCCCACATACTGAAACCCATCCCCACACACTGAAACACCTTGCCCACACAACGAAACCCCTTCCGCACACATTGAAGTCCATCCCCACACACTGAAACCCATCCCCACACACTGAAACCCCTTCACCACACAATGATCCCCTTCCCCACACACTGAAACTCCACCCCACACACAGAAACACCTTCCCCACATACTGATACCCCTTCCGCACACACTGACACCCATCCCCACACACTGAAATCCATCCCCACACACTGAAACCCATCCCCACACACTGAAACCCCTTCCCCACACACTGAAACACCTTCCCCACACACTGAAACATCTTCCCCACACACTGAAACCCCTTCCCCACACAATGAAACACCTCCTGCACACACTGAAACACCTTCCCCACACTCTGAAATCCCTTCCCCACACACGGAAATACCTTCATCAGACACTGAAACAACTTCCCCACACACTGAAACCCCTTCCGCACACACTGAAACACCATCCCCACACACTGAAACCCTTCCCCACACAGTGAAACCCATTCCCCACTCACTGAAACACCGTCCCCACACACTGTAACCCTTCCCCACACACTGAAACACTTCCCCACACACTGAAACCCCTTCCCTGCACACTGAAACACTTTCCCCACACACTGAAATCCCTTCCCCACACACTGAAATCATTCCCCACAAAATGAAACACATCCCCACACATTGAAACTCATTCGCACACAAAGAAACACCTTCCCCACACACTGAAACCCCTTCCCTACACACTGAAACACCTTCCCCACACACTGAAACCCCTTCCCCACACACTGAAACCCCTTCCCCACATACTGAAACACCTTCCCCACACACTGAAACCCCTTCTGCACACACTGAAACCCATCCCCACACACTGAAACCCCACACTCACACACTGAAACCACTTCCCCACACACTGAAACCCCTTCCCCACACACTGAAACACATCCCCATACACTGAAACACCTTCCCCACACACTGAAACCCCTTCTGCACAATTTGTAACCCATCCCCACACACTGAAACCCAACCCCACACACTGACATCACTTCCTCTCACTCTGAAACCCTTCCCCACACACTGAAAACCCTTCCCCACTCTCTGAAGCACATCCCCACACACTGAAACCCCTTCGCCACACACTGAAACCCCATCCCCACACACTGAAACCCTTCCCCAGACACTGAATCCCCTTCCTCACACACTGATACCCCTTCCCCACACACTGAAACCCTTCACCAAAAACTGAAACCCTTCCCCTCACACTGAAACCCCTTTCCCACACGCTGAAACCCCTTCCCCACACACTGAAACCGTTCCCCAAACACTGATACCCATTCACCACACACTGAAACACATTGCCCGCACACTGAAAACCTTCCAAAGACACTGAAGCACATTCCCCACACACTGAAACCCCTTCCCCACACAAAGAAACCCCTTCCCCACGCACTGAAACGTCTTCCGCTCTGACTGAAACCCCTTCCGCACACACTGAAACACCTTCCCCACGCACTGAAACCCCTTCCCCACAACACTGAAACCCCTTCTGCACATACCGAAACACCTTCCCCACACACTGAAACCCCTTCCGCACACACTGAAGCCCTGCCCCACACACAGAAACACCTTCCCCACACACTGAAACTCATCCCCACACACTGAAAGCCCTTCCGCACATACTGAAACAAATCCCCACACACTGAAACCCCTTCCCCACACACTGAAACACCTTCCCCACAAACTGAAACTCCTTCCCCACACACTGAAACCCATTCTGCACGCAGTGAAACCCTTCCCCACACACTCAAACCCCTTCCCCACACACTGAAAACCCTTCCGCACACACTGTAACACCTTCCCCACACACTGAAATCCCTTCCCCACACACTGAAACCCTTATCGCACACACTGAAACCTCTTCCGCACACACTGAAACACCTTCCCCACACACTGAAACCCCTTCCCCACACACTGAAACCCCTTCCGCACACGCTGAAACACCTTCCCCACACACTGAAACCCCTTCCCCACACACTGAACCCCTTATCGCACACACTGAAACCTCTTCCGCACACACTGAAACACCTTCCCCACACACTGAAACCTCTTCCCCACACACTGAAACCCCTTCCGAACACACTGAAACCCCTTCCCCACACACTGAAACCCCTTCCCCACACACTGAAACCACTTCCGCATACAGTGAAACCCTTCCCCACACACTGAAACCCCTTCCTCACACACTGAAACACATCCCCACACACTGAAACCCCTTCCCCACACACTGAAACCCCTTCCCCACACACTCAAAACCCTTCCCCACACACTGAAACCCTTCCCCACACTCTGAAACACATTCCCCACTCAATGAAACCACTTCCCCACATACTGAAACAATTACCCAAACTCTGAAACCCCTTCCCCACTCACTGAAACACCTTCCCCACACACTTAAACACCTTTCCCACACACTGAAACCCATCCCCACACACTGAAACACCTTGCCCACACACTGAAACCCCTTCCGCACACATTGAAGTCCATCCCCACACACTGAAACCCATCCCCACACACTGAAACCCCTTCCACACACACTGAAACACCATCCCCACACACTGAAACCCTTCCCCACACAGTGAAACCCCTTCCGCAAACACTGAAACCCTTCCCCACACACTGAAACCCATTCCCCACTCACTGAAACACCGTCCCCACACACTGTAACCCTTCCCCACACACTGAAACACTTCCCCAAACACTGAAACCCCTTCCCTGCACACTGAAACCCCTTCCCCACACACTGAAACCCCTTCCCCACACACTGAAACCCTTCACCACACACTGAAACCGCTTCCCCACACACTGAAACACCTTCCCCACACACTGAAACCCTTCCCCACACACTGAAACTCTTCCCCACACTCTGAAACCGCTTCCCCACATACTGAAACCCCTTCCACACATGCTGAAACACCTTCCACACTCACTCAAACCCTTCCCCACACACTGAAACCCCTTCCGCACACACTGAAACCCATCCCCACACACTGAAACCCCACACCCTCACACTGAAACCCCTTCCCCACACACTGAAACCCCTTACCCAAACACTGAAACACATCCCCACACACTGAAATACCTTCCCCTCACACTGAAACCCATTCCACACACATTGTAATCCATACCCACGCACTGAAACACCTTCCCCACACAGTTAAACACCTTCCCCACACACTGAAACCCATCCCCACACACTGAAACACATTGCCCACACACTGAAACCCCTTCCGCACACATTGAAGTCCATCCCCACACACTGAAACCCATCCCCACACACTGAAACCCCTTCACCACACAAGTAACCCCCTTCCCAACACACTGAAACTCCACCACACACTGAAACACCTTCCCCACACAATGAAACACCTTCCCCACACACAGAATCCCCTGCCCCACACACTGAAACACCTTCCGCACACAATGAAACACCTTCCCAACACACTGAAACCCCTTCCCCACACACGGAGAGACATTCCGCTCAAACTGAAACCCCTTCCCCACACACTGAAACTCCTTCCCCACACACTGAAACACCTTCCACACACACTGAAACACCTTCCCCACACACTGAAACCGCTTCCGCACACACTGAAACCCCTTCCAAACACAGTGAAACTCTTCCCCACACACTGAAACCCCTTCCATACACACTGAAACACCTTCCACACACACTGAAACCCCTTCCCCACACACTGAAACACATCCCCACACACTGAAACGCCTTCCCCACACACTGAAACACATCCCCACACACTGAAACACCTTCCCCACACACTGAAACCCCTTCCCCAAACACTGAAACCCCTTCCGCACTCGGTCAAACCCTTCCCCACATACTGAAACACATCCCCACACACTGAAACACCTTCCCCACACACTGAAACCTTGCCCCACACACTGAAACCACTTCCGCACACACTGAAAGAGTTCCCCACACACAGAAACCCCTTCCCCACACACTGAAACCCCATCCCCAGACACTGTAATCCTTCCCCACACACTGAAACAATTCCCCACACACTGAAACCCCTTCCCCACACACTGAAACCCCATCCCCACACACTGAAACCCTTCCCCAGGCACTGAATCCCCTTCCTCACACACTGATACCCCTTCCCCACACACTGAAACCCTTCACCAAAAACTGAAACCCTTCCCCTCACACTGAAACCCCTTTCCCACACACTGAAACCCCTTCCCCACACACTGAAACCGTTCCCCAAACACTGATACCCATTCACCACACACTGAAACACATTGCCCACACACTGAAAACTTTCCAAAGACACTGAAACACATTCCCCACACACTGAAACGCCTTCCCCACACAAAGAAACCCCTTCCCCACACACTGAAACGACTTCCGCTCTGACTGAAACCCCTTCCGCACACACTGAAACACCTTCCCCACACACTGAAACCTCTTCCCCACACACTGAAACCCCTTCCGCACTCACTGAAACACCTTCCCCACACACTGAAACCCCTTCCCCAAACACTGAAACCACTTCCGCACACAGTGAAACCCTTCCCCACACACTGAAACCCCTTCCTCACACACTGAAACACATCCCCACACACTGAAACCCCTTCCCCACTCTCTGAAGCCCCTTCCCCACACACTCAAAACCCTTCCCCACACACTGAAACCCTTCCCCACACTCTGAAACACATTCCCCACACACTGAAACAATTACCCAAACTCTGAAACCCCTTCCCCACACACTGAAACACCTTCCCCACACACTTAAACACCTTCCCCACATACTGAAACCCTTCCCCACACACTGAAACACCTTGCCCACACACTGAAACCCCTTCCGCACACATTGAATTCCATCCCCACACACTGAAACCCATCCCCACACACTGAAACCCCTTCCGCACACACTGAAACACCATCCCCACACACTGAAACCCTTCCCCACACAGTGAAACCCCTTCCGCAAACACTGAATCCCTTCCCCACACACTGAAACCCATTCCCCACTCACTGAAACACCGCCCCCACACACTGTAACCCTTCCCCACACACTGAAACACTTCCCCACACACTGAAACCCCTTCCCAGCACACTGAAACCCCTTCCCCACACACTGAAACCCCTTCCCCACACACTGAAACCCTTCACAACACACTGAAACCCCTTCCCCACACACTGAAACACCTTCCCCACACACTGAAACCCTTCCCCACACACTGAAACCCTTCCCCACACTGTGAAACCGCTTCCCCACATACTGAACCCCCTTCCGCACATGCTGAAACACCTTCCACACACACTGAAACTCCTTCCCCACACACTGAAACCCCTTCCACACACACTCAAACCCTTCCCCACACACTGAAACCCCTTCCGCACACACTGAAACCCATCCCCACACACTGAAACCCCACACCCTCACACTGAAACCCCTTCCCCACACACTGAAACCCCTTACCCAAACACTGAAACACATCCCCACACACTGAAATACCTTCCCCACACACTGAAAACCATTCCGCACACATTGTAACCCATACCCACGCACTGAAACACCTTCCCCACACAGTTAAACACCTTCCCCACACACTGAAACCCAACCCAACACACTGAAACACCTTGCCCACACAACGAAACCCCTTCCGCACACATTGAGGTCCATCCCCACACACTGAAACCCATCCCCACACACTGAAACCCCTTCACCACGCAATGACCCCCTTCCCCACACACTGAAACTCCACCCCACACACACTGAAACACCTTCCCCAAAGACTGAAACCCCTTCCGCAAACACTGAAACACAATCCCCACACACTGAAACCCTTTCCCCACACACTGAAACACCTTCCGCACACACTGAAACTCCTTGCGCACACACTGAAACACCTTCCCCACACACTGAAATCCCTTCCCCACACACTGAAATCTTTCCCCACAAAATGAAACACATCCCCACACATTGAAACTCATTCCCACACACAGAAACACCTTCCCCACACACTGAAACCGTTCCCCACACACTGAAACACGTTCTCCACACACTGAAACCCCTTCCCCACACACTGAAACACCTTCCCCATACACTGAAACAACTTCCCCACACACTGAAACGCCTTCCGCTCTGACTGAAACCCCTTCCGCACACACTGAAACACCTTCCCCACACACTGAAACCCCTTCCCCACAACACTGAAACCCCTTCCGCACATACCGAAACACCTTCCCCACACACTGAAACCCCTTCCGCACACACTGAAGCCCTGCCCCACACACAGAAACACCTTCCCCACACACTGAAACTCATCCCCACACACTGAAAGCCCCTCCGCACATACTGAAACAAATCCCCACACACTGAAACCCCTTCCCCACACACTGAAACACCTTCCCCACAAACTGAAACTCCTTCCCCACACACTGAAACCCATTCTGCACGCAGTGAAACCCTTCCCCACACACTCAAACCCCTTCCCCACACACTGAAAACCCTTCCGCACACACTGTAACACCTTCCCCACACACTGAAACCCCTTCCCCACACACTGAAACCCTTATCGCACACACTGAAACCTCTTCCGCACACAATGAAACACCTTCCCCACACACTGAAACCCCTTCCCCACACACTGAAACCCCTTCTGCACACGCTGAAACACCTTCCCCACACACTGAAACCCCTTCCCCACACACTGAACCCCTTATCGCACACACTGAAACCTCTTCCGCACACACTGAAACACCTTCCCCACACACTGAAACCTCTTCCCCACACACTGAAACCCCTTCCGAACACACTGAAACCCCTTCCCCACACACTGAAACCCCTTCCCCACACACTGAAACCACTTCCGCATACAGTGAAACCCTTCCCCACACACTGAAACCCCTTCCTCACACACTGAAACACATCCCCACACACTGAAACCCCTTCCCCACACACTGAAACCCCTTCCCCACACACTCAAAACCCTTCCCCACACACTGAAACCCTTCCCCACACTCTGAAACACATTCCCCACTCAATGAAACCCCTTCCCCACATACTGAAACAATTACCCAAACTCTGAAACCCCTTCCCCACACACTGAAACACCTTCCCCACACACTTAAACACCTTTCCCACACACTGAAACCCATCCCCACACACTGAAACACCTTGCCCACACACTGAAACCCCTTCCGCACACATCGAAGTCCATCCCCACACACTGAAACCCATCCCAACACACTGAAACCCCTTCCACACACACTGAAACACCATCCCCACACACTGAAACCCTTCCCCACACAGTGAAACCCCTTCCGCAAACACTGAAACCCTTCCCCACACACTGAAACTCATTCCCCACTCACTGAAACACCGTCCCCACACACTGTAACCCTTCCCCACACACTGAAACACTTCCCCAAACACTGAAACCCCTTCCCCTCACACTGAAACCCCTTTCCCACACGCTGAAACCCCTTCCCCACACACTGAAACCGTTCCCCAAACACTGATACCCATTCACCACACACTGAAACACATTGCCCACACACTGAAAACCTTCCAAAGACACTGAAGCACATTCCCCACACACTGAAACCCCTTCCCCACACAAAGAAACCCCTTCCCCACACACTGAAACGCCTTCCGCTCTGACTGAAACCCCTTCCGCACACACTGAAACACCTTCCCCACACACTGAAACCCCTTCCCCACAACACTGAAACCCCTTCCGCACATACCGAAACACCTTCCCCACACACTGAAACCCCTTCCGCACACACTGAAGCCCTGCCCCACACACAGAAACACCTTCCCCACACACTGAAACTCATCCCCACACACTGAAAGCCCCTCCGCACATACTGAAACAAATCCCCACACACTGAAACCCCTTCCCCACACACTGAAGCACCTTCCCCACAAACTGAAACTCCTTCCCCACACACTGAAACCCATTCTGCACGCAGTGAAACCCTTCCCCACACACTCAAACCCCTTCCCCACACACTGAAAACCCTTCCGCACACACTGTAACACCTTCCCCACACACTGAAACCCCTTCCCCACACACTGAAACCCTTATCGCACACACTGAAACCTCTTCCGCACACACTGAAACACCTTCCCCACACACTGAAACCCCTTCCCCACACACTGAAACCCCTTCCGCACACGCTGAAACACCTTCCCCACACACTGAACCCCTTATCGCACACACTGAAACCTCTTCCGCACACACTGAAACACCTTCCCCACACACTGAAACCTCTTCCCCACACACTGAAACCCCTTCCGAACACACTGAAACCCCTTCCCCACACACTGAAACCCCTTCCCCACACACTGAAACCACTTCCGCATACAGTGAAACCCTTCCCCACACACTGAAACCCCTTCCTCACACACTGAAACACATCCCCACACACTGAAACCCCTTCCCCACACACTGAAACCCCTTCCCCACACACTCAAAACCCTTCCCCACACACTGAAACCCTTCCCCACACTCTGAAACACATTCCCCACTCAATGAAACCCCTTCCCCACATACTGAAACAATAACCCAAACTCTGAAACCCCTTCCCCACACACTGAAACACCTTCCCCACACACTTAAACACCTTTCCCACACACTGAAACCCATCCCCACACACTGAAACACCTTGCCCACACACTGAAACCCCTTCCGCACACATTGAAGTCCATCCCCACACACTGAAACCCATCCCAACACACTGAAACCCCTTCCACACACACTGAAACACCATCCCCACACAATGAAACCCTTCCCCACACAGTGAAACCCCTTCCGCAAACACTGAAACCCTTCCCCACACACTGAAACCCATTCCCCACTCACTGAAACACCGTCCCCACACACTGTAACCCTTCCCCACACACTGAAACACTTCCCCAAACACTGAAACCCCTTCCCTGCACACTGAAACCATTTCCCCACACACTGAAACCCCTTCCCCACACACTGAAACCCTTCACCACACACTGAAACCGCTTCCCCACACACTGAAACACCTTCCCCACACACTGAAACCCTTCCCCACACACTGAAACCCTTCCCCACACTCTGAAACCGCTTCCCCACATACTGAAACCCCTTCCACACATGCTGAAACACCTTCCACACTCACTCAAACCCTTCCCCACACACTGAAACCCCTTCCGCACACACTGAAACCCATCCCCACACACTGAAACCCCACACCCTCACACTGAAACCCCTTCCCCACACACTGAAACCCCTTACCCAAACACTGAAACACATCCCCACACACTGAAATACCTTCCCCACACACTGAAACCCATTCCACACACATTGTAATCCATACCCACGCACTGAAACACCTTCCCCACACAGTGAAACACCTTCCCCACACACTGAAACCCATCCCCACACACTGAAACACCTTGCCCACACACTGAAACCCCTTCCGCACACATTGAAGTCCATCCCCACACACTGAAACCCATCCCCACACACTGAAACCCCTTCACCACACAAGTAACCCCCTTCCCAACACACTGAAACTCCACCACACACTGAAACACCTTCCCCACACAATGAAACACCTTCCCCACACACAGAATCCCCTGCCCCACACACTGAAACACCTTCCACACACAATGAAACACCTTCCCAACACACTGAAACCCCTTCCCCACACACTGAGAGACATTCCGCTCAAACTGAAACCCCTTCCCCACACACTGAAACTCCTTCCCCACACACTGAAACACCTTCCACACACACTGAAACACCTTCCACACACTGAAACCGCTTCCGCACACACTGAAACCCCTTCCAAACACAGTGAAACTCTTCCCCACACACTGAAACCCCTTCCATACACACTGAAACACCTTCCAGACACACTGAAACCCCTTCCCCACACACTGAAACACATCCCCACACACTGAAACGCCTTCCCCACACACTGAAACACATCCCCACACACTGAAACACCTTCCCCACACACTGAAACCCCTTCCCCAAACACTGAAACCCCTTCCGCACTCGGTCAAACCCTTCCCCACATACTGAAACACATCCCCACACACTGAAACACCTTCCCCACACACTGAAACCTTGCCCCACACACTGAAACCACTTCCGCACACACTGAAAGAGTTCCCCACACACAGAAACCCCTTCCCCACACACTGAAACCAAATCCCCAGACACTGTAATCCTTCCCCACACACTGAAACAATTCCCCACACACTGAAACCCCTTCCCCACACACTGAAACCCCATCCCCACACACTGAAACCCTTCCCCAGGCACTGAATCCCCTTCCTCACACACTGATACCCCTTCCCCACACACTGAAACCCTTCACCAAAAACTGAAACCCTTCCCCTCACACTGAAACCCCTTTCCCACACACTGAAACCCCTTCCCCACACACTGAAACCGTTCCCCAAACACTGATACCCATTCACCACACACTGAAACACATTGCCCACACACTGAAAACTTTCCAAAGACACTGAAACACATTCCCCACACACTGAAACCCCTTCCCCACACAAAGAAACCCCTTCCCCATACACTGAAACGACTTCCGCTCTGACTGAAACCCCTTCCGCACACACTGAAACACCTTCCCCACACACTGAAACCTCTTCCCCACACACTGAAACCCCTTCCGCACTCACTGAAACACCTTCCCCACACACTGAAACCCCTTCCCCAAACACTGAAACCACTTCTGCACACAGTGAAACCCTTCCCCACACACTGAAACCCCTTCCTCACACACTGAAACACATCCCCACACACTGAAACCCCTTCCCCACACTCTGAAGCCCCTTCCCCACACACTCAAAACCCTTCCCCACACACTGAAACCCTTCCCCACACTCTGAAACACATTCACCACACACTGAAACAATTACCCAAACTCTGAAACCCCTTCCCCACACACTGAAACACCTTCCCCACACACTTAAACACCTTCCCGACATACTGAAACCCATCCCCACACACTGAAACCCCTTCCGCACACATTGAATTCCATCCCCACACACTGAAACCCATCCCCACACACTGAAACCCCTTCCGCACACACTGAAACACCATCCCCACACACTGAAACCCTTCCCCACACAGTGAAACCCCTTCCGCAAACACTGAATCCCTTCCCCACACACTGAAACCCATTCCCCACTCACTGAAACACCGCCCCCACACACTGTAACCCTTCCCCACACACTGAAACACTTCCCCACACACTGAAACCCCTTCCCAGCACACTGAAACCCCTTCCCCACACACTGAAACCCCTTCCCCACACACTGAAACCCTTCACAACACACTGAAACCCCTTCCCCACACACTGAAACACCTTCCCCACACACTGAAACCCTTCCCCACACACTGAAACCCTTCCCCACACTCTGAAACCGCTTCCCCACATACTGAAACCCCTTCCGCACATGCTGAAACACCTTCCACACACACTGAAACTCCTTCCCCACACACTGAAACCCCTTCCACACACACTCAAACCCTTCCCCACACACTGAAACCCCTTCCGCACACACTGAAACCCATCCCCACAAACTGAAACCCCACACCCTCACACTGAAACCCCTTCCCCACACACTGAAACCCCACACCCTCACACTGAAACACATCCCCACACACTGAAATACCTTCCCCACACACTGAAAACCATTCCGCACACATTGTAACCCATACCCACGCACTGAAACACCTTCCCCACACACTTAAACACCTTCCCCACACACTGAAACCCAACCCAACACACTGAAACACCTTGCCCACACAACGAAACCCCTTCCGCACACATTGAAGTCCATCCCCACACACTGAAACCCATCCCCACACACTGAAACCCCTTCACCACACAATGACCCCCTTCCCCACACACTGAAACTCCACCCCACACACACTGAAACACCTTCCCCAAAGACTGAAACCCCTTCTGCAAACACTGAAACACAATCCCCACACACTGAAACCCTTTCCCCACACACTGAAACACCTTCCGCACACACTGAAACTCCTTGCGCTCACACTGAAACACCTTCCCCACACACTGAAATCCCTTCCCCACACACTGAAATCTTTCCCCTCAAAATGAAACACATCCCCACACATTGAAACTCATTCCCACACACAGAAACACCTTCCCCACACACTGAAACCCCTTCCCTACACACTGAAACACCTTCCCCACACACTGAAACCCCTTCCCCACACACTGAAACCCCTTCCCCACATACTGAAACACCTTCCCCACACACTGAAACCCCTTCTGCACACACTGAAACCCATCCCCACACACTGAAACCCCACACCCACTCACTGAAACCCCTTCCCCACACACTGAAACCACTTACCCAAACACTGAAACACATCCCCACACACTGAAATACCTTCCCCACACACTGAAACCCATTCCGCACACATTGTAACCCATACCCACGCACTGAAACACCTTCCCCACACACTTAAACACCTTCCCCACATACTGAAACCCATCCCCACACACTGAAACACCTTGCCCACACAACGAAACCCCTTCCGCACACATTGAAGTCCATCCCCACACACTGAAACCCATCCCCACACACTGAAACCCCTTCACCACACAATGATCCCCTTCCCCACACACTGAAACTCCACCCCACACACAGAAACACCTTCCCCACATACTGATACCCCTTCCGCACACACTGACACCCATCCCCACACACTGAAATCCATCCCCACACACTGAAACCCATCCCCACACACTGAAACCCCTTCCCCACACACTGAAACACCTTCCCCACACACTGAAACATCTTCCCCACACACTGAAACCCCTTCCCCACACAATGAAACACCTCCTGCACACACTGAAACACCTTCCCCACACTCTAGAATCCCTTCCCCACACACGGAAATACCTTCATCAGACACTGAAACACCTTCCTCACACACTGATACCCCTTCCCCACACACTGAAACAGTTCCCCACACACTGAAACACGTTCTCCACACACTGAAACCCCTTCCCCACACACTGAAACACCTTCCCCATACACTGAAACAACTTCCCCACACACTGAAACCCCTTCCGCACACACTGAAACACCATCCCCACACACTGAAACCCTTCCCCACACAGTGAAACCCCTTCCGCAAACACTGAAACCCTTCCCCACACACTGAAACCCATTCCCCACTCACTGAAACACCGTCCCCACACACTGTAACCCTTCCCCAAACACTGAAACACTTCCCCACACACTGAAACCCCTTCCCTGCACACTGAAACTCCTTCCCCACACACTGAAACCCCTTTCACACACACTCAAACTCTTCCCCACACACTGAAACCCCTTCCGCACACACTGAAACCCATCCCCACACACTGAAACCCCACACCCTCACACTGAAACGCCTTCCCCACACATTGAAACCCCTTACCCAAACACTGAAACACATCCCCACACACTGAAATACCTTCCCCACACACTGAAACCCATTCCGCACACTTTGTAACCCATACCCACGCACTGAAACCCGTCCCCTCACACTGAAACCCCTCCCCACACACTGAAACCCCTTCCCGACACACTGAAACCACTTCCACACACACTGAAACACATCCCCACACACTGAAACACCTTCCCCACACACTAAAACCCCTTCCACACACACAGAAACCCAGCCCCACACACAGAAACCCATCCCCACACACTGAAACCCATCCCCACACACTGAACCAACGTCCCCACACACTGAAATCTTTCCCCACAAAATGAAACACATCCCCACACATTGAAACGCATCCCCACACACAGAAACACCTTCCCCACACACTGAAACCCCTTCCCTACACACTGAAACACCTTCCCCACACACTGAAACCCCTTCCCCACACACTGAAACCCCTTCCCCACATACTGAAACACCTTCCCCACACACTGAAACCCCTTCCCCACACACTGAAACCCATCCCCACACACTGAAACCCCACACCCACACACTGAAACCCCTTCCCCACACACTGAAACCCCTTCCCCACACACTGAAACACATCCCCATACACTGAAACACCTTCCCCACACACTGAATCCCCTTCTGCACACTTTGTAACCCATCCCCACACACTGAAACCCAACCCCACACACTGAAATCACTTCCTCTCACTCTGAAACCCTTCCCCACACACTGAAAACCCTTCCCCACTCACTGACGCACATCCCCACACACTGAAACCCCTTCCCCACACACTGAAAATCATCCCCGCACACTGCAACCCTTTCCCCACAGACTGAAACCCCTTCCGCAAACACTGAAACACAATCCCCACACACTGAAACCCTTTCCCCACACACTGAAACACCTTCCACACACACTGAAACTCCTTGCGCACACACTGAAACACCTTCCACACACACTGAAATCCCTTCCCCACACACTGAAATCTTTCCCCACAAAATGAAACACATCCCCACACATTGAAACTCATTCCCACACACAGAAACACCTTCCCCACACACTGAACCCCTTCCCCACATACTGAAACACCTTCCCCACAAACTGAAACCCCTTCTGCACGCACTGAAACCCATCCCCACACACTGAAACCCCACACCCACACACTGAAACCCCTTCCCCACACACTGAAACCCCTTCCCCACACACTGAAACACATCCCCATACACTGAAACACCTTACCCACACACTAAAACCCCTTCTGCACAATTTGTAACCCATCCCCATACACTGAAGCCCAACCCCACACACTGAAATCACTTCCTCTCACTCTGAAACCCTTCCCCACACACTGAAACCCCTTCCCCACACACTGAAAATCATCCACACACACTGAAACACCTTCCCCACAGACTGAAACCCCTTCCGCAAACACTGAAACACCATCCCCACACACTGAAACCCTTTCCCCACACACTGAAACACCTTCCGCACAAACTGAAACTCCTTGCGCACACACTGAAACACCTTCCCCACACACTGAAATCCCTTCCCCACACACTGAAATCTTTCCCCACAAAATGAAACACATCCCCACACATTGAAACTCATTCCCACACACAGAAACACCTTCCCCACACACTGAAACCCCTTCCCTACACACTGAAACACCTTCCCCACACACTGAAACCCCTTCCCCACACACTGAAACCCCTTCCCCACATACTGAAACACCTTCCCCACACACTGAAACCCCTTCTGCACACACTGAAACCCATCCCCACACACTGAAACCCCACACCCACACACTGAAATCCCTTCCCCACACACTGAAACCCCTTCCCCACACACTGAAACACATCCCCATACACTGAAACACCTTCCCCACACACTGAAAGCCATTCTGCACAATTTGTAACCCATCCCCACACACTGAAACCCAACCCCACACAATGAAATCACTTCCTCTCACTCTGAAACCCTTCCCCACACACTGAAAACCCTTCCCCACTCACTGAAGCACATCCCCACACACTGAAACCCCTTCCCCACACACTGAAACCCCATCCCCACACAGTGAAACCCTTCCCCAGACACTGAATCCCCTTCCTCACACACTGATACCCCTTCCCCACACACTGAAACCCTTCACCAAAAACTGAAACCCTTCCCCTCACACTGAAACCCCTTCCCCTCACACTGAAACACATTGCCCACACACTGAAAACCTTCCAAAGACACTGAAGCACATTCCGCACACACTGAAACACCTTCCCCACACACTGAAACCCCTTCCCCACAACACTGAAACCACTTCCGCACATACCGAAACACCTTCCCCACACACTGAAACACCTTCCGCACACACTGAAGCCCTGCCCCACACACAGAAACACCTTCCCCACACACTGAAACTCATCCCCACACACTGAAAGCCCTTCCGCACACACTGAAACAAATCCCCACACACTGAAACCCCTTCCCCACACACTGAAACACCTTCCCCACACACTGAAACTCCTTCCCCACACACTGAAACCCATTCTGCACGCAGTGAAACCCTTCCCCACACACTCAAACCCCTTCCCCACCCACTGAAAACCCTTCCGCACACACTGTAACACCTTTCCCACACACTGAAACCCCTTCCCCACACACTGAAACCCTTATCGCACACACAGAAACCTCTTCCGCACACACTGAAACACCTTCCCCACACACTGAAACCCCTACCCCACACACTGAAACCCCTTCCGCACACGCTGAAACACCATCCCCACACACTGAAACCCCTTCCCCACTCACTGAACCCCTTATCGCACACACTGAAACTTCATCCGCACACACTAAAACACCTTCCCCACACACTGAAACCTCTTCCCCACAGACTGAAACCCCTTCCGCACACACTGAAACACAGTCCCCACACACTGAGACCCCTTCCCCACACACTGAAACCACTTCCGCACACAGTGAAACCCTTCCCCACACACTGAAACCCCTTCCTCACACACTGAAACACATCCCCACACAGTGAAACCCCTTCCCCACACACTGAAACCCCTTCCCCACACACTCAAAACCCTTCCCCACACACTGAAACCCCTTACCCAAACACTGAAACACATCCCCACACACTGAAATACCTTCCCCACACACTGAAACCCATTCCACACACATTGTAACCCATACCCACGCACTGAAACACCTTCCCCACACACTTAAACACCTTCCCCACACACTGAAACCCATCCCCACACACTGAAACACCTTGCCCACACACTGAAACCCCTTCCGCACACATTGAAGTCCATCCCCACACACTGAAACCCATCCCCACACATTGAAACCCCTTCACCACACAATGAACCCCCTTCCCCACACACTGAAACTCCACCCCACACACAGAAACACCTTCCCCACATACTGATACCCCTTCTGCACACACTGACACCCATCCCCACACACTGAAATCCATCCCCACACACTGAAACCCATCCCCACACACAGAAACACCTTCCCCACACACTGAAACATCTTCCCCACACACTGAAACCCCTTCCCCACACACTGAAACACCTCCCGCACACACTGAAACACCTTCCCCACAAACTGAAATCCCTTCCCCACACACTGAAATACCTTCATCAGACACTGAAACACCTTCCTCACACACTGATACCCCTTCCTCACACACTGAAACCGTTCCCCACACACTGAAACACGTTCTCCACACACTGAAACCCCTTCCCCACACACTGAAACACCTTCCCCATACACTGAAACACCTTCCCCACACACTGAAACCCCTTCCGCACACATTGAAACACCATCCCCACACACTGAAACCCTTCCCCACACAGTGAAATGACTTCCGCAAACACTGAAACCCTACCCCACACACTGAAACCCATTCCCCACTCACTGAAACACCGTCCGCACACACTGTAACCCTTCCCCACACACTGAAACACTTCCCCACACACTGAAACCCCTTCCCTGCACACTGAAACTCCTTCCCCACACACTAAAACCCCTTCCACACACACTCAAACCCTTCCCCACACACTGAAACCCCTTCCGCACACACTGAAACCCATCCCCACACACTGAAACCCCACACCCTCACACTGAAACCCCTTCCCCACACATTGAAACCCCTTACCCAAACACTGAAACACATCCCCACACACTGAAATACCTTCCCCACACACTGAAATCCATTCCGCACACATTGTAACCCATACCCACGCACTGAAACCCATCCCCTCACACTGAAACACCTCCCCACACACTGAAACCCCTTCCCGACACACTGAAACCACTTCCACCCACACTGAAACACATCCCCACACACTGAAACACCTTCCCCACACACTGAATCCCCTTCCGCACACACAGAAACCCAGCCCCACACACAGAAACCCATCCCCAAACACTGAAACCCATCCCCACACACTGAACCAACTTCCCCACACACTGAAATCTTTCCCCACAAAATGAAACACATCCCCACACATTGAAACTCATCCCCACACACAGAAACACCTTCCCCACACACTGAAACCCCTTCGCTACACACTGAAACACCTTCCCCACACACTGAAACCCCTTCCCCACACACTGAAACCCCTTCCCCACATACTGAAACACCTTCCCCACACACTGAAACCCCTTCTGCACACACTGAAACCCATCCCCACACACTGAAACCCCACACCCACACACTGAAACCCCTTCCCCACACACTGAAACCCCTTCCCCACACACTGAAACACATCCCCATACACTGAAACACCTTCCCCACACACTGAAACCCCTTCCCCACACACTTTGTAACCCATCCCCACACACTGAAACCCAACCCCACACACTGAAACCCCTTCCCCACACACTGAAACCCCTTCCCCACATGCTGAAGCACCTTCCCCACACACTGAAACCCCTTCTGCACACACTGAAACCCATCCCCACACACTGAAACCCCACACACACACACTGAAACGCCTTCGCCACACACTGAAACCCCTTCCCCACACACTGAAACACATCCCCATACACTGAAACACCTTCCCCACACACTGAAACCCCTTCTGCACACTTTGTAACCAATCCCCACACACTGAAACCCAACCCCACACACTGAAATCACTTCCTCTCACTCTGAAACCCTTCCCCACACACTGAAAACCCTTCCCCACTCACTGAAACACATCCCCACACACTGAAACCCCTTCCCCACACACTGAAAATCATTCCCGCACACTGAAACCCATCCCCACACACTGAAACACCTTCCCCACACACTGAAACGTCTTCCCCACACACTGAAACCCCTTCCCCACACACTGAAACACCTCCCGCACACACTGAAACACCTTCCCCACACACTGAAATCCCTTCCCCACACACTGAAATACCTTCATCAGACACTGAAACACCTTCCTCACACACTGATACCCCTTCCTCAGACACGGAAACCATTCCCCACACACTGAAACACGTTCTCCACACACTGAAACCCCTTCCCCACACACTGAAACACCTTCCCCATACACTGAAACACCTTCCCCACACACTGAAACCCCTTCCGCACACACTGAAACACCATCCCCACACACTGAAACCCTTCCCCACACAGTGAAATGACTTCCGCAAACACTGAAACCCTTCCCCACACATTGAAACCCATTCCCCACTCACTGAAACACCGTCCACACACTCTGTATCCCTTCCCCACACACTGAAACACTTCCCCACACACTGAAACCCCTTCCCTGCACACTGAAACTCCTTCCCCACACACTGAAACCCCTTCCACACACACTCAAACCCTTCCCCACACACTGAAACCCCTTCCGCACACACTGAAACCCATCCCCACACACTGAAACCCCACACCCTCACACTGAAACCCCTTCCCCACACATTGAAACCCCTTACCCAAACACTGAAACACATCCCCACACACTGAAATACCTTCCCCACACACTGAAACCCATTCCGCACACATTGTAACCCATACCCACGCACTGAAACCCATCCCCACACACTGAAACCCCTCCCCACACACTGAAACCCTTTCCCGACACACTGAAACCACTTCCACCCACACTGAAACACATCCCCACACACTGAAACACCTTCCCCACACACTGAAACCCCTTCCGCACACACAGAAACCCAGCCCCACACACAGAAACCCATCCCCAAACACTGAAACCCATCCCCACACACTGAACCAACTTCCCCACACACTGAAATCTTTCCCCACAAAATGAAACACATCCCCACACATTGAAACTCATCCCCACACACAGAAACACCTTCCCCACACACTGAAACCCCTTCCCTACACACTGAAACACCTTCCCCACACACTGAAACCCCTTCCCCACACACTGAAACCCCTTCCCCACATACTGAAACACCTTCCCCACACACTGAAACCCCTTCTGCACACACTGAAACCCATCCCCACACACTGAAACCCCACACCCATACACTGAAACCCCTTCCCCACACACTGAAACCCCTTCCCCACACACTGAAACACATCCCCATACACTGAAACACCTTCCCCACACACCGGAACCCCTTCCCCACACACTTTGTAACCCATCCCCACACACTGAAACCCAACCCCACACACTGAAACCCCTTCCCCACACACTGAAACCCCTTCCCCACATGCTGAAGCACCTTCCACACACACTGAAACCCCTTCTGCACACACTGAAACCCATCCCCACACACTGAAACCCCACACACACACACTGAAACCCCTTCGCCACACACTGAAACCCCTTCCCCACACACTGAAACACATCCCCATACACTGAAACACCTTCCCCACACACTGAAACCCCTTCTGCACACTTTGTAACCCATCCCCACACACTGAAACCCAACCCCACACTCTGAAATCACTTCCTCTCACTCTGAAACCCTTCCCCACACACTGAAAACCCTTCCCCACTCACTGAAACACATCCCCACACACTGAAACCCCTTGCCCACACACTGAAAATCATTCCCGCACACTGAAACCCATCCCCACACACTGAAACACCTTCCCCACACTCTGAAACATCTTCCCCACACACTGAAACCCCTTCCCCACACACTGAAACACCTCCCACACACACTGAAACACCTTCCCCACACACTGATATCCCTTCCCCACACACTGAAATACCTTCATCAGACACTGAAACACCTTCCTCACACACTGATACCCCTTCCTCAGACACGGAAACCGTTCCCCACACACTGAAACACGTTCTCCACACACTGAAACCCCTTCCCCACACACTGAAACACCTTCCCCATACACTGAAACACCTTCCCCACACACTGAAACCCCTTCCGCACACACTGAAACACCATCCCCACACACTGAAACCCTTCCCCACACAGTGAAATGACTTCCGCAAACACTGAAACCCTTCCCCACACACTGAAACCCATTCCCCACTCACTGAAACACCGTCCGCACACTCTGTAACCCTTCCCCACACACTGAAACACTTCCCCACACACTGAAACCCCTTCCCTGCACACTGAAACTCCTTCCCCACACACTGAAACACCTTCCACACACACTCAAACCCTTCCCCACACACTGAAACCCCTTCCGCACACACTGAAACCCATCCCCACACACTGAAACCCCACACCCTCACACTGAAACCCCTTCCCCACACATTGAAACCCCTTACCCAAACACTGAAACACATCCCCACACACTGAAATACCTTCCCCACACACTGAAACCCATTCCGCACACATTGTAACCCATACCCACGCACTGAAACCCATCCCCACACACTGAAACCCCTCCCCACACACTGAAACCCCTTCCCGACACACTGAAACCACTTCCACCCACACTGAAACACATCCCCACACACTGAAACACCTTCCCCACACACTGAAACCCCTTCCCCACACACTGAAACCCCTTCCCCACATACTGAAACACCTTCCCCACACACTGAAACCCCTTCTGCACACACTGAAACCCATCCCCACACATTGAAACCCCACACCCATACACTGAAACCCCTTACCCACACACTGAAACCCCTTCCCCACACACTGAAACACATCCCCATACACTGAAACACCTTCCCCACACACCGGAACCCCTTCCCCACACACTTTGTAACCCATCCCCACACACTGAAACCCAACCCCACACACTGAAACCCCTTCCCCACACACTGAAACCCCTTCCCCACATGCTGAAGCACCTTCCCCACACACTGAAACCCCTTCTGCACACACTGAAACCCATCCCCACACACTGAAACCCCACACACACACACTGAAACCCCTTCGCCACACACTGAAACCCCTTCCCCACACACTGAAACACATCCCCATACACTGAAACACCTTCCCCACACACTGAAACCCCTTCTGCACACTTTGTAACCCATCCCCACACACTGAAACCCAACCCCACACACTGAAATCACTTCCTCTCACTCTGAAACCCTTCCCCACACACTGAAAACCCTTCCCCACTCACTGAAACACATCCCCACACACTGAAACCCCTTGCCCACACACTGAAAATCATTCCCGCACACTGAAACCCATCCCCACATACTGAAACACCTTCCCCACACTCTGAAACATCTTCCCCACACACTGAAACCCCTTCCCCACACACTGAAACACCTCCCGCACACACTGAAACACCTTCCCCACACACTGAAATCCCTTCCCCACACACTGAAATAC
Source organism: Heterodontus francisci (assembly GCF_036365525.1). Classification (NCBI taxonomy): domain Eukaryota; kingdom Metazoa; phylum Chordata; class Chondrichthyes; order Heterodontiformes; family Heterodontidae; genus Heterodontus; species Heterodontus francisci. The sequence continues at coordinate 132,452,190 of NC_090378.1, read as the reverse complement.
CTTCATCAGACACTGAAACACCTTCCTCACACACTGATACCCCTTCCTCAGACACGGAAACCGTTCCCCACACACTGAAACACGTTCTCCACACACTGAAACCCCTTCCCCACACACTGAAACACCTTCCCCATACACTGAAACACCTTCCCCACACACTGAAACCCCTTCCGCACACACTGAAACACCATCCCCACACACTGAAACCCTTCCCCACACAGTGAAATGACTTCCGCAAACACTGAAACCCTTCCCCACACACTGAAACCCATTCCCCACTCACTGAAACACCGTCCGCACACTCTGTAACCCTTCCCCACACACTGAAACACTTCCCCACACACTGAAACCCCTTCCCTGCACACTGAAACTCCTTCCCCACACACTGAAACACCTTCCACACACACTCAAACCCTTCCCCACACACTGAAACCCCTTCCGCACACACTGAAACCCATCCCCACACACTGAAACCCCACACCCTCACACTGAAACCCCTTCCCCACACATTGAAACCCCTTACCCAAACACTGAAACACATCCCCACACACTGAAATACCTTCCCCACACACTGAAACCCATTCCGCACACATTGTAACCCATACCCACGCACTGAAACCCATCCCCACACACTGAAACCCCTCCCCACACACTGAAACCCCTTCCCGACACACTGAAACCACTTCCACCCACACTGAAACACATCCCCACACACTGAAACACCTTCCCCACACACTGAAACCCCTTCCGCACACACAGAAACCCAGCCCCACACACAGAAACCCATCCCCAAACACTGAAACCCATCCCCACACACTGAACCAACTTCCCCACACACTGAAATCTTTCCCCACAAAATGAAACACATCCCCACACATTGAAACTCATCCCCACACACAGAAACACCTTCCCCACACACTGAAACCCCTTCCCTACACACTGAAACACCTTCCCCACACACTGAAACCCCTTCCCCACACACTGAAACCCCTTCCCCACATACTGAAACACCTTCCCCACACACTGAAACCCCTTCTGCACACACTGAAACCCATCCCCACACACTGAAACCCCACACCCACACACTGAAACCCCTTCCCCACACACTGAAACCCCTTCCCCACACACTGAAACACATCCCCATACACTGAAACACCTTCCCCACACACTGAAACCCCTTCTGCACACTTTGTAACCCATCCCCACACACTGAAACCCAACCCCACACACTGAAACCCCTTCCCCACACACTGAAACCCCTTCCCCACATGCTGAAGCACCTTCCCCACACACTGAAACCCCTTCTGCGCACACTGAAACCCATCCCCACACACTAAAACCCCACACACACACACTGAAACCCCTTCCCCACACACTGAAACCCCTTCCCCACACACTGAAACACATCCCCATACACTGAAACACCTTCCCCACACACTGAAACCCCTTCTGCACACTTGGTAATCCATCCCCACACACTGAAACCCAACCCCACACACTGAAATCACTTCCTCTCACTCTGAAACCCTTCCCCACACACTGAAAACACTTCCCCACTCACTGAAGCACATCCCCACACACTGAAACCCCTTCCCCACACACTGAAAATCATTCCCGCACACTGAAACCCTTTCCCCACACACTGAAACACAATCCCCACACACTGAAACCCTTTCCCCACACACTGAAACACCTTCCGCATACACTGAAACTCCTTGCGCACACACTGAAACACCTTCCCCACACACTGAAATCCTTTCCCCACACACTGAAATCTTTCCCCACAAAATGAAACACATCCCCACACATTGAAACTCATTCCCACACACAGAAACACCTTCCCCACACACTGAAACCCCTTCCCTACACACTGAAACACCTTCCCCACACACTGAAACCCCTTCCCCACACACTGAAACCCCTTCCCCACATGCTGAAACACCTTCCCCACACAATGAACCCCCTTCCCCACACACTGAAACTCCACCCCACGCACAGAAACACCTTCCCCACATACTGATACCCCTTCCGCACCAACTGACACCCATCCCCACACACTGAAATCCATCCCCACACACTGAAACCCATCCCCACACACTGAAACACCTTCCCCACACACTGAAACATCTTCCCCACACACTGAAACCCCTTCCCCACACACTGAAACACCTCCCGCACACACTGAAACACCTTCCCCACACACTGAAATCCCTTCCCCACACACTGAAATACCTTCATCAGACACTGAAACACGTTCCTCACACACTGATACCCCTTCCCCACACACTGAAACCTTTCCCCACACACTGAAACACGTTCTCCACACACTGAACACCCTTCCCCACACACTGAAACACCTTCCCCATACACTGAAACACCTTCCCCACACACTGAAACCCCTTCCGCACACACTGAAACACCATCCCCACACACTGAAACCCTTCCCCACACAGTGAAACCACTTCCGCAAACACTGAAACCCTTCCCCACACACTGAAACCCATTCTCCACTCACTGAAACACCGTCCCCACACACTGTAATCCTTCCCCACACACTGAAACACTTCCCCACACACTGAAACCCCTTCCCTGCACACTGAAACTCCTTCCCCACACACTGAAACCCCTTCCACACACACTCAAACCCTTCCCCACACACTGAAACCCCTTCCGCAAACACTGAAACCCATCCCCACACACTGAAACCCCACACCCTCACACTGAAACCCTTCCCCACACACTGAAACCCCTTACCCAAACACTGAAACACATCCCCACACACTGAAATACCTTCCCCACACACTGAAACCCATTCCGCACACATTGTAACCCATACCCACGCACTGAAACCCATCCCCACACACTGAAACCCCTCCCCACACAATGAAACCCCTTCCCGACACACTGAAACCACTTCCACCCACACTGAAACGCATCCCCACACACTGAAACACCTTCCCCACACACTGAAACCCCTTCCGCACACACAGAAACCCAGCCCCACACACAGAAACCCATCCCCAAACACTGAAACCCATCCCCACACACTGAACCAACTTCCCCACACACTGAAATCTTTCCCCACAAAATGAAATACATCCCCACACATTGAAACTCATCCCCACACACAGAAACACCTTCCCCACACACTGAAACCCCTTCCCTACACACTGAAACACCTTCCCCACACACTGAAACCCCTTCCCCACACACTGAAACCCCTTCCCCACATACTGAAACACCTTCCCCACACACTGAAACCCCTTCTGCACACACTGAAACCCATCCCCACACACTGAAACCCCACACCCACACACTGAAACCCCTTCCCCACACACTGAAACCCCTTCCCCACACACTGAAACACATCCCCATACACTGAAACACCTTCCCCACACACCGGAACCCCTTCCCCACACACTTTGTAACCCATCCCCACACACTGAAACCCAACCCCACACACTGAAACCCCTTCCCCACACACTGAAACCCCTTCCCCACATGCTGAAGCACCTTCCCCACACACTGAAACCCCTTCTGCACACACTGAAACCCATCCCCACACACTGAAACCCCACACACACACACTGAAACCCCTTCGCCACACACTGAAACCCCTTCCCCACACACTGAAACACATCCCCATACACTGAAACACCTTCCCCACACACTGAAACCCCTTCTGCACACTTTGTAACCCATCCCCACACACTGAAACCCAACCCCACACACTGAAATCACTTCCTCTCACTCTGAAACCCTTCCCCACACACTGAAACTCCTTCCCCACACACTGAAACCCCTTCCACACACACTCAAACCCTTCCCCACACACTGAAACCCCTTCCGCACACACTGAAACCCATCCCCACACACTGAAACCCCACACCCTCACACTGAAACCCTTCCCCACACACTGAAACCGCTTACCCAAACACTGAAACACATCCCCACACACTGAAACACCTTCCCCACACACTGAAATCCCTTCCCCACACACTGAAATACCTTCATCAGACACTGAAACACCTTCCTCACACACTGATACCCCTTCCTCAGACACGGAAACCGTTCCCCACACACTGAAACACGTTCTCCACACACTGAAACCCCTTCCCCACACACTGAAACACCTTCCCCATACACTGAAACACCTTCCCCACATACTGAAACCCCTTCCGCACACACTGAAACACCATCCCCACACACTGAAACCCTTCCCCACACAGTGAAATGACTTCCGCAAACACTGAAACCCTTCCCCACACACTGAAACCCATTCCCCACTCACTGAAACACCGTCCGCACACTCTGTAACCCTTCCCCACACACTGAAACACTTCCCCACACACTGAAACCCCTTCCCTGCACACTGAAACTCCTTCCCCACACACTGAAACACCTTCCACACACACTCAAACCATTCCCCACACACTGAAACCCCTTCCGCACACACTGAAACCCATCCCCACACACTGAAACCCCACACCCTCACACTGAAACCCCTTCCCCACACATTGAAACCCCTTACCCAAACACTGAAACACATCCCCACACACTGAAATACCTTCCCCACACACTGAAACCCATTCCGCACACATTGTAACCCATACCCACGCACTGAAACCCATCCCCACACACTGAAACCCCTCCCCATACACTGAAACCCCTTCCCGACACACTGAAACCACTTCCACCCACACTGAAACACATCCCCACACACTGAAACACCTTCCCCACACACTGAAACCCCTTCCGCACACACAGAAACCCAGCCCCACACACAGAAACCCATCCCCAAACACTGAAACCCATCCCCACACACTGAACCAACTTCCCCACACACTGAAATCTTTCCCCACAAAATGAAACACATCCCCACACATTGAAACTCATCCCCACACACAGAAACACCTTCCCCACACACTGAAACCCCTTCCCTACACACTGAAACACCTTCCCCACACACTGAAACCCCTTCCCCACACACTGAAACCCCTTCCCCACATACTGAAACACCTTCCCCACACACTGAAACCCCTTCTGCACACACTGAAACCCATCCCCACACACTGAAACCCCACACCCATACACTGAAACCCCTTCCCCACACACTGAAACCCCTTCCCCACACACTGAAACACATCCCCATACACTGAAACACCTTCCCCACACACCGGAACCCCTTCCCCACACACTTTGTAACCCATCCCCACACACTGAAACCCAAGCCCACACACTGAAACCCCTTCCCCACACACTGAAACCCCTTTCCCACATGCTGAAGCACCTTCCCCACACACTGAAACCCCTTCTGCACACACTGAAACCCATCCCCACACACTGAAACCCCACACACACACACTGAAACCCCTTCCCCACACACTGAAACCCCTTCCCCACACACTGAAACACATCCCCATACACTGAAACACCTTCCCCACACACTGAAACCCCTTCTGCACACTTGGTAATCCATCCCCACACACTGAAACCCAACCCCACACACTGAAATCACTTCCTCTCACTCTGAAACCCTTCCCCACACACTGAAAACACTTCCCCACTCACTGAAGCACATCCCCACACACTGAAACCCCTTCCCCACACACTGAAAATCATTCCCGCACACTGAAACCCTTTCCCCACACACTGAAACACATCCACACACACTGAAACACCTTCCCCACAGACTGAAACCCCTTCCACAATCACTGAAACACAATCCCCACACACTGAAACCCTTTCCCCACACACTGAAATACATTCCCCACACACTGAAACCCATTCCGCACACATTGTAACCCATACCCACGCACTGAAACCCATCCCCACACACTGAAACCCCTCCCCATACACTGAAACCCCTTCCCGACACACTGAAACCACTTCCACCCACACTGAAACACATCCCCACACACTGAAACACCTTCCCCACACACTGAAACCCCTTCCGCACACGCAGAAACCCAGCCCCACACACAGAAACCCATCCCCAAACACTGAAACCCATCCCCACACACTGAACCAACTTCCCCACACACTGAAATCTTTCCCCACAAAATGAAACACATCCCCACACATTGAAACTCATCCCCACACACAGAAACACCTTCCCCACACACTGAAACCCCTTCCCTACACACTGAAACACCTTCCCCACACACTGAAACCCCTTCCCCACACACTGAAACCCCTTCCCCACATACTGAAACACCTTCCCCACACACTGAAACCCCTTCTGCACACACTGAATCCCATCCCCACACACTGAAACCCCACACCCATACACTGAAACCCCTTCCCCACACACTGAAACCCCTTCGCCACACACTGAAACACATCCCCATACACTGAAACACCTTCCCCACACACTGAAACCCCTTCTGCACACTTTGTAACCCATCCCCACACACTGAAACCCAACCCCACACACTGAAACCCCTTCCCCACACACTGAAACCCCTTCCCCACATGCTGAAGCACCTTCCCCACACACTGAAACCCCTTCTGCACACACTGAAACCCATCCCCACACACTGAAACCCCACACACACACACTGAAACCCCTTCCGCACACACTGAAACACCATCCCCACACACTGAAACCCTTCCCCACACAGTGAAATGACTTCCGCAAACACTGAAACCCTTCCCCACACACTGAAACCCATTCCCCACTCACTGAAACACCGTCCGCACACTCTGTAACCCTTCCCCACACACTGAAACACTTCCCCACACACTGAAACCCCTTCCCTGCACACTGAAACTCCTTCCCCACACACTGAAACACCTTCCACACACACTCAAACCCTTCCCCACACACTGAAACCCCTTCCGCACACACTGAAACCCATCCCCACACACTGAAACCCCACACCCTCACACTGAAACCCCTTCCCCACACATTGAAACCCCTTACCCAAACACTGAAACACATCCCCACACACTGAAATACCTTCCCCACACACTGAAACCCATTCCGCACACATTGTAACCCATACCCACGCACTGAAACCCATCCCCACACACTGAAACCCCTCCCCACACACTGAAACCCCTTCCCGACACACTGAAACCACTTCCACCCACACTGAAACACATCCCCACACACTGAAACACCTTCCCCACACACTGAAACCCCTTCCCCACACACTGAAACCCCTTCCCCACATACTGAAACACCTTCCCCACACACTGAAACCCCTTCTGCACACACTGAAACCCATCCCCACACATTGAAACCCCACACCCATACACTGAAACCCCTTCCCCACACACTGAAACCCCTTCCCCACACACTGAAACACATCCCCATACACTGAAACACCTTCCCCACACACCGGAACCCCTTCCCCACACACTTTGTAACCCATCCCCACACACTGAAACCCAACCCCACACACTGAAACCCCTTCCCCACACACTGAAACCCCTTCCCCACATGCTGAAGCACCTTCCCCACACACTGAAACCCCTTCTGCACACACTGAAACCCATCCCCACACACTGAAACCCCACACACACACACTGAAACCCCTTCGCCACACACTGAAACCCCTTCCCCACACACTGAAACACATCCCCATACACTGAAACACCTTCCCCACACACTGAAACCCCTTCTGCACACTTTGTAACCCATCCCCACACACTGAAACTCAACCCCACACACTGAAATCACTTCCTCTCACTCTGAAACCCTTCCCCACACACTGAAAACCCTTCCCCACTCACTGAAACACATCCCCACACACTGAAACCCCTTGCCCACACACTGAAAATCATTCCCGCACACTGAAACCCATCCCCACATACTGAAACACCTTCCCCACACTCTGAAACATCTTCCCCACACACTGAAACCCCTTCCCCACACACTGAAACACCTCCCGCACACACTGAAACACCTTCCCCACACACTGAAATCCCTTCCCCACACACTGAAATACCTTCATCAGACACTGAAACACCTTCCTCACACACTGATACCCCTTCCTCAGACACGGAAACCGTTCCCCACACACTGAAACACGTTCTCCACACACTGAAACCCCTTCCCCACACACTGAAACACCTTCCCCATACACTGAAACACCTTCCCCACACACTGAAACCCCTTCCGCACACACTGAAACACCATCCCCACACACTGAAACCCTTCCCCACACAGTGAAATGACTTCCGCAAACACTGAAACCCTTCCCCACACACTGAAACCCATTCCCCACTCACTGAAACACCGTCCGCACACTCTGTAACCCTTCCCCACACACTGAAACACTTCCCCACACACTGAAACCCCTTCCCTGCACACTGAAACTCCTTCCCCACACACTGAAACACCTTCCACACACACTCAAACCCTTCCCCACACACTGAAACCCCTTCCGCACACACTGAAACCCATCCCCACACACTGAAACCCCACACCCTCACACTGAAACCCCTTCCCCACACATTGAAACCCCTTACCCAAACACTGAAACACATCCCCACACACTGAAATACCTTCCCCACACACTGAAACCCATTCCGCACACATTGTAACCCATACCCACGCACTGAAACCCATCCCCACACACTGAAACCCCTCCCCACACACTGAAACCCCTTCCCGACACACTGAAACCACTTCCACCCACACTGAAACACATCCCCACACACTGAAACACCTTCCCCACACACTGAAACCCCTTCCGCACACACAGAAACCCAGCCCCACACACAGAAACCCATCCCCAAACACTGAAACCCATCCCCACACACTGAACCAACTTCCCCACACACTGAAATCTTTCCCCACAAAATGAAACACATCCCCACACATTGAAACTCATCCCCACACACAGAAACACCTTCCCCACACACTGAAACCCCTTCCCTACACACTGAAACACCTTCCCCACACACTGAAACCCCTTCCCCACACACTGAAACCCCTTCCCCACATACTGAAACACCTTCCCCACACACTGAAACCCCTTCTGCACACACTGAAACCCATCCCCACACACTGAAACCCCACACCCACACACTGAAACCCCTTCCCCACACACTGAAACCCCTTCCCCACACACTGAAACACATCCCCATACACTGAAACACCTTCCCCACACACTGAAACCCCTTCTGCACACTTTGTAACCCATCCCCACACACTGAAACCCAACCCCACACACTGAAACCCCTTCCCCACACACTGAAACCCCTTCCCCACATGCTGAAGCACCTTCCCCACACACTGAAACCCCTTCTGCGCACACTGAAACCCATCCCCACACACTAAAACCCCACACACACACACTGAAACCCCTTCCCCACACACTGAAACCCCTTCCCCACACACTGAAACACATCCCCATACACTGAAACACCTTCCCCACACACTGAAACCCCTTCTGCACACTTGGTAATCCATCCCCACACACTGAAACCCAACCCCACACACTGAAATCACTTCCTCTCACTCTGAAACCCTTCCCCACACACTGAAAACACTTCCCCACTCACTGAAGCACATCCCCACACACTGAAACCCCTTCCCCACACACTGAAAATCATTCCCGCACACTGAAACCCTTTCCCCACACACTGAAACACAATCCCCACACACTGAAACCCTTTCCCCACACACTGAAACACCTTCCGCACACACTGAAACACCTTCCCCACACACTGAAACCCCTTCCGCACACACTGAAACACCATCCCCACACACTGAAACCCTTCCCCACACAGTGAAATGACTTCCGCAAACACTGAAACCCTTCCCCACACACTGAAACCCATTCCCCACTCACTGAAACACCGTCCGCACACTCTGTAACCCTTCCCCACACACTGAAACACTTCCCCACACACTGAAACCCCTTCCCTGCACACTGAAACTCCTTCCCCACACACTGAAACACCTTCCACACACACTCAAACCCTTCCCCACACACTGAAACCCCTTCCGCACACACTGAAACCCATCCCCACACACTGAAACCCCACACCCTCACACTGAAACCCCTTCCCCACACATTGAAACCCCTTACCCAAACACTGAAACACATCCCCACACACTGAAATACCTTCCCCACACACTGAAACCCATTCCGCACACATTGTAACCCATACCCACGCACTGAAACCCATCCCCACACACTGAAACCCCTCCCCACACACTGAAACCCCTTCCCGACACACTGAAACCACTTCCACCCACACTGAAACACATCCCCACACACTGAAACACCTTCCCCACACACTGAAACCCCTTCCGCACACACAGAAACCCAGCCCCACACACAGAAACCCATCCCCAAACACTGAAACCCATCCCCACACACTGAACCAACTTCCCCACACACTGAAATCTTTCCCCACAAAATGAAACACATCCCCACACATTGAAACTCATCCCCACACACAGAAACACCTTCCCCACACACTGAAACCCCTTCCCTACACACTGAAACACCTTCCCCACACACTGAAACCCCTTCCCCACACACTGAAACCCCTTCCCCACATACTGAAACACCTTCCCCACACACTGAAACCCCTTCTGCACACACTGAAACCCATCCCCACACACTGAAACCCCACACCCACACACTGAAACCCCTTCCCCACACACTGAAACCCCTTCCCCACACACTGAAACACATCCCCATACACTGAAACACCTTCCCCACACACTGAAACCCCTTCTGCACACTTTGTAACCCATCCCCACACACTGAAACCCAACCCCACACACTGAAACCCCTTCCCCACACACTGAAACCCCTTCCCCACATGCTGAAGCACCTTCCCCACACACTGAAACCCCTTCTGCGCACACTGAAACCCATCCCCACACACTAAAACCCCACACACACACACTGAAACCCCTTCCCCACACACTGAAACCCCTTCCCCACACACTGAAACACATCCCCATACACTGAAACACCTTCCCCACACACTGAAACCCCTTCTGCACACTTGGTAATCCATCCCCACACACTGAAACCCAACCCCACACACTGAAATCACTTCCTCTCACTCTGAAACCCTTCCCCACACACTGAAAACACTTCCCCACTCACTGAAGCACATCCCCACACACTGAAACCCCTTCCCCACACACTGAAAATCATTCCCGCACACTGAAACCCTTTCCCCACACACTGAAACACAATCCCCACACACTGAAACCCTTTCCCCACACACTGAAACACCTTCCGCATACACTGAAACTCCTTGCGCACACACTGAAACACCTTCCCCACACACTGAAATCCTTTCCCCACACACTGAAATCTTTCCCCACAAAATGAAACACATCCCCACACATTGAAACTCATTCCCACACACAGAAACACCTTCCCCACACACTGAAACCCCTTCCCTACACACTGAAACACCTTCCCCACACACTGAAACCCCTTCCCCACACACTGAAACCCCTTCCCCACATGCTGAAACACCTTCCCCACACAATGAACCCCCTTCCCCACACACTGAAACTCCACCCCACGCACAGAAACACCTTCCCCACATACTGATACCCCTTCCGCACACACTGACACCCATCCCCACACACTGAAATCCATCCCCACACACTGAAACCCATCCCCACACACTGAAACACCTTCCCCACACACTGAAACATCTTCCCCACACACTGAAACCCCTTCCCCACACACTGAAACACCTCCCGCACACACTGAAACACCTTCCCCACACACTGAAATCCCTTCCCCACACACTGAAATACCTTCATCAGACACTGAAACACGTTCCTCACACACTGATACCCCTTCCCCACACACTGAAACCTTTCCCCACACACTGAAACACGTTCTCCACACACTGAACACCCTTCCCCACACACTGAAACACCTTCCCCATACACTGAAACACCTTCCCCACACACTGAAACCCCTTCCGCACACACTGAAACACCATCCCCACACACTGAAACCCTTCCCCACACAGTGAAACCACTTCCGCAAACACTGAAACCCTTCCCCACACACTGAAACCCATTCTCCACTCACTGAAACACCGTCCCCACACACTGTAATCCTTCCCCACACACTGAAACACTTCCCCACACACTGAAACCCCTTCCCTGCACACTGAAACTCCTTCCCCACACACAGAAACCCCTTCCACACACACTCAAACCCTTCCCCACACACTGAAACCCCTTCCGCAAACACTGAAACCCATCCCCACACACTGAAACCCCACACCCTCACACTGAAACCCTTCCCCACACACTGAAACCCCTTACCCAAACACTGAAACACATCCCCACACACTGAAATACCTTCCCCACACACTGAAACCCATTCCGCACACATTGTAACCCATACCCACGCACTGAAACCCATCCCCACACACTGAAACCCCTCCCCACACAATGAAACCCCTTCCCGACACACTGAAACCACTTCCACCCACACTGAAACGCATCCCCACACACTGAAACACCTTCCCCACACACTGAAACCCCTTCCGCACACACAGAAACCCAGCCCCACACACAGAAACCCATCCCCAAACACTGAAACCCATCCCCACACACTGAACCAACTTCCCCACACACTGAAATCTTTCCCCACAAAATGAAATACATCCCCACACATTGAAACTCATCCCCACACACAGAAACACCTTCCCCACACACTGAAACCCCTTCCCTACACACTGAAACACCTTCCCCACACACTGAAACCCCTTCCCCACACACTGAAACCCCTTCCCCACATACTGAAACACCTTCCCCACACACTGAAACCCCTTCTGCACACACTGAAACCCATCCCCACACACTGAAACCCCACACCCACACACTGAAACCCCTTCCCCACACACTGAAACCCCTTCCCCACACACTGAAACACATCCCCATACACTGAAACACCTTCCCCACACACCGGAACCCCTTCCCCACACACTTTGTAACCCATCCCCACACACTGAAACCCAACCCCACACACTGAAACCCCTTCCCCACACACTGAAACCCCTTCCCCACATGCTGAAGCACCTTCCCCACACACTGAAACCCCTTCTGCACACACTGAAACCCATCCCCACACACTGAAACCCCACACACACACACTGAAACCCCTTCGCCACACACTGAAACCCCTTCCCCACACACTGAAACACATCCCCATACACTGAAACACCTTCCCCACACACTGAAACCCCTTCTGCACACTTTGTAACCCATCCCCACACACTGAAACCCAACCCCACACACTGAAATCACTTCCTCTCACTCTGAAACCCTTCCCCACACACTGAAACTCCTTCCCCACACACTGAAACCCCTTCCACACACACTCAAACCCTTCCCCACACACTGAAACCCCTTCCGCACACACTGAAACCCATCCCCACACACTGAAACCCCACACCCTCACACTGAAACCCTTCCCCACACACTGAAACCGCTTACCCAAACACTGAAACACATCCCCACACACTGAAACACCTTCCCCACACACTGAAATCCCTTCCCCACACACTGAAATACCTTCATCAGACACTGAAACACCTTCCTCACACACTGATACCCCTTCCTCAGACACGGAAACCGTTCCCCACACACTGAAACACGTTCTCCACACACTGAAACCCCTTCCCCACACACTGAAACACCTTCCCCATACACTGAAACACCTTCCCCACATACTGAAACCCCTTCCGCACACACTGAAACACCATCCCCACACACTGAAACCCTTCCCCACACAGTGAAATGACTTCCGCAAACACTGAAACCCTTCCCCACACACTGAAACCCATTCCCCACTCACAGAAACACCGTCCGCACACTCTGTAACCCTTCCCCACACACTGAAACACTTCCCCACACACTGAAACCCCTTCCCTGCACACTGAAACTCCTTCCCCACACACTGAAACACCTTCCACACACACTCAAACCATTCCCCACACACTGAAACCCCTTCCGCACACACTGAAACCCATCCCCACACACTGAAACCCCACACCCTCACACTGAAACCCCTTCCCCACACATTGAAACCCCTTACCCAAACACTGAAACACATCCCCACACACTGAAATACCTTCCCCACACACTGAAACCCATTCCGCACACATTGTAACCCATACCCACGCACTGAAACCCATCCCCACACACTGAAACCCCTCCCCATACACTGAAACCCCTTCCCGACACACTGAAACCACTTCCACCCACACTGAAACACATCCCCACACACTGAAACACCTTCCCCACACACTGAAACCCCTTCCGCACACACAGAAACCCAGCCCCACACACAGAAACCCATCCCCAAACACTGAAACCCATCCCCACACACTGAACCAACTTCCCCACACACTGAAATCTTTCCCCACAAAATGAAACACATCCCCACACATTGAAACTCATCCCCACACACAGAAACACCTTCCCCACACACTGAAACCCCTTCCCTACACACTGAAACACCTTCCCCACACACTGAAACCCCTTCCCCACACACTGAAACCCCTTCCCCACATACTGAAACACCTTCCCCACACACTGAAACCCCTTCTGCACACACTGAAACCCATCCCCACACACTGAAACCCCACACCCATACACTGAAACCCCTTCCCCACACACTGAAACCCCTTCCCCACACACTGAAACACATCCCCATACACTGAAACACCTTCCCCACACACCGGAACCCCTTCCCCACACACTTTGTAACCCATCCCCACACACTGAAACCCAAGCCCACACACTGAAACCCCTTCCCCACACACTGAAACCCCTTTCCCACATGCTGAAGCACCTTCCCCACACACTGAAACCCCTTCTGCACACACTGAAACCCATCCCCACACACTGAAACCCCACACACACACACTGAAACCCCTTCCCCACACACTGAAACCCCTTCCCCACACACTGAAACACATCCCCATACACTGAAACACCTTCCCCACACACTGAAACCCCTTCTGCACACTTGGTAATCCATCCCCACACACTGAAACCCAACCCCACACACTGAAATCACTTCCTCTCACTCTGAAACCCTTCCCCACACACTGAAAACACTTCCCCACTCACTGAAGCACATCCCCACACACTGAAACCCCTTCCCCACACACTGAAAATCATTCCCGCACACTGAAACCTTTTCCCCACACACTGAAACACATCCACACACACTGAAACACCTTCCCCACAGACTGAAACCCCTTCCACAATCACTGAAACACAATCCCCACACACTGAAACCCTTTCCCCACACACTGAAATACATTCCCCACACACTGAAACCCATTCCGCACACATTGTAACCCATACCCACGCACTGAAACCCATCCCCACACACTGAAACCCCTCCCCATACACTGAAACCCCTTCCCGACACACTGAAACCACTTCCACCCACACTGAAACACATCCCCACACACTGAAACACCTTCCCCACACACTGAAACCCCTTCCGCACACGCAGAAACCCAGCCCCACACACAGAAACCCATCCCCAAACACTGAAACCCATCCCCACACACTGAACCAACTTCCCCACACACTGAAATCTTTCCCCACAAAATGAAACACATCCCCACACATTGAAACTCATCCCCACACACAGAAACACCTTCCCCACACACTGAAACCCCTTCCCTACACACTGAAACACCTTCCCCACACACTGAAACCCCTTCCCCACACACTGAAACCCCTTCCCCACATACTGAAACACCTTCCCCACACACTGAAACCCCTTCTGCACACACTGAATCCCATCCCCACACACTGAAACCCCACACCCATACACTGAAACCCCTTCCCCACACACTGAAACCCCTTCGCCACACACTGAAACACATCCCCATACACTGAAACACCTTCCCCACACACTGAAACCCCTTCTGCACACTTTGTAACCCATCCCCACACACTGAAACCCAACCCCACACACTGAAACCCCTTCCCCACACACTGAAACCCCTTCCCCACATGCTGAAGCACCTTCCCCACACACTGAAACCCCTTCTGCACACACTGAAACCCATCCCCACACACTGAAACCCCACACACACACACTGAAACCCCTTCCCCACACACTGAAACCCCTTCCCCACACACTGAAACACATCCCCATACACTGAAACACCTTCCCCACACACTGAAACCCCTTCTGCACACTTGTTAATCCATCCCCACACACTGAAACCCAACCCCACACACTGAAATCACTTCCTCTCACTCTGAAACCCTTCCCCACACACTGAAAACACTTCCCCACTCACTGAAGCACATCCCCACACACTGAAACCCCTTCCCCACACACTGAAAATCATTCCCGCACACTGAAACCCTTTCCCCACACACTGAAACACATCCACACACACTGAAACACCTTCCCCACAGACTGAAACCCCTTCCACAATCACTGAAACACAATCCCCACACACTGAAACCCTTTCCCCACACACTGAAACACCTTCCGCATACACTGAAACTCCTTGCGCACACACTGAAACACCTTCCCCACACACTGAAATCCTTTCCCCACACACTGAAATCTTTCCCCACAAAATGAAACACATCCCCACACATTGAAACTCATTCCCACACACAGAAACACCTCCCCCACACACTGAAACCCCTTCCCTACACACTGAAACACCTTCCCCACACACTGAAACCCCTTCCCCAAACACTGAAACCCCTTCCCCACATACTGAAACACCTTCCCCACACAATGAACCCCCTTCCCCACACACTGAAACTCCACCCCACGCACAGAAACACCTTCCCCACATACTGATACCCCTTCCGCACACACTGACACCCATCCCCACACACTGAAATCCATCCCCACACACTGAAACCCATCCCCACACACTGAAACACCTTCCCCACACACTGAAACATCTTCCCCACACACTGAAACCCCTTCCTCACACACTGAAACACCTCCCGCACACACTGAAACACCTTCCCCACACACTGAAAGCCCTTCCCCACACACTGAAATACCTTCATCAGACACTGAAACACCTTCCTCACACACTGAAACACCTTCCCCACACACTGAAACCCCTTCCGCACACACTGAAACACCTCCCCCACACACTGAAACCGTTCCCCACACACTGAAACACGTTCTCCACACACTGAATACCCTTCCCCACACACTGAAACACCTTCCCCATACACTGAAACACCTTCCCCACACACTGAAACCCCTTCCGCACACACTGAAACACCATCCCCACACACTGAAACCCTTCCCCACACAGTGAAACCACTTCCGCAAACACTGAAACCCTTCCCCACACACTGAAACCCATTCTCCACTCACTGAAACACCGTCCCCACACACTGTAATCCTTCCCCACACACTGAAACACTTCCCCACACACTGAAACCCCTTCACTGCACACTGAAACTCCTTCCCCACACACTGAAACCCCTTCCACACACACTCAAACCCTTCCCCACACACTGAAACCCCTTCCGCACACACTGAAACCCATCCCCACACACTGAAACCCCACACCCTCACACTGAAACCCTTCCCCACACACTGAAACCCCTTACCCAAACACTGAAACACATCCCCACACACTGAAACCCCTTCCCCACACACTGAAACACATCCCCATACACTGAAACACCTTCCCCACACACTGAAACCCCTTCTGCACACTTTGTAACCCATCCCCACACACTGAAACCCAACCCCACACACTGAAACCCCTTCCCCACACACTGAAACCCCTTCCCCACATGCTGAAGCACCTTCCCCACACACTGAAACCCCTTCTGCACACACTGAAACCCATCCCCACACACTGAAACCCCACACACACACACTGAAACCCCTTCCCCACACACTGAAACCCCTTCCCCACACACTGAAACACATCCCCATACACTGAAACACCTTCCCCACACACTGAAACCCCTTCTGCACACACAGAAACCCAGCCCCACACACAGAAACCCATCCCCAAACACTGAAACCCATCCCCACACACTGAACCAACTTCCCCACACACTGAAATCCTTCCCCTCAAAATGAAACACATCCCCACACATTGAAACTCATCCCCACACACAGAAACACCTTCCCCACACACTGAAACCACTTCCCCACACACTGAAACCCCTTCCCCACATACTGAAACACCTTCCCCACACACTGAAACCCCTTCTGCACACACTGAAACCCATCCCCACACACTGAAACCCCACACCCACACACTGAAACCCCTTCCCCACACACTGAAACCCCTTTCCCACACACTGAAACACATCCCCATGCACTGAAACATCTTCCCCACACACTGAAACCCGTTCTGCACACTTTGTAACCCATCCCCACACACTGAAACCCAACCCCACACACTGAAACCCCTTCCCCACACACTGAAACCCCTTCCCCACATACTGAAGCACCTTCCCCACACACTGAAACCCCTTCTGCACACACTGAAACCCATTCCCACACACTGAAACCCCACACCCACACACTGAAACCCCTTCCCCACACACTGAAACCCCTTCCCCACAAACTGAAACACATCCCCATACACTGAAACACCTTCCCCACTCACTGAAACCCCTTCTGCTCACTTTGTAACCCATCCCCACAAACTGAAACCCAACCCCACACACTGAAATCACTTCCTCTCACTCTGAAACCCTTCCCCACACACTGAAAACCCTTCCCCACTCACTGAAGCACATCCCCACACACTGAAACCCCTTCCCCACACACTGAAAATCATCCCCGCACACTGAAACCCTTTCCCCACACACTGAAACACATCCACACACACTGAAACACCTTCCCCACAGACTGAAACCCCTTCCGCAAACACTGAAACACAATCCCCACACACTGAAACCCTTTCCCCACACACTGAAACACCTTCCGCACACACTGAAACTCCTTGCGCACACACTGAAACACCTTCCCCACCCACTGAAATCCCTTCCCCACACACTGAAATCTTTCCCCACAAAATGAAACACATCCCCACACATTGAAACTCATTCCCACACACAGAAACACCTTCCCCACACACTGAAACCCCTTCCCAACACACTGAAACCCCTTCCCCACACACTGAAACCCCTTCCCCACACACACTGAAACCCCTTACCCACATACTGAAACACCTTCCCCACACACTGAAACCCATTCCCACACACTGAAACCCCACACCCACACACTGAAACCCCTTCCCCACACACTGAAACCCCTTCCCCACACTCTGAAACACATCCCCATACACTGAAACACCTTCCCTACACACTGAAACCTCTTCTGCACAATTTGTAACCCATCCCCACACACTGAAACCCAACCCCACACACTGAAATCACTTCCTCTCACTCTGAAACCCTTCCCCACACACTGAAAACCCTTCCCCACTCACTGAAGCACATCCCCACACACTGAAAACCCTTCCCCACACACTGAAACCCCATCCCCACACACTGAAACCCTTCCCCAGACACTGAATCCCCTTCCTCACACACTGATACCCCTTCCCCACACACTGAAACCCTTCACCAAAAACTGAAGCCCTTCCCCTCACACTGAAACCCCTTCCCCTCACACTGAAACACATTGCCCACACAGTGAAAACCTTCCAAAGACACTGAAGCACATTCCGCACACACTGAAACACCTTCTCCACACACTGAAACCCCTTCCCCACAACACTGAAACCCCTTCAGCACATACCGAAACACCTTCCCCACACACTGAAACCCCTTCCGCACACACTGAAGCCCTGCCCCACACACAGAAACACCTTCCCCACACACTGAAACTCATCCCCCACACTGAAAGCCCTTCCCCACACACTGAAACACCTTCCCCACACACTGAAACTCCTTCCCCACACACTGAAACCCTTATCGCACACACTGAAACCTCTTCCGCACACACTGATACACCTTCCCCACACACTGAAACCCCTTCCCCACACACTGAAACACCTTCCCCACACACTGAAACTCCTTCCCCACACACTGAAACCCATTCTGAACGCAGTGAAACCCTTCCCCACACACTCAAACCCCTTCCCCACACACTGAAAACCCTTCCGCACACACTGTAACACCTTCCCCACACACTGAAACCCCTTCCCCACACACTGAAACCCTTATCGCACACACTGAAACCTCTTCCGCACACACTGATACACCTTCCCCACACACTGAAACCCCTTCCCCACACACTGAAACCCCTTCCGCACACGCTGAAACACCTTCCCCACACACTGAAACCCCTTCCCCACACACTGAACCCCTTATCGCACACACTGAAACCTCTTCCGCACACACTGAAACACCTTCCCCACACACTGAAACCTCTTCCCCACACACTGAAAACCCTTCCGCACACACTGAAACACCTTCCCCACACACTGAGACCCCTTCCCCACTCACTGAAACACCTTCCCTACACACTGAAACCCCTTCTGCACAATTTGTAACCCATCCCCACACACTGAAACCCAACCCCACACACTGAAATCACTTCCCCTCACTCTGAACCCCTTCCCCACACACTGAAAACCCTTCCCCACTCACTGAAGCACATCCCCACACACTGAAACCCCTTCCCCACACACTGAACCCCATCCCCACACACTGAAACCCTTCCCCAGACACTGACTCCCCTTCCTCACACACTGATACCCCTTCCCCACACACTGAAACCCTTCACCAAAAACTGAAGCCCTTCCCCTCACACTGAAACCCCTTCCCCTCACACTGAAACACATTGCCCACACACTGAAAACCATCCTAAGACACTGAAGCACATTCCGCACACACTGAAACACCTTCTCCACACACTGAAACCCCTTCCCCACAACACTGAAACCCCTTCCGCACATACCGAAACACCTTCCCCACACACTGAAACCCCTTCCGCACACACTGAAGCCCTGCCCCACACACAGAAACACCTTCCCCACACACTGAAACTCATCCCCCACACTGAAAGCCCTTCCCCACACACTGAAACACCTTCCCCACACACTGAAACTCCTTCCCCACACACTGAAACCCATTCTGCACGCAGTGAAACCCTTCCCCACACACTGATACACCTTCCCCACACACTGAAACCACTTCCCCACACACTGAAACACCTTCCCCACACACTGAAACTCCTTCCCCACACACTGAAACCCATTCTGAACGCAGTGAAACCCTTCCCCACACACTCAAACCCCTTCCCCACACACTGAAAACCCTTCCGCACACACTGTAACACCTTCCCCACACACTGAAACCCCTTCCCCACAAACTGAAACCCTTATCGCAAACACTGAAACCTCTTCCGCACACACTGATACACCTTCCCCACACACTGAAACCCCTTCCCCACACACTGAAACCCCTTCCGCACACGCTGAAACACCTTCCCCACACACTGAAACCCCTTCCCCACACACTGAACCCCTTATCGCACACACTGAAACCTCTTCCGCACACACTGAAACACCTTCCCCACACACTGAAACCTCTTCCCCACACACTGAAACCCCTTCCGCACACACTGAAACACCTTCCCCACACACTGAGACCCCTTCCCCACACACTGAAGCCACTTCCGCACACAGTGAAACCCTTCCCTACACACTGAAACCCCTTCCTCACACACTGAAACACATCCCCACACAGTGAAACCCCATCCCCACACACTGAAACCCCTTCCCCACACACACAAAACCCTTCCCCACACACTGAAACCCTTCCCCACACTCTGAAACACATTCCCCACTCACTGAAACCCCTTCCCCACACACTGAAACAATTACGCAAACTCTGAAACGCCTTCCCCACACACTGAAACACCTTCCCCACACACTTAAACACCTTCCCCACACACTGAAACCCATCCCCACACACTGAAACACCTTGCCCACACACTGAAACCCCTTCCGCACACATTGAAGTCCATCCCCACACACTGAAACCCCTTCCCCACACACTGAAACCCCTTCCGCACACACTGAAACACCATCCCCACACACTGAAACCCTTCCCCACACAGTGAAACCCCTTCCGCAAACACTGAAACCCTTCCCCACACGCTGGAAGCCATTCCCCACTCACTGAAACACCGTCCCCACACACTGTAACTTTTCCCCACACAGTGAAACACATCCCCAAACACTGAAACCCCTTCCCTGCACACTGAAACCCCTTCCCCACACACTGAAACCCCTTCCCCACACACTTAAACCCTTCACCACACACTGAAACCCCTTCCCCACACACTGAAACACCTTCCCCACACACTGAAACCCTTCCCCACACACTGAAACCCTTCCCCACACTCTGAAACCGCTTCCCCAAATACTGACACCCCTTCCGCCCATGCTGAAACACCTTCCACACACACTGAAACTCCTTCCCCACACACTGAAACCCCTTCCACACACACTCAAACCCTTCCCCACACACTGAAACCCCTTCCGCACACACAGAAACCCATCCCCACACACTGAAACCCCACACCCTCACACTGAAACCCCTTCCCCACACACT
This sequence comes from Heterodontus francisci, assembly GCF_036365525.1. NCBI lineage: Eukaryota > Metazoa > Chordata > Chondrichthyes > Heterodontiformes > Heterodontidae > Heterodontus > Heterodontus francisci. The sequence continues at coordinate 132,429,620 of NC_090378.1, read as the reverse complement.
GAAACCCCTTACCCAAACACTGAAACACATCCCCACACACTGAAATACCTTCCCCACACACTGAAACACATTCCGCACACACTGAAACACCTTGCCCACACACGGAAACCCCTTCCGCACACATTGAAGTCCACCCCACACACTGAAACCCATCCCCACACACTGAAACCCCTTCATCACACAATGAACCCCCTTCCCCACACACTGAAACTCCACCCCACACACAGAAACACCTTCCCCACATACTGATACCCATTCCGCACACACTGACACCCATCCCCACACACTGAAATCCATCCCCACACACTGAAACCCATCCCCACACTCTGAAACACCTTCCCCACACACTGAAGCATCTTCCCCACACACTGAAACCCCTTCCCCACACACTGAAACACCTTCCCCACACACTGAAACACCTTCCCCACACACTGAAATCCCTTCCCCACACACTGAAATACCTTCATCAGACACTGAAACACCTTCCTCACACACTGATACCCCTTCCCCACACACTGAAACCGTTCCCCACACACTGAAACACGTTCTCCACACACTGAAACCCCTTCCCCACACACTGAAACACCTTCCCCATACACTGAAACACCTTCCCCACACACTGAAACCCCTTCCGCACACACTGAAACACCATCGCCACACACTGAAACCCTTCCCCACACAGTGAAACTACTTCCGCAAACACTGAAACCCTTCCCCACACACTGAAACCCATTCCCCACTCACTGCAACACCGTCCCCACACACTGTAATCCTTCCCCACACACTGAAACACTTCCCCACATACTGAAACCCCTTCCCTGCACACTGAAACTCCTTCCCCACACACTGAAACCCCTTCCACAGACCCTCAAACCCTTCCCCACACACTGAAATCCCTTCCGCACACACTGAAACCCATCCCCACACACTGAAACCCCACACCCTCACACTGAAACCCCTTCCCCACACACTGAAACCCCTTACCCAAACACTGGAACACATCCCCACACACTGAAATACTTTCCCCACACACTGAAACCCATTCCGCACACATTGTAACCCATACCCACGCACTGAAACCCATCCCCACACACTGAAACCCCTCCCCACACACTGAAACCCCTTCCCGACACACTGAAACCACTTCCACACACACTGAAACACATCCCCACACACTGAAACACCTTCCCCACACACTGAAACCCCTTCCGCACACACAGAAACCCAGCCCCACACACAGAAACCCATCCCCAAACACTGAAACCCATCCCCACACACTGAACCAACTTCCCCACACACTGAAATCTTTCCCCACAAAATGAAACACATCCCCACACATTGAAACTCATCCCCACACACAGAAACACCTTCCCCAAACACTGAAACCCCTTCCCTACACACTGAAACACCTTCCCCACACACTGAAACCCCTTCCCCACACACTGAAACCCCTTCCCCACATACTGAAACACCTTCCCCACCCACTGAAACCCCTTCTTCACACACTGAAACCCATCCCCACACACTGAAACCCCACACCCACACACTGAAACCCCTTCCCCACAAACTGAAACCCCTTCCCCACACACTGAAACACATCCCCATACACTGAAACCCCTTCCCCACACACTGAAAATCATCCCCGCACACTGAAACACTTTCCCCACACACTGAAACACATCCACACACACTGAAACACCTTCCCCACAGACTGAAATCCCTTCCCCACACACTGAAATCTTTCCCCACAAAATGAAACACATCCCCACACATTGAAACTCATTCCCACACACAGAAACACCTTCCCCACACACTGAAACCCCTTCCCTACACACTGAAGCACCTTCCCCACACACTGAAACCCCTTCCCCACACACTGAAACCCCTTCCCCACATACTGAAACACCTTCCCCACACACTGAAACCCCTTCTGCACACACTGAAACCCATCCCCACACACTGAAACCCCACACCCACTCACTGAAACCCCTTCCCCACACACTGAAACCCCTTCCCCACACACTGAAACACATCCCCATACACTGAAACACCTTCCCCACAAACTGAAACCGCTTCTGCACACTTTGTAACCCATCTCCACACACTGAAACCCAACCCCACACACTGAAATCACTTCCTCTCACTCTGAAACCCTTCCCCACACACTGAAAACCCTTCCCCACTCACTGAAGCACATCCCCACACACTGAAACCCCTTCCCCACACACTGAAAATCATCCCCGCACACTGAAACACATCCACACACACTGAAACAGCTTCCCCACAGACTGAAACCCCTTCCGCAAACACTGAAACACAATCCCCACACACTGAAACACCTTCCCCACACACTGAAATCCCTTCCCCACACACTGAAACTCCTTCCCCACACACTGAAACCCCTTCCACACACACTGAAACCCCTTCCGCACACAGTGAAACCCTTCCCCACACAGTGAAACCCCTTCCCCACACACTGAAAACCCTTCCCACACACTGAAAACCCTTCCCCACACACTGAAACCCCTTTCCCACACACTGAAACCCTTCCCCACACACTGAAACACCTTCCCCACACACAGAAAAGCCTTCCCCACACACTGAAACACCTTCCCCACACACTGAAACACATTCCCCACACAGTGAAATCCCTTCCCCACACACTGAAACCCTTGCCCACACACTGAAACACCTTCCCCACAGTCTGAAACCCCTTCCCCACTCACTGAAACACCTTCCCCATACACTGCAACACCTTCCCCACACACTGAAACCCCTTCCGCACTCACTGAAACACCTTCCCCACACACTGAAACCCCTTCCCCACACACTGAAACCCCTTCCGCACACACAGTAACCCTTCCCCACACACTGAAACCCATTCCCCACTCACTGAAACCCCGTCCCCACACACTGTAAGCCTTCCCCACACACGGAAACACTTCCCCACACACTGAAACCCCTTCCCCACACACTGAAACCCATTCCCCACACACTGAAACCCCTTCCCCTCAATCTGAAAACCTTCCCCACACGCTGGAAACCCTTCCCCACTCACTGAAGCACATCCCCACACACTGAAACCCCTTCCCCACACACTGAAAATCATCCCCACTCACTGAAACCCTTTCCCCACACACTGAAACACATCCCCACACACTGAATCACCTTCCCCACAGACAGAAACCCCTTCCGCACACACGGAAACACCATCCCCACATACTGAAACCCCTTCCCCACACACTGAATCCCCTTCCGCACACACTGAAACCCCTTCCACACTCACTGAAACACCTTCCCCACACACTGAAACCCCTTCCACACACACTGAAACACCTTCCCCACACACTGAAACCCCTTCCGCACACACTGAAACACCTTCCCCACACACTGAAACGACTTCCCCACATTCTGAAACCACTTCCTCGCACAGTGAAACCCTTCCCCACACTCTGAAACCCCTTCCCCACACACTGAAACCCCTTCCCCACACGGTGAAACACATCCCCACACACCGAAAGGCCTTCCCCACACACTGAATCCCCTTCCCCACACACAGAAAGCCCTTACTCCCACACACTGAAATACCTTCCACACACACTGATACACCATCCCCACACACTGAAATCCCTTCCCCACACACTGAAACCCTTTCCCACAATCTGATACCCCTTCCCCACACACTGAAACGCCTTCCTCACACAAAGAAACCCCTTCCCCACACTCTGAAACCCCACCCGAACACACTGAAACCCCTTCCCCACACACTGAAACCCCTTCCCCACACACTGAAACATCTTCTGCACACACTGAAAACACTGCCGCACACACTAAAACACCTTCCCAAACACACTGAAACACCTTCCCCACACACTGAAACCCCTTCCCCACACAGTGAAACCCCTTCCACACACACTGAAACACCTTCCCCACACACTGAAACCCCTTCCGCACACACCGAAACCCATCCCCACACACTGAAACCCCACTCCCACACACTGAAACCCCTTCCCCACACACTGAAACCCCTTCCCCACACACTGAAACACATCCCCATACACTGAAACACCTTCCCCACACACTGAAACGCCTTCTGCACACATTGTAACCCATCCCCACACACTGAAACCCATCACCACACACTTAAACCCCTTCCCCTCACTCTGAAACCCTTCCCCACACACTGAAAACCCTTCCCCACTCACTGAAGCACATCCGCACACACTGAAACCCCTTCCCCACACAATGAAAATCATCCCCACACACTGAAACCCTTTCCAGACACACTGAAACACATCCCCACACACTGAAACACCTTCCCCACAGACTGAAACCCCTTCCGCACACACTGAAACACCATCCCCACACACTGAAACCACTTCCCCACACACTGAAACCCCTTCCGCACACACTGAAACCCGTTCCACACTCACTGAAACACCTTCCCCACACACTGAAACCCCATCCACACACACTGAAACACCTTCCCCACACACTGAAACCCCTTCCGCACACACTGAAACACCTTCCCCACACCCTGAAACGACTTCCCCGCCCTGTGAAACCCCTTCCGCACACAGTGAAACCCTTCCCCACAGACTGAAACCCCTTCCCCACACACTGAAACCCCTGCCCCACACGCTGAAACACATACCCACACACGGAATCCCCTTCCCCACACACTGAAAGCCCTTACTGCCACACTGAAACCCTTCCCCACACTCTGAAACCCCTTCCCCACACAGTGAAACACCTTCCCCACGCACTGAAACCCCTTCCCCACACACTGAAATACCTTCCCCACACACTGATACACCATCCCGACACACTGTAATCCCTTCCCCACACACTGAAACCCTTTCCCACAATCTGATACCCCTTCCCCACACACTGAAACACCTTCCTCCTACAATGAAACCCCTTCCCCACACACTGAAACTGCTTCAGCACACACTGAAACACCTTCCCCACACACTGAAACCCCTTCCGCACACACTGAAACACATCCCCACACTCTGAAACCCCACCCGCACACATTGAAACCCCTTCCTCACACACTGAAACCCCTTCTGCACAAAATGAAACACATCCCCAGTCACTGAAACACCTTCCCCACACACTGAAACCCCTTCTGCAATCATTGTAACCCATCCCCACACACTGAAACCCATCCCCACACACTGAAACCCCTTCCCCTCAATCTGAAAACCTTCCCCACACGCTGAAAACCCTTCCCCACTCACTGAAGTACATCCCCACACACTGAAACCCCTTCCCCACACACTGAAAATCATCCCCACACACTGAAACCCTTTCCCCACACACTGAAACACATCCCCACACACTGAATCACCTTCCCCACAGACAGAAACCCCTTCCGCACACACTGAAACACCATCCCCACATACTGAAACCCCTTCCCCACACACTGAATCCCCTTCCGCACACACTGAAACCCCTTCCACACTCACTGAAACACCTTCCCCACACACTGAAACCACTTCCACACACACTGAAACACCTTCCCCACACACTGAAACCCCTTCCGCACACACTGAAACACCTTCCCCACATACTGAAACGACTTCCCCACATTCTGAAACCACTTCCGCGCACAGTGAAACCCTTCCCCACACTCTGAAACCCCTTCCCCACACACTGAAACCCCTTCCCCACACAGTGAAACCCATTCCCACACACTGAAACGCCTTCCCCACACACTGAATCCCCTTCCCCACACACAGAAAGACCTTACTCCCACACACTGAAATACCTTCCACACACACTGATACACCATCCCCACACACTGAAATCCCTTCCCCACACACTGAAACCCTTTCCCACAATCTGATACCCCTTCCCCACACACTGAAACACCTTCCTCACACAAAGAAACCCCTTCCCCACACTCTGAAACCCCACCCGAACACACTGAAACCCCTTCCCCACACACTGAAACCCCTTCCCCATACACTGAAACATCTTCTGCACACACTGAAAACACTGCCGCACGCACTAAAACACCTTCCCAAACACACCGAAACACCTTCCCCACACAATGAAACCCCTTCCCCACACAGTGAAACCCCTTCCACACACACTGAAACACCTTCCCCACAAACTGAAACCCCTTCCGCACACAATGAAATCCATCCCCACACACTGAAACCCCACTCCCACACACTAAAACCCCTTCCCCACACACTGAAACCCCTTCCCCACACACTGAAACACATCCCCATACACTGAAACACCTTCCCCACACACTGAAACGCCTTCTGCACACATTGTAACCCATCCCCACACACTGAAACCCATCACCACACACTTAAACCCCTTCCCCTCACTCTGAAACCCTTCCCCACACACTGAAAACCCTTCCACACTCACTGAAGCACATCCGCACACACTGAAACCCCTTCCCCACACAATGAAAATCATCCCCACACACTGAAACCCTTTCCAGACACACTGAAACACATCCCCACACACTGAAACACCTTCCCCACAGACTGAAACCCCTTCCGCTCACACTGAAACACCATCCCCACACACTGAAACCACTTCCCCACACACTGAAACCCCTTCCGCACACACTGAAACCCCTTCCACACACACTGAAACACCTTCCCCACACACTGAAACCCCTTCCACACACACTGAAACACCTTCCCCACACACTGAAACCCCTTCCGGACATACTGAAACACCTTCCCCACACACTGAAACGACTTCCCCGCACTCTGAAACCCCTTCCGCACACAGTGAAACCCTTCCCCACAGACTGAAACCCCTTCCCCACACACTGAAACCCCTGCCCCACGCGCTGAAACACATACCCACACACTGAATCCCCTTCCCCACACACTGAAATCCCTTACTCCCACACTGAAACCCTTCCCCACACTCTGAAACCCCTTCCCCACACAGTGAAACACCTTCCCCACGCACTGAAACCCCTTCCCCACACACTGAAATACCTTCCCCACACACTGATACACCATTCCGACACACTGTAATCCCTTCCCCACACACTGAAACCCTTTCCCACAATCTGATACCCCTTCCCCACACACTGAAACACCTTCCTCCCACAAAGAAACCCCTTCCCCACACACTGAAACCCCTTCAGCACACACTGAAACACCTTCCCCACACACTGAAACCCCTTCCGCACACACTGAAACACATCCCCACACTCTGAAACCCCACCCGCACACACTGAAACCCCTTCCTCACACACTGAAACCCCTTCCGCACAAAATGAAACACCTTCCCCACACACTGAAACCCCTTCCCCACACACTGAAACATCTTCCGCACACACTGAAACCCCTTCCGCATACACTGAAACACCTTCCCAAACACACTGAAACACCTTCCCCACACACTGAAACCCCTTCTGCACACAGTGAAACCCTTCCCCACACACTGAAAACCCTTCCCCACACACTGTAACACATCCCCACACATTGAAACCCCTTCCCCACACACTGAAACACATCCCCACACACTGTAACCCTTTCCCCACACACTGAAACACATCCCCACACACAGAAACATCTTCCCCACAGACTGAAACCCCTTCCGCACACACTGAAACACCTTCCCCACACACTGAAACCCCTCCCCACACACTGAAACCCCTTCCGCAAACACAGAAACCCCTTCCGGACACACTGAAACACCTTCCCCACACACTGAAACCCCTTCCCCACACACTGAAACACCTTCCCCACACACTGAAACCCCTTCTGCACACACTGAAACTCCTTCCGCACACACTGAAACCCATTCACCACACACTGAAACCCCTTCTGCAACAGTGAAACCCTTCCCCAAACAGTGTAACACCTTGCCCACACACTGAAACCCCTTCCCCACACACGGAAACACATCCCCATACCCTGCAACGCCTTCCCCACACACTGAATCCCCTTCCCCACACACTGAAAACCCATCCACCCACACTGAAACCCTTCCCCACACTCTGAAACCCCTTCCCCACACACTGAAATCGCCACCCCACACACTGAAACCCTTCCCCACACACTGAAACCCCTTCCCCACACATTGAAACACCTTCCCCACACACTGAAACCCCTTCCGCACACACTGAAACCCCTTCCACACACACTGAAACACCTTCCCCACACACTGAAACCCCTTCCACACACACTGAAACACCTTCCCCACACACTGAAACCCCTTCCGCACATACTGAAACACCTTCCCCACACACTGAAACGACTTCCCCGCACTCTGAAACCCCTTCCGCACACAGTGAAACCCTTCCCCACAGACTGAAACCCCTTCCCCACACACTGAAACCCCTGCCCCACACGCTGAAACACATACCCACACACTGAATCCCCTTCCCCACACACTGAAAGCCCTTACTCCCACACTGAAACCCTTCCCCATACTCTGAAACCCCTTCCCCACACAGTGAAACACCTTCCCCACGCACTGAAACCCCTTCCCCACACACTGAAATACCTTCCCCACACACTGATACACCATCCCGACACACTGTAATCCCTTCCCCACACACTGAAACCCTTTCCCACACTCTGAAACCCCACCCGCACACACTGAAACCCCTTCCTCACACACTGAAACCCATTCCGCACAAAATGAAACACCTTCCCCACACACTGAAACCCCTTCCCCACACACTGAAACATCTTCCGCACACACTGAAACCCCTTCCGCATACACTGAAACACCTTCCCAAAAACACTGAAACACCTTCCCCACACACTGAAGCCCCTTCCTCACACAGTGAAACCCCTTCCACATACACTGAAACACCTTCCCCACATACTGAAACCCCTTCTGCACACAGTGAAACCCTTCCCCACACACTGAAAACCCTTCCCCACACACTGTAACACATCTCCACACATTGAAACCCCTTCCCCACACACTGAAACACATCCCCACACACTGTAACCCTTTCCCCACACACTGAAACACATCCCCACACACAGAAACATCTTCCCCACAGACTGAAACCCCTTCCGCACACACTGAAACACCTTCCCCACACACTGAAACCCCTCCCCACACACTGAAACCCCTTCCGCAAATACAGAAACCCCTTCCGGACACACTGAAACACCTTCCCCACACACTGAAACCCCTTCCCCACACACAGAAACACCTTCCCCACACACTGAAACCCCTTCTGCACACACTGAAACTCCTCCCGCACACACTGAAACCCATTCACCACACACTGAAACCCCTTCTGCAACAGTGAAACCCTTCCCCAAACAGTGTAACACCTTGCCCACACACTGAAACCCCTTCCCCACAAACGGAAACACATCCCCACACCCTGCAACGCCTTCCCCACACACTGAATCCCCTTCCCCACACACTGAAAACCCATCCACCGACACTGAAACCCTTCCCCACACTCTGAAACCCCTTCCCCACACACTGAAATCGCCACGCCACACACACTGAAACCCTTCCCCACACACTGAAACCCCTTCCCCACACACTGAAACACCTTCCCCACACACTGAAACCCCTTCCCCACACACTGAAACACATCCCCATACACTGAAACACCTTCCCCACACATTGAAACCCCTTCTGCACACATTGTAACCCATCCCCACACACTGAAACCCATCCCCACACACTTAAACCCATTCCCCTCACTCTGAAACCCTTCCCCACACACTGAAAACCCTTCCCCACTCACTGAAGCACATCCGCACACACTGAAACCCCTTCCCCACACACTGAAACCCTTTCCCGAAATACTGAAACAGATCCCCACACACTGAAACACCTTCCCCACAGACTGAAACCCCTTCCCCACACACTGAAATCCCTTCCGCACACACTGAAACCCCTACTGCACACACTGAAACACCTTCCCCACACACTGAAACCCCTTCCACACACACTGAAACACCTTCCCCACACACTGAAACCCCTTCCGCACACGCTGAAACACCTTCCCCACACACTGAAACGACTTCCCCGCACTCTGAAACCCCTTCCGCACACAGTGAAACCCTTCCCCACACGCTGAAACACATCACCACACACTGAATCCCCTTCCCCACACACTGAAAGCCCTTACTCCCACACTGAAACCCTTCCCCACACTCTGAAACCCCTTCCCCACACACTGAAACACCTTCCCCACGCACTGAAACCCCTTCCCCACACACTGAAATACCTTCCCCACACACTGATACACCATCCCGACACACTGAAATCCCTTCCCCACACACTGAAACCCTTTCCCACAATCTGATACCTCTTCCCCACACACTGAAACACCTTCCTCCCACAATGAAACCCCTTCCCCACACACTGAAACACCTTCAGCAAACACTGAAACACCTTCCCCACACACTGAAATCCCTTCCGCACACACTGAAACACATCCCCACACTCTGAAACCCCACCCGCACACACTGAAACCCCTTCCTCACACACTGAAACCCCTTCCGCACAGAATGAAACACCTTCCCCACACACTGAAACCCCTTCCCCACACACTGATGCATGTTCCGCACACACTGAAACCCCTTCCGCACACACTGAAACACCTTCCCAAACACACTGAAACACCTTCCCCACACACTGAAACCCCTTCCTCACACAGTGAAACCTCTTCCACACACACTGAAACACCTTCCCCACACACTGAAACCCCTTCTGCACACTGTGAAACCCTTCCCCACACACTGGGAACCCTTCCCCACACACTGAAACACATCCCCACACATTGAAACCCCTTCCCCGCACACTGAAACACATCCCCACACACTGACACCCTTTCCCCACACACTGAAACACATCCCCACACACAGAAACATCTTCCCCACAGACTGAAACCCCTTCCGCACACACTGAAACACCTTCCCCACACACTGAAACCCCTCCCCACACACTGAAACCCCTTCCGCAAACACAGAAACCCCTTCCGGACACACTGAAACACCTTCCCCACACACTGAAACCCCTTCCCCACACACTGAAACACCTTCCCCACACACTGAATCCCCTTCTGCACACACTGAAACTCCTTCCGCACACACTGAAACCTATTCACCACACACTGAAACCCCTTCCGCACACAGTGAAACCGTTCCCCAAACAGTGTAACACCTTCCCCACACACTGAAACCCCTTCCCCACACACGGAAACAAATCCCCACACCCTGCAAAACCTTCCCCACACACTGAAACCCCTTCCTCACACAGTGAAACCCCTTGCACACACACTGAAACACCTTCCCCACACACTGAAACCCCTTCTGCTCACTGTGAAACCCTTCCCCACACACTGAGAACCCTTCCCCACACACTGAAACACATTCCCACACATTGAAACCCCTTCCCCACACACTGAAACACATCCCCACACACTGACACCCTTTCCCCACACACTGAAACACATCCCCACACACAGAAACATCTTCCCCACAGACTGAAACCCCTTCCGCACACACTGAAACACCTTCCCCACACACTGAAACCCCTCCCCACACACTGAAACCCCTTCTGCAAACACAGAAACCCCTTCCGCACACACTGAAACACCTTCCCCACACACTGAAACCCCTTCCCCACACACTGAAACATCTTCCCCACACACTGAAACCCCTTCTGCACACACTGAAACTCCTTCCGCACACACTGAAACCTATTCACCACACACTGAAACCCCTTCCGCACACAGTGAAACCCTTCCCCAAACAGTGTAACACCTTCCCCACACACTGAAACCCCTTCCCCACACACGGAAACACATCCCCACACCCTGCAACGCCTTCCCCACACACTGAATCCCCTTCCCCACACACTGAAAACCCATCCACCCACACTGAAAACCTTCCCCAAACTCTGAAACCCCTTCCCCGCACACTGAAATCGCCACCCCACACACTGAAACACTTTCCCACACACTAAAACCCCTTCCCCACACTTTGAATCCCATTCCCCAGACAGAGAAACACCTTCCGCACACAATGAAACCCCTTCCACACATACTGAAACCCATCCCCACACACTGAAACCCATCCCCACACACTGAAACCCATCTCCACAGACTGAAACCTCTTCCCCACACACTTAAACCCCTTCCGCACACAATGAAACCCATCCCCACAAACTGAAAACAATCCCCACACACTGAAACAACTTCCCCACACACTGCAACACCTCACCCACACACTGAACCACCTTCCCCTGACACTGAAATCCCTTCGCCACACACTGAATCCCTTCCCCACACTCCTAAACCCCTTAGCCACTCACTGAAAAACCTTCCCCACAAACTGAAACCCCTTCCTCACATACTGAAACCCCTTCCCCACACACTGAAACACCTTCCCCAAACACTGAAACACCTTGCAAAAACACTCAAACACATCCCCACACACTGAAACACCACCCCACACACTGAAACCCATTCCCCACACACTGAAACCCCTTCCACACACACTGAAACACATCCCCACGCACTGAAACAACTTCCCCACATACTGAAACACCTTCCCCAGACACCGAAACACATTCACCACACACTGAAACCCCTTCCGCACACACTGAAACACCGTCCCCACACACTGTAACCCTTCCCCAAACACTGAAACACATTCCCCACACACTGAAACACTTCCCCACACACTGAAACACCTTCCCCACACAATGGAAACCCTTCCCCACATACTGAAACCCCTTCCCCACACACTGCAACACATCCCCACACACTGAAACCCCTTCCGCACACAGTGAAACCCCTTGCACACACACTGAAACACTTTCCCCATACACTGAAACCCCTTCTGCACACTGTGAAACCCTTCCCCACACACTGAGAACCCTTCCCCACACACTGAAATACATTCCCACACATTGAAACCCCTTCCCCACACACTGAAACACATCCCCACACACTGACACCCTTTCCCCACACACTGAAACACATCCCCACACACAGAAACATCTTCCCCACAGACTTAAACCCCTTCCGCACACACTGAAACACCTTCCCCACACACTGAAACCCCTCCCCACACACTGAAACCCCTTCCGCAAACACAGAAACCCCTTCCGGACACACTGAAACACCTTCCCCACACACTGAAACCCCTTCCCCACACACTGAAACACCTTCCCCACACACTGAAACCCCTTCTGCACACACTGAAACTCCTTCCGCACACACTGAAACCTATTCACCACACACTGAAACCCCTTCCGCACACAGTGAAACCCTTCCCCAAACAGTGTAACACCTTCCCCACACACTGAAACCCCTTCCCCACACACGGAAACACATCCCCACACCCTGCAACGCCTTCCCCACACACTGAAACCCCTTCTGCACACACTGAAACACCGTCCCCACACACTGTAACCCTTCCCCAAACACTGAAACACATTCCCCACACACTGAAACACTTCCCCACACACTGAAACACCTTCCCCACACAATGGAAACCCTTCCCCACATACTGAAACCCCTTCCCCACACACTGCAACACATCCCCACACACTGAAACCCCTTCCGCACACAGTGAAACCCCTTGCACACACACTGAAACACTTTCCCCATACACTGAAACCCCTTCTGCACACTGTGAAACCCTTCCCCACACACTGAGAACCCTTCCCCACACACTGAAACACATTCCCACACATTGAAACCCCTTCCCCACACACTGAAACACATCCCCACACACTGACACCCTTTCCCCACACACTGAAACACATCCCCACACACAGAAACATCTTCCCCACAGACTTAAACCCCTTCCGCACACACTGAAACACCTTCCCCACACACTGAAACCCCTCCCCACACACTGAAACCCCTTCCGCAAACACAGAAACCCCTTCCGGACACACTGAAACACCTTCCCCACACACTGAAACCCCTTCCCCACACACTGAAACACCTTCCCCACACACTGAAACCCCTTCTGCACACACTGAAACTCCTTCCGCACACACTGAAACCTATTCACCACACACTGAAACCCCTTCCGCACACAGTGAAACCCTTCCCCAAACAGTGTAACACCTTCCCCACACACTGAAACCCCTTCCCCACACACGGAAACACATCCCCACACCCTGCAACGCCTTCCCCACACACTGAATCCCCTTCCCCACACACTGAAAACCCATCCACCCACACTGAAAACCTTCCCCAAACTCTGAAACCCCTTCCCCGCACACTGAAATCGCCACCCCACACACTGAAACACTTTCCCACACACTAAAACCCCTTCCCCACACTTTGAATCCCATTCCCCAGACAGAGAAACACCTTCCGCACACAATGAAACCCCTTCCACACATACTGAAACCCATCCCCACACACTGAAACCCATCCCCACACACTGAAACCCATCTCCACAGACTGAAACCTCTTCCCCACACACTTAAACCCCTTCCGCACACAATGAAACCAATCCCCACAAACTGAAAACAATCCCCACACACTGAAACAACTTCCCCACACACTGCAACACCTCACCCACACACTGAACCACCTTCCCCTGACACTGAAATCCCTTCGCCACACACTGAATCCCTTCCCCACACTCCTAAACCCCTTAGCCACTCACTGAAAAACCTTCCCCACAAACTGAAACCCCTTCCCCACATACTGAAACCCCGTCCCCACACACTGAAACACCTTCCCCAAACACTGAAACACCTTGCAAAAACACTCAAACACATCCCCACACACTGAAACACCACCCCACACACTGAAACCCATTCCCCACACACTGAAACCCCTTCCACACACACTGAAACACATCCCCACGCACTGAAACACCTTCCCCACATACTGAAACACCTTCCCCAGACACCGAAACACATTCACCACACACTGAAACCCCTTCCGCACACACTGAAACACCGTCCCCACACACTGTAACCCTTCCCCAAACACTGAAACACATTCCCCACACACTGAAACACTTCCCCACACACTGAAACACCTTCCCCACACAATGGAAACCCTTCCCCACATACTGAAACCCCTTCCCCACACACTGCAACAAATCCCCACACACTGAAACACCTTCCCCACACACTGAAATCCCTTCCCCACATACTGAAACCCTTCCCCAAACACTGATACCCATTCACCACACACTGAAACACATTCCCCACACACTGAAACCCTCCCAAGGACACTGAAACACATTCCCCACACACTGAAACTCCTTCCCCACATACTGAAAACAATTCCCCACATACTGAAATGCCTTCCGCACACACTGAAAACCCTTCCGCACACACTGAAACACCTTCACCACACAGTGAAACCCTTCCCCACACACTGAAATACCTTCCCCACACACTGAAACACATCCCCACACACTGAAACCCCTTCCCCACATACTGAAACACATCCCCACACACTGAAACCCCTTCCCCGCACATTGAAACACCTTCCCCACACACTGAAACACCTTCCCCACACACTGAAACCCCTTCCGCACACAGTGAAACCCCTCCCCACACACTGAAACCCCTTCTCCACACACTGAAACACATCCCCACACACTGCAACCCCATCCCCACACACTGAAACCCCTTCCGCACACACTGAAACACATTCCCCACAAACTGAAACCCCTTCCCCACATACTGAAACCCCTACCGCACACACTGAAACCACTTCCGCACACAGTAAAACCCCTCCCCACACACTGAAACCCCTTCCCCACACACTGAAACACATCCCCACACACTGCAACCCATCCCCACGCACTGAAACCCCTTCCGCAAACACTGAAACACCTTCCCCACAAACTGAAACCCCTTCCCCACATACTGATACCCCTACCGCACACACTGAAACCACTTCCGCACACACTGATACACCTTCTCCACACACTGAAACACCTTCCCCACACTCTGAAACCCCTTCCGCACACACTGAAACACCATCCCCACACACTGAAACATCTTCCCCACAAACTGAAATCCCTTCCCCACACAGTGAAAGCCTTCCCCACACACAGAAACCCCTTCCCCACACACTGAAACACCTTCCCCACACACTGAAACACATCCCCACCCAATGAAACACATCCTCACAAACTGAAACCCATCCCCACACACTGAAATCCCTTCCCCACACACTGAAACCACTTCCCCACACACAGAAACCCCTTCCCCACACACTGAAACACTTCCCCAAACACTGAAACAACTTCCCCACACTCTGAAACACCTTCCGCACACACTGAAACCCATCTCTACACACTGAAACCACTTCCACACACACTGAAACCCAACCACACACACTGAAACACCTTCCCCACACGCTGAAACCCATTCCCCACACACTGAAACACCTTCCGCCCACACTGAAACACATCCCCACACACTGAAACACCTTCCCCACACACTGAAATACCATCCCCACACACAGAAACACATTTCCCACACACTGAAACCCCTTCCCCAGACACTGGAACCCTTCCCCACAAAATGAAACTTCGTCCCAAACACAGAAACCCCTTCTCCACACACTGAAACAGCTTCCACACACACTGAAACCCCTTCCCCACACACTGCAACACCTTCCCCACACACTGAAAAACCTTCCCCACACACTGAATCACATTCACCACACTCTGAAAACCCTTCCTCACACACTGAAACATTTCCCCACAGACTGAAACCCCTTCCCCACACACTGAAACACATTCCCCACACACTGAAACACCTTGCCCACACACTGAAACTCCTTCCTCACACAAACTAAAACCCCTTCCCCACACACTGAAACACCTTCCCCACACACTGAATCTTCTTCCCCACACACTGAAACCCCTTCCCCACACACTGAAACACCTTCCGCACTCACGGAAACACATCACCACACACTGAAACACCTTCCCCACACACTGAAATACCATCCCCACACACTGAAACACATTTCCCACGCACTGAAACCCCATCCCCAGACACTGGAACCCTTCCCCACACACTGAAACAGCTTCCCCACACACTGAAACCCCTTCCCCACACACTGAAACACCTTCCCCACACACTGAAACACCTTCCCCACACACTGAAACACATTCACCACACACTGAATCCCCTTCCTCACACACTGAAGCACCTTACTCACACACTGAAACATTTCCCCACACACTGAAACCCCTTCCCCACTCACTGAAACCCCTTCCCCACACACTGAAACACCTTCCCCACACACTGAAACACCTTCCTCACACACTGAAACACCTTCCTCGCACACACTGAAACTCTTGCCCACGCATTGAAACACCTTCCCCAAACACTGAATCACATTCCGCACACACTGAAACCCCTTCCCCACACACTGAAACACATTCCGCAATCACTGAAACACATCACCACACACTGAAACCCCTTCCCCACAAACTAAAACACATCCCCATACACTGAAACACCTGCCCCACAAACTGAAACCCCTTCCACACACACTGAAACAGCTTCCCCAAACACTGAAACACCTTCCCCACACACTGAAACCCCTTCCGCAAACACTGAAACCCCTTCAGCACACACTGAAACACCTTCCCCACACACTGAAACCCCTTCCGCAAACACTGAAACCCCTTCAGCACACACTGAAACACCATCCCCAAACACTGAAACCCTTTCCCCACACACTGAAACAGCTAACCCACACACTGAAACCCCTTCCCCACACACTGAAACACCTTCCCCACACACTGAAACACATTCACCACACACTGAATCCCCTTCCTCACACACTGAAACACCTTACTCACACACTGAAACATTTCCCCACACACTGAAACCCCTTCCCCACACACTGAAACCCCTTCCCCACACACTGAAACACCTTCCCCACACACTGAAACACCTTCCTCACACACTGAAACACCTTCCTCACACACACTGAAACTCTTGCCCACGCACTGAAACACCTTCCCCAAACATTGAATCACATTCCGCACACACTGAAACCCCTTCCCCACACACTGAAACACATTCCGCAATCACTGAAACACATCACCACACACTGAAACCCCTTCCCCACAAACTAAAACAGATCCCCATACACTGAAACACCTGCCCCACAAACTGAAACCCCTTCCACACACACTGAAACAGCTTCCCCAAACACTGAAACACCTTCCCCACACACTGAAACCCCTTCCGCAAACACTGAAACCCCTTCAGCACACACTGAAACACCTTCCCCACACACTGAAACCGCTTCCCTAGAGACTGCAACCCCTTCCCCACACACGGAAACGCCTTCCACACACACTGAAACCCCTTCACCCCACACTGAAACCCTTCCCCACACACTGAAACCCCTTCCCCACACACAGAAACCCCTTCCCACACACTGAAACCCATCCCCACACACTGAAACCCATCCCCACACACTGAAACCCATTCCCCACACACTGAAACTCCTTCCCCACACACTGAAATACCTTCCCCACACACTGAAACCCCTTCCGCTCACACTGAAACCCATCCCCACACAGTGAAACCCATCCCAACACACTGAAACCCATCCCCACACACTGAAAAACCTTCTCCACACACTGACAGCCTTCCCCACACACTGCAACACATCCCCACACACTGAAGCACCTTCCCCACACACTGAGACACCTTCCCCACACACTGAAGCACCTTCCCAACACACTGAAACACCTTCCCCACACAATGAAACCCATCCACACAAACTGAAACTCATCCCCACATACTGAAACCCCTTCCTCACACACTGACACCCCTTCCCCACACACTGAAACACTTCCCCACACACTGAAACCCCTTCCCACACACTGAAACACATCCCCACACACTGAAACCCCTTCCCCATACACTGAGACCCCTTCCCCACACACTGAAATACCTTCCCCACACACTGAAACACCATCCCCACACACTGCAACACATCCCCACACACTGAAACACCTTCCCCACACACTCAAACCCCTTCCCCACACACTGAAATTCCTTCCACACACTGATACACCATTCTCACACACTGAAATCCCTTCCCCACACACTGAAACCCCTTCCCCGCACACTGAATCCCTTCCCCACACACTGAAATCGCCACCCCACATACTGAAAACATTCCCCACACTCTGAAAACCATTCCCCACACACTGAAACCCCTTCCCCAGTCATTGAAACACTTTCCGCACACAATGAAACCCCTTCCGCACATACTGAAACCCATCCCCACACACTGAAACCCATCCCCACACACTGAAACCCCTTCCCCACACACTTAAACCCCTTCCGCACACACTGAAAACCCATCCCCACACACTGAAAACCATCCCCACAGACTGAAACACCTTCCCCACACACTGAAATCCCTTCCCCACACACTGAAACCCCTTCCCCGCACACTGAATCCCTTCCCCACACACTGAAATCGCCACCCCACACACTGAAAACATTCCCCACACTCTGAAAACCATTCCCCACACACTGAAACCCCTTCCCCAGTCATTGAAACACTTTCCGCACACAATGAAACCCATTCCGCACATACTGAAACCCATCCCCACACACTGAAAACCATCCCCACAGACTGAAACCCCGTCCCCACACACTTAAACCCCTTCCGCACACACTGAAAACCCATCCCCACACACTGAAAACCATCCCCACAGACTGAAACACCTTCCCCACACACTGAAACCCTTCCCCACAAACTGAAACACCTTCCCCACACACTGAAACACCTTCCCCACACACTGAACCACCTTCCCCACACACTGAATCCCTTCCCCAACTCCTAAACCCCTTAGCCAGTCACTGTACCAACTTCCCCACAAAATGAAACCCCTTCCCCACACACTGAAACCCCTTCCCCACACACTGAAACACCTTCCCCAAACACTGAAACACCTTGCACAAACACTCAAACACATCCCCACACACTGAAACACCACCCCACACACTGAAACCCCTTCCCCACACACTGAAACCCCTTCGACACACACACATAAAAACATCCCCACACACTGAAACACCTTCCCCACATACTGAAACACCTTCCCCACACACCGAAACACATTCACCACACACTGAAACCCCTTCCGCACACACTGAAACACCGTCCCCACACACTGTAACCCTTCCCCACACACTGAAACACCTTCCCCACACACTGAAACACTTCCCCACACACTGAAACACCTTCCCCACACACTGGAAACCCTTCCCCACATACTGAAACCGCCTCTCCACACAATGAAACACCTTCCCCATACACTGCAACCCCATCCCCACACACTGCAACACATCCCCACGCACTGAAACACCTTCCCCACACACTGAAATCCCTTCCCCAAACACTGAAACCCTTCCCCAAACACTGATACCCATTCACCACACACTGAAACACATTCCCCACACACTGAAATGCCTTCCGCACACACTGAAACCCCTTACGCACACACTGAAACACCTTCCCCACACAGTGAAACCCTTCCCCACACACTGAAATACCTTCCCCACACACTGAAACACATCCCCACAAACTGAAACCCCTTCGCCACATACTGAAACACATCCCCACACACTGAAACCCCTTCCCCACACACTGAAACACCTTTCCCACACACTGAAACACCTTCCCCACACACTGAAACCCCTTCCGCACACAGTAAAACCCCTCCCCACACACTGCAACCGCTTCCCCACACACTGAACCACATCCCCACACACTGCAACCCCATCCCTACACACTGAAACCCCTTCCGCACACACTAAAACACCTTCCCCACTAACTGAAACCCCTTCCCCACACACTGAAACCCCTACCGCACAGACTGAAACCCCTTCCGCACACACTGAAACCCCTACCGCACACACTGAAACCTCTTCCCCACACACTGAAACATCTTCTCCACACACTGAAACCCCTTCCGCACACAGTGAAAGCCTTCCCCACACACTGACACCCCTTCCCCACACACTGGAACCCCTTCCTCACCAACTGAAACACATCCCCACCCAATGTAACACATCCCCACACACTGAAACCCATCCCCACACACTGAAACCCCTTCCCCACACACTGAAACCCCTTCCCCACAAAGTGAAACACTTACCCAAACACTGAAACAACTTCCCCACACTCTGAAACCCCTTCCGCACACACTGAAACCCATCCCCACACACTGAAACCACTTCCCCATACACTGAAGCCCAACCACGCACACTGAAACACCTTCCCCACACGCTGAAAATCATTCCCCACACACTGAAACACCTTCCGCCCACACTGAAACACATCCCCACACACTGAAACACCGTCCCCACACACTGAAACACCTTCCCCGCACACTGAAATACCATCCCCACACACTGAAACACATTTCCCATACACTGAAACACCTTCCCCAGACACTGGAACCCTTCCCCACACACTGAAACAACTTCCCCAAACACTGAAACCCCTTCCCCACACACTGAAACAGCTACCCCACACACTGAAACCCCTTCCCCACAGACTGAAGCACCTACCCCACACACTGAAAAACCTTCCCCACACACTGAAACACATTCACCACACTCTGAAACCCCTTCCGCGCACACTGAAAGACTTTCCTCACAGACTGTAACATTTCCCCACACACTGAAACACCTTCCCCAAACACTGAAACCCCTTCCCCACACACTGAAACATCTTCCCCACACACTGAAACACCTTCCCCACACAGTGAAACCCTTCCCCACACACTGAAATACCTTCCCCACACACTGAAACACATCCCCACAAACTGAAACCCCTTCGCCACATACTGAAACACATCCCCACACACTGAAACCCCTTCCCCACACACTGAAACACCTTTCCCACACACTGAAACACCTTCCCCACACACTGAAACCCCTTCCGCACACAGTAAAACCCCTCCCCACACACTGCAACCGCTTCCCCACACACTGAACCACATCCCCACACACTGCAACCCCATCCCTACACACTGAAACCCCTTCCGCACACACTAAAACACCTTCCCCACTAACTGA
The DNA here is from genome assembly GCF_036365525.1 of Heterodontus francisci. Classification (NCBI taxonomy): domain Eukaryota; kingdom Metazoa; phylum Chordata; class Chondrichthyes; order Heterodontiformes; family Heterodontidae; genus Heterodontus; species Heterodontus francisci. Next base: position 132,407,570 of record NC_090378.1, on the reverse strand, counting down.
AACCCCTTCCCCACACACTGAAACCCCTACCGCACAGACTGAAACCCCTTCCGCACACACTGAAACCCCTACCGCACACACTGAAACCTCTTCCCCACACACTGAAACATCTTCTCCACACACTGAAACCCCTTCCGCACACAGTGAAACCCTTCCCCACACACTGAAACCCCTTCCCCACACACTGGAACCCCTTCCTCACCAACTGAAACACATCCCCACCCAATGTAACACATCCCCACAAACTGAAACCCATCCCCACACACTGAAACCCCTTCCCCACACACTGAAACCCCTTCCCCACAAAGTGAAACACTTACCCAAACACTGAAACAACTTCCCCACACTCTGAAACCCCTTCCGCACACACTGAAACCCATCCCCACACACTGAAACCACTTCCCCATACACTGAAGCCCAACCACGCACACTGAAACACCTTCCCCACACGCTGAAAATCATTCCCCACACACTGAAACACCTTCCGCCCACACTGAAACACATCCCCACACACTGAAACACCGTCCCCACACACTGAAACACCTTCCCCGCACACTGAAATACCATCCCCACACACTGAAACACATTTCCCATACACTGAAACACCTTCCCCAGACACTGGAACCCTTCTCCACACACTGAAACAACTTCCCCAAACACTGAAACCCCTTCCCCACACACTGAAACAGCTACCCCACACACTGAAACCCCTTCCCCACAGACTGAAGCACCTACCCCACACACTGAAAAACCTTCCCCACACACTGAAACACATTCACCACACTCTGAAACCCCTTCCGCGCACACTGAAAAACTTTCCTCACAGACTGTAACATTTCCCCACACACTGAAACACCTTCCCCAAACACTGAAACCCCTTCCCCACACACTGAAACATCTTCCCCACACACTGAAACACCTTCCCCACACACTGAAACTCCTTCCTCACACACACTGAAACCCCTTCCCCACACACTGAAACACCTTCCACACACACTGAATCACCTTCCCCACACACTGAAACCCCTTCCCCACACACTGAAACACCTTCCACACTCACGGAAACACATCCCCACACACTGAAACCCCTTCCCCACACACTGAAATACCATCCCCACACACTGAAACACATTTCCCACACACTGAAACACCATCCCCAGACACTGGAACCCTTCCCCACACACTGAAACACTGTCCCCAAACACTGAAACCCTTTCCCCACACACTGAAGCAGCATCCCCACACACAGAAAGACCATCCCCACATACTAAAACACCTTCCCCACACACTGAAACACATTCACCACACACTGAAATCCCTTCTGCACACAATGAAACACCTTCCCCACACACTGAAACATTTCCCCACACACTGAAACACCTTCCCCACACACTGAAACACCTTCCCCACACACTGAAACACCTTCCTCACACACACTAAAACTCTTCCCCACGCACTGAAACACCTTCCCCACACACTGAATCACCTTCCCCACACACTGAATCCCCTTGCCCACACACTGAAACACATTCCGCAATCACTGAAACACATCCCCACACACTGAAACCCCTTCCTCACAAACTAAAACACATACCCATACACTGAAACACCTGCCCCACAAACTGAAACCCCTTCCACACACACTGAAACAGCTTCCCCAAACACTGAAACCCCTTCCCTACACACTAAAACCCCTTCCGCAAACACTGAAACCCCTTCCGCACACACTGAAACACCTTCCCCACACACTGAAACATTTCCCCACACACTGAAACACCTTCCCCATACACTGCAACCCCATCCCCACACACTGCAACACATCCCCACGCACTGAAACACCTTGCCCACACACTGAAATCCCTTCCCCAATCACTGAAACTCCTTCCCCACACACTGAAATTCCTTCCCCACACACTGAAACCCCTTCCGCCCACACTGAAACCCATCCCCACACAGTGAAACCCATCCCCACACACTGAAACCCATCCCCACACACTGAAACACCTTCCCCACACACTGACAGCTTCCCCACACACTGCAACACATCCCCACACACTGAAGCACCTTCCCCACACACTGAAACCCCTTCCCCACATACTGGAACCACTGCCTCACCCACTGAAACACATCCCCACCCAATGTAACACATCCCCACAAACGGAAACCCATCCCCACACACTGAAACCCCTTCCCCACACACTGAAACCCCTTCCCCACACACTGAAACCCCTTCCCCACAAACTGAAACACTTCCCCACACACTGAAACAACTTCCCCACACTCTGAAACCCCTTCCGCACACACTGAAACCCATCCCCACACAATGAAACCACTTCCCCATACACTGAAACCCAACCACACACACTGAAACACCTTCCCCACACGCTGAAAACCATTCCCCACACACTTAAACACCTTGCGCCCACACTGAAACACAACCCCACACACTGAAACACCGTCCCCACACGCTGTAACACCTTCCCCACAAACTGAAATACCATCCCCACACACTGAAACACATTTCTCATACACTGAAACACCTTCCCCAGACACTGGAACCCTTCCCCACACACTGAAACAACTTCCCCAAACACTGAAACCCCTTCCCCACACACTGAAACAGCTTCCCCACACACTGAAACCCCTTCCCCACAGACTGAAACACCTTCCCCACACACTGCAACACATTCACCACACTCTGAAACCCCTTCCGCGCACACTGAAACACCTTCCTCACAGACTGAAACATTTCCCCACACACTGGAACACCTTCCCCACGCACTGAATCCCTTCCCCACACACTGAAACATCTTCCCCACACACTGAAACACCTTCCCCACACACTGAAACTCCTTCCTCACACACACTGAAACCCCTTCCCCACAGACTGAAACACCTTCCCCACACACTGCAACACATTCACCACACTCTGAAACCCCTTCCGCGCACACTGAAACACCTTCCTCACAGACTGAAACATTTCACCACACACTGGAACACCTTCCCCACGCACTGAATCCCTTCCCCACACACTGAAACATCTTCCCCACACACTGAAACACCTTCCCCACACACTGAAACTCCTTCCTCACACACACTGAAACCCCTTCCCCACACACTGAAACACCTTCCACACACACTGAATCACCTTCCCCACACACTGAAACCCCTTCCCCACACACTGAAACACCTTCCGCACTCACGGAAACACATCCCCACACACTGAAACCGCTTCCCCACACACTGAAATACCATCCCCACACACTGAAACACATTTCCCACACACTGAAACCCCATCCCCAGACAGTGGAACCCTTCCCCACACACTGAAACACATTCCCCAAACACTGAAGCCCTTTCCCCACACACTGAAGCAGCTTCCCCACACACTGAAAGATCATCCCCACACACTAAAACACCTTCCCCACACACTGAAACACATTCACCACACACTGAAACCCCTTCTGCACACACTGAAACACCTTCCCCAGACACGGAAACATTTCCCCACACACTGAAATCCCTTCCCCACACACTGAATCCCTTCCCCACACACTGAAACACCTTCCCCACACACTGAAACACCTTCCTCACCCACACTAAAACTCTTCCCCACGCACTGAAACACCTTCCCCACACACTGAATCACCTTCCCCACACACTGAATCCCCTTGCCCACACATTGAAACACATTCCGCAATCACTGAAACACATCCCCACACACTGAAACCCCTTCCCCACAAACTAAAACACATACCCATACACTGAAACACCTGCCCCACAAACTGAAACCCCTTCCACACACAGTGAAACAGCTTCCCCAAACACTGAAACCCCTTCCCCAAACACTGAAACACCTTCCCCACATACTGAAACACCTTCCCCACACACCGAAACACATTCACCACACACTGAAACCCCTTCCGCACACACTGAAACACCGTCCCCACACACTGTAACCCTTCCCCACACACTGAAACACCTTCCCCACACACTGAAACATTTCCCCACACACTGAAACACCTTCCCCATACACTGCAACCCCATCCCCACACACTGCAACACATCCCCACGCACTGAAACACCTTGCCCACACACTGAAATCCCTTCCCCAATCACTGAAACCCTTCCCCAAACACAGATACCCATTCCCCACACACTGAAACACATTCCCCACACACTGAAATGCCTTCCGCACACACTGAAACCCCTTATGCACACACTGAAACACCTTCCCCACACAGTGAAACCCTTCCCCACACACTGAAATACCTTCCCCACACACTGAAACACATCCCCACAAACTGAAACCCCTTCGCCACATACTGAAACACATCCCCACACACTGAAACCCCTTCCCCACACACTGAAACACCTTCCCCACACACTGAAACCCCTACCGCACACACTGAAACCCCTTCCGCACACACTGAAACCCCTACCGCACACACTGAAACCTCTTCCCCACACACTGAAACATCTTCTCCACACACTGAAACCCCTTCCGCACACAGTGAAAGCCTTCCCCACACACTGAAACCCCTTCCCCACACACTGGAACCCCTTCCTCACCAACTGAAACACATCCCCACCCAATGTAACACATCCCCACAAACTGAAACACATCCCCACACACTGAAACCCCTTCCCCACACACTGAAACCACTTCCCCACAAACTGAAACACTTACCCACACACTGAAACAACTTCCCCACACTCTGAAACCCCTTCCGCACACACTGAAACCCATCCCCACACACTGAAACCACTTCCCCATACACTGATACCCAACCACACACACTGAAACACCTTCCCCACACGCTGAAAACCATTCCCCACACACTGAAACACCTTCCGCCCACACTGAAACACATCCCCACACACTGAAACTCCGTCCCCACACACTGAAACACCGTCCCCACACACTGAAATACCATCCCCACACACTGAAACACATTTCCCATACACTGAAACACCTTCCCCAGACACTGGAACCCTTCCACACACACTGAAACAACTTCCCCAAACACTGAATCCCCTTCCCCACACACTGAAACAGCTTCCCCACACACTGAAACCCCTTCCCCACAGACTGAAGCACCTACCCCACACACTGAAAAACCTTCCCCACACACTGAAACACATTCACCACACTCTGAAACCCCTTCCGCGCACACTGAAACACCTTCCTCACAGACTGAAACATTTCCCCACACACTGAAACACCTTCCCCAAACACTGAAACCCCTTCCCCACACACTGAAACATCTTCCCCACACACTGAAACACCTTCCCCACACACTAAAACTCCTTCCTCACACACACTGAAACCCCTTCCCCACACACTGAAACACCTTCCACACACACTGAATCACCTTCCCCACACACTGAAACCCCTTCCCCCCACACTGTAACACCTTCCACACTCACGGAAACACATCCCCACACACTGAAACCGCTTCCCCACACACTGAAATACCATCCCCACACACTGAAACACATTTCCCACACACTGAAACCCCATCCCCAGACACTGGAACCCTTCCCCACACACTGAAACACTTTCCCCAAACACTGAAACCCTTTCCCCACACACTGAAGCAGGTTCCCCACACACTGAAAGACCATCCCCACATACTAAAACACCTTCCCCACACACTGAAACACATTCACCACACACTGAAACCCCTTCTGCACACACTGAAACAACTTCCCCACACACTGAAACATTTCCCCACACACTGAAACACCTTCCCCACACACTGAAACACCTTCCCCACACACTGAAACACCTTCCCCACACACTGCATTACCTTCCCCACACACTGAATCCCCTTGCCCACACACTGAAACACATTCCGCAATCACTGAAACACATCCCCACACACTGAAACCCCTTCCCCACAAAATAAAACACATACCCATACACTGAAACACCTGCCCCACAAACTGAAACCCCTTCCACACACACTGAAACAGCTTCCCCAAACACTGAAACCCCTTCCCCACACATTAAAACCCCTTCCGCAAACACTGAAACCCCTTCCGCACACACTGAACCACCTTCCCCACACACTGAAACCGCTTCCCCAGAGACTGCAACCCCTTCCCCACACACTGAAACCCCTTCAACACACACTGAAACCCCTTCACCCCACACTGAAACCCTTCCCCACACACTGAATCCCCTTCCCCACACACTGAAACCCCTTCCCACAAACTAAAACCCATCCCCACACACTGAAACCCATCCCCACACACTGAAACACCTTCCCCAAACACTGAAACTCCTTCCCCACACACTGAAATACCTTCTCCACACAGTGAAACCCCTTCCGCCCACACTGAAACCCATCCCCACACAGTGAAACCCATCCCCACACTGAAACCCATCCCCACACACTGAAATACCTTCCCCACACACTGACAGCTTCTCCACACACTGCAACACGTCCCCACACACTGAAGCACCTTCCCCACACACTGAAACCCCTTCCACACATACTGGAACCCCTTCCTCACCCACTGAAACACATCCCCACCCAATGTAACACTTCCCCACAAACTTAAACCCATCCCCACACACTGAAACCCCTTCCCCACACACTGAAACCCCTTCCCCACACACTGAAACCCATTCCCCACAAACTGAAACACTTCCCCACACACTGAAACAACTTCCCCACACTCTGAAACCCCTTCCGCACACACTGAAACCCATCCCCACACACTGAAACCACTTCCCCATACACTGAAACACAACCACACACACTGAAACACCTTCCACCCACACTGAAACACAACCCCACACACTGAAACACCGTCCCCACACACTGTAACACCTTCCCCTCACACTGAAATACCATCCCCACACACTGAAACACATTTCTCATACACTGAAACACCTTCCCCAGACACTGGAACCCTTCCCCACACACTGAAACAACTTCCCCAAACACTGAAACCCCTTCCCCATACACTGAAAAAGCTTCCCCACACACTGAAACCCCTTCCCCACAGACTGAAACACCTTACCCACACACTGAAAAACCTTCCCCACACACTGCAACACATTCACCACACTCTGAAACCCCTTCCGTGCACACTGAAACACCTTCCTCACAGACTGAAACATTTCCCCACACACTGGAACACCTTCCCCACGCACTGAATCCCTTCCCCACACACTGAAACATCTTCCCCACACACTGAAACACCTTCCCCACTCACTGAAACTCCTTCCTCACACACACTGAAACCCCTTCCCCACACACTGAAACACCTTCCACACACACTGAATCACCTTCCCCACACACTGAAACCCCTTCCCCACACACTGAAACACCTTCCGCACTCACGGAAACACATCCCCACACACTGAAACCGCTTCCCCACACACTGAAATACCATCCCCACACACTGAAACACATTTCCCACACACTGAAACCCCATCCCCAGACAGTGGAACCCTTCCCCACACACTGAAACACTTTCCCCAAACACTGAAACCCTTTCCCCACACAATGAAGCAGCTTCCCCACACACTGAAAGACCATCCCCACATACTAAAACACCTTCCCCACACACTGAAACACATTCACCACACACTGAAACCCCTTCTGCACACACTGAAACACCTTCCCCAGACACTGAAACATTTCCCTACACACTGAAATCCCTTCCCCACACACTGAAACCCTTCCCCACACACTGAAACACCTTCCCCACACACTGAAACACCTTCCCCACACACTGAAACACCTTCCTCACACACACTAAAACTCTTCCCCACGCACTGAAACACCTTCCCCACACACTGAATCACCTTCCCCACACACTGAATCCCCTTGCCCACACATTGAAACACATTCCGCAATCACTGAAACACATCCCCACACACTGAAACCCCTTCCCCACAAACTAAAACACATACCCATACACTGAAACACCTGCCCCACAAACTGAAACCCCTTCCACACACACTGAAACAGGTTTCCCAAACACTGAAACCCCTTCCCCACACACTGAAACCCCTTCCGCAAACAATGAAACCACTTCCGCACACACTGAAACACCTTCCCCACACAATGAAACCGCTTCCCCAGAGACTGCAACCCCTTCCCCACACACTGAAACCCCTTCCACACACACTGAAACCCCTTCAACCCACACTGAAACCCTTCCCCACACACTGAAACCCCTTCCCCACACACTGAAACCCCTTCCCACAAACTAAAACCCATCCCCACACACTGAAACCCATCCCCACACACTGAAACCCCTTCCGCAAACACTGAAACTCCTTCTCCAAACACTGAAATACCTTCCCCACACACTGAAACCCCTTCCGCCAACACTGAAACCCATCCCACACAGTGAAACCCATCCCCACACACTGAAACCCATCCCCACACACTGAAACACCTTCCCCACACACTGACAGCTTCCCCACACACTGCAACACATCCCCACACACTGAAGCACCTACCCCACACACTGAAACACCTTCCCAACACACTGAAGCACCTTCCCCACTCACTGAAACACCTTCCCCACACAATGAAACCCATCCACACAAACTGAAACCCATCCCCATACACTGAAATCCCTTCCTCACACACTGAAACCCATTCCCCACACACTGAAACACCTTCCCCAAACACTGAAACCCCTTCCGCACACACTGAAACACCTTCCCCACAAACTGAAATACCTTCCCCAAACACTGAAACCCGTACCGCACAGACTGAAACCCCTTCCGCGCACACTGAAACACCTTCCCCATCCACTGAAACCCCTTCCCCACACACTGAAAACCTTCCCCAAACACAGATACCCATTCACCACACACTGAAACACGTTCCCCACACACTGAAGCCATACCAAGCACACTGAAACACATTCCCCACACACTGAAACACCTTCCCCACATACTGAAACCCATTCCCCACACACTGAAATGCCTTCCGCACACACTGAACCCCCTTTGGCACACACTGAAACACATCCCCACACACTCAAACCCCTTCCCCACACACTGAAACACCTTCCCCACACACTGAAACCCCTTCCGCACACACTGAAACACCTTCCCAACAAACTGAAACCCCTTCCTCAAACACTAAAACCCCTACCGCACAGACTGAAACCCCTTCCGCACACACTGAAACACCTTCCCCATCCACTGAAACCCCTTCCCCACACACTGAAACCCCTTCTGCACACACTGAAACACCTTCCCCACACACTGAAGCCCTTCACCACACACTGAAACCCCTTCCCCACACACTGAAACTCCTTCCCCACACACTGAAACCCTTCCCCACACACTGAAACCCTTCCCCGCACACTGAAACCGCTTCCCCACAAACTGAAACCCCTTCCCCAAACACTGGAACCCCTACCGCACAGACTGAAACCCCTTCCGCACACACTGAAACACCTTCCCCATCCACTGAAACCCCTTCCGCACACGCTGAAACACCTTCCCCACACACTGAAACCCCTTCCACACACACTGAAACTCCTTCCCCACACACTGAAACCCCTTCCACACACAGTGAAACACCTTCCCCACACACTGAAACCTCTTCCGCACACACTGACACCCATCCCCACACACTGAAAACCCACAACCTCGCACTGAAACCCCTTCCCCACACACTGAAACGCCTTACCCAAACACTGAAACACATCCGCACACACTGAAATACCATTCCCACACACTGAAACCCATTCCGCACACATTGTAACCCATACCCACACACTGAAACCCATCCCCACACACTGAAACCCCTCCCCACACACTGAAACCCCTTCCCGACACACTGAAACCACTTCCACACACACTGAAACACATCCGCACACACTGAAACACCTTCCCCACATAGTGAAACCCCTTCCGCACACACTGAAACCCAGCCCCAAACACTGAAACCCATCCCCACACACTGAAACCCATCCCCACACACTGAAACAACTTCCCCACACACTGAAACCTTTCCCCACAAAATGAAACACATCCCCACACATTGAAACTCATCCCCACACACTCCAACCCCTTCCCTACACACTGAAACACCTTCCCCACACACTGAAACCCCTTCCTCACACACTGAAACCCCTTCCCCACATACTGAAACACCTTCCCCACACACTGAAACCCCTTCTGCACACACTGAAACCCATCCCCACACACTGAAACCCCACACCCACACACTGAAACCCCTTCCCCACACACTGAAACCCCTTCTGCACAATTTTTAACCCATCCCCACACACTGAAACACATCCCCACACACTGAAATCCCTTCCCCTCACTCTGAAACCCTTCCCCACACACAGAAAACCCTTCCCCACTCAGTCAAGAACATCCCCACAGACTGAAACCCCTTCCCAACACACTGAAAATCATCCCCACACACGGAAACCCTTTCCCCACACACTGAAACAGATCCCGACACACTGAAACAACTTCCCCACAGACTGAAACCCCTTCCGCAAACACTGAAAAACCTCCCCCCAAACACTGAAACCCTTTCCCCACACACGGAAACACCTTCCGCACACACTGAAACCCCTTCCGCACACACTGAAACACCTTCCCCACACACTGAAATGCCTTCCCCACACACTGAAACTCCTTCCCCACACACTGAAACCCCTTTCCCACACACTGAAACCCCTTCCGCACACAGTGAAACCCTTCCCCACACACTGAAACCCCTTCCCCACGCACTGAAACCCCTTCCGCACACAGTGAAACCCTTCCCCACACACTGAAATGCCTTCCGCACACACTGAAACCCCTTCGGCACACACTGAAACACCTTCGCCACACACTGAAACACATCCCCACACACTCAAACCCCTTCCCCACACACTGAAACCCCTTCCCCACGCACTGAAACCCCTTCCGCACACAGTGAAACCCTTCCCCACACACTGAAATGCCTTCCCCACACACTGACACACATCCCCACACACTGAAACACCTTCCCCACACACTGAAACACATCCCCACACACTCAAACCCCTTCCCCACACACTGAAACACCTTCCCCACACACTGAAACCCCTTCCACACACAGTGAAACCCCTCACCTCACAACGAAACCCCTTCCCCACACACTGAAACACATCCACACACACTGAAACCACATCTCCACACACTGAAACCCCTTCCGCACACACTGAAACACCTTCCCCACAAACTAAAACCCCTTCCCCAAACACTGAAAACCCTACCGCACAGACTGAAACCCCTTCCGCACACACTGAAACACCTTCCCCATCCACGGAAACCCCTTCCCCACACATTGAAACCCCTTCTGCACACACTGAAACACCTTCCCCACACACTGAAGCCCTTCACCACACACTGAAACCCCTTCCCCACCCACTGAAACACCTTCCCCAAACACTGAAACCCTTCCCCACACACTGAAACCCTTCCCCACACACTGAAACTGCTTCCCCACATACTGAAACCCCTTCCGCACACGCTGAAACACCTTCCCCACACACTGAAACCTTTCCATACACACTGAACCTCCTTCCCCACACACTGAAACCCCTTCCACACACACTGAAACACCTTCCCCACACATTGAAACCCCTTCCGTACACACTGAAACCCATCCCCACACACTGAAACCCCACACCCTCACACTGAAACCCTTCCCCACACACTGAAACCCCTTACCCAAACACTGAAACACATCCCCACACACTGAAATACCTTCCCCAAACACTGAAACCCATTCCGCACACATTGTAACCCATACCCACACACTGAAACCCATCCCCACACACTGAAACCCCTTCCCCACATACTGAAACACCTTCCCCACACACTGAAACCCCTTCTGCACACACTGAAACCCATCCCCACACACTGAAACCCCACACCCACACACTGAAACCCCTTCCCCACACCCTGAAACCCCTTCACCACACACTGAAACCCCTTCTGCACAATTTGTAACCCATCCCCACACACTGACACACATCCCCCACACACTGAAATCCCTTCCCCTCACTCTGAAACCCTTCCCCACACACAGAAAACCCTTCCCCACTCACTGAGGAACATCCCCACAGACTGAAACCCCTTCCGCAAACACTGAAAACCTTCCCCACACACTGAAACCCTTTCCCCACACACGGAAACACCTTCCGCACACACTGAAACCCCTTCCGCACACACTGAAACACCTTCCCCACACACTGAAATGCCTTCCCCACACACTGAAACTCCTTCCCCACACACTGAAACCCCTTCCCCACACACTGAAACCCCTTCCGCACACAGTGAAACCCTTCCCCACACACTGAAACCCCTTCCCCACGCACTGAAACTCCTTCCGCACACAGTGAAACCCCTTCCCCACACACTGAAATGCCTTCCGCACACATTGAAACCCCTTCGGCACACACTGAAACACCGTCCCCACACACTGACACACATCCCCACACACTGAAACCCCTTCCCCACACACTGAAACACATCCCCACACACTCAAAGCCCTTCCCCACACACTGAAGCACCTTCCCCACACACTGAAACCCCTTCCGCACACAATGAAACCCCTCACCTCACAACGAAACCCCTTCCCCACACACTGAAACACATCCACACACACTGAAACCACATCTCCACACACTGAAACCCCTTCCGCACACATTGAAACACCTTCCCCACAAACTAAAACCCCTTCCCCAAACACTGAAACCCCTACTGCACAGACTGAAACCCCTTCCGCACACACTGAAACACCTTCCCCATCCACGGAAACCCCTTCCCCACACACTGAAACCCCTTCTGCACACACTGAAACACCTTCCCCACACACTGAAGCCCTTCACCACACACTGAAACCCCTTCCCCACACACTGAAACACCTTCCCCACACACCGAAACCCTTCCCCACACACTGAAACCCTTCCCCACACACTGAAACCGCTTCCCCACATACTGAAACCCCTTCCGCACACGCTGAAACACCTTCCCCACACACTGAAACCCCTTCCATACACACTGAACCTCCTTCCCCACACACTGAAACCCCTTCCACACACACTGAAACACCTTCCCCACACACTGAAACCCCTTCCGCACACACTGAATCCCATCCCCACACACTGAAACCCCACACCCTCACACTGAAACCCTTCCCCACACACTGAAACCCCTTACCCAAACACTGAAACACATCCCCACACACTGAAATACCTTCCCCACACACTGAAACCCATTCCGCACACATTGTAACCCATACCCACACACTGAAACACATCCCCACACACTGAAACCCCTCCCCACACACTGAAACCCCTTCCCGACACACTGAAACCACTTCCACACACACTGAAACACATCCGCACACACTGGAACACCTTCCCCACACAGTGAAACCCCTTCCGCATACACTGAAACAAAGCCCCAAACACTGAAACCCATCCCCACACACTGAAACCCATCCCCACACACTGAAACAACTTCCCCACACACTGAAACCTTTCCCCACTAAATGAAACAAATCCCCACACATTGAAACTCATCCCCACACACTCCAACCCCTTCCCTCCACACTGAAACACCTTCCCCACACACTGAAACCCCTTCCCCACACACTGAAACCCCTTCCCCACATACTGAAACACCTTCCCCACACACTGAAACCCCTTCTGCACACACTGAAACCCATTCCCCACACACTGAAATGCCTTCGGCACACACTGAAACACCTTCCCCACACACTGAAATGCATTCCCCACACACTGACACACATCCCCACACACTGAACGCCCTTCCCCACACACTGAAACACATCCCCACACACTCAAACCCCTTCCCCACACACTGAAACACCTTCCCCACACACTGAAACCCCTTCCGCACACAGTGGAACCCCTCCCCTCACAACGAAACACCTTCCCACACACTGAAACACATCCACACACACTGAAACCACATCTCCACACACTGAAACCCCTTCCGCACACACTGAAACACCTTCCCCACAAACTGAAACCCCTTCCCCAAACACTGAAACCCGTACCGCACAGACTGAAACCCCTTCCGCGCACACTGAAAACCTTCCCCAAACACTGATACCAATTCACCACACACTGAAACACGTTCCCCACACACTGAAAACATCCTAAGCACACTGAAACACATTCCCCACACACTGAAACACCTTCCCCACATACTGAAACCCATTCCCCACACACTGAAATGCCTTCCGCACACACTGAACCCCCTTCGGCACACACTGAAACAACGTCCCCACACACTGAAATGCCTTCCCCACACACTGACACACATCCCCACACACTGAAACCCCTTCGCCACACACTGAAACACATCCCCACACACTCAAACCCCTTCCCCACACACTGAAACACCTTCCCCACACACTGAAACCCCTTTCGCACACAGTGAAACACCTCCCCTCACAACGAAACCCCTTCCCACACACTGAAACACATCCACACACACTGAAACCACATCTCCACACACTGAAACCCCTTCCGCACACACTGAAACACCTTCCCAACAAACTGAAACCCCTTCCTCAAACACTAAAACCCCTACCGCACAGACTGAAACCCCTTCCGCACACACTGAAACACCTTCCACATCCACTGAAACCCCTTCCCCACTCACTGAAACCCCTTCTGCACACACTGAAACACCTTCCCCACACACTGAAGCCCTTCACCACAAACTGAAACCCCTTCCCCACACACTGAAACACCTTCCCCACACACTGAAACCCTTCCCCACACACTGAAACCCTTCCCCACACACTGAAACCGCTTCCCCACAAACTGAAACCCCTTCCCCAAACACTGAAACCCCTACCGCACAGACTGAAACCCCTTCCGCACACACTGAAACACCTTCCCCATCCACTGAAACCCGTTCCGCACACGCTGAAACACCTTCCCCACACACTGAAACCCCTTCCACACACACGGAAACTCCTTCCCCACACACTGAAACCCCTTCCACACACACTGAAACACCTTCCCCACACACTGAAACCCCTTCCGCACACACTGACACCCATCCCCACACACTGAACCCCCACTCCCACACACTGAAACCCCTTCCCTACACATTGTAACCCATACCCAAACACTGAAACCCATCCCCACACACTGAAACCCCTCCCCACACACTGAAACCCCTTCCCGACACACTGAAACCACTTCCACACACACTGATACACATCCGCACACACTGGAACACCTTCCCCACACAGTGAAACCCCTTCCGCATACACTGAAACAAAGCCCCAAACACTGAAACCCATCCCCACACACTGAAACCCATCCCCACACACTGAAACAACTTCCCCACACACTGAAACCTTTCCCCACTAAATGAAACAAATCCCCACACATTGAAACTCATCCCCACACACTCCAACCCCTTCCCTCCACACTGAAACACCTTCCCCACACACTGAAACCCCTTCCCCACACACTGAAACCCCTTCCCCACATACTGAAACACCTTCCCCACACACTGAAACCCCTTCTGCACACACTGAAACCCATTCCCCACACACTGAAATGCCTTCGGCACACACTGAAACACCTTCCCCACACACTGAAATGCATTCCCCACACACTGACACACATCCCCACACACTGAACGCCCTTCCCCACACACTGAAACACATCCCCACACACTCAAACCCCTTCCCCACACACTGAAACACATTCCCCACACACTGAAACCCCTTCCGCACACAGTGGAACCCCTCCCCTCACAACGAAACACCTTCCCACACACTGAAACACATCCACACACACTGAAACCACATCTCCACACACTGAAACCCCTTCCGCACACACTGAAACACCTTCCCCACAAACTGAAACCCCTTCCCCAAACACTGAAACCCGTACCGCACAGACTGAAACCCCTTCCGCGCACACTGAAAACCTTCCCCAAACACTGATACCAATTCACCACACACTGAAACACGTTCCCCACACACTGAAAACATCCTAAGCACACTGAAACACATTCCCCACACACTGAAACACCTTCCCCACATACTGAAACCCATTCCCCACACACTGAAATGCCTTCCGCACACACTGAACCCCCTTCGGCACACACTGAAACAACGTCCCCACACACTGAAATGCCTTCCCCACACACTGACACACATCCCCACACACTGAAACCCCTTCGCCACACACTGAAACACATCCCCACACACTCAAACCCCTTCCCCACACACTGAAACACCTTCCCCACACACTGAAACCCCTTTCGCACACAGTGAAACACCTCCCCTCACAACGAAACCCCTTCCCACACACTGAAACACATCCACACACACTGAAACCACATCTCCACACACTGAAACCCCTTCCGCACACACTGAAACACCTTCCCAACAAACTGAAACCCCTTCCTCAAACACTGAAACCCCTTTCGCACACAGTGAAACACCTCCCCTCACAACGAAACCCCTTCCCACACACTGAAACACATCCACACACACTGAAACCACATCTCCACACACTGAAACCCCTTCTGCACACACTGAAACACCTTCCCCACACACTGAAGCCCTTCACCACAAACTGAAACCCCTTCCCCACACACTGAAACACCTTCCCCACACACTGAAACCCTTCCCCACACACTGAAACCCTTCCCCACACACTGAAACCGCTTCCCCACAAACTGAAACCCCTTCCCCAAACACTGAAACCCCTACCGCACAGACTGAAACCCCTTCCGCACACACTGAAACACCTTCCCCATCCACTGAAACCCGTTCCGCACACGCTGAAACACCTTCCCCACACACTGAAACCCCTTCCACACACACGGAAACTCCTTCCCCACACACTGAAACCCCTTCCACACACACTGAAACACCTTCCCCACACACTGAAACCCCTTCCGCACACACTGACACCCATCCCCACACACTGAACCCCCACTCCCACACACTGAAACCCCTTCCCTACACATTGTAACCCATACCCAAACACTGAAACCCATCCCCACACACTGAAACCCCTCCCCACACACTGAAACCCCTTCCCGACACACTGAAACCACTTCCACACACACTGAAACACATCCGCACACACTGAAACACCTTCCCCACATAGTGAAACCCCTTCTGCACACACTGAAACCCAGCCCCAAACACTGAAACCCATCCCCACACACTGAAACCCATCCCCACACACTGAAACAACTTCCCCGCACACTGAAACCTTTCCCCACAAAATGAAACACATCCCCACACATTGAAACTCATCCCCACATACTCCAACCCCTTCCCTGCACACTGAAACACATTCCCCACACACTGAAACCCCTTCCTCACACACTGAAACACCTTCCCCACATACTGATACACCTTCCCCACACACTGAAACCCCTTCTGCACACACTGAAACCCATCCCCACACACTGAAACAACACACCCACACACTGAAACCCATTCCCCACACACTGAAACCCCTTCTGCACAATTTGTAACCCATCCCCACACACTGAAACACATCCCCACACACTGAAATCCCTTCCCCTCACTCTGAAACCCTTCCCCACACACAGAAAACCCTTCCCCACTCACTGAAGAACATCCCCACAGACTGAAACCCCTTCCCAACACACTGAAAATCATCCCCACACACGGAAACCCTTTCCCCACACACTGAAACAGATCCAGACACACTGAAACAACTTCCCCACAGACTGAAACCCCTTCCGCAAACACTGAAAAACCTTCCCCACACACTGAAACCCTTTCCCCACACACGGAAACACCTTCCGCACACACTGAAACCCCTTCCGCACACACTGAAACACCTTCCCCACAAACTGAAATGCCTTCCCCACACACTGAAACTCCTTCCCCACACACTGAAACCCCTTCCCCACACACTGAAACCCCTTCTGCACACAGTGAAACCCTTCCCCACACACTGAAACCCCTTCCCCACGCACTGAAACCCCTTCCGCACACAGTGAAACCCTTCCCCACACACTGAAATGCCTTCCGCACACACTGAAACCCCTTCGGCACACACTGAAACACCTTCCCCACACACTGAAATGCCTTCCCCACACACTGACACACATCCCCACACACTGAAACCCCTTCCCCACACACTGAAACACATCCCCACACACTCAAACCCCTTCCCCACACACTGAAACACCTTCCCCACACACTGAAACCCCTTCCGCACACAGTGAAACCCCTCACCTCACAACGAAACCCCTTCCCCACACACTGAAACACATCCACACACACTGAAACCACATCTCCACACACTGAAACCCCTTCCGCAGACACTGAAACACCTTCCCCACAAACTAAAACCCCTTCCCCAAACACTGAAACCCCTACCGCACACACTGAAACACCTTCCCCACAAACTAAAACCCCTTCCCCAAAGACTGAAACCCCTTCCGCACACACTGAAACACCTTCCCCATCCACGGAAACCCCTTCCCCACACACTGAAACCCCTTCTGCACACACTGAAACACCTTCCCCACACACTGAAGCCCTTCACCACACACTGAAACCCCTTCCCCACACACTGAAACACTTACCCACACACTGAAACCCTTCCCCACACACTGAAACCCTTCCCCACACACTGAAACCGCTTCCCCACATACTGAAACCCCTTCCCCAAACACTGAAACCCCTACCGCACAGACTGAAACCCCTTCCGCACACACTGAAACACCTTCCCCATCCACTGAAACCCCTTCCGCACACGCTGAAACACCTTCCCCACACACTGAAACCCCTTCCACACACACGGAAACTCCTTCCCCACACACTGAAACCCCTTCCACACACACTGAAACACCTTCCCCACACACTGAAACCCCTTCCGCACACACTGACACCCATCCCCACACACTGAAACCCCACAACCTCGCACTGAAACCCCTTCCCTGCACACTGAAACCCCTTACCCAAACACTGAAACACATCCCCACACACTGAAATACCTTTCCCACACACTGAAACCCATTCCGCACACATTGTAACCAATACCCACAGACTGAAACCCATCCCCACACACTGAAACCCCTCCCCACACACTGAAACCCCTTCCCGACACACTGAAACCACTTCCACACACACTGAAACACATCCGCACACACTGAAACACCTTCCCCACATAGTGAAACCCCTTCCGCACACACTGAAACCCAGCCCCAAACACTGAAACCCATCCCCACACACTGAAACCCATCCCCACACACTGAAACAACTTCCCCGCACACTGAAACCTTTCCCCACAAAATGAAACACATCCCCACACATTGAAACTCATCCCCACACACTCCAACCCCTTCCCTGCAAACTGAAACACCTTCCCCATACACTGAAACCCCTTCCTCACACACTGAAACACCTTCCCCACATACTGAAACACCTTCCCCACACACTGAAACCCCTTCTGCACACACTGAAACCCATCCCCACACACTGAAACAACACACCCACACACTGAAACCCATTCCCCACACACTGAAACCCCTTCTGCACAATTTGTAACCCATCCCCACACACTGAAACACATCCTCACACACTGAAATCCCTTCCCCTCACTCTGAAACCCTTCCCCACACACAGAAAACCCTTCCCCACTCACTGAAGAACATCCCCACAGACTGAAACCCCTTCCCAACACACTGAAAATCATCCCCACACACGGAAACCCTTTCCCCACACACTGAAACAGATCCCGACACACTGAAACAACTTCCCCACAGACTGAAACCCCTTCCGCAAACACTGAAAAACCTTCCCCACACACTGAAACCCTTTCCCCACACACGGAAACACCTTCCGCACACACTGAAACCCCTTCCGCACACACTGAAACACCTTCCCCACAAACTGAAATGCCTTCCCCACACACAGAAACTCCTTCCCCACACACTGAAACACATCCACACACACTGAAACCACATCTCCACACACTGAAACCCCTTCCGCACACACTGAAACACCTTCCCCACAAACTAAAACCCCTTCCCCAAACACTGAAACCCCGACCGCACAGACTGAAACCCCTTCCGCACACACTGAAACACCTTCCCCATCCACGGAAACCCCTTCCCCACACACTGAAACCCCTTCTGCACACACTGAAACACCTTCCCCACACACTGAAGCCCTTCACCACACACTGAAACCCCTTCCCCACACACTGAAACACTTTCCCACACACTGAAACCCTTCCCCACACACTGAAACCCTTCCCCACACACTGAAACCGCTTCCCCACATACTGAAACCCCTTCCGCACACGCTGAAACACCTTCCCCACACACTGAAACCCCTTCCATACACACTGAACCTCCTTCCACACACACTGAAATACCTTCCCCACACACTGAAACCCCTTCCGCACACACTGAAACCCATCCCCACAAACTGAAACCCCACACCCTCACACTGAAGCCCTTCCCCACACACTGAAACCCCTTACCCAAACACGGAAACACATCCCCACACACTGAAATACCTTCCCCACACACTGAAACTCCTTCCCCACACACTGAAACCCCTTCCCCACACACTGAAACCCCTTCTGCACACAGTGAAACCCTTCCCCACACACTGAAACCCCTTCCCCACGCACTGAAACCCCTTCCGCACACAGTGAAACCCTTCCCCACACACTGAAATGCCTTCCGCACACACTGAAACCCCTTCGGCACACACTGAAACACCTTCCCCACACACTGAAATGCCTTCCCCACACACTGACACACATCCCCACACACTGAAACCCCTTCCCCACACACTGAAACACATCCCCACACAATCAAACCCCTTCCCCACACACTGAAACACCTTCCCCACACACTGAAACCCCTTCCGCACACAGTGAAACCCTTAACCTCACAACAAAACCCCTTCCCCACACACTGAAACACATCCACACACACTGAAACCACATCTCCACACACTGAAACCCCTTCCGCACACACTGAAACACCTTCCCCACAAACTAAAACCCCTTCCCCAAACACTGAAACCCCTACCGCACAGACTGAAACCCCTTCCGCACACACTGAAGCACCTTCCCCATCCACGGAAACCCCTTCCCCACACACTGAAACCCCTTCTGCACACACTGAAACACCTTCCCCACACACTGAAGCCCTTCACCACACACTGAAACCCCTTCCCCACACACTGAAACACTTTCCCACACACTGAAACCCTTCCCCACACACTGAAACCCTTCCCCACACACTGAAACCGCTTCCCCACATACTGAAACCCCTTCCGCACACGCTGAAACACCGTCCCCACACACTGAAACCCCTTCCATACACACTGAACCTCCTTCCACACACACTGAAACACCTTCCCCACACACTGAAACCCCTTCCGCACACACTGAAACCCATCCCCACAAACTGAAACCCCACACCCTCACACTGAAGCCCTTCCCCACACACTGAAACCCCTTACCCAAACACGGAAACACATCCCCACACACTGAAATACCTTCCCCACACACTGAAACCCATTCCGCACACATTGTAACCCATACCCACACACTGAAACCCATCCCCACACACTGAAACCCCTCCCCACACACTGAAACCCCTTCCCGACACACTGAAACCACTTCCACACTCACTGAAACACATCCGCACACACTGAAACACCTTCCCCACACAGTGAAACCCCTTCCGCACACACTGAAACCCAGCCCCAAACACTGAAACCCATCCCCACACACTGAAACCCATCCCCACACACTGAAACAACTTCCCCACACACTGAAACCTTTCCCCACAAAATGAAACAAATCCCCACACATTGAAACTCATCCCCACACACTCCAACCCCTTCCCTACACACTGAAACACCTTCCCCATACACTGAAACCCCTTCCCCACACACTGAAACCCCTTCCCCACATATTGAAACACCTTCCCCACACACTGAAACCCATTCTGCACACACTGAAACCCATCCCCACACACTGAAACCCCACACCCACTCACTGAAACCCCTTCCCAACACACTGAAACCCCTTCCCCACACACTGAAACACATCCCCATCCACTGAAACACCTTCCCCACACACTGAAAACCCTTCTGCACAATTTGTAACCCATCCCCACACACTGAAACACATCCCCACACACTGAGATCCCTTCCCCTGACACTGAAACCCCTTCCCCACACACTGAAAATCATCCCCTCACACTGAAACCCTTTCCCCACACACTGAAACACATCCCGACACACTGAATAACCTTCCCCACAGACTGAAACCCCTTCCGCAAAGACTGAAAATCCATCCCCACACACTGAAACCCTTTCCCCACACACTGAAACACCTTCCGCACACACTGAAACCCCTTCCGCACACACTGAAACACCTTCCCCACACTCTGAAATCCCTTCCCCACACACTGAAACTCCCTCCCCACACACTGAAGCCCCTTCCCCACACACAGAAACCCCTTCCGCACACAGTGAAACCCTTCCCCACACACTGAAACCCCTTCCCCACACACTGAAAACCCTTCCCCACACACAGAAACACATCCCCACACACAGAAAAGCCTTCCCCACACACTGAAACACCTTCCCCAAACACTGACACACCTTCCCCACACACTGAAATCCCTTCCCCACACACTGAAACCCTTCCCCACACACTGAAACACCTTCCCCACACACTGAAACCCCTTCCCCACAAACTGAAACACCTTCCCCATACACTGAAACACCTTCCCCACACACTGAAACCCGTTCTGCACACACTGAAACACATTCCCCACACACTGATACCCTTCCCCACACACTGAAACCACTTCCCCACACACTGAAACCCTTCCCCACACACTGAAACCCCTTCCCCACACATTGTAACCCATACCCACACACTGAAACCCATCCCCACACACTGAAACCCCTCCCCACACACTGAAACCCCTTCCCGACACACTGAAACCACTTCCACACTCACTGAAACACATCCGCACACACTGAAACACCTTCCCCACACAGTGAAACCCCTTCCGCACACACTGAAACCCTGCCCCAAACACTGAAACCCATCCCCACACACTGAAACCCATCCCCACACACTGAAACAACTTCCCCACACACTGAAACCTTTCCCCACAAAATGAAACAAATCCCCACACATTGAAACTCATCCCCACACACTCCAACCCCTTCCCTACACACTGAAACACCTTCCCCATACACTGAAACCCCTTCCCCACACACTGAAACCCCTTCCCCACATATTGAAACACCTTCCCCACACACTGAAACCCATTCTGCACACACTGAAACTTATCCCCACACACTGAAACCCCACACCCACTCACTGAAACCCCTTCCCCACACACTGAAACCCCTTCCCCACACACTGAAACACATCCCCATCCACTGAAACACCTTCCCCACTCACTGAAACCCCTTCTGCACAATTTGTAACCCATCCCCACACACTGAAACACATCCCCACACACTGAAATCCCTTCCCCTGACACTGAAACCCCTTCCCCACACACTGAAAATCATCCCCTCACACTGAAACCCTTTCCCCACACACTGAAACACATCCCGACACACTGAAACACCTTCCCCACAGACTGAAACCCCTTCCGCAAAGACTGAAAATCCATCCCCACACACTGAAACCCTTTCCCCACACACTGAAACACCTTCCGCACACACTGAAACCCCTTCCGAACACACTGAAACAACTTCCCCTCACTCTGAAATCCCTTCCCCACACACTGAAACTCCCTCCCCACACACTGAAGCCCCTTCCCCACACACAGAAACCCCTTCCACACACAGTGAAACCCTTCCCCACACACTGAAACCCCTTCCCCACACACTGAAAATCCTTCCCCACACACAGAAACACATACCCACACACAGAAAAGCCTTCCCCACACACTGAAACACCTTCCCCAAACACTGACACACCTTCCCCACACACTGAAATCCCTTCCCCACACACTGAAACCCTTCCCCACACACTGAAACACCTTCCCCACACACTGAAACCCCTTCCCCACAAACTGAAACACCTTCCCCATACACTGAAACACCTTCCCCACACACTGAAACCCGTTCCGCACACACTGAAACACATTCCCCACACACTGATACCCTTCCCCACACACTGAAACCACTTCCCCACACACTGAAACCCTTCCCCACACACTGAAACCCCTTCCCCACACACTGAAACACCTTCCCCACACACTGAAACCCTTCCCCACACACTGAAACCCTTCCCCACACACTGACACCGCTTCCCCACACACTGAAACTCCTTCCACACACACTGAAACACCTTCCCCACACACTGAAACCCCTTCCACACACACTGAAACCCATCCCCACACACTGAAACCCCACACCCTCACACTGAAACCCCTTCCCCACACACTGAAACCCCTTACCCAAACACTGAAACACATCCCCACACACTGAAATACCTTCCCCGCACACTGAAACCCATTCCGCACACATTGTAACCCATACCCACACACTGAAACCCATCGCCACACACTGAAACCCCTTCCCCACACACTGAAACCACTTCCACACACACTGAAACCCTTCCACACACACTGAAACCGCTTCCCCACAGACTGAAACCCCTTCCGCACACGATGAAACACCTTCCCCACGCACTGAAACTCCTTCCACACACACTGGTACACCTTCCCCACACACTGAAACGCCTTCCCCACACACTGAAACCCCTTCCCCACACACTGAAACCACTTCCCCACACACTGAAACACCTTCCCCACACACTGAAACCCTTCCCCACACACTGAAACCCTTCCCCACACACTGAAACCGCTTCCCCACATACTGAAACCCCTTCCGCACACGATGAAACACCTTCCCCACGCACTGAAACTCCTTCCACACACACTGAAACACCTTCCCCACACACTGAAACCCCTTCCGCACAAACTGAAACCCAGCCCCACACACTGAAACCCCACACCCTCACACTGAAACCCCTTCCCCACACACTGAAACCCCTTACCCAAACACTGAAACACATCCCCACACACTGAAATACCTTCCCCACACACTGAAACCCATTCCGCACACATTGTAACCCATCCCCACACACTGCAACCCATCCCCACCCACTGAAACCCCTCCCCACACACTGAAACCCCTTCCCGACACACTGAAACCACTTCCACACACACTGAAACACATCCCCACACACTGAAACATCTTCCCCACACACTAAAACCCCTTCCGCACACACTGAAACTCAGCCCCACACACTGAAACCCATCCCCACACACTGAAACCCATCCCCACACACTGAAACACCTTCCCCACACACTGAAAACCCTTCTGCACACACTGAAACCCATCCCCACACACTGAAACCCCACACCCACACACTGAAACCCCTTCCCCACACACTGAAACCCCTTCTGCACAATTTGTAACCCATCCCCACACACTGAAACACATCCCCACACACTGAAATCCCTTCCCCTCACTCTGAAACCCTTCCCCACACACAGAAAACCCTTCCCCACTCACTGAAGAACATCCCCACAGACTGAAACCCCTTCCCAACACACTGAAAATCATCCCCACACACGGAAACCCTTTCCCCACACACTGAAACAGAACCCGACACACTGAAACAACTTCCCCACAGACTGAAACCCTTTCTGCAAACACTGAAAAACCTTCCCCACACACTGAAACCTTTTCCCCACACACGGAAACACCATCCGCACACACTGAAACCCCTTCCGCACACACTGAAACACCTTCCCCACACACTGAAATGCCTTCCCCACACACTGAAACTCCTTCCCCACACACTGAAACCCCTTCGCCACACACTGAAACCCCTTCCGCACACAGTGAAACCCTTCCCCACGCACTGAAACCCCTTCCGCACACAGTGAAACCCCTTCCCCACACACTGAAATGCCTTCCGCACACACTGAAACCCCTTCGGCACACACTGAAACACCTTCCCCACACACTGAAATGCCTTCCCCACACACTGACACACATCCCCACACACTGAAACCCCTTCCCCACACACTGAAACACATCCCCACACAATCAAACCCCTTCCCCACACACTGAAACACCTTCCCCACACACTGAAACCCCTTCCGCACACAGTGAAACCCCTCACCTCACAACGAAACCCCATCCCCACACACTGAAACACATCCACACACACTGAAACCACATCTCCACACACTGAAACCCCTTCCGCACACACTGAAACACCTTCCCCACAAACTAAAACCCCTTCCCCAAACACTGAAACCCCTACCGCACAGACTGAAACCCCTTCCGCACACACTGAAACACCTTCCCCACACACTGAAACACCTTCCCCACACACTGAAACCCTTCCCCACACACTGAAACCCTACCCCACACACTGAAACCGCTTCCCCACATACTGAAACCCCTTCCGCACACGCTGAAACACCTTCCCCACACACTGAAACCCCTTCCATACACACTGAACCTCCTTCCGCACACACTGAAACCCCTTCCACACACACTGAAACACCTTCCCCACACACTGAAACCCATTCCCCACTCAATGAAACCCCGTCCCCACACACTGTAACCCTTCCCCACACACGGAAACACTTCCCCACACACTGAAACCCCTTCCCCACACACTGAAACCCCTTCCCCACACACTGAAACCACTTCCCCACACACTGAAACCCTTCCCCACACACTGAAGCCCCTTCCCCACACACTGAAACACCTTCCCCACACACTGAAACCCTTCGCCACACACTGAAACCCTTCCCCACACTCTGAAACCGCTTCCCCACATACTGAAACCCCTTCTGCACACGATGAAACACCTTCCCCACGAACTGAAACCCCTTCCCCACACACTGAAACTCCTTCCACACATCTGAAACACCTTCCCCACACACTGAAACCCCTTCCGCACAAACTGAAACCCAGCCCCACACACTGAAACCCCACACCCTCACGCTGAAACCCCTTCCCCACACACTGAAACCCCTTACCCAAACATTGGAACACATCCCCACACACTGAAATACCTTCCCCACACACTGAAACCAATTCCGCACACATTGTAACCCATACCCACACACTGCAACCCATCCCCACCCACTGAAACCCTTCCCCACACACTGAAACCCCTTCCTGACACACTGAAACCACTTCCACACACACTGAAACACATCCCCACACACTGAAACACCTTCCCCACACACTAAAACCCCTTCCAAACACACTGAAACACAGCCCCACACACTGAAACCCATCCCCACACACTGAAACCCATCCCCACACACTGAAACACCTTCCCCACACACTGAACTCCCTTCCCCACACACTGAAACCCTTCCCCACACTCCTAAACCCCTTCCCCACACACTGAAACACCTTCCCCACACACTGAAACCCCTTCTACACACACTGAAACCACTTCCCCATTCACTGAAACATCTTCCCCACACACTGAAACCCCTTCCGCACACACTGAAACCCATTCCACACACATTGTAACCCATCAGCACACACTGAAACACCTTCACCACTCACTGAATCCCATTCCACACACATTGTAACCCATCCCCACACATTGAAACCCATCCCCAGACATTGAAACCCATCCCCACACACTGAAACAACTTCCCCACTCACTGAAACCCTTCCCCTCAAAATGAAACACATCCCCACAAATTGAAACTCATCCCCACACACAGAAACACCTTCCCAACACACCGAAACCCCTACCCTACACACTGAAACACATTCCCCACACACTGAAACCCCTTCCCCAACACACTGAAACCCCTTCCCCACACACTGAAACCTCATCCCCACTCACTGAAACACCTTCCCCACACACTGAAACCCCTTCCGCACACACTGAAACCCATCCCCACACACTGAAACCCCACCCGCACACACTGAAACCCCTTTCCCACACACTGAAACCCCTTCCCCACTCACTGAAACACATCCCTAGACACTGAAACACCTTCCCCACACACTGAAACCCGTTGTGCACGCATTGTAACCCATCCCCACACACTGAAACCCATCCCCACACAGTGAAACCCCTTCCCCACTCTCTGAAATCCTTCCCCACACACTGAAAGCCCTTCCCCACTCACTGAAGCACATCCCCACACACTGAAACCCCTTCTCCACACACTGAAAACCATCCCCACACAATGAAACCCTTTCCCCACACACTGAAACACCTTCCCCACAAACTGAAATGCCTTCCCCACACACTGAATCTCCTTCCCCACACACTGAAACCCCTTCCCCACACACTGAAACCCCTTCTGCACACAGTGAAACCCTTCCGCACACACTGAAACCCCTTCCGCACACACTGAAACACCTTCCCCACAAACTGAAATGCCTTCCCCACACACTGAAACTCCTTCCCCACACACTGAAACCCCTTCCCCACACACTGAAACCCCTTCTGCACACAGTGAAACCCTTCCCCACACACTGAAACCCCTTCCCCACGCACTGAAACCCCTTCCGCACACAGTGAAACCCTTCCCCACTCACTGAAATGCCTTCCCCACTCACTGAAACCCCTTCGGCACACACTGAAACACCTTCCCCACACACTGAAATGCCTTCCCCACACACTGACACACATCCCCACACACTGAAACCCCTTCCCCACACACTGAAACACATCCCCACACACAAACCCCTTCCCCACACACTGAAACACCTTCCCCACACACTGAAACCCCTTCCGCACACAGTGAAACCCCTCACCTCACAACGAAACCCCTTCCCCACACACTGAAACACATCCACACACACTGAAACCACATCTCCACACACTGAAACCCCTTCCGCACACACTGAAACACCTTCCCCACAAACTAAAACCCCTTCCCCAAACACTGAAACCCCTACCGCACAGACTGAAACCCCTTCCGCACACACTGAACCACCTTCCCCATCCACGGAAACCCCTTCCCCACACACTTAAACCCCTTCAGCACACACTGAAACACCTTCCCCACACACTGAAGCCCTTCACCACACACTGAAACCCCTTCCCCACACACTGAAACACTTTCCCACAAACTGAAACCCTTCCCCACACACTGAAACGCTTCCCCACACACTGAAACCGCTTCCCCACATACTGAAACCCCTTCCGCACACGCTGAAACACCTTTCCCACACACTGAAACCCCTTCCATACACACTGAACCTCCTTCCACACACACTGAAACACCTTCCCCACACACTGAAACCCCTTCCGCACACACTGAAACCCATCCCCACACACTGAAACCCCACACCCTCACACTGAAGCCCTTCCCCACACACTGAAACCCCTTACCCAAACACGGAAACACATCCCCACACACTGAAATACCTTCCCCACACACTGAAACCCATTCTGCACACATTGTAACCCATACCCACACACTGAAATCCATCCCCACACACTGAAACCCCTCCCCACACACTGAAACCCCTTCCCGACACACTGAAACCACTTCCACACTCACTGAAACACATCCGCACACACTGAAACAACTTCCCCACACAGTGAAACCCCTTCCGCACACACTGAAACCCAGCCCCAAACATTGAAACCCATCCCCACACACTGAAACCTTTCCCCACAAAATGAAACAAATCCCCACACATTGAAACTCATCCCCACACACTCCAACCCCTTCCCTACACACTGAAACACCTTCCCCACACACTGAAACCCCTTCCCCACACACTGAAACCCCTTCCCCACATATTGAAACACCTTCCCCACACACTGAAACCCATTCTGCACACACTGAAACCCATCCCCACACACTGAAACCCCACACCCACTCACTGAAACACCTACCCCACACACTGAAACCCCTTCCCCACACACTGAAACACATCCCCATCCACTGAAACACCTTCCCCACACACTGAAACCCCTTCTGCACAATTTGTAACCCATCCCCACACACTGAAACACATCCCCATACACTGAAATCCCTTCCCCTGACACTGAAACCCCTTCCCCATACACTGAAAATCATCCCCTCACACTGAAACCCTTTCCCCACACACTGAAACACATCCCGACACACTGAAACACCTTCCCCACACACTGAAACCCCTTCCGCAAAGACTGAAAATCCATCCCCACACACTGAAACCCTTTCCCCACACACTGAAACACCTTCCGCACACACTGAAACCCCTTCCGCACACACTGAAACACCTTCCCCACACTCTGAAATCCCTTCCCCACACACTGAAACTCCCTCCCCACACACTGAAGCCCCTTCCCCACACACAGAAACCCCTTCCGCATACAGTGAATCCCTTCCCCACACACTGAAACCCCTTCCCCACACACAGAAACACATCCCCACACACAGAAAAGCCTTCCCCACACACTGAAACACCTTCCCCAAACACTGACACACCTTCCCCACACACTGAAATCCCTTCCCCACACACTGAAACCCTTCCCCACACACTGAAACACCTTCCCCACACACTGAAACCCCTTCCCCACAAACTGAAACACCTTCCCCATACACTGAAACACCTTCCCCACACACTGAAACCCATTCCGCACACACTGAAACACATTCCCCACACACTGATACCCTTCCCCACACACTGAAACCACTTCCCCACACACTGAAACCCTTCCCCACACACTGAAACCCCTTCCCCACACACTGAAACACCTTCCCCACACACTGAAACCCTTCCCCACACACTGAAACCCTTCCCCACACACTGACACCGCTTCCCCACACACTGAAACTCCTTCCACACACACTGAAACACCTTCCCCACACACTGAAACCCCTACCGCACAGACTGAAACCCCTTCCGCACACACTGAACCACCTTCCCCATCCACGGAAACCCCTTCCCCACACACTGAAACCCCTTCAGCACACACTGAAACACCTTCCCCACACACTGAAGCCCTTCACCACACACTGAAACCCCTTCCCCACACACTGAAACACTTTCCCACAAACTGAAACCCTTCCCCACACACTGAAACGCTTCCCCACACACTGAAACCGCTTCCCCACATACTGAAACCCCTTCCGCACACGCTGAAACACCTTTCCCACACACTGAAACCCCTTCCATACACACTGAACCTCCTTCCACACACACTGAAACACCTTCCCCACACACTGAAACCCCTTCCGCACACACTGAAACCCATCCCCACACACTGAAACCCCACACCCTCACACTGAAGCCCTTCCCCACACACTGAAACCCCTTACCCAAACACGGAAACACATCCCCACACACTGAAATACCTTCCCCACACACTGAAACCCATTCTGCACACATTGTAACCCATACCCACACACTGAAATCCATCCCCACACACTGAAACCCCTCCCCACACACTGAAACCCCTTCCCGACACACTGAAACCACTTCCACACTCACTGAAACACATCCGCACACACTGAAACAACTTCCCCACACAGTGAAACCCCTTCCGCACACACTGAAACCCAGCCCCAAACATTGAAACCCATCCCCACACACTGAAACCTTTCCCCACAAAATGAAACAAATCCCCACACATTGAAACTCATCCCCACACACTCCAACCCCTTCCCTACACACTGAAACACCTTCCCCACACACTGAAACCCCTTCCCCACACACTGAAACCCCTTCCCCACATATTGAAACACCTTCCCCACACACTGAAACCCATTCTGCACACACTGAAACCCATCCCCACACACTGAAACCCCACACCCACTCACTGAAACACCTACCCCACACACTGAAACCCCTTCCCCACACACTGAAACACATCCCCATCCACTGAAACACCTTCCCCACACACTGAAACCCCTTCTGCACAATTTGTAACCCATCCCCACACACTGAAACACATCCCCATACACTGAAATCCCTTCCCCTGACACTGAAACCCCTTCCCCATACACTGAAAATCATCCCCTCACACTGAAACCCTTTCCCCACACACTGAAACACATCCCGACACACTGAAACACCTTCCCCACACACTGAGACCCCTTCCGCAAAGACTGAAAATCCATCCCCACACACTGAAACCCTTTCCCCACACACTGAAACACCTTCCGCACACACTGAAACCCCTTCCGCACACACTGAAACACCTTCCCCACACTCTGAAATCCCTTCCCCACACACTGAAACTCCCTCCCCACACACTGAAGCCCCTTCCCCACACACAGAAACCCCTTCCGCACACAGTGAAACCCTTCCCCACACACTGAAACCCCTTCCCCACACACAGAAACACATCCCCACACACAGAAAAGCCTTCCCCACACACTGAAACACCTTCCCCAAACACTGACACACCTTCCCCACACACTGAAATCCCTTCCCCACACACTGAAACCCTTCCCCACACACTGAAACACCTTCCCCACACACTGAAACCCCTTCCCCACAAACTGAAACACCTTCCCCATACACTGAAACACCTTCCCCACACACTAAAACCCATTCCGCACACACTGAAACACATTCCCCACACACTGATACCCTTCCCCACACACTGAAACCACTTCCCCACACACTGAAACCCTTCCCCACACACTGAAACCCCTTCCCCACACACTGAAACACCTTCCCCACACACTGAAACCCTTCCCCACACACTGAAACCCTTCCCCACACACTGACACCGCTTCCCCACACACTGAAACTCCTTCCACACACACTGAAACACCTTCCCCACACACTGAAACCCCTTCCGCACACACTGAAACCCATCCCCACACACTGAAACCCCACACCCTCACACTGAAACCCCTTCCCCACACACTGAAACCCCTTACCCAAACACTGAAACACATCCCCACACACTGAAATACCTTCCCCTCACACTGAAACCCATTCCGCACACATTGTAACCCATACCCACACAGTGAAACCCATCCCCACAAACTGAAACCCCTTCCCCACACACTGAAACCACTTCCACACACACTGAAACCACTTCCCCACACACTGAAACACCTTCCCCACACACTGAAACCCTTCCCCACAGACTGAAACCCCTTCCGCACACGATGAAACACCTTCCCCACGCACTGAAAC
Organism: Heterodontus francisci; assembly: GCF_036365525.1. NCBI lineage: Eukaryota > Metazoa > Chordata > Chondrichthyes > Heterodontiformes > Heterodontidae > Heterodontus > Heterodontus francisci. The sequence goes on along the minus strand of NC_090378.1, from coordinate 132,374,370 downwards.
TCCTTCCACACACACTGAAACACCTTCCCCACACACTGAAACGCCTTCCCCACACACTGAAACCCCTTCCCCACACACTGAAACCACTTCCCCACACACTGAAACACCTTCCCCACACACTGAAACCCTTCCCCACACACTGAAACCCTTCCCCACACACTGAAACCGCTTCCCCACATACTGAAACCCCTTCCGCACACGATGAAACACCTTCCCCACGCACTGAAACTCCTTCCACACACACTGAAACACCTTCCCCACACACTGAAACCCCTTCCGCACAAACTGAAACCCAGCCCCACACACTGAAACCCCACACCCTCACACTGAAACCCCTTCCCCACACACTGAAACCCCTTACCCAAACACTGAAACACATCCCCACACACTGAAATACCTTCCCCACACACTGAAACCAATTCCGCACACATTGTAACCCATACCCACACACTGCAACCCATCCCCACCCACTGAAACCCCTCCCCACACACTGAAACCCCTTCCCGACACACTGAAACCACTTCCACACACACTGAAACACATCCCCACACACTGAAACATCTTCCCCACACACTAAAACCCATTCCGCACACACTGAAACTCAGCCCCACACACTGAAACCCATCCCCACACACTGAAACCCATCCCCACACACTGAAACACCTTCCCCACACACTGAAACACATCCACACACACTGAAACCACATCTCCACACACTGAAACCACTTCCGCACACACTGAAACACCTTCCCCACAAACTAAAACCCCTTCCCCAAACACTGAAACCCCTACCGCACAGACTGAAACCCCTTCCGCACACACTGAAACACCTTCCCCATCCACGGAAACACCTTCCCCACACACTGAAACCCCTTCAGCACACACTGAAACACCTTCCCCACACACTGAAGCCCTTCACCACACACTGAAACCCCTTCCCCACACACTGAAACACTTTCCCACACACTGAAACCCTTCCACACACACTGAACCGCTTCCCCACACACTGAAACCGCTTCCCCACATACTGAAACCCCTTCCGCACATGCTGAAACACCTTCCCCACACACTGAAACCCCTTCCATACACACTGAACCTCCTTCCACACACACTGAAACACCTTCCCCACACACTGAAACCCCTTCCGCACACACTGAAACCCATCCCCACACACTGAAACCCCACACCCTCACACTGAAGCCCTTCCCCACACACTGAAACCCCTTACCCAAACACGGAAACACATCCCCACACACTGAAATACCTTCCCCACACACTGAAACCCATTCCGCACACATTGTAACCCATACCCACACACTGAAATCCATCCCCACACACTGAAACCCCTCCCCACACACTGAAACCCCTTCCCGACACACTGAAACCACTTCCACACTCACTGAAACACATCCGCACACACTGAAACACCTTCCCCACACAGTGAAACCCCTTCTGCACACACTGAAACCCAGCCCCAAACACTGAAACCCATCCCCACACACTGAAACCCATCCCCACACACTGAAACAACTTCCCCAGACACTGAAACCTTTCCCCACAAAATGAAACAAATCCCCACACATTGAAACTCATCCCCACACACTCCAACCCCTTCCCTACACACTGAAACACCTTCCCCACACACTGAAACCCCTTCCCCACACACTGAAACCCCTTCCCCACATATTGAAACACCTTCCCCACACACTGAAACCCATTCTGCACACACTGAAACCCATCCCCACACACTGAAACCCCACACCCACTCACTGAAACCCCTACCCCACACACTGAAACCCCTTCCCCACACACTGAAACACATCCCCATCCACTGAAACACCTTCCCCACACACTGAAACCCCTTCTGCACAATTTGTAACCCATCCCCACACACTGAAACACATCCCCATACACTGAAATCCCTTCCCCTGACACTGAAACCCCTTCCCCATACACTGAAAATCATCCCCTCACACTGAAACCCTTTCCCCACACACTGAAACACATCCCGACACACTGAAACACCTTCCCCACACACTGAAACCCCTTCCGCAAAGACTGAAAATCCATCCCCACACACTGAAACCCTTTCCCCACACACTGAAACACCTTCCGCACACACTGAAACCCCTTCCGCACACACTGAAACACCTTCCCCACACTCTGAAATCCCTTCCCCACACACTGAAACTCCCTCCCCACACACTGAAGCCCCTTCCCCACACACAGAAACCCCTTCCGCACACAGTGAAACCCTTCCCCACACACTGAAACCCCTTCCCCACACACTGAAAACCCTTCCCCACACACAGAAACACATCCCCACACACAGAAAAGCCTTCCCCACACACTGAAACACCTTCCCCAAACACTGACACACCTTCCCCACACACTGAAATCCCTTCCCCACACACTGAAACCCTTCCCCACACACTGAAACACCTTCCCCACACACTGAAACCCCTTTCCCACAAACTGAAACACCTTCCCCATACACTGAAACACCTTCCCCACACACTGAAACCCATTCCGCACACACTGAAACACATTCCCCACACACTGATACCCTTCCCCACACACTGAAACCACTTCCCCACTCACTGAAACTCTTCCCCACACACTGAAACCCCTTCCCCACACACTGAAACACCTTCCCCACACACTGAAACCCTTCCCCACACACTGAAACCCTTCCCCACACACTGACACCGCTTCCCCACACACTGAAACTCCTTCCACACACACTGAAACACCTTCCCCACACACTGAAACCCCTTTCGCACACACTGAAACCCATCCCCACACACTGAAACCCCACACCCTCACACTGAAACCCCTTCCCCACACACTGAAACCCCTTACCCAAACACTGAAACACATCCCCACACACTGAAATACCTTCCCCTCACACTGAAACCCATTCCGCACACATTGTAACCCATACCCACACACTGAAACCCATCCCCACACACTGAAACCCCTTCCCCACACACTGAAACCACTTCCACACACACTGAAACCCTTCCACACACACTGAAACCGCTTCCCCACAGACTGAAACCCCTTCCGCACACGATGAAACACCTTCCCCACGCACTGAAACTCCTTCCACACACACTGAAACACCTTCCCCACACACTGAAACGCCTTCCCCACACACTGAAACCCCTTCCCCACACACTGAAACCACTTCCCCACACACTGAAACACCTTCCCCACACACTGAAACCCTTCCCCACACACTGAAACCCTTCCCCACACACTGAAACCGCTTCCCCACATACTGAAACCCCTTCCGCACACGATGAAACACCTTCCCCACGCACTGAAACTCCTTCCACACACACTGAAACACCTTTCCCACACACTGAAACCCCTTCTGCACAAACTGAAACCCAGCCCCACACACTGAAACCCCACACCCTCACACTGAAACCCCTTCCCCACACACTGAAACCCCTTACCCAAACACTGAAACACATCCCCACACACTGAAATACCTTCCCCACACACTGAAACCAATTCCGCACACATTGTAACCCATACCCACACACTGCAACCCATCCCCACCCACTGAAACCCCTCCCCACACACTGAAACCCCTTCCCGACACACTGAAACCACTTCCACACACACTGAAACACATCCCCACACACTGAAACATCTTCCCCACACACTAAAACCCCTTCCGCACACACTGAAACTCAGCCCCACACACTGAAACCCATCCCCACACACTGAAACCCATCCCCACACACTGAAACACCTTCCCCACACACTGAAACACATCCACACACACTGAAACCACATCTCCACACACTGAAACCCCTTCCGCACACACTGAAACACCTTCCCCACAAACTAAAACCCCTTCCCCAAACACTGAAACCCCTACCGCACAGACTGAAACCCCTTCCGCACACACTGAAACACCTTCCCCATCCACGGAAACCCCTTCCCCACACACTGAAACCCCTTCAGCACACACTGAAACACCTTCCCCACACACTGAAGCCCTTCACCACACACTGAAACCCCTTCCCCACACACTGAAACACTTTCCCACACACTGAAACCCTTCCCCACACACTGAAACGCTTCCCCACACACTGAAACCCCTTCCCCGCACACTGAAAACCCTTCCCCACACACAGAAACACATCCCCACACACAGAAAAGCCTTCCCCACACACTGAAACACCTTCCCCAAACACTGACACACCTTCCCCACACACTGAAATCCCTTCCCCACACACTGAAACCCTTCCCCACACACTGAAACACCTTCCCCACACACTGAAACCCCTTTCCCACAAACTGAAACACCTTCCCCATACACTGAAACACCTTCCCCACACACTGAAACCCATTCCGCACACACTGAAACACATTCCCCACACACTGATACCCTTCCCCACACACTGAAACCACTTCCCCACTCACTGAAACCCTTCCCCACACACTGAAACCCCTTCCCCACACACTGAAACACCTTCCCCACACACTGAAACCCTTCCCCACACACTGAAACCCTTCCCCACACACTGACACCGCTTCCCCACACACTGAAACTCCTTCCACACACACTGAAACACCTTCCCCACACACTGAAACCCCTTTCGCACACACTGAAACCCATCCCCACACACTGAAACCCCACACCCTCACACTGAAACCCCTTCCCCACACACTGAAACCCCTTACCCAAACACTGAAACACATCCCCACACACTGAAATACCTTCCCCTCACACTGAAACCCATTCCGCACACATTGTAACCCATACCCACACACTGAAACCCATCCCCACACACTGAAACCCCTTCCCCACACACTGAAACCACTTCCACACACACTGAAACCCTTCCACACACACTGAAACCGCTTCCCCACAGACTGAAACCCCTTCCGCACACGATGAAACACCTTCCCCACGCACTGAAACTCCTTCCACACACACTGAAACACCTTCCCCACACACTGAAACGCCTTCCCCACACACTGAAACCCCTTCCCCACACACTGAAACCACTTCCCCACACACTGAAACACCTTCCCCACACACTGAAACCCTTCCCCACACACTGAAACCCTTCCCCACACACTGAAACCGCTTCCCCACATACTGAAACCCCTTCCGCACACGATGAAACACCTACCCCACGCACTGAAACTCTTTCCACACACACTGAAACACCTTTCCCACACACTGAAACCCCTTCTGCACAAACTGAAACCCAGCCCCACACACTGAAACCCCACACCCTCACACTGAAACGCCTTCCCCACACACTGAAACCCCTTACCCAAACACTGAAACACATCCCCACACACTGAAATACCTTCCCCACACACTGAAACCAATTCCGCACACATTGTAACCCATACCCACACACTGCAACCCATCCCCACCCACTGAAACCCCTCCCCACACACTGAAACCCCTTCCCGACACACTGAAACCACTTCCACACACACTGAAACACATCCCCACACACTGAAACATCTTCCCCACACACTAAAACCCCTTCCGCACACACTGAAACTGAGCCCCACACACTGAAACCCATCCCCACACACTGAAACCCATCCCCACACACTGAAACACCTTCCCCACACACTGAAACACATCCACACACACTGAAACCACATCTCCACACACTGAAACCCCTTCCGCACACACTGAAACACCTTCCCCACAAACTAAAACCCCTTCCCCAAACACTGAAACCCCTACCGCACAGACTGAAACCCCTTCCGCACACACTGAAACACCTTCCCCATCCACGGAAACCCCTTCCCCACACACTGAAACCCCTTCAGCACACACTGAAACACCTTCCCCACACACTGAAGCCCTTCACCACACACTGAAACCCCTTCCCCACACACTGAAACACTTTCCCACACACTGAAACCCTTCCCCACACACTGAAACGCTTCCCCACACACTGAAACCGCTTCCCCACATACTGAAACCCCTTCCGCACATGCTGAAACACCTTCCCCACACACTGAAACCCCTTCCATACACACTGAACCTCCTTCCACACACACTGAAACACCTTCCCCACACACTGAAACCCCTTCCGCACACACTGAAACCCATCCCCACACACTGAAACCCCACACCCTCACACTGAAGCCCTTCCCCACACACTGAAACCCCTTACCCAAACACGGAAACACATCCCCACACACTGAAATACCTTCCCCACACACTGAAACCCATTCCGCACACATTGTAACCCATACCCACACACTGAAATCCATCCCCACACACTGAAACCCCTCCCCACACACTGAAACCCCTTCCCGACACACTGAAACCACTTCCACACTCACTGAAACACATCCGCACACACTGAAACACCTTCCCCACACAGTGAAACCCCTTCCGCACACACTGAAACCCAGCCCCAAACACTGAAACCCATCCCCACACACTGAAACCCATCCCCACACACTGAAACAACTTCCCCACACACTGAAACCTTTCCCCACAAAATGAAACAAATCCCCACACATTGAAACTCATCCCCACACACTCCAACCCCTTCCCTACACACTGAAACACCTTCCCCACACACTGAAACCCCTTCCCCACACACTGAAACCCCTTCCCCACATATTGAAACACCTTCCCCACACACTGAAACCCATTCTGCACACACTGAAACCCATCCCCACACACTGAAACCCCACACCCACTCACTGAAACCCCTACCCCACACACTGAAACCCCTTCCCCACACACTGAAACACATCCCCATCCACTGAAACACCTTCCCCACACACTGAAACCCCTTCTGCACAATTTGTAACCCATCCCCACACACTGAAACACATCCCCACACACTGAAATCCCTTCCCCTGACACTGAAACCCCTTCCCCACACACTGAAAATCATCCCCTCACACTGAAACCCTTTCCCCACACACTGAAACACATCCCGACACACTGAAACACCTTCCCCACAGACTGAAACCCCTTCCGCAAAGACTGAAAATCCATCCCCACACACTGAAACCCTTTCCCCACACACTGAAACACCTCCCGCACACACTGAAACACCTTCCCCACACTCTTAAATCCCTTCCCCACACACTGAAACTCCCTCCCCACACACTGAAGCCCCTTCCCCACACACAGAAACACCTTCCGCACACAGTGAAACCCTTCCCCACACACTGAAACCCCTTCCCCACACACTGAAAACCCTTCCCCACACACAGAAACACATCCCCACACACAGAAAAGCCTTCCCCACACACTGAAACACCTTCCCCAAACACTGACACACCTTCCCCACACACTGAAATCCCTTCCCCACACACTGAAACCCTTCCCCACACACTGAAACACCTTCCCCACACACTGAAACCCCTTCCCCACAAACTGAAACACCTTCCCCATACACTGAAACACCTTCCCCACACACTGAAACCCATTCTGCACACGCTGAAACACATTCCCCACACACTGATACCCTTCCCCACATACTGAAACCACTTCCCCACACACTGAAACCCTTCCCCACACATTGAAACCCCTTCCCCACACACTGAAACACCTTCCCCACACACTGAAACCCTTCCCCACACACTGAAACCCTTCCCCACACACTGACACCGCTTCCCCACACACTGAAACTCCTTCCACACACACTGAAACACCTTCCCCACACACTGAAACCCCTTCCGCACACACTGAAACCCATCCCCACACACTGAAACCCCACACCATCACACTGAAACCCCATCCCCACACACTGAAACCCCTTACCCAAACACTGAAGCACATCCCCACACACTGAAATACCTTCCCCTCACACTGAAACCCATTCCGCACACATTGTAACCCATACCCACACACTGAAACCCATCCCCACACACTGAAACCCCTTCCCCACACACTGAAACCACTTCCACACACACTGAAACCCTTCCACACACACTGAAACCGCTTCCCCACAGACTGAAACCCCTTCCGCACACGATGAAACACCTTCCCCACGCACTGAAACTCCTTCCACACACACTGAAACACCTTCCCCACAAACTGAAACGCCTTCCCCACACACTGAAACCCCTTCCCCACACACTGAAACCACTTCCCCACACACTGAAACACCTTCCCCACACACTGAAACCCTTCCCCACACACTGAAACCCTTCCCCACACACTGAAACCGCTTCCCCACATACTGAAACCCCTTCCGCACACGATGAAACACCTTCCCCACGCACTGAAACTCCTTCCACACACACTGAAACACCTTCCCCACACACTGAAACCCCTTCCGCACAAACTGAAACCCAGCCCCACACACTGAAACCCCACACCCTCACACTGATACCCCTTCCCCACACACTGAAACCCCTTACCCAAACACTGAAACACATCCCCACACACTGAAATACCTTCCCCACACACTGAAACCAATTCCGCACACATTGTAACCCATACCCACACACTGCAACCCATCCCCACCCACTGAAACCCCTCCCCACACACTGAAACCCCTTCCCAACACACTGAAACCACTTCCACACACACTGAAACACATCCCCACACACTGAAACATCTTCCCCACACACTAAAACCCCTTCCGCACACACTGAAACTCAGCCCCACACACTGAAACCCATCCCCACACACTGAAACCCATCCCCACACACTGAAACACCTTCCCCACACACTGAAACCCCTTCCCCACACACTGAAACCCCTTCTGCACAATTTGTAACCCATCCCCACACACTGAAACACATCCCCACACACTGAAATCCCTTCCCCTCACTCTGAAACCCTTCCCCACACACAGAAAACCCTTCCCCACTCACTGAAGAACATCCCCACAGACTGAAACCCCTTCCCAACACACTGAAAATCATCCCCACACACGGAAACCCTTTCCCCACACACTGAAACAGAACCCGACACACTGAAACAACTTCCCCACAGACTGAAACCCCTTCCGCAAACACTGAAAAACCTTCCCCACACACTGAAACCCTTTCCCCACACACGGAAACACCTTCCGCACACACTGAAACCCCTTCCGCACACACTGAAACACCTTCCCCACACACTGAAATGCCTTCCCCACACACTGAAACTCCTTCCCCACACACTGAAACCCCTTCGCCACGCACTGAAACCCCTTCCGCACACAGTGAAACCCTTCCCCACTCACTGAAACCCCTTCCGCACACAGTGAAACCCTTCCCCACACACTGAAATGCCTTCCGCACACACTGAAACCCCTTCGGCACACACTGAAACACCTTCCCCACACACTGAAATGCCTTCCCCACACACTGACACACATCCCCACACACTGAAACCCCTTCCCCACACACTGAAACACATCCCCACACACTCAAACCCCTTCCCCACACACTGAAACACCTTCCCCACACACTGAAATGCCTTCCCCACACACTGAAACTCCTTCCCCACACACTGAAACCCCTTCGCCACGCACTGAAACCCCTTCCGCACACAGTGAAACCCTTCCCCACTCACTGAAACCCCTTCCGCACACAGTGAAACCCTTCCCCACACACTGAAATGCCTTCCGCACACACTGAAACCCCTTCGGCACACACTGAAACACCTTCCCCACACACTGAAATGCCTTCCCCACACACTGACACACATCCCCACACACTGAAACCCCTTCCCCACACACTGAAACACATCCCCACACACTCAAACCCCTTCCCCACACACTGAAACACCTTCCCCACACACTGAAACCCCTTCCGCACACAGTGAAACCCCTCACCTCACAACGAAACCCCTTCCCCACACACTGAAACACATCCACACACACTGAAACCACATCTCCACACACTGAAACCCCTTCCGCACACACTGAAACACCTTCCCCACAAAATAAAACCCCTTCCCCAAACACTGAAACCCCTACCGCACAGACGGAAACCCCTTCCGCACACACTGAAACACCTTCCCCATCCACGGAAACCCCTTCCCCACACACTGAAACCCCTTCTGCACACACTGAAACACCTTCCCCACACACTGAAGCCCTTCACCACACACTGAAACCCCTTCCCCACACACTGAAACACCTTCCCCACACACTGAAACCCTTCCCCACACACTGAAACCCTTCCCCACACACTGAAACCGCTTCCCCACATACTGAAACCCCTTCCGCACACGCTGAAACACCTTCCCCACACACTGAAACCCCTTCCATACACACTGAACCTCCTTCCGCACACACTCAAACCCCTTCCACACACACAGAAACACCTTCCGCACACAGTGAAACCCTTCCCCACACACTGAAACCCCTTCCCCACACACTGAAAACCCTTCCCCACACACAGAAACACATCCCCACACACAGAAAAGCCTTCCCCACACACTGAAACACCTTCCCCAAACACTGACACACCTTCCCCACACACTGAAATCCCTTCCCCACACACTGAAACCCTTCCCCACACACTGAAACACCTTCCCCACACACTGAAACCCCTTCCCCACAAACTGAAACACCTTCCCCATACACTGAAACACCTTCCCCACACACTGAAACCCATTCTGCACACGCTGAAACACATTCCCCACACACTGATACCCTTCCCCACATACTGAAACCACTTCCCCACACACTGAAACCCTTCCCCACACACTGAAACCCCTTCCCCACACACTGAAACACCTTCCCCACACACTGAAACCCTTCCCCACACACTGAAACCCTTCCCCACACACTGACACCGCTTCCCCACACACTGAAACTCCTTCCACACACACTGAAACACCTTCCCCACACACTGAAACCCCTTCCGCACACACTGAAACCCATCCCCACACACTGAAACCCCACACCCTCACACTGAAACCCCATCCCCACACACTGAAACCCCTTACCCAAACACTGAAGCACATCCCCAAACACTGAAATACCTTCCCCTCACACTGAAACCCATTCCGCACACATTGTAACCCATACCCACACACTGAAACCCATCCCCACACACTGAAACCCCTTCCCCACACACTGAAACCACTTCCACACACACTGAAACCCTTCCACACACACTGAAACCGCTTCCCCACAGACTGAAACCCCTTCCGCACACGATGAAACACCTTCCCCACGCACTGAAACTCCTTCCACACACACTGAAACACCTTCCCCACAAACTGAAACGCCTTCCCCACACACTGAAACCCCTTCCCCACACACTGAAACCACTTCCCCACACACTGAAACACCTTCCCCACACACTGAAACCCTTCCCCACACACTGAAACCCTTCCCCACACACTGAAACCGCTTCCCCACATACTGAAACCCCTTCCGCACACGATGAAACACCTTCCCCACGCACTGAAACTCCTTCCACACACACTGAAACACCTTCCCCACACACTGAAACCCCTTCCGCACAAACTGAAACCCAGCCCCACACACTGAAACCCCACACCCTCACACTGAAACCCCTTCCCCACACACTGAAACCCCTTACCCAAACACTGAAACACATCCCCACACACTGAAATACCTTCCCCACACACTGAAACCAATTCCGCACACATTGTAACCCATACCCACACACTGCAACCCATCCCCACCCACTGAAACCCCTCCCCACACACTGAAACCCCTTCCCAACACACTGAAACCACTTCCACACACACTGAAACACATCCCCACACACTGAAACATCTTCCCCACACACTAAAACCCCTTCCGCACACACTGAAACTCAGCCCCACACACTGAAACCCATCCCCACACACTGAAACCCATCCCCACACACTGAAACACCTTCCCCACACACTGAAAACCCTTCTGCACACACTGAAACCCATCCCCACACACTGAAACCCCACACCCACACACTGAAACCCCTTCCCCACACACTGAAACCCCTTCTGCACAATTTGTAACCCATCCCCACACACTGAAACACATCCCCACACACTGAAATCCCTTCCCCTCACTCTGAAACCCTTCCCCACACACAGAAAACCCTTCCCCACTCACTGAAGAACATCCCCACAGACTGAAACCCCTTCCCAACACACTGAAAATCATCCCCACACACGGAAACCCTTTCCCCACACACTGAAACAGAACCCGACACACTGAAACAACTTCCCCACAGACTGAAACCCCTTCCGCAAACACTGAAAAACCTTCCCCACACACTGAAACCCTTTCCCCACACACGGAAACACCTTCCGCACACACTGAAACCCCTTCCGCACACACTGAAACACCTTCCCCACACACTGAAATGCCTTCCCCACACACTGAAACTCCTTCCCCACACACTGAAACCCCTTCGCCACGCACTGAAACCCCTTCCGCACACAGTGAAACCCTTCCCCACTCACTGAAACCCCTTCCGCACACAGTGAAACCCTTCCCCACACACTGAAATGCCTTCCGCACACACTGAAACCCCTTCGGCACACACTGAAACACCTTCCCCACACACTGAAATGCCTTCCCCACACACTGACACACATCCCCACACACTGAAACCCCTTCCCCACACACTGAAACACATCCCCACACACTCAAACCCCTTCCCCACACACTGAAACACCTTCCCCACACACTGAAATGCCTTCCCCACACACTGAAACTCCTTCCCCACACACTGAAACCCCTTCGCCACGCACTGAAACCCCTTCCGCACACAGTGAAACCCTTCCCCACTCACTGAAACCCCTTCCGCACACAGTGAAACCCTTCCCCACACACTGAAATGCCTTCCGCACACACTGAAACCCCTTCGGCACACACTGAAACACCTTCCCCACACACTGAAATGCCTTCCCCACACACTGACACACATCCCCACACACTGAAACCCCTTCCCCACACACTGAAACACATCCCCACACACTCAAACCCCTTCCCCACACACTGAAACACCTTCCCCACACACTGAAACCCCTTCCGCACACAGTGAAACCCCTCACCTCACAACGAAACCCCTTCCCCACACACTGAAACACATCCACACACACTGAAACCACATCTCCACACACTGAAACCCCTTCCGCACACACTGAAACACCTTCCCCACAAAATAAAACCCCTTCCCCAAACACTGAAACCCCTACCGCACAGACGGAAACCCCTTCCGCACACACTGAAACACCTTCCCCATCCACGGAAACCCCTTCCCCACACACTGAAACCCCTTCTGCACACACTGAAACACCTTCCCCACACACTGAAGCCCTTCACCACACACTGAAACCCCTTCCCCACACACTGAAACACCTTCCCCACACACTGAAACCCTTCCCCACACACTGAAACCCTTCCCCACACACTGAAACCGCTTCCCCACATACTGAAACCCCTTCCGCACACGCTGAAACACCTTCCCCACACACTGAAACCCCTTCCATACACACTGAACCTCCTTCCGCACACACTGAAACCCCTTCCACACACACAGAAACACCTTCCGCACACAGTGAAACCCTTCCCCACACACTGAAACCCCTTCCCCACACACTGAAAACCCTTCCCCACACACAGAAACACATCCCCACACACAGAAAAGCCTTCCCCACACACTGAAACACCTTCCCCAAACACTGACACACCTTCCCCACACACTGAAATCCCTTCCCCACACACTGAAACCCTTCCCCACACACTGAAACACCTTCCCCACACACTGAAACCCCTTCCCCACAAACTGAAACACCTTCCCCATACACTGAAACACCTTCCCCACACACTGAAACCCATTCTGCACACGCTGAAACACATTCCCCACACACTGATACCCTTCCCCATATACTGAAACCACTTCCCCACACACTGAAACCCTTCCCCACACACTGAAACCCCTTCCCCACACACTGAAACACATTCCCCACACACTGAAACCCTTCCCCACACACTGAAACCCTTCCCCACACACTGACACCGCTTCCCCACACACTGAAACTCCTTCCACACACACTGAAACACCTTCCCCACACACTGAAACCCCTTCCGCACACACTGAAACCCATCCCCACACACTGAAACCCCACACCCACACACTGAAATACCCTCCCCTCACACTGAAACCCATTCCGCACACATTGTAACCCATACCCACACACTGAAACCCATCCCCACACACTGAAACCCCTTCCCCACACACTGAAACCACTTCCACACACACTGAAACCCTTCCACACACACTGAAACCGCTTCCCCACAGACTGAAACCCCTTCCGCACACGATGAAACACCTTCCCCACGCACTGAAACTCCTTCCACACACACTGAAACACCTTCCCCACAAACTGAAACCCCTTCCCCACACACTGAAACCACTTCCCCACACACTGAAACACCTTCCCCACACACTGAAACCCTTCCCCACACACTGAAACCCTTCCCCACACACTGAAACCGCTTCCCCACATACTGAAACCCCTTCCGCACACGATGAAACACCTTCCCCACGCACTGAAACTCCTTCCACACACACTGAAACACCTTCCCCACACACTGAAACCCCTTCCGCACAAACTGAAACCCAGCCCCACACACTGAAACCCCACACCCTCACACTGAAACCCCTTCCCCACACACTGAAACCCCTTACCCAAACACTGAAACACATCCCCACACACTGAAATACCTTCCCCACACACTGAAACCAATTCCGCACACATTGTAACCCATACCCACACACTGCAACCCATCCCCACCCACTGAAACCCCTCCCCACACACTGAAACCCCTTCCCAACACACTGAAACCACTTCCACACACACTGAACCTCCTTCCGCACACACTGAAACCCCTTCCACACACACTGAAACACCTTCCCCACACACTGAAAGCCCTTCCCCACTCACTGAAGCACATCCCCACACACTGAAACCCCTTCTCCACACACTGAAAATCATCCCCACACAATGAAACCCTTTCCCCACACACTGAAACACATCCCCACACACTGAAACACCTTCCCCACAGACTGAAACCCCTTCTGCACACACTGAAACACCATCCCCAGACACTGAAACCCCTTCCCACACACTGAAACCCCTTCCGCACACACTGAAACCCCTTCCACACACACTGAAACACATTCCCCACACACTGAAACCCCTTCCACACACACTGAAACACCTTCCCCACACACTGAAACCCCTTCCGCACACACTGAAACACCTTCCCGACACACTGAAACGACTTCCCCACACTCTGAAACCCCTTCCGCTCACAGTGAAGCCCTTCCCCACAGACTGAAACCCCTTCCCCACACACTGAAACCCCTTCCCCACACGCTGAAACACATCCCCACACACTGAAACGCCTTCCCCACACACTGAATCCTCTTCCCCACACACAGAAAGCCCTTACTCCCACACTGAAACCCTTCCCCACACTCTGAAACCCCTTCCCCACACACTGAAACACCTTCCGCACACACTGAAACCCCATCCACACACACTGAAATACCTTCCCCACACACTGATACACCATCCCCACACACTGAAATCCCTTCCCCACACACTGAAACCCTTTCCCACAATCTGATACCCCTTCCCCACACACTGAAACAACTTCCTCACACAATGAAACCCCTGCCCCACACAATGAAACCCCTTCACCACACACTGAAACACCTTCCCCACACACAGAAACACCTTCCGCACACACTGAAACACATCCCCACACTCTGAAACCCCAGCCGCACACACTGAAACCCCTTCCCCACACACTGAAATCCCTTCCGCACGCAATGAAACACCTTCCCCACACACTGAAACCCCTTCCCCACACAGTGAAAACCCTTCCACACACACTGTAACACCTTCCCCACACACTGAAACCCCTTCCGCACACACTGAAACCCATCCCCACACACTGAAACCCCAACCCCACGCACTGAAACCCCTTCCCCACACACTGAAACCCCTTCCCCACTCACTGAAACACATCCCCATACACTGAAACACCTTCCCCACACACTGAAACCCCTTCTGCACACATTGTAACCCATCCCCACACACTGAAACCCATCCCCACACACTGAAACCCCTTCCCCTCACTCTGAACCCCTTCCCCACACACTGAAATCCCTTACCCAAACACTGAAACACATCCCCACACACTGAAATATCTTCCCCACACACTGAAACCCATTCCGCACACATTGTAACCCATACCCACACACTGACACCCATCCCCACACACTGAAACCCCTCCCCACACACAGAAAGCCCTTACTCCCACACTGAAACCCTTCCCCACACTCTGAAATCCCTTCCCCACACACTGAAACACCTTCCCCACACACTGAAACCCCTTCCCCACACACTGAAACTCCTTCCACGCACACTGAAACACCTTCCCCGCACACTGAAACCCCTTCCGCACAAACTGAAACCCATCCCCACACACTGAAAACCCACATCCTCACACTGAAACCCCTTCCCCACTCACTGAAACCCCTTACACAAACACTGAAACACATCCCCACACACTGAAATACCTTCCCCACACACTGAAACCAATTCCGCACACATTGTAACCCATACCCACACACTGCAACCCATCCCCACCCACTGAAACCCCTCCCCACACACTGAAACCCCTTCCCGACACACTGAAACCACTTCCACACACATTGAAACACATCCCCACACACTGAAACACCTTCCCCACACACTAAAACCCCTTCCGCACACACTGAAACACCAGCCCCACACACTGAAACCCATCCCCACACACTGAAACCCATCCCCATACACTGAAAAATCTTCCCCCCACACTGAAATCGCTTCCCCACACAATGAAACCCTTCCCCACACTCCTAAACCCCTTCCCCACACACTGAAACACCTTCCCCACACACTGAAACCCCCTCTCCACACACTGAAACCCCTTCCCCACTCACTGAAACATCTTCCCCACACACTGAAACCCCTTCCGCACACACTGAAACACATTCCGCACACATTGTAACCCATCACCACACACTGAAACCCATCCCCACACACTGAAACCCATCCCCACAAACTGAAACACCTTCCCCACTCACTGAAACCCATTCCGCACACATTGTAACCCATCCCCACACACTGAAACCCATCCGCACACACTGAAACCCATCCCGACACACTGAAACACCTTCCCCACTCACTGAAACCCTTCCCCACAAAATGAAACACATCCCCACAAATTGAAACTCATCCCCACACACAGAAACACCTTCCCCACACACCGAAACCCCTGCCCTACACACAGAAACACATTCCCCTCACACGGAAACACGTTCCCCAACACACTGAAACCCCTTCCCCACACATTGAAACCTCATCCCCACTCACTGAAACACCTTCCCCACACACTGAAACCCCTTCCGCACACACTGAAACCCATCCCCACACACTGAAACCCCACCCCCACACACTGAAACCCCTTCCCCACACACTGAAACCCCTTCCCCACACACTGAAACACATCCCCAGACACTGAAACCCCTTCCCCACACACTGGAACCCCTTCTGCACGCATTGTAACCCATCCGCACACACTGAAACCCATCCCCACACACTGAAACCCCATCCCCTCTCTCTGAAACCCTTCCCCACACAATGAAACCCTTCCCCACACTCCTAAACCCCTTCCCCACACACTGAAACACCTTCCCCACACACTGAAACCCCCTCTCCACACACTGAAACCCCTTCCCCACTCACTGAAACATCTTCCCCACACACTGAAACCCCTTCCGCACACACTGAAACACATTCCGCACACATTGTAACCCATCACCACACACTGAAACCCATCCCCAAACACTTAAACCCATCCCCACACACTGAAACACCTTCCTCACACAATGAAACCCCTTCCCCACACACTGAAACCCCTTCAGCACACACTGAAACAACTTCCCCACACACTGAAACCCCTTCCTCACACACTGAAACACATCCCCACACACTGAAACCCCACACCCTTACACTGAAACCCCTTCCCCACACACTGAAATCCCTTACCCAAACACTGAAACACATCCCCACACACTGAAATATCTTCCCCACACACTGAAACCCATTCCGCACACATTGTAACCCATACCCACACACTGACACCCATCCCCACACACTGAAACCCCTCCCCACACACAGAAAGCCCTTACTCCCACACTGAAACCCTTCCCCACACTCTGAAATCCCTTCCCCACACACTGAAACACCTTCCCCACACACTGAAACCCCTTCCCCACACACTGAAACTCCTTCCACGCACACTGAAACACCTTCCCCGCACACTGAAACCCCTTCCGCACAAACTGAAACCCATCCCCACACACTGAAACCCCACATCCTCACACTGAAACACCTTCCCCACTCACTGAAACCCCTTACACAAACACTGAAACACATCCCCACACACTGAAATACCTTCCCCACACACTGAAACCAATTCCGCACACATTGTAACCCATACCCACACACTGCAACCCATCCCCACCCACTGAAACCCCTCCCCACACACTGAAACCCCTTCCCGACACACTGAAACCACTTCCACACACTGAAACACATCCCCACACACTGAAACACCTTCCCCACACACTAAAACCCCTTCCGCACACACTGAAACACCAGCCCCACACACTGAAACCCATCCCCACACACTGAAACCCATCCCCACACACTGAAAAATCTTCCCCCCACACTGAAATCCCTTCCCCACACAATGAAACACTTCCCCACACTCCTAAACCCCTTCCCCATACACTGAAACACCTTCCCCACACACTGAAACCCCCTCTCCACACACTGAAACCCCTTCCCCACTCACTGAAACATCTTCCCCACACACTGAAACCCCTTCCGCACACACTGAAACACATTCCGCACACATTGTAACCCATCACCACACACTGAAACCCATCCCCACACACTGAAACCCATCCCCACAAACTGAAACACCTTCCCCACTCACTGAAACCCATTCCGCACACATTGTAACCCATCCCCACACACTGAAACCCATCCCCACACACTGAAACCCATCCCGACACACTGAAACACCTTCCCCACTCACTGAAACCCTTCCCCACAAAATGAAACACATCCCCACAAATTGAAACTCATCCCCACACACAGAAACACCTTCCCCACACACCGAAACCCCTGCGCTACACACAGAAACACATTCCCCTCACACTGAAACACCTTCCCCAACACACTGAAACCCCTTCCCCACACATTGAAACCTCATCCCCACTCACTGAAACACCTTCCCCACACACTGAAACCCCTTCCGCACACACTGAAACCCATCCCCACACACTGAAACCCCACCCCCACACACTGAAACCCCTTCCCCACACACTGAAACCCCTTCCCCATACACTGAAACACATCCCCAGACACTGAAACCCCTTCCCCACACACTGAAACCCCTTCTGCACGCATTTTAACCCATCCGCACACACTGAAACCCATCCCCACACACTGAAACCCCATCCCCTCTCTCTGAAACCCTTCCCCACACTCCTAAACCCCTTCCCCACACACTGAAACACCTTCCCCACACACTGAAACCCCCTCTCCACACACTGAAACCCCTTCCCCACTCACTGAAACATCTTCCCCACACACTGAAACCACTTCTGCACACACTGAAACACATTCCGCACACCTTGTAACCCATCACCACACACTGAAACCCATCCCCAAACACTGAAACCCATCCCCACACACTGAAACACCTTCCTCACACAATGAAACCCCTTCCCCACACACTGAAACCCCTTCAGCACACACTGAAACAACTTCCCCACACACTGAAACCCCTTCCGCACACACTGAAACACATCCCCACACACTGAAACCCCACACCCTTACACTGAAACCCCTTCCCCACACACTGAAATCCCTTACCCAAACACTGAAACACATCCCCACACACTGAAATATCTTCCCCACACACTGAAACCCATTCCGCACACATTGTAACCCATACCCACACACTGACACCCATCCCCACACACTGAAACCCCTCCCCACACACAGAAAGCCCTTACTCCCACACTGAAACCCTTCCCCACACTCTGAAATCCCTTCCCCACACACTGAAACACCTTCCCCACACACTGAAACCCCTTCCCCACACACTGAAACTCCTTCCACGCACACTGAAACACCTTCCCCGCACACTGAAACCCCTTCCGCACAAACTGAAACCCATCCCCACACACTGAAACCCCACATCCTCACACTGAAACCCCTTCCCCACTCACTGAAACCCCTTACACAAACACTGAAACACATCCCCACACACTGAAATACCTTCCCCACACACTGAAACCAATTCCGCACACATTGTAACCCATACCCACACACTGCAACCCATCCCCACCCACTGAAACCCCTCCCCACACACTGAAACCCCTTCCCGACACACTGAAACCACTTCCACACACACTGAAGCACATCCCCACACACTGAAACACCTTCCCCACACACTAAAACCCCTTCCGCACACACTGAAACACCAGCCCCACACACTGAAACCCATCCCCACACACTGAAACCCATCCCCACACACTGAAAAATCTTCCCCCCACACTGAAATCCCTTCCCCACACAATGAAACCCTTCCCCACACTCCTAAACCCCTTCCCCACACACTGAAACACCTTCCCCACACACTGAAACCCCCTCTCCACACACTGAAACCCCTTCCCCACTCACTGAAACATCTTCCCCACACACTGAAACCCCTTCCGCACACACTGAAACACATTCCGCACACATTGTAACCCATCACCACACACTGAAACCCATCCCCACACACTGAAACCCATCCCCACAAACTGAAACACCTTCCCCACTCACTGAAACCCATTCCGCACACATTGTAACCCATCCCCACACACTGAAACCCATCCCCACACACTGAAACCCATCCCGACACACTGAAACACCTTCCCCACTCACTGAAACCCTTCCCCACAAAATGAAACACATCCCCACAAATTGAAACTCATCCCCACACACAGAAACACCTTCCCCACACACCGAAACCCCTGCCCTACACACAGAAACACATTCCCCTCACACTGAAACACCTTCCCCAACACACTGAAACCCCTTCCCCACACATTGAAACCTCATCCGCACTCACTGAAACACCTTCCCCACACACTGAAACCCCTTCCGCACACACTGAAACCCATCCCCACACACTGAAACCCCACCCCCACACACTGAAACCCCTTCCCCACACACTGAAACCCCTTCCCCACACACTGAAACCCCTTCCCCACTCACTGAAACACATCCCCATACACTGAAACACCTTCCCCACACACTGAAACCCCTTCTGCACACATTGTAACCCATCCCCACACACTGAAACCCATCCCCACACACTGAAACCCCTTCCCCTCACTCTGAAACCCTTCCCCACACAATGAAAACCCTTCCCCACTCACTGAAGCACATCCCCACACACAGAAACCCCTTCCCCACACACTGAAAATCATCCCCACACTCTGAAACCCTTTCGCCACACACTGAAACCCCTTCCACACACACTGAAACACCTTCCCCACACACTGAAACCCCTTCCCCACACACTGAAACCCATCCCCACACACTGAAACCCCACACCCTCTCACTGAAACCCCTTCCCCACACACTGAAATCCCTTACCCAAACACTGAAACACATCCCCACACACAGAAATATCTTCCCCACACACTGAAACCCATTCCGCACACATTGTAACCAATACCCACACACTGAAACCCCACACCCTCACACTGAAACCCCTTCCCCACACACTGAAATCCCTTACCCAAACACTGAAACACATCCCCACACACTGAAATATATTCCCCACACACTGAAACCCACTCCGCACATATTGTAACCCATACCCACACACTGAAACCCATCCCCACACACTGAAACCCCTCCCCACACACAGAAAGCCCTTACTCCCACACTGAAACCCTTCCCCACACTCTGAAATCCCTTCCCCACACACTGAAACACCTTCCCCACACACTGAAACCCCTTCCCCACACACTGAAACCCTTTCCCACAATCTGATACCCCTTCCCGACACACTGAAACCACTTCCACACACTGAAACACATCCCCACACACTGAAACACCTTCCCCACACACTAAAACCCCTTCCGCACACACTGAAACACCAGCCCCACACACTGAAACCCATCCCCACACACTGAAACCCATCCCCACACACTGAAAAATCTTCCCCCCACACTGAAATCCCTTCCCCACACAATGAAACCCTTCCCCACACTCCTAAACCCCTTCCCCATACACTGAAACACCTTCCCCACACACTGAAACCCCCTCTCCACACACTGAAACCCCTTCCCCACTCACTGAAACATCTTCCCCACACACTGAAACCCCTTCCGCACACACTGAAACACATTCCGCACACATTGTAACCCATCACCACACACTGAAACCCATCCCCACACACTGAAACCCATCCCCACAAACTGAAACACCTTCCCCACTCACTGAAACCCATTCCGCACACATTGTAACCCATCCCCACACACTGAAACCCATCCCCACACACTGAAACCCATCCCGACACACTGAAACACCTTCCCCACTCACTGAAACCCTTCCCCACAAAATGAAACACATCCCCACAAATTGAAACTCATCCCCACACACAGAAACACCTTCCCCACACACCGAAACCCCTGCGCTACACACAGAAACACATTCCCCTCACACTGAAACACCTTCCCCAACACACTGAAACCCCTTCCCCACACATTGAAACCTCATCCCCACTCACTGAAACACCTTCCCCACACACTGAAACCCCTTCCGCACAAACTGAAACCCATCCCCACACACTGAAACCCCACCCCCACACACTGAAACCCCTTCCCCACACACTGAAACCCCTTCCCCACACACTGAAACACATCCCCAGACACTGAAACCCCTTCCCCACACACTGAAACCCCTTCTGCACGCATTGTAACCCATCCGCACACACTGAAACCCATCCCCACACACTGAAACCCCATCCCCTCTCTCTGAAACCCTTCCCCACACTCCTAAACCCCTTCCCCACACACTGAAACACCTTCCCCACACACTGAAACCCCCTCTCCACACACTGAAACCCCTTCCCCACTCACTGAAACATCTTCCCCACACACTGAAACCACTTCCGCACACACTGAAACACATTCCGCACACATTGTAACCCATCACCACACACTGAAACCCATCCCCAAACACTGAAACCCATCCCCACACACTGAAACACCTTCCTCACACAATGAAACCCCTTCCCCACACACTGAAACCCCTTCAGCACACACTGAAACAACTTCCCCACACACTGAAACCCCTTCCGCACACACTGAAACACATCCCCACACACTGAAACCCCACACCCTTACACTGAAACCCCTTCCCCACACACTGAAATCCCTTACCCAAACACTGAAACACATCCCCACACACTGAAATATCTTCCCCACACACTGAAACCCATTCCGCACACATTGTAACCCATACCCACACACTGACACCCATCCCCACACACTGAAACCCCTCCCCACACACAGAAAGCCCTTACTCCCACACTGAAACCCTTCCCCACACTCTGAAATCCCTTCCCCACACACTGAAACACCTTCCCCACACACTGAAACCCCTTCCCCACACACTGAAACTCCTTCCACGCACACTGAAACACCTTCCCCGCACACTGAAACCCCTTCCGCACAAACTGAAACCCATCCCCACACACTGAAACCCCACATCCTCTCACTGAAACCCCTTCCCCACTCACTGAAACCCCTTACACAAACACTGAAACACATCCCCACACACTGAAATACCTTCCCCACACACTGAAACCAATTCCGCACACATTGTAACCCATACCCACACACTGCAACCCATCCGCACCCACTGAAACCCCTCCCCACACACTGAAACCCCTTCCCGACACACTGAAACCACTTCCACACACACTGAAGCACATCCCCACACACTGAAACACCTTCCCCACACACTAAAACCCCTTCCGCACACACTGAAACACCAGCCCCACACACTGAAACCCATCCCCACACACTGAAACCCATCCCCACACACTGAAAAATCTTCCCCCCACACTGAAATCCCTTCCCCACACAATGAAACCCTTCCCCACACTCCTAAACCCCTTCCCCACACACTGAAACACCTTCCCCACACACTGAAACCCCCTCTCCACACACTGAAACCCCTTCCCCACTCACTGAAACATCTTCCCCACACACTGAAACCCCTTCCGCACACACTGAAACACATTCCGCACACATTGTAACCCATCACCACACACTGAAACCCATCCCCACACACTGAAACCCATCCCCACAAACTGAAACACCTTCCCCACTCACTGAAACCCATTCCGCACACATTGTAACCCATCCCCACACACTGAAACCCATCCCCACACACTGAAACCCATCCCGACACACTGAAACACCTTCCCCACTCACTGAAACCCTTCCCCACAAAATGAAACACATCCCCACAAATTGAAACTCATCCCCACACACAGAAACACCTTCCCCACACACCGAAACCCCTGCCCTACACACAGAAACACATTCCCCTCACACTGAAACACCTTCCCCAACACACTGAAACCCCTTCCCCACACATTGAAACCTCATCCGCACTCACTGAAACACCTTCCCCACACACTGAAACCCCTTCCGCACACACTGAAACCCATCCCCACACACTGAAACCCCACCCCCACACACTGAAACCCCTTCCCCACACACTGAAACCCCTTCCCCACACACTGAAACACATCCCCAGACACTGAAACCCCTTCCCCACACACTGAAACCCCTTCTGCACGCATTGTAACCCATCCGCACACACTGAAACCCATCCCCACACACTGAAACCCCATTCCCTCTCTCTGAAACCCTTCCCCACACAATGAAACCCTTCCCCACACTCCTAAACCCCTTCCCCACACACTGAAACACCTTCCCCACACACTGAAACCCCCTCTCCACACACTGAAACCCCTTCCCCACTCACTGAAACATCTTCCCCACACACTGAAACCCCTTCCGCACACACTGAAACACAATCCGCACACATTGTAACCCATCACCACACACTGAAACCCATCCCCAAACACTGAAACACATCCCCACAAACTGAAACACCTTCCCCACTCACTGAAACCCATTCCGCACACATTGTAACCCATCCCCACACACTGAAACCCATCCCCACACACTGAAACCCATCCCGACACACTGAAACCCCTTCCCCACACATTGAAACCTCATCCGCACTCACTGAAACACCTTCCCCACACACTGAAACCCCTTCCGCACACACTGAAACCCATCCCCACACACTGAAACCCCACCCCCACACACTGAAACCCCTTTCCCACACACTGAAACCCCTTCCCCACACACTGAAACACATCCCCAGACACTGAAACCCCTTCCCCACACACTGAAACCCCTTCTGCACGCATTGTAACCCATCCGCACACACTGAAACCCATCCCCAAACACTGAAACCCCATTCCCTCTCTCTGAAACCCTTCCCCACACAATGAAACCCTTCCCCACACAATGAAACCCTTCCCCACACTCCTAAACCCCTTCCCCACACACTGAAACACCTTCCCCACATACTGAAACCCCCTCTCCACACACTGAAACCCCTTCCCCACTCACTGAAACATCTTCCCCACACACTGAAACCCCTTCCGCACACACTGAAACACATTCCGCACACATTGTAACCCATCACCACACACTGAAACCCATCCCCAAACACTGAAACACATCCCCACAAACTGAAACACCTTCCCCACTCACTGAAACCCATTCCGCACACATTGTAACCCATCCCCACACACTGAAACCCATCCCCACACACTGAAACCCATCCCGACACACTGAAACACCTTCCCCACTCACTGAAACCCTTCCCCACAAAATGAAACACATCCCCACAAATTGAAACTCATCCCCACACACAGAAACAACTTCCCCACACACCGAAACCCCTGCCCTACACACTGAAACACCTTCCCCACACACTGAAACCCCTTCCCCACACAGTGAAAACCCTTCCACACACACTGTAACACCTTCCCCACACACTGAAACCCCTTCCGCACACACTGAAACCCATCCCCACACACTGAAACCCCAACCCCACGCACTGAAACCCCTTCCCCACACACTGAAACCCCTTCCCCACTCACTGAAACACATCCCCATACACTGAAACACCTTCCCCACACACTGAAACCCCTTCTGCACACATTGTAACCCATCCCCACACACTGAAACCCATCCCCACACACTGAAACCCCTTCCCCTCACTCTGAAACCCTTCCCCACACAATGAAAACCCTTCCCCACTCACTGAAGCACATCCCCACACACAGAAAACCCTTCCCCACACACTGAAAATCATCCCCACACTCTGAAACCCTTTCCCCACACACTGAAACCCCTTCCACACACACTGAAACACCTTCCCCACACACTGAAACCAATTCCGCACACATTGTAACCCATACCCACACACTGCAACCCATCCCCACCCACTGAAACCCCTCCCCACACACTGAAACCCCTTCCCGACACAATGAAACCACTTCCACACACACTGAAGCACATCCCCACACACTGAAACACCTTCCCCACACACTAAAACCCCTTCCGCAAACACTGAAATACCAGCCCCACACACTGAAACCCATCCCCACACACTGAAACCCATCCCCACACACTGAAAAATCTTCCCCCCACACTGAAATCCCTTCCCCACACAATGAAACCCTTCCCCACACTCCTAAACCCCTTCCCCACACACTGAAACACCTTCCCCACACACTGAAACCCCCTCTCCACACACTGAAACCCCTTCCCCACTCACTGAAACATCTTCCCCACACACTGAAACCCCTTCCGCACACACTGAAACACATTCCGCACACATTGTAACCCATCACCACACACTGAAACCCATCCCCACACACTGAAACCCATCCCCACAAACTGAAACACCTTCCGCACTCACTGAAACCCATTCCGCACACATTGTAACCCATCCCCACACACTGAAACCCATCCCCACACACTGAAACCCATCCCGACACACTGAAACACCTTCCCCACTCACTGAAACCCTTCCCCACACACTGAAACCCATCCCCACACACTGAAACCCATCCCCACAAACTGAAACACCTTCCGCACTCACTGAAACCCATTCCGCACACATTGTAACCCATCCCCACACACTGAAACCCATCCCCACACACTGAAACCCATCCCCACAAACTGAAACACCTTCCCCACTCACTGAAACCCATTCCGCACACATTGTAACCCATCCCCACACACTGAAACCCATCCCCACACACTGAAACCCATCCCGACACACTGAAACCCCTTCCCCACACATTGAAACCTCATCCGCACTCACTGAAACACCTTCCCCACACACTGAAACCCCTTCCGCACACACTGAAACCCATCCCCACACACTGAAACCCCACCCCCACACACTGAAACCCCTTTCCCACACACTGAAACCCCTTCCCCACACACTGAAACACATCCCCAGACACTGAAACCCCTTCCCCACACACTGAAACCCCTTCTGCACGCATTGTAACCCATCCGCACACACTGAAACCCATCCCCACACACTGAAACCCCATTCCCTCTCTCTGAAACCCTTCCCCACACAATGAAACCCTTCCCCACACAATGAAACCCTTCCCCACACTCCTAAACCCCTTCCCCACACACTGAAACACCTTCCCCACATACTGAAACCCCCTCTCCACACACTGAAACCCCTTCCCCACTCACTGAAACATCTTCCCCACACACTGAAACCCCTTCCGCACACACTGAAACACATTCCGCACACATTGTAACCCATCACCACACACTGAAACCCATCCCCAAACACTGAAACACATCCCCACAAACTGAAACACCTTCCCCACTCACTGAAACCCATTCCGCACACATTGTAACCCATCCCCACACACTGAAACCCATCCCCACACACTGAAACCCATCCCGACACACTGAAACACCTTCCCCACTCACTGAAACCCTTCCCCACAAAATGAAACACATCCCCACAAATTGAAACTCATCCCCACACACAGAAACAACTTCCCCACACACCGAAACCCCTGCCCTACACACTGAAACACCTTCCCCACACACTGAAACCCCTTCCCCACACAGTGAAAACCCTTCCACACACACTGTAACACCTTCCCCACACACTGAAACCCCTTCCGCACACACTGAAACCCATCCCCACACACTGAAACCCCAACCCCACGCACTGAAACCCCTTCCCCACACACTGAAACCCCTTCCCCACTCACTGAAACACATCCCCATACACTGAAACACCTTCCCCACACACTGAAACCCCTTCTGCACACATTGTAACCCATCCCCACACACTGAAACCCATCCCCACACACTGAAACCCCTTCCCCTCACTCTGAAACCCTTCCCCACACAATGAAAACCCTTCCCCACTCACTGAAGCACATCCCCACACACAGAAAACCCTTCCCCACACACTGAAAATCATCCCCACACTCTGAAACCCTTTCCCCACACACTGAAACCCCTTCCACACACACTGAAACACCTTCCCCACACACTGAAACCAATTCCGCACACATTGTAACCCATACCCACACACTGCAACCCATCCCCACCCACTGAAACCCCTCCCCACACACTGAAACCCCTTCCCGACACACTGAAACCACTTCCACACACACTGAAGCACATCCCCACACACTGAAACACCTTCCCCACACACTAAAACCCCTTCCGCAAACACTGAAACACCAGCCCCACACACTGAAACCCATCCCCACACACTGAAACCCATCCCCACACACTGAAAAATCTTCCCCCCACACTGAAATCCCTTCCCCACACAATGAAACCCTTCCCCACACTCCTAAACCCCTTCCCCACACACTGAAACACCTTCCCCACACACTGAAACCCCCTCTCCACACACTGAAACCCCTTCCCCACTCACTGAAACATCTTCCCCACACACTGAAACCCCTTCCGCACACACTGAAACACATTCCGCACACATTGTAACCCATCACCACACACTGAAACCCATCCCCACACACTGAAACCCATCCCCACAAACTGAAACACCTTCCGCACTCACTGAAACCCATTCCGCACACATTGTAACCCATCCCCACACACTGAAACCCATCCCCACACACTGAAACCCATCCCGACACACTGAAACACCTTCCCCACTCACTGAAACCCTTCCCCACAAAATGAAACACATCCCCACAAATTGAAACTCATCCCCACACACAGAAACACCTTCCCCACACACCGAAACCCCTGCCCTACACACAGAAACACATTCCCCTCACACTGAAACACCTTCCCCAACACACTGAAACCCCTTCCCCACACATTGAAACCTCATCCGCACTCACTGAAACACCTTCCCCACACACTGAAACCCCTTCCGCACACACTGAAACCCATCCCCACACACTGAAACCCCACCCCCACACACTGAAACCCCTTCCCCACACACTGAAACCCCTTCCCCACACACTGAAACACATCCCCAGACACTGAAACCCCTTCCCCACACACTGAAACCCCTTCTGCACGCATTGTAACCCATCCGCACACACTGAAACCCATCCCCACACACTGAAACCCCAT
Source organism: Heterodontus francisci (assembly GCF_036365525.1). Taxonomy (NCBI): domain Eukaryota; kingdom Metazoa; phylum Chordata; class Chondrichthyes; order Heterodontiformes; family Heterodontidae; genus Heterodontus; species Heterodontus francisci. The sequence goes on along the minus strand of NC_090378.1, from coordinate 132,344,535 downwards.
TCCCTCTCTCTGAAACCCTTCCCCACACAATGAAACCCTTCCCCACACTCCTAAACCCCTTCCCCACACACTGAAACACCTTCCCCACACACTGAAACCCCCTCTCCACACACTGAAACCCCTTCCCCACTCACTGAAACATCTTCCCCACACACTGAAACCCCTTCCGCACACACTGAAACACATTCCGCACACATTGTAACCCATCACCACACACTGAAACCCATCCCCAAACACTGAAACACATCCCCACAAACTGAAACACCTTCCCCACTCACTGAAACCCATTCCGCACACATTGTAACCCATCCCCACACACTGAAACCCATCCCCACACACTGAAACCCATCCCGACACACTGAAACACCTTCCCCACTCACTGAAACCCTTCCCCACAAAATGAAACACATCCCCACAAATGGAAACTCATCCCCACACACAGAAACAACTTCCCCACACACCGAAACCCCTGCCCTACACACTGAAACACCTTCCCCACACACTGAAACCCCTTCCCCACACAGTGAAAACCCTTCCACACACACTGTAACACCTTCCCCACACACTGAAACCCCTTCCGCACACACTGAAACCCATCCCCACACACTGAAACCCCAACCCCACGCACTGAAACCCCTTCCCCACACACTGAAACCCCTTCCCCACTCACTGAAACACATCCCCATACACTGAAACACCTTCCCCACACACTGAAACCCCTTCTGCACACATTGTAACCCATCCCCACACACTGAAACCCATCCCCACACACTGAAACCCCTTCCCCTCACTCTGAAACCCTTCCCCACACAATGAAAACCCTTCCCCACTCACTGAAGCACATCCCCACACACAGAAACCCCTTCCCCACACACTGAAAATCATCCCCACACTCTGAAACCCTTTCCCCACACACTGAAACCCCTTCCACACACACTGAAACACCTTCCCCACACACTGAAACCCCTTCCCCACACACTGAAACCCATCCCCACACACTGAAACCCCACACCCACTCACTGAAACCCCTTCCCCACACACTGAAATCCCTTACCCAAACACTGAAACACATCCCCACACACAGAAATATCTTCCCCACACACTGAAACCCATTCCGCACACATTGTAACCAATACCCACACACTGAAACCCCACACCCTCACACTGAAACCCCTTCCCCACACACTGAAATCCCTTACCCAAACACTGAAACACATCCCCACACACTGAAATATATTCCCCACACACTAAAACCCACTCCGCACACATTGTAACCCATACCCACACACTGAAACCCATCCCCACACACTGAAACCCCTCCCCACACACAGAAAGCCCTTACTCCCACACTGAAACCCTTCCCCACACTCTGAAATCCCTTCCCCACACACTGAAACACCTTCCCCACACACTGAAACCCCTTCCCCACACACTGAAACCCTTTCCCACAATCTGATACCCCATCGCCACACACTGAAACACCTTCCTCACACAATGAAACCCCTTCCCCACACAATGAAACCCCTTCACCACACACAGAAACCCCTTCCGCACACACTGAAACCCATCCCCACACACTGAATCCCACCCGCACACACTGAAACCCCTTCCCCACACACTGAAACCCCTTCGGCACACAATGAAACACCTTCCCCACACACTGAAACCCCTTCCCCACACACTGAAACATCTTCCGCACACACTGAAACCCCTTCCGCGCACACTGAAACACCTTCCCAAACACACTGAACACCTTCCCCACACACTGAAACCCCTTCCGCACACACTGAAACCCATCCCCACACACTGAAGCCCCACCCCCACACACTGAAACCCCTTCCCCGCACACTGAAACCCCTTCCCAACACACTGAAACACATCCCCATACACTGAAACACCTTCCCCACACACTGAAACCCCTTCTGCACACATTGTAACCCATCCCCAAACACTGAACCCCATCCCCACACACTGAAACCCTTTCCCCTCACTCTGAAACCCTTCCCCACACACTGAAAACCCTTCACCACTCACTGAAGCACATCCCCACACACTGAAACCCCTTCCCCACACACTGAAAATCATCTCCACACACTGAAACCCTTTCCCCACACACTGAAACCCCTTCCACACACACTGAAACACCTTCCCCACACACTGAAACCCCTTCCCCACACACTGAAACATCTTCCCCACACACTGAAACGACTTCCCCACACTCTGATACCCCTTCCGCACACAGTGAAACCCTTCCCCACAGACTGAAACCCCTTCCCCACACACTGAAACACCTTCCCCACACGCTGAAACACATCCCCACACACTGAAACGCCTTCCCCAGACACTGAATCCACTTCCCCACACACTGAAAGCCCTTACTCCCACACTGAAACCCTTCCCCACACTCTGAAACCCCTTCCCCACACACTGAAACACCTTCCCCACGCACTGAAACCCCTTCCCCACACACTGAAATACCTTCCCCACACACTGAAACACATCCCCAAACTCTGAAACCCCACCCGCACACACTGAAACCCCTTCCCCACACACTGAAACCCCTTCCGCACAAAATGAAACACCATCCCCACACACTGAAACCGCTTCCCCACACACTGAAACACCTTCCCCAGACACTGAAACACCTTCCCCACACACTTAAACCCCTTCCCGACACGCTGAAACACATCCCCACACACTGAAACGCCTTCCCCACACACTGAATCCCCTTCCCCACACACTGAAAGCCCTTACTCCCACACTGAAACCCTTCCCCACACTCTGAAACCCCTTCCCCACACACTGAAACACCTTCCCCACGCACTGAAACCCCTTCCCCACACACTGAAATACCTTCCCCACACACTGATACACCATCCCGACACACTGAAATCCCTTCCCCACACACTGAAACCCTTTCCCACAATCTGATACCCCTTCCCCACACACTGAAACACCTTCCTCACACAATGAAACCCCTTCCCCACACACTGAAACCCCTTCAGCACACACTGAAACAACTTCCCCACACACTGAAACCCCTTCCGCACACACTGAAACACATCCCCACACACTGAAACCCCACACCCTTACACTGAAACCCCTTCCCCACACACTGAAATCCCTTACCCCAACACTGAAACACATCCCCACACACTGAAATATCTTCCCCACACACTGAAACCCATTCCGCACACATTGTAACCCATACCCACACACTGACACCCATCCCCACACACTGAAACCCCTTCCCCACACACAGAAACCCCTTCCACATACACTGAAACACCTTCCCCACACACTGAAACCCCTTCCCCACACACTGAAACCACTTCCGCACACAGGGAAACCCTTCCCCACACACTGAAATGCCTTCCGCACACACTGAAACCCCTTCCGCACACACTGAAACACCTTCCCCACACAGTGGAACCCTTCCCCACACACTGAAATACCTTCCCCACACACTGAATCACATCCCCTCACACTAAAACCCCTTCCCCACACAGTGAAACACATCCCCACACACTGAAACACCTTCCCACACACTGAAACACCTTCCCCACACACTGAAACACCTTCCCCACACACTGAAACCCCTTCCCACACAGTGAAACCCCTCCCCTCACACTGAAACCCCTTCCCCATACACTGAAACACATCCCCACACACTGAAACCCCATCCCCACTCACTGAAACCCCTTCCGCACACACTGAAACACCTTCCCCACAAACTGAAACTCCTTCCCCACACACTGAAACCTCTACCGCACACACTGAAACCCCTTCCGCACAAACTGAAACCCCTTCCACACACACTGAAACCCCTTCCTCACACTCAGAAACCCATTGCCCAAACACTGAAACCCCTTCCGCACTCAGTGAAACCCCTTCCCCACACACTGAATCACCTTCCCCAAGCACTGAAACACCTTCCCCACACACTGAATCCCCTTCCCCACAAACTGAAACACCTTCCCCACACACTGAATCCCCATCCACACACAGTTAAACAATTCCCCACACACTGAAACCCCTTCCCCACACACTGAAACCACTTCCCTACACACTGAATCCCCTTCCGCACACAATGAAACACCTTCCCCACACAATGAAACACCTTCCCTACACACTGAAACCACTTCCCCACAAACTGAAACCCCTTCCGCACACAATGAAACACCTCCCCCACTCACTGAAACACCTTCTGCACACACTGAAACACCTTCCCCACACACTGAAACCCCTTCCCCACATACTGCAACCCCTTCCCCACAAATTGAAACCCCTTCCCCACACACTGAATACCCTTCCGCACACAATGAAACACCTTCCCCACACACTGAAACAACTTCCCCACACACTGAATCCCATTCCCCACAAACTGAAACCCCTTCCGCACACAATGAAGCACCTTTCCCACCAACTGAAATCCTTCCCCACACACGGAAACCTCTACCGCACACATTGAAGCCCCTTCCGCGCACACTCAAACCCCTTCCCCACTCACTGAAACACATTCCCCACACACTGAAACCCCTTCCGCACACAGTTAAACCCTACCCCACACACTGAAACCCGCTCCCCACACACTGAAACCCCTTCCTCACATACTGAAACCCATTCCCCACACACTGAAATGCCTTCCGCGCACACTGAAACCCCTTCCGCACACACAGAAAGACCTTCCCCACACAGTGAAACCCTTCCCCACACACTGAATCACATCCTCACACACTGAAACCCCTTCCCCACACAGTGAAACACATCCCCACACACTGAAATACCTTCCCACACACTGAAACCTCTACCGCACACACTGTAACCCCTTCCGCACACAATGAAGCCCCTTCCCCACACACTGAAACACCTTCTGCAGAAACTGAAACCACTTCCGCACACACTGAAATACCTTCCCCACACACTGAAACCCCTTCCCCACACGCTGAAACACCTTCCCCACACACTGAAACCCCTTCCACACACACTGTAACACCTTCCCCACACACTAAAACCCCTTCCCCACACACTGAAACACATCCCCACACACTGAAACCCCTTCCCCACAAACTGAAACACATCCCCACACACTGAAACCCCTTCCGCACACAGTGAAAACCTTCCACACACACTGAAACCCCATCCCCACACACTGAAAACCTTCCCCACACAATGAAACCCCTTCCCCACAAACTGAAACACATCCCCACACACTGAAACCCCTTCCGCACACAGTGAAAACCTTCCACACACACTGAAACCCCATCCCCACACGCTGAAACACCTTCCCCACACACTGAAACCCCTTCCACACACACTGTAACACCTTCCCCACACACTAAAACCCCTTCCCCACACACTGAAAACCTTCCCCACACAATGAAACCCCTTCCCCACAAACTGAAACACATCCCCACACACTGAAACCCCTTCCGCACACAGTGAAAACCTTCCACACACACTGAAACCCCATCCCCACACACTGAAAACCTTCCCCACACAATGAAACCCCTTCCCCACTCACTGAACCCCCTTCCCCACACACTGAAACCATTACCCACACTCTGAAACCCCTTCCCCAAACAATGAAACACCTTCCCCAAACACTGAAACCCCTTCCCCACACACTGAAATCCTTCCCCACTCACTGAAACACCTTCCCCACACACTGAAACCCCTTCGACACACACTGAAACCCCTTCCCCACACACAGAAACCCATTGCCCAAACACTGAAACCCCTTTTGCACTCAGTGAAACCCTTCCCCACATACTGAAACCCCTTCCCCACACACCGAAACACCTTCCCCACACACTGAAACCCTTCCCCACACACTGAACCCCTTCCCCACACACTGAAACCCCTTCTGCACACACTGAAACACCTTCCCCACACACTGATACCGCTTCCGCACACACTGTTACACATTCCCCACACATTGAAACCCTTCCCCACACACTGAAACACCTTCCGCAAGCACTGAAACCCTTCCCCACATACTGAAACCCCTTCCCCACACACTGAAACACCGTCCCCACACACTGCAACCCTTCCCCACAAACTGAAACCCCTTCCCCACACACTGAAACCCCTTCCACACACAGTGAAACCGTTCCACACACACTGAAACCCCTTCCCCAAACACTGAAACACATTTCCACAATCTGAAACAACTTCCCCACACACTGAAACCCCTTCCCCACACACTGAAGCACATTCCCCACACACTGAAACCCCTTCCCCACATACTCAAACCCCTTCCCCACACACTGAAAAACCTTCCTCTCACACTGAAACCCCTTCCCCACATACTGAAACCCCTTCCCCACACACTGAAAAACCTTCCTCTCACACTGAAACCCCTTCCCCACAAACTGAAACCCCTTCCCCAAACACTGAAACCCCTTCTGCACTCAGTGAAATCCTTCCCCACACACTGAGACCCCTTCCCCACACACTGAAACAGCTTCCCCACACACTGGAACTCCTTCCCCACACACTGAAACCCCTTCCGCACACACTGAAACCCTTCCCCACACACTGAAACCCCTTTCCCACTCACGGAAACCCCGTCCCCAGACACTGTAATCCTTCCCCACACACTGAAACACTTCCCCACACACTGAAACCCCTTCCCCACACACTGAAACCCCTTCCCCACACACTGAAACCCCTTCCACACACACTGAACCCCTTCCCCACACACTGAAACCCATCCCCACACATTGAAACCCCTTCCCCACATACTGCAACCCCTTCCCCACACACTGAAACGCCTTCCCCATACACGGAATCCCCTTCCGCACACAATGAAACACCTTCCCCGCACACTGAAACACCTTCCCCACACACTGAATCCCCTTCCCCACAAACTGAAGCTCCTTCCGCACACAATGAAACAGCTTCCCCACACACTGAAACCCCTTCCCCACACACTGAAACACCTTGCGCAAACACTGAAACCCCTTCCGCACACACTGAAGCACCTTCCCCACACACTGAAACGTCTTCCCCACACACTGAAACACCGTCCCCACACTCTGAAACCCATTCAACACACACTGAAACACCTTCCCCACACACTGAAACCCCTTCCCCACACAATGAAACCCCTTCCGCACATAGTGAAACCCTTCCCCACAAACTGAAACACATTCCCCACACAATGAAACCCATCCCCACAAACTGAAACCACTTCCGCACACAGTGAAACCCTTCCCCACACACTGAAACCCATTCCCCACACACTGAGACACATCCCCACACACTGAAACCCCTTCCCCACGCACTGAAACTCCTTCCGCACACACTGAAACACCTTCTCCACACACTGAAACCCCATCCACACACAGTTACACAATTCCCCACACACTGAAACACCTTCCCCACACACTGAAACCACTTCCCTACACACTGAATCCCCTTCCGCACACAATGAAACACCGTCCCCACACAATGAAACACCTTCCCGACACACTGAATCCTCTTCCCCACACACTGAAACCCCTTCCGCACACAATGAAACACCTCCCCCACTCACTGAAACCCCTTCCGCACACACTGAAACACCTTACCCACACACTGAAACCCCTTCGGCACACAATGAAACACCTTTCCCACAAACTGAAACTCCTTCCCCACACACAGAAACCTCTACCGCACACACTGAAGCCCCTTCCGCACACACTGAAACCCCTTCCCCACACACTGAAACACCTTCCCCACACACTGAAACACCTTCCGCACACAGTTAAACACTACCCCACACACTGAAACCCCCTCCCCAAACACTGAAACCCCTTCCCCACACACTGAAAACCCTTCCACACACTGAAACACCTTCCCCACACAATGAAACACCTTCCCCACACACAGAATCCCCTTCCCAACACACTGAAACACCTTCCGCACACAATGAAACACCTTCCCCACACACTGAAACCCCTTCCCCACACACTGAACCACCTTCCACAGAAACTGAAAACCCTTCCCCACACACTGAAACACATCCCCACACACTGAAACCCCGTCCCCACACACTGAATCACCTTCCGCACACACTGAAACCCCTTCCGCACACACTGGAACACCATACCCACACACTGAAACCCCTTCCCCACACACTGAAACCCCTTCCACACACACTGAAACACCTTCCCCACACACTGAAACCCCTTCCCCACACACTGAAACCACTTCCGCACACAGGGAAACCCTTCCCCACACACTGAAATGTCTTCCGCACACACTGAAACCCCTTCCGCAGACACAGAAACACCTTCCCCACACAGTGAAACCCTTCCCCACACACTGAAATACCTTCCCCACACACTGAATCACATCCCCTCACACTAAAACCCCTTCCCCACACAGTGAAACACATCCCCACACACTGAAACACCTTCCCACACACTGAAACACCTTCCCCACACACTGAAACACCTTCCCCACACACTGAAACCCCTTCCGCACACAGTGAAACCCCTCCCCACACACTGAAACCCCTTCCCCATACACTGAAACACATCCCCACACACTGAAACCCCATCCCCACTCACTGAAACCCCTTCCGCACACACTGAAACAACTTCCCCACAAACTGAAACTCCTTCCCCACACACTGAAACCTCTACCGCACACACTGAAACCCCTTCCGCACACACTGAAACCCCTTCCACACACACTGAAACCCCTTCCTCACACTCAGAAACCCATTGCCCAAACACTGAAACCCCTTCCGCACTCAGTGAAACCCCTTCCCCACACACTGAATCACCTTCCCCACACACTGAAACATCTTCCCCACACACTGAATCACCTTCCCCACAAACTGAAACACCTTCCCCACACACTGAATCCCCATCCACACACAGTTAAACAATTCCCCACACACTGAAACCCCTTCCCCACACACTGAAACCACTTCCCTACACACTGAATCCCCTTCCGCACACAATGAAACACCTCCCCACTCACTGAAACCCCTTCCCTACACACGGAAACCACTTCCCCACAAACTGAAACCCCTTCCGCACACAATGAAACACCTCCCCCACTCACTGAAACCCCTTCTGCACACACTGAAACACCTTCCCCACACACTGAAACCCCTTCTTCACACACTGAAACACATCCCCACACACTAAAACCCCTTCCCCACACACTGAAAACCTTCCCCACACAATGAAACCCCTTCCCCACTCACTGAACCCCCTTCCCCACACACTGAAACCATTACCCACACTCTGAAACCCCTTCCCCAAACAATGAAACACCTTCCCCAAACACTGAAACCACTTCCCCACACACTGAAATCCTTCCCCACACACTGAAACACCTTCCCCACACACTGAAACCCCTTCGACACACACTGAAACCCCTTCCCCACACACAGAAACCCATTGCCCAAACACTGAAACCCCTTTTGCACTCAGTGAAACCCTTCCCCACATACTGAAACCCCTTCCCCACACACCGAAACACCTTCCCCACACACTGAAACCCTTCCCCACACACTGAACCCCTTCCCCACACACTGAAACCCCTTCCGCACACACTGAAACACCTTCCCCACACACTGATACCGCTTCTGCACACACTGTTACACATTCCCCACACATTGAAACCCTTCCCCACACACTGAAACACCTTCCGCAAACACTGAAACCCTTCCCCACATACTGAAACCCCTTCCCCACACACTGAAACACCGTCCCCACACACTGTAACCCTTCCCCACACACTGAAACCCCTTCCCCACACACTGAAACCCCTTCCGCACACAGTGAAACCGTTCCACACACACTGAAACCCCTTCCCCAAACACTGAAACACATTTCCACAATCTGAAACAACTTCCCCACACACTGAAACCCCTTCCCCACACACTGAAGCACATTCCCCACACACTGAAACCCCTTCCCCACATACTGAAACCCCTTCCCCACACACTGAAAAACCTTCCTCTCACACTGAAACCCCTTCCCCACAAACTGAAACCCCTTCCCCAAACACTGAAACCCCTTCTGCACTCAGTGAAATCCTTCCCCACACACTGAGACCCCTTCCCCACACACTGAAACAGCTTCCCCACACACTGGAACTCCTTCCCCACACACTGAAACCCCTTCCGCACACACTGAAACCCTTCCCCACACACTGAAACCCCTTTCCCACTCACGGAAACCCCGTCCCCAGACACTGTAATCCTTCCCCACACACTGAAACACTTCCCCACACACTGAAACCCCTTCCCCACACACTGAAACCCCTTCCCCACACACTGAAACCCCTTCCACACACACTGAACCCCTTCCCCACACACTGAAACCCATCCCCACACATTGAAACCCCTTCCCCACATACTACAACCCCTTCCCCACACACTGAAACGCCTTCCCCATACACGGAATCCCCTTCCGCACACAATGAAACACCTTCCCCGCACACTGAAGCACCTTCCCCACACACTGAATCCCCTTCCCCACAAACTGAAGCTCCTTCCACACACAATGAAACAGCTTCCCCACACACTGAAACCCCTTCCCCACACACTGAAACACCTTGCGCAAACACTGAAACCCCTTCCGCACACACTGAAGCAACTTCCCCACACACTGAAACGTCTTCCCCACACACTGAAACACCGTCCCCACACTCTGAAACCCCTTCAACACACACTGAAACACCTTCCCCACACACTGAAACCCCTTCCCCACACAATGAAACCCCTTCCGCACATAGTGAAACCCTTCCCCACACACTGAAACACATTCCCCACACAATGAAACCCATCCCCACAAACTGAAACCACTTCCGCACACAGTGAAACCCTTCCCCACACACTGAAACCCATTCCCCACACACTGAGACACATCCCCACACACTGAAACCCCTTCCCCACGCACTGAAACTCCTTCCGCACACACTGAAACACCTTCCCCACACACTGAAACCCCATCCACACACAGTTAAACAATTCCCCACACACTGAAACACCTTCCCCACACACTGAAACCACTTCCCTACACACTGAATCCCCTTCCGCACACAATGAAACACCGTCCCCACACAATGAAACACCTTCCCGACACACTGAAACCTCTTCCCCACACACTGAAACCCCTTCCGCACACAATGAAACACCTCCCCCACTCACTGAAACCCCTTCCACACACACTGAGACACCTTACCCACACACTGAAACCCCTTCCGCACACAATGAAACACCTTTCCCACAAACTGAAACTCCTTCCCCACACACAGAAACCTCTACCGCACACACTGAAGCCCCTTCCGCACACACTGAAACCCCTTCCCCACACACTGAAACACCTTCCCCACACACTGAAACACCTTCCGCACACAGTTAAACACTACCCCACACACTGAAACCCCCTCCCCAAACACTGAATCCCCTTCCCCACACACTGAATACCCTTCCACACACTGAAACACCTTCCCCACACAATGAAACACCTTCCCCACACAAAGAATCCCCTTCCCAACACACTGAAACACCTTCCGCACACAATGAAACACCTTCCCCACACACTGAAACCCCTTCCCCACACACTGAACCACCTTCCACAGAAACTGAAAACCCTTCCGCACACACTGAAACCCCTTCCCCACACACTGAAACCCCTTCTTCACACACTGAAAACCCTTCTGCAAACACTGAAACACCTTCCCCACACACTGAAACCCCTTCCCCACACACTGAACCCCTTCCCCACTCACTGAAACCCTACCCCACACACTGAAACCCCTTCCCCACATACTGAAACCCCTTCCCCACACTCTGAAACACCTTCCCCACACACTGAAATTCTTCCGCACACAGTTAAACCCTTCCCCACACACTGAAACCCCCTCTCCACACACTGAAACCCCTTCCCCAAACACTGAATCCCCTTCCCCACAAACTGAAACACCTTCCGCACACAATGAAACACCTTCCCCACACACTAAAACCCCTTCCCCACACAATGAAACACCTCCCCACTCACTGAAACCCCTTCCCTACACACTGAAACACCTTACCCACACACTGAAACCCCTTCCGCACACAATGAAACACCTTTCCCACAAACTGAAACTCCTTCCCCACACACAGAAACCTCTACCGCACACACTGAAGCCCCTTCCGCACACACTGAAACCCCTTCCACACACACTGAAACACCTTCCCCACACACTGAAACACCTTCCGCACACAGTTAAACACTACCCCACACACTGAAACCCCCTCCCCAAACACTGAATCCCCTTCCCCACACACTGAATACCCTTCCACACACTGAAACACCTTCCCCACACAATGAAACACCTTCCCCACACACAGAATCCCCTTCCCAACACACTGAAACACCTTCCGCACACAATGAAACACCTTCCCCACACACTGAATCCCCTTCCCCACACACTGAACCACCTTCCACAGAAACTGAAAACCCTTCCGCACACACTGAAACCCCTTCCCCACACACTGAAACCCCTTCTTCACACACTGAAAACCCTTCTGCAAACACTGAAACACCTTCCCCACACACTGAAACCCCTTCCCCACACACTGAACCCCTTCCCCACTCACTGAAACCCTACCCCACACACTGAAACCCCTTCCCCACATACTGAAACCCCTTCCCCACACTCTGAAACACCTTCCCCACACACTGAAATTCTTCCGCACACAGTTAAACCCTTCCCCACACACTGAAAACCCCTCTCCACACACTGAAACCCCTTCCCCAAACACTGAATCCCCTTCCCCACAAACTGAAACACCTTCCGCACACAATGAAACACCTTCCCCACACACTGAAACCCCTTCCGCACACAATGAAACACCTCCCCACTCACTGAAACCCCTTCCCTACACACGGAAACCACTTCCCCACAAACTGAAACCCCTTCCGCACACAATGAAACACCTCCCCCACTCACTGAAACCCCTTCTGCACACACTGAAACACCTTCCCCACACACTGAAACCCCTTCTTCACACACTGAAACACATCCCCACACACTAAAACCCCTTCCCCACACACTGAAAACCTTCCCCACACAATGAAACCCCTTCCCCACTCACTGAACCCCCTTCCCCACACACTGAAACCATTACCCACACTCTGAAACCCCTTCCCCAAACAATGAAACACCTTCCCCAAACACTGAAACCCCTTCCCCACACACTGAAATCCTTCCCCACACACTGAAACACCTTCCCCACACACTGAAACCCCTTCTTCACACACTGAAACACATCCCCACACACTAAAACCCCTTCCCCACACACTGAAAACCTTCCCCACACAATGAAACCCCTTCCCCACTCACTGAACCCCCTTCCCCACACACTGAAACCATTACCCACACTCTGAAACCCCTTCCCCAAACAATGAAACACCTTCCCCAAACACTGAAACCCCTTCCCCACACACTGAAATCCTTCCCCACACACTGAAACACCTTCCCCACATACTGAAACCCCTTCCCCACACACCGAAACACCTTCCCCACACACTGAAACCCTTCCCCACACACTGAACCCCTTCCCCACACACTGAAACCCCTTCCGCACACACTGAAACACCTTCCCCACACACTGATACCGCTTCTGCACACACTGTTACACATTCCCCACACATTGAAACCCTTCCCCACACACTGAAACACCTTCCGCAAACACTGAAACCCTTCCCCACATACTGAAACACCTTCCCCACACACTGAAACACCGTCCCCACACACTGTAACCCTTCCCCACACACTGAAACCCCTTCCCCACACACTGAAACCCCTTCCGCACACAGTGAAACCGTTCCACACACACTGAAACCCCTTCCCCAAACACTGAAGCACATTCCCCACACACTGAAACCCCTTCCCCACATACTGAAACTCCTTCCCCACACACTGAAAAACCTTCCTCTCACACTGAAACCCCTTCCCCACAAACTGAAACCCCTTCCCCAAACACTGAAACCCCTTCTGCACTCAGTGAAATCCTTCCCCACACACTGAAACCCCTTCCCCACACACTGAACTCCTTCCCCACTCACTGAAACCCTACCCCACACACTGAAACCCCTTCCCCACATACTGAAACCCCTTCCCCACACTCTGAAACACCTTCCCCACACACTGAAATTCTTCCGCACACAGTTAAACCCTTCCCCACACACTGAAAACCCCTCTCCACACACTGAAACCCCTTCCCCAAACACTGAATCCCCTTCCCCACAAACTGAAACACCTTCCGCACACAATGAAACACCTTCCCCACACACTGAAACCCCTTCCGCACACAATGAAACACCTCCCCACTCACTGAAACCCCTTCCCTACACACGGAAACCACTTCCCCACAAACTGAAACCCCTTCCGCACACAATGAAACACCTCCCCCACTCACTGAAACCCCTTCAGCACACACTGAAACACCTTCCCCACACACTGAAACCCCTTCTTCACACACTGAAACACATCCCCACACACTAAAACCCCTTCCCCACACACAGAAAACCTTCCCCACACAATGAAACCCCTTCCCCACTCACTGAACCCCCTTCCCCACACACTGAAACCATTACCCACACTCTGAAACCCCTTCCCCAAACAATGAAACACCTTCCCCAAACACTGAAACCCCTTCCCCACACACTGAAATCCTTCCCCACACACTGAAACACCTTCCCCACACACTGAAACCCCTTCTTCACACACTGAAACACATCCCCACACACTAAAACCCCTTCCCCACACACTGAAAACCTTCCCCACACAATGAAACCCCTTCCCCACTCACTGAACCCCCTTCCCCACACACTGAAACCATTACCCACACTCTGAAACCCCTTCCCCAAACAATGAAACACCTTCCCCAAACACTGAAACCCCTTCCCCACACACTGAAATCCTTCCCCACACACTGAAACACCTTCCCCACATACTGAAACCCCTTCCCCACACACCGAAACACCTTCCCCACACACTGAAACCCTTCCCCATACACTGAACCCCTTCCCCACACACTGAAACCCCTTCCGCACACACTGAAACACCTTCCCCACACACTGATACCGCTTCCGCACACACTGTTACACATTCCCCACACATTGAAACCCTTCCCCACACATTGAAGCATCTTCCGCAAACACTGAAACCCTTCCCCACATACTGAAACCCCTTCCCCACACACTGAAACACCGTCCCCACACACTGTAACCCTTCCCCACACACTGAAACCCCTTCCCCACACACTGAAACCACTTCCGCACACAGTGAAACCGTTCCCCACACACTGAAACCCCTTCCCCAAACACTGAAACACATTTCCACAATCTGAAACACCTTCCCCACACACTGAAACCCCTTCTGCACTCAGTGAAATCCTTCCCCACACACTGAGACCCCTTCCCCACACACTGAAACAGCTTCCCCACACACTGGAACTCCTTCCCCACACACTGAAACCCCTTCCGCACACACTGAAACCCTTCCCCACACACTGAAACCCCGTTCCCACTCACGGAAACCCCGTCCCCAGACACTGTAATCCTTCCCCACACACTGAAACACTTCCCCACACACTGAAACCCCTACCCCACACACTGAAACCCCTTCCCCACACACTGAAACCCCTTCCACACACATTGAACCTCTTCCCCACACACTGAAACCCATTCCCACACATTGAAACCCCTTCCCCACATACTGCAATCCCTTCCCCACACACTGAAACGCCTTCCCCATACACGGAATCCCCTTCCGCACACAATGAAACACCTTCCCCACACACTGAAACACCTTCCCCACACACTGAATCCCCTTCCCCACAAACTGAAGCTCCTTCCGCACACAATGAAACAGCTTCCCCACACACTGAAACCCCTTCCCCACACACTGAAACACCTTGCGCAAACACTGAAACCCCTTCCGCACACACTGAAGCACCTTCCCCACACACTGAAACGTCTTCCCCACACACTGAAACACCGTCCCCACACACTGAAACCCCTTCAACACACACTGAAACACCTTCCCCACACACTGAAAGCCCTTCCCCACACTCTGAAAGTCCTTCCCCACACACGGTAACCTCTACCGCACACATTGAAGCCCCTTCCGCACACACTGAAACCCCTTCCCCACACACTGAGACACCTTCCCCACACACTGAAACCCCTTCCGCACACCGTTAAACCCTACCCCACACACTGAAACCCGCTCCCCACACACTGAAACCCCTTCCCCACATACTGAAACCCATTCCCCACACACTGAAATGCCTTCCGCGCACACTGAAACCCCTTCCGCACACACAGAAACACCTTCCCCACACACTGAATCACATCCTCACACACTGAAACCCCTTCCCCACACAGTGAAACACATCCCCACACACTGAAATACCTTCCGACACACTGAAACCTCTACCGCACACACTGAAACCCCTTCCGCACACACTGAAGCCCCTTCCCCTCAAACTGAAACACCTTCTGCAGAAGCTGAAACCACTTCCGCACACACTGAAAAACCTTCCCCACACACTGAAACCCCTTCCCCACACGCTGAACCACCTTCCCCACACACTGAAACCCCTTCCACACACACTGTAACACCTTCCCCACACACTGAAACCCCTTCCCCACACACTGAAACACATCCCCACACACTGAAACCCCTTCCCCACAAACTGAAACACATCCCCACACACTGAAACCCCTTCCGCACACAGTGAAAACCTTCCACACACACTGAAACCCCATCCCCACACACTGAAACACCTTCTTCACACAGGGAAACACATCCCCACACACTGAAATACCTTCCCACACACTGAAACCTCTACCGCACACACTGAAACCCCTTCCGCACACACTGAAGCCCCTTCCCCTCAAACTGAAACACCTTCTGCAGAAGCTGAAACCACTTCCGCACACACTGAAAAACCTTCCCCACACACTGAAACCCCTTCCCCACACGCTGAACCACCTTCCCCACACACTGAAACCCCTTCCACACACACTGTAACACCTTCCCCACACACTGAAACCCCTTCCCCACACACTGAAACACATCCCCACACACTGAAACCCCTTCCCCACAAACTGAAACACATCCCCACACACTGAAACCCCTTCCGCACACAGTGAAAACCTTCCACACACACTGAAACCCCATCCCCACACACTGAAACACCTTCTTCACACACTGAAACACATCCCCACACACTAAAACCCCTTCCCCACACACTGAAAACCTTCCCCACACAATGAAACCCCTTCCCCACTCACTGAACCCCCTTCCCCACACACTGAAACCATTACCCACACTCTGAAACCCCTTCCCCAAACAATGAAACACCTTCCCCAAACACTGAAACCCCTTCCCCACACGCTGAAATCCTTCCCCACACACTGAAACCTCTACCGCACACACTGAAACCCCTTCCGCACACACTGAAGCCCCTTCCCCTCAAACTGAAACATGTTCTGCAGAAGCTGAAACCACTTCCGCACACACTGAAAAACCTTCCCCACACACTGAAACCCCTGCCCCACACGCTGAACCACCTTCCCCACACACTGAATCCCCTTCCACACACACTGTAACACCTTCCCCACACACTGAAACCCCTTCCCCACACACTGAAACACATCCCCACACACTGAAACCCCTTCCCCACAAACTGAATCACATCCCCACACACTGAAACCCCTTCCGCACACAGTGAAAACCTTCCACACACACTGAAACCCCATCCCCACACACTGAAACACCTTCTTCACATACTGAAACACATCCCCACACACTAAAACCCCTTCCCCACACGCTGAAAACCTTCCCCACACAATGAAACCCCTTCCCCACTCACTGAACCCCCTTCCCCACACACTGAAACCATTACCCACACTCTGAAACCCCTTCCCCAAACAATGAAACACCTTCCCCAAACACTGAAACCCCTTCCCCACACACTGAAATCCTTCCCCACACACTGAGACCCCTTCCCCACTCACTGAAACAGCTTCCCCACACACTGGAACTCCTTCGCCACACACTGAAACCCCTTCCGCACACACTGAAACCCTTCCCCACACACTGAAACCCCTTTCCCACTCACGGAAACCCCGTCCCCAGACACTGTAATCCTTCCCCACACACTGAAACACTTCCCCACACACTGAAACCCCTACCCCACACACTGAAACCCCTTCCCCACACACTGAAACCCCTTCCACACACATTGAACCTCTTCCCCACACACTGAAACCCATTCCCACACATTGAAACCCCTTCCCCACATACTGCAACCCCTTCCCCACACACTGAAACGCCTTCCCCATACACGGAATCCCCTTCCGCACACAATGAAACACCTTCCCCACACACTGAAACACCTTCCCCACACACTGAATCCCCTTCCCCACAAACTGAAGCTCCTTCCGCACACAATGAAACAGCTTCCCCACACACTGAAACCCCTTCCCCACGCACTGAAACACCTTGCGCAAACACTGAAACCCCTTCCGCACACACTGAAGCACCTTCCCCACACACTGAAACGTCTTCCCCACACACTGAAACACCGTCCCCACACTCTGAAACCCCTTCAACACACACTGAAACACCTTCCCCACACACTGAAACCCCTTCCCCACACAATGAAACCCCTTCCGCACATAGTGAAACCCTTCCCCACACACTGAAACATATTCCCCACACAATGAAACCCATCCCCACAAACTGAAACCACTTCCGCACACAGTGAAACCCTTCCCCACACACTGAAACCCATTCCCCACACACTGAGACACATCCCCACACACTGAAACCCCTTCCCCACGCACTGAAACTCCTTCCGCACACACTGAAACACCTTCCCCACACACTGAAACCCCATCCACACACAGTTAAACAATTCCCCACACACTGAAACACCTTCCCCACACACTGAAACCACTTCCCTACACACTGAATCCCCTTCCGCACACAATGAAACACCGTCCCCACACAATGAAAGACCTTCCCTACACACTGAAACCTCTTCCCCACACACTGAAACCCCTTCCGCACACAATGAAACACCTCCCCCACTCACTGAAACCCCTTCCGCACACACTGAAACATCTTACCCACACACTGAAACCCCTTCCGCAAACAATGAAACACCTTTCCCACAAACTGAAACTCCTTCCCCACACACAGAAACCTCTACCGCACACACTGAAGCCCCTTCCGCACACACTGAAACCCCTTCCCCACACACTGAAACACCTTCCCCACACACTGAAACCCCTTCCGCACACAGTTAAACACTACCCCACACACTGAAACCCCCTCCCCAAACACTGAAACCCCTTCCCCACACACTGAATACCCTTCCACACACTGAAACACCATCCCCACACAATGAAACACCTTCCCCACACACAGAATCCCCTTCCCAACACACTGAAACACTTTGCGCACACAATGAAACACCTTCCCCACACACTGAAACCCCTTCCCCACACACTGAAACACCTTCCACAGAAACTGAAAACCCTTCCGCACACACTGAAACCCCTTCCCCATACACTGAAACCCCTTCTTCACACACTGAAAACCCTTCTGCACACACTGAAACACCTTCCCCACACACTGAAACCCCTTGCCACACACTGAACCCCTTCCCCACTCACTGAAACCCTACCCCACACACTGAAACCCCTTCCCCACATACTGAAACCCATTCCCCACACACTGAAACACCTTCCCCACACACTTAAATTCTTCCGCACACAGTTAAACCCTTCCCCACACACTGAAGCCCCCTCCCCACACACTGAAACCCCTTACCCAATCACTGAATACCCTTCCCCACAAACTGAAACACCTTCCGCACACAATGAAACACCTTCCCCACACACTGAAACCCCTTCCCCACACACTGAAACATATTTCGCACACACTGAAACCCCATACGCACACACTGAAACAGCATCCCCACACACTGAAAGCCCTTCCCCACACACTGAAATCCCTTCCCCACACACTGAAACCCCCTCCACACACGCTGAAACACCTTCCCCACACACTGAAACACCATCCCCACAAACTGAAACCCCTTCCGCACACAGTGAAACCCTTCCCCACACAATTATACCCCTTCCCCAAACACTGAAACACATTCCCACACACTGAAACACCTTCCCCACACACTGAAACCCCTTCCCCACACACTGAAACACATTCCCCACACACTGAAACCCCTTCCCCACATACTGAAACCCCTTCCCCCACACTGAAACCCCTACCGCACACACTGAAACCCCTTCCGCACACACTGAAACACCTTCCCCACACACTGAAACCCCTTCCCCACACACTGAAACCCCTTCCTCACACACTGAAGCACATTCCCCACACACTGAAACCCCTTCCCCACACACTGAAACCCCTTCTGCACACAGTGAAAGTTTCCCCGCACACTGAAACCCCTTCCCCACACACTGAAACCCCTTCTTCACACACTGAAACACATCCCCACACACTGAAACCACTTCCCCACACACTGAAACACCTTCCCCAAACACTGAAATCCCTTCCCCACACACTGAAACACATTCCCCACACACTGAAACCCCTTCCCCACATACTGAAACCCCTTCCCCCACACTGAAACCCCTTCCGCACACAGTGAAAGTTTCCCCGCACACTGAAACCCCTTCCCCACACACTGAAACCCCTTCCCCACACACTGAAACCCCTTCCGCACACAGTGAAAGTTTCCCCGCACACTGAAACCCCTTCCCCACATACTGAAACCCCTTCTCTTCACACACTGAAACACATCCCTACACACTGAAACCACTTCCCCAAACACTGAAATCCTTTCCCCACACACTGAAAACCCTTCCCCAAACACTGAAACAATTTCCCACACTGTGAAACCCCTTCCCCACTCACTGAAACCCCTTCCCCACACACTGAAACCCTGACCCTCATTCTGAAACCCCTTCATCACACAATGAAACTCCTGCTCCAAACACTGAAACCCCTTCCCCACACACTGAAACCCTTCCCCACACTCTGAAACCCCTTGCCCACTCACTGAAACCCCTTCCCAACACACTGAAATACATCCCCACACTCAGAAACACCTTCCCCACACACTGAAACCCAACCCCACACCCTGAAACACCTTCCCCACACACGGAACCCCTTCCCCACACACTGAAAGACCTCCCCAACACACTGAAACACCTTCCCCACACACTGAAACCCCTTCCCCACTCACTGAACCCCCTTCCCCACACACTGAAACCATTACCCACACTCTGAAACCCCTTCCCCAAACAATGAAACACCTTCCCCAAACACTGAAACCCCTTCCCCACACACTGAAACCCTTCCCCACACACTGAAACACCTTCCCCACGCACTGAAACCCCTTCCACACACACTGAAACCCCTTACCCACACACAGAAACCCATTGCCCAAACACTGAAACCCCTTCCGCACTCAGTGAAACCCTTCCCCACATACTGAAACCCCTTCCGCACACACTGAAACACCTTCCCCACACACTGAAACCCCTTCCCCACACACTAAAACGCCTTCCCCACACACTGAAACCACTTCCACACACACTGAAACACCTTCCCCACACACTGAAACCCCTTCCCCACACACTGAAACACATCCCCACACACTGAAACCCCTTCCCCACACACTGAATCACATCCTCACACACTGAAACCCCTTCCCCACACAGTGAAACACATCCCCACACACTGAAATACCTTCCCACACACTGAAACCTCTACCGCACACACTGAATCCCCTTCCGCACACACTGAAGCCCCTTCCCCTCAAACTGAAACACCTTCTGCAGAAGCTGAAACCACTTCCGCACACACTGAAAAACCTTCCCCACACACTGAAACCCCTTCCCCACACGCTGAACCACCTTCCCCACACACTGAAACCCCTTCCACACACACTGTAACACCTTCCCCACACACTGAAACCCCTTCCCCACACACTGAAACACATCCCCACACACTGAAACCCCTTCCCCACAAACTGAAACACATCCCCACACACTGAAACCCCTTCCGCACACAGTGAAAACCTTCCACACACACTGAAACCCCATCCCCACACACTGAAACACCTTCTTCACACAGTGAAACACATCCCCACACACTGAAATACCTTCCCACACACTGAAACCTCTACCGCACACACTGAAACCCCTTCCGCACACACTGAAGCCCCTTCCCCTCAAACTGAAACACCTTCTGCAGAAGCTGAAACCACTTCCGCACACACTGAAAAACCTTCCCCACACACTGAAACCCCTTCCCCACACGCTGAACCACCTTCCCCACACACTGAAACCCCTTCCACACACACTGTAACACCTTCCCCACACACTGAAACCCCTTCCCCACACACTGAAACACATCGCCACACACTGAAACCCCTTCCCCACAAACTGAAACACATCCCCACACACTGAAACCCCTTCCGCACAAAGTGAAAACCTTCCACACACACTGAAACCCCATCCCCACACACTGAAACACCTTCTTCACACACTGAAACACATCCCCACACACTAAAACCCCTTCCCCACACACTGGAAACCTTCCCCACACAATGAAACCCCTTCCCCACTCACTGAACCCCCTTCCCCACACACTGAAACCATTACCCACACTCTGAAACCCCTTCCCCAAACAATGAAACACCTTCCCCAAACACTGAAACTCCTTCCCCACACACTGAAATCCTTCCCCACACACTGAAACACCTTCCCCACACACTGAAACCCCTTCGACACACACTGAAACCCCTTCCCCACACACAGAAACCAATTGCCCAAGCACTGAAACCCCTTTCGCACTCAGTGAAACCCTTCCCCACATACTGAAACGCCTTCCCCACACACCGAAACACCTTCCCCACACACTGGAACCCTTCCCCACACACTGAACCCCTTCCCCACACACTGAAACCCCTTCCGCACACACTGAAACACCTTCCCCACACACTGATACCGCTTCCGCACACACTGTTACACATTCCCCACACATTGAAACCCTTCCCCAAACACTGAAACATCTTCCTCAAACACTGAAACCCTTCCCCACATACTGAAACCCCTTCCCCACACACTGAAACACCGTCCCCACACACTGTAACCCTTCCCCACACACTGAAACCCCTTCCCCACACACTGAAACCACTTCCGCACACAGTGAAACCGTTCCCCACACACTGAAACCCCTTCCCCAAACACTGAAACACATTTCCACAATCTGAAACACCTTCCCCACACACTGAAGCACATTCCCCACACACTGAAACCCCTTCCCCACATACTGAAACCCCTTCCCCACACACTGAAAAACCTTCCTCTCACACTGAAACCCCTTCCCCACAAACTGAAACCCCTTCCACAAACACTGAAACCCCTTCTGCACTCAGTGAAATCCTTCCCCACACACTGAGACCCCTTCCCCACACACTGAAACAGCTTCCCCACACACTGGAACTCCTTCCCCACACACTGAAACCCCTTCCGCACACACTGAAACCCTTCCCCAAACACTGAAACCCCGTTCCCACTCACGGAAACCCCGTCCCCAGACACTGTAATCCTTCCCCACACACTGAAACACTTCCCCACACACTGAAACCCCTACCCCACACACTGAAACCCCTTCCCCACACACTGAAACCCCTTCCACACACATTGAACCTCTTCCCCACACACTGAAACCCATTCCCACACATTGAAACCCCTTCCCCACATACTGCAATCCCTTCCCCACACACTGAAACGCCTTCCCCATACACGGAATCCCCTTCCGCACACAATGAAACACCTTCCCCACACACTGAAACACCTTCCCCACACACTGAATCCCCTTCCCCACAAACTGAAGCTCCTTCCGCACACAATGAAACAGCTTCCCCACACACTGAAACCCCTTCCCCACACACTGAAACACCTTGCGCAAACACTGAAACCCCTTCCGCACACACTGAAGCACCTTCCCCACACACTGAAACGTCTTCCCCACACACTGAAACACCGTCCCCACACACTGAAACCCCTTCAACACACACTGAAACACCTTCCCCACACACTGAAAGCCCTTCCCCACACTCTGAAAGTCCTTCCCCACACACGGAAACCTCTACTGCACACATTGAAGCCCCTTCCGCACACACTGAAACCCCTTCCCCACACACTGAAACACCTTCCCCACACACTGAAACCCCTTCCGCACACCGTTAAACCCTACCCCACACACTGAAACCCGCTCCCCACACACTGAAACCCCTTCCCCACATACTGAAACCCATTCCCCACACACTGAAATGCCTTCCGCGCACACTGAAACCCCTTCCGCACACACAGAAACACCTTCCCCACACACTGAATCACATCCTCACACACTGAAACCCCTTCCCCACACAGTGAAACACATCCCCACACACTGAAATACCTTCCGACACACTGAAACCTCTACCGCACACACTGAAACCCCTTCCGCACACACTGAAGCCCCTTCCCCTCAAACTGAAACACCTTCTGCAGAAGCTGAAACCACTTCCGCACACACTGAAAAACCTTCCCCACACACTGAAACCCCTTCCCCACACGCTGAACCACCTTCCCCACACACTGAAACCCCTTCCACACACACTGTAACACCTTCCCCACACACTGAAACCCCTTCCCCACACACTGAAACACATCCCCACACACTGAAACCCCTTCCCCACAAACTGAAACACATCCCCACACACTGAAACCCCTTCCGCACACAGTGAAAACCTTCCACACACACTGAAACCCCATCCCCACACACTGAAACACCTTCTTCACACAGTGAAACACATCCCCACACACTGAAATACCTTCCCACACACTGAAACCTCTACCGCACACACTGAATCCCCTTCCGCACACACTGAAGCCCCTTCCCCTCAAACTGAAACACCTTCTGCAGAAGCTGAAACCACTTCCGCACACACTGAAAAACCTTCCCCACACACTGAAACCCCTTCCCCACACGCTGAACCACCTTCCCCACACACTGAAACCCCTTCCACACACACTGTAACACCTTCCCCACACACTGAAACCCCTTCCCCACACACTTAAACACATCCCCACACACTGAAACCCCTTCCCCACAAACTGAAACACATCCCCACACACTGAAACCCCTTCCGCACACAGTGAAAACCTTCCACACACACTGAAACCCCATCCCCACACACTGAAACACCTTCTTCACACACTGAAACACATCCCCACACACTAAAACCCCTTCCCCACACACTGAAAACCTTCCCCACACAATGAAACCCCTTCCCCACTCACTGAACCCCCTTCCCCACACACTGAAACCATTACCCACACTCTGAAACCCCTTCCCCAAACACTGAAACACCTTCCCCAAACACTGAAACCCCTTCCCCACACGCTGAAATCCTTCCCCACACACTGAAACCTCTACCGCACACACTGAAACCCCTTCCGCACACACTGAAGCCCCTTCCCCTCAAACTGAAACATGTTCTGCAGAAGCTGAAACCACTTCCGCACACACTGAAAAACCTTCCCCACACACTGAAACCCCTTCCCCACACGCTGAACCACCTTCCCCACACACTGAATCCCCTTCCACACACACTGTAACACCTTCCCCACACACTGAAACCCCTTCCCCACACACTGAAACACATCCCCACACACTGAAACCCCTTCCCCACAAACTGAAACACATCCCCACACACTGAAACCCCTTCCGCACACAGTGAAAACCTTCCACACACACTGAAACCCCATCCCCACACACTGAAACACCTTCTTCACACACTGAAACACATCCCCACACACTAAAACCCCTTCCCCACACACTGAAAACCTTCCCCACACAATGAAACCCCTTCCCCACTCACTGAACCCCCTTCCCCACACACTGAAACCATTACCCACACTCTGAAACCCCTTCCCCAAACAATGAAACACCTTCCCCAAACACTGAAACCCCTTCCCCACACACTGAAATCCTTCCCCACACACTGAGACCCCTTCCCCACACACTGAAACAGCTTCCCCACACACTGGAACTCCTTCCCCACACACTGAAACCCCTTCCGCACACACTGAAACCCTTCCCCACACACTGAAACCCCTTTCCCACTCACGGAAACCCCGTCCCCAGACACTGTAATCCTTCCCCACACACTGAAACACTTCCCCACACACTGAAACCCCTACCCCACACACTGAAACCCCTTCCCCACACACTGAAACCCCTTCCACACACATTGAACCTCTTCCCCACACACTGAAACCCATTCCCACACATTGAAACCCCTTCCCCACATACTGCAACCCCTTCCCCACACACTGAAACGCCTTCCCCATACACGGAATCCCCTTCCGCACACAATGAAACACCTTCCCCACACACTGAAACACCTTCCCCACACACTGAATCCCCTTCCCCACAAACTGAAGCTCTTTCCGCACACAATGAAACAGCTTCCCCACACACTGAAACCCCTTCCCCACACACTGAAACACCTTGCGCAAACACTGAAACCCCTTCCGCACACACTGAAGCACCTTCCCCACACACTGAAACGTCTTCCCCACACACTGAAACACCGTCCCCACACTCTGAAACCCCTTCAACACACACTGAAACACCTTCCCCACACACTGAAACCCCTTCCCCACACAATGAAACCCCTTCCGCACATAGTGAAACCCTTCCCCACACACTGAAACATATTCCCCACACAATGAAACCCATCCCCACAAACTGAAACCACTTCCGCACACAGTGAACCCCTTCCCCACACACTGAAACCCATTCCCCACACACTGAGACACATCCCCACACACTGAAACCCCTTCCCCACGCACTGAAACTCCTTCCGCACACACTGAAACACTTTCCCCACACACTGAAACCCCATCCACACACAGTTAAACAATTCCCCACACACTGAAACACCTTCCCCACACACTGAAACCACTTCCCTACACACTGAATCCCCTTCTGCACACAATGAAACACCGTCCCCACACAATGAAAGACCTTCCCTACACACTGAAACCTCTTCCCCACACACTGAAACCCCTTCCGCACACAATGAAACACCTCCCCCACTCACTGAAACCCCTTCCGCACACACTGAAACATCTTACCCACACACTGAAACCCCTTCCGCAAACAATGAAACACCTTTCCCACAAACTGAAACTCCTTCCCCACACACAGAAACCTCTACCGCACACACTGAAGCCCCTTCCGCACACACTGAAACCCCTTCCCCACACACTGAAACACCTTCCCCACACACTGAAACCCCTTCCGCACACAGTTAAACACTACCCCACACACTGAAACCCCCTCCCCAAACACTGAAACCCCTTCCCCACACACTGAATACCCTTCCACACACTGAAACACCATGCCCACACAATGAAACACCTTCACCACACACAGAATCCCCTTCCCAACACACTGAAACACTTTGCGCACACAATGAAACACCTTCCCCACACACTGAAACCCCTTCCCCACACACTGAAACACCTTCCACAGAAACTGAAAACCCTTCCGCACACACTGAAACCCCTTCCCCATACACTGAAACCCCTTCTTCACGCACTGAAAACCCTTCTGCACACACTGAAACACCTTCCCCTCACACTGAAACCCCTTGCCACACACTGAACCCCTTCCCCACTCACTGAAACCCTACCCCACACACTGAAACCCCTTCCCCACATACTGAAACCCATTCCCCACACTCTGAAACACCTTCCCCACACACTGAAATTCTTCCGCACACAGTTAAACCCTTCCCCACACACTGAAGCCCCCTCCCCACACACTGAAACCCCTTACCCAATCACTGAATACCCTTCCCCACAAACTGAAACACCTTCCGCACACAATGAAACACCTTCCCCACACACTGAAACCCCTTCCCCACACACTGAAACATATTTCGCACACACTGAAACCCCATACGCACACACTGAAACACCATCCCCACACACTGAAAGCCCTTCCCCACACACTGAAATCCCTTCCCCACACACTGAAACCCCCTCCACACACGCTGAAACTCCTTCCCCACACACTGAAACACCATCCCCACAAACTGAAACCCCTTCCGCACACAGTGAAACCCTTCCCCACACACTTATACCCCTTCCCCAAACACTGAAGCACATTCCCACACACTGAAACACCTTCCCCACACACTGAAACCCCTTCCCCACACACTGAAACACATTCCCCACACACTGAAACCCCTTCCCCACATACTGAAACCCCTTCCCCCACACTGAAACCCCTACCGCACACACTGAAACCCCTTCCGCACACACTGAAACACCTTCCCCACACACTGAAACCCCTTCCCCACACACTGAAACCCCTTCCTCACACACTGAAGCACCTTCCCCACACACTGAAACCCCTTCCCCACACACTGAAACCCCTTCTGCACACAGTGAAAGTTTCCCCGCACACTGAAACCCCTTCCCCACACACTGAAACCCCTTCTTCACACACTGAAACACATCCCCACACACTGAAACCACTTCCCCACACACTGAAACACCTTCCCCAAACACTGAAATCCCTTCCCCACACACTGAAACACATTCCCCACACACTGAAACCCCTTCCCCACATACTGAAACCCCTTCCCCCACACTGAAACCCCTTCCGCACACAGTGAAAGTTTCCCCGCACACTGAAACCCCTTCCCCACACACTGAAACCCCTTCCCCACACACTGAAACCCCTTCCGCACACAGTGAAAGTTTCCCCGCACACTGAAACCCCTTCCCCACATACTGAAACCCCTTCTCTTCACACACTGAAACACATCCCTACACACTGAAACCACTTCCCCAAACACTGAAATCCTTTCCCCATACACTGAAAACCCTTCCCCAAACACTGAAACAATTTCCCACACTGTGAAACCCCTTCCCCACTCACTGAAACCCCTTCCCCACACACTGAAACCCTGACCCTCACTCTGAAACCCTTTCATCACACAATGAAACTCCTTCTCCAAACACTGAAACCCCTTCCCCACACACTGAAACCCTTCCCCACACTCTGAAACCCCTTGCCCACTCACTGAAACCCCTTCCCAACACACTGAAATACATCCCCACACTCAGAAACACCTTCCCCACACACTGAAACCCAACCCCACACCCTGAAACACCTTCCCCACACACGGAACCCCTTCCCCACACATTGAAACACATCCCCACACACTGAAACACCTTCCCCACAGACTGAAACCCCTTCCCACACACTGAAAGACCTCCCCAACACACTGAAACACCTTCCCCACACACTGAAACCCCTTCCCCACTCACTGAACCCCCTTCCCCACACACTGAAACCATTACCCACACTCTGAAACCCCTTCCCCAAACAATGAAACACCTTCCCCAAACACTGAAACCCCTTCCCCACACACTGAAACCCTTCCCCACACACTGAAACACCTTCCCCATGCACTGAAACCCCTTCCACACACACTGAAACCCCTTACCCACACACAGAAACCCATTGCCCAAACACTGAAACCCCTTCCGCACTCAGTGAAACCCTTCCCCACATACTGAAACCCCTTCCGCACACACTGAAACACCTTCCCCACACACTGAAACCCCTTCCCCACACACTGAAACGCCTTCCCCACACACTGAAACCACTTCCACACACACTGAAACACCTTCCCCACACACTGAAACCCCATCCCCACACACTGAAACACATCCCCACACACTGAAACCCCTTCCCCACACACTGAAACACCTTCCCCACACACTGAAACCCATTCCCACACACTGAAACACATTCCCCACACACTGAAACCCCTTCCCCACATACTGAAACCCATTTCCCAAACACTGAAATGCCTTCCGCACACACTGAAAACCCTTCCGCACACACTGAAACACCTTCCCCACACAGTGAAACCCTTCCCCACACACTGAATCACATCCCCACACACTGAAACCCCTTCCCCACTCAGTGAAACACATCCCCACACACTGAAACCCCTTCCCACACACTGAAACACCTTCCCCACACACTGAAACACCTTCCCCACACACTGAAACCCCTTCCGCACACAGTGAAACCCCTCCCTACACACTGAAACCCCTTCCCCATCCACTGAAACACATCCCCATACACTGAAACCCCATCCCCACACTCTGAAACCCCTTCCGCACACACTGAAACACCTTCCCCACAAACTGAAACTCCTTCCCCACACACTGAAACCTCTACCGCACAAACTGAAACCCCTTGCGCACACACTGAAACCGCTTCCCCACACACTGAAACACCTTCTGCAGAAACTGAAACCACTTCCGCACACACTGAAAAACCTGCCCCACACACTGAAACCCCTTCCCCACACACTGAAACACCTTCCCCACACACGGAAACCCCTTCCAAACACACTGTCACACCTTCCCCACACACTGAAACCCCTTCCCCACACACTGAAACACATCCCCACACACTGAAACCCCTTCCCCACAAACTGAAACACATCCCCACACACTGAAACCCCTTCCGCACACAGTGAAAACCTTCCACACACACTGAAACCCCATCCCCACACACTGAAAGCCCTTCTTCACACACTGAAACACCTTCCCCACACACCAAAACCCCTTCCCCACACACTGAAACCCCTTCCCCACACACTGAATATCATTACCCACACACTGAAAACCTTCCCCACACAATGAAACCCCTACCCCACTCACTGAACCCCCTTCCCCAAACACTGAAACCCCATCCCCACACACTGAAACCCTTCCACACACACTGAAACCCCTTCCCCACACAATGAAACCCCTTCCGCACTCAGTGAAACCCTTCCCCATATACTGAAACCCCTTCCCCACACACCGAAACACCTTCCCCACACACTGAAACCCTTCCCCAAACACTGAAACCCTTCCCCACACACTGAAACCCCTTCCGCACACACTGAAACACCTTCCCCACACACTGAAACCCCTTCCGCACACACTGTTACACATTCCCCACACACTGAAACCCTTCCCCACACACTGAAACCCCTTCCGCAAACACTGAAACCCTTCCCCACATACTGAAACCCCTTCCCCACACACTGAAACATCGTCCCCACACACTGTAACCCTTCCCCACACACTGAAACCCCTTCCCCGCACACTGAAACCCCTTCCGCACACAGTGAAATCGTTCCCCACACACTGAAACCCCTTCCCCAAACACTGAAACACATTCCCACAATCTGAAACACCTTCCCCACACACTGAAACCCCTTCCCCCCACAGTGAAACACATTCCCCACACACTGAAACCCCTTCCCCACATACTGAAACCCATTCCCCACACACTGAAAAGCCTTCCGCTCACACTGAAACCCCTTCCCCACAAACTGAAACCCCTTCCCCAAACACTGAAACCCCTTCTGCAATCAGTGAAATCCTTCCCCACACACTGAAACCCCTTCCCCACACACTGAAACACCTTCCCCACACACTGGAAAGCCTTCCCCACACACTGAAACCCCTTCCGCACACACTGAAACCCTTCCCCAGACACTGAAACCCCTTTCCCACACACTGAAACCCCGTCCCCAGACACTGTAATCCTTTCCCACACACTGAAACACTTCCCCACACACTGAAACCCCTTCCCCACACACTGAAACCCCTTCCCCACACACTGAAACCCCTTCCGCACACAATGAAACACCTTCCCCACACACTGAAACTCCTTCCGCACACAATGAAACAGCTTCCCCACACACTGAAACCCCTTCCCCACACACTGAAACACCTTGCACACACACTGAAACCCCTTCCGCACACACTGAAACACCTTCCCCACACACTGAAACCCCTTCCCCACACACTGAAACCCCTTCCACACACAGTGAAACCATTCCCCACACACTGAAACACATTCCCCAAACACTGAAATACATCCCCACACAGTGAAACCCCTTCCCCACACAATGAAACCCATCCCCACAAACTGAAACCACTTCCGTACACAGTGAAACCCTTCCCCACACGCTGAAACCCCTTCCCCACACACTGAGACACATCCCCACACACTGAAACCCCTTCCCCACGCACTGAAACTCCTTCCGCACACACTGAAACACCTTCCCCACACACTGAAACCCCATCTACACACAGTTAAACAATTCCCCACACACTGAAACCCCTTCCCCACACACTGAATCCACTTCCCTACACACTGAATCCCCTTCTGCACACAATGAAACACCTTCCCCACACAATGAAACACCTTCCCTACACACTGAAACCACTTCCCCACACATTGAAACCCCTTCCGCACACAATGAAACACCTCCCAAACTCAGTGAAACCGCTTCCGCACACACTGAAACACCTTCCCCACACACTGAAACCCCTTCCCCACATACTGCAACCCCTTCCCCACAAACAGAAACCCCTTCCCCACACACTGAATACCCTTCCGCACACAATGAAACACCTTCCCCAGACACTGAAACACCTTTCCAACAAACTGAAACTCCTTCCCCACACACTGAAACCTCTACCGCAAACACTGAAACCCCTTCCCCACACACTGAAACACCTTCCCCACACACTGAAACCCCTTCCGCACACAGTTAAACCCTACCCCACACACTGAAACCCCCTCCCCACACACTGAAACCCCTTCCCCACACACTGAATACCCTTCCACACACAATGAAACACCTTCCCCACACAATGAAACACCTTCCCCACACACAGAATCCCCTTCCCAACACACTGAAACACCTTCCGCACACAATGAAACACCTTCCCCACACACTGAAACCCCTTCCCCACACACTGAAACACCTTCCGCAGAAACTGAAAACCCTTCCGCACACACTGAAAAACCTGCCCCACACACTGAAACCCCTTCCCCACACACTGAAACACCTTCCCCACACACGGAAACCCCTTCCAAACACACTGTCACACCTTCCCCACACACTGAAACCCCTTCCGCACACAGTGAAACCCCTCCCTACACACTGAAACCCCTTCCCCATCCACTGAAACACATCCCCATACACTGAAACCCCATCCCCACACTCTGAAACCCCTTCCGCACACACTGAAACACCTTCCCCACAAACTGAAACTCCTTCCCCACACACTGAAACCTCTACCGCACAAACTGAAACCCCTTGCGCACACACTGAAACCGCTTCCCCACACACTGAAACACCTTCTGCAGAAACTGAAACCACTTCCGCACACACTGAAAAACCTGCCCCACACACTGAAACCCCTTCCCCACACACTGAAACACCTTCCCCACACACGGAAACCCCTTCCAAACACACTGTCACACCTTCCCCACACACTGAAACCCCTTCCCCACACACTGAAACACATCCCCACACACTGAAACCCCTTCCCCACAAACTGAAACACATCCCCACACACTGAAACCCCTTCCGCACACAGTGAAAACCTTCCACACACACTGAAACCCCATCCCCACACACTGAAAGCCCTTCTTCACACACTGAAACACCTTCCCCACACACCAAAACCCCTTCCCCACACACTGAAACCCCTTCCCCACACACTGAATATCATTCCCCACACACTGAAAACCTTCCCCACACAATGAAACCCCTACCCCACTCACTGAACCCCCTTCCCCAAACACTGAAACCCCATCCCCACACACTGAAACCCTTCCACACACACTGAAACCCCTTCCCCACACAATGAAACCCCTTCCGCACTCAGTGAAACCCTTCCCCATATACTGAAACCCCTTCCCCACACACCGAAACACCTTCCCCACACACTGAAACCCTTCCCCAAACACTGAAACCCTTCCCCACACACTGAAACCCCTTCCGCACACACTGAAACACCTTCCCCACACACTGAAACCCCTTCCGCACACACTGTTACACATTCCCCACACACTGAAACCCTTCCCCACACACTGAAACCCCTTCCGCAAACACTGAAACCCTTCCCCACATACTGAAACCCCTTCCCCACACACTGAAACATCGTCCCCACACACTGTAACCCTTCCCCACACACTGAAACCCCTTCCCCGCACACTGAAACCCCTTCCGCACACAGTAAAATCGTTCCCCACACACTGAAACCCCTTCCCCAAACACTGAAACACATTCCCACAATCTGAAACACCTTCCCCACACACTGAAACCCCTTCCCCACACAGTGAAACACATTCCCCACACACTGAAACCCCTTCCCCACATACTGAAACCCATTCCCCACACACTGAAAAGCCTTCCGCTCACACTGAAACCCCTTCCCCACAAACTGAAACCCCTTCCCCAAACACTGAAACCCCTTCTGCAATCAGTGAAATCCTTCCCCACACACTGAAACCCCTTCCCCACACACTGAAACACCTTCCCCACACACTGGAAAGCCTTCCCCACACACTGAAACCCCTTCCGCACACACTGAAACCCTTCCCCAGACACTGAAACCCCTTTCCCACACACTGAAACCCCGTCCCCAGACACTGTAATCCTTTCCCACACACTGAAACACTTCCCCACACACTGAAACCCCTTCCCCACACACTGAAACCCCTTCCCCACACACTGAAACCCCTTCCGCACACAATGAAACACCTTCCCCACACACTGAAACTCCTTCCGCACACAATGAAACAGCTTCCCCACACACTGAAACCCCTTCCCCACACACTGAAACACCTTGCACACACACTGAAACCCCTTCCGCACACACTGAAACACCTTCCCCACACACTGAAACCCCTTCCCCACACACTGAAACCCCTTCCACACACAGTGAAACCATTCCCCACACACTGAAACACATTCCCCAAACACTGAAATACATCCCCACACAGTGAAACCCCTTCCCCACACAATGAAACCCATCCCCACAAACTGAAACCACTTCCGTACACAGTGAAACCCTTCCCCACACGCTGAAACCCCTTCCCCACACACTGAGACACATCCCCACACACTGAAACCCCTTCCCCACGCACTGAAACTCCTTCCGCACACACTGAAACACCTTCCCCACACACTGAAACCCCATCTACACACAGTTAAACAATTCCCCACACACTGAAACCCCTTCCCCACACACTGAATCCACTTCCCTACACACTGAATCCCCTTCTGCACACAATGAAACACCTTCCCCACACAATGAAACACCTTCCCTACACACTGAAACCACTTCCCCACACATTGAAACCCCTTCCGCACACAATGAAACACCTCCCAAACTCAGTGAAACCGCTTCCGCACACACTGAAACACCTTCCCCACACACTGAAACCCCTTCCCCACATACTGCAACCCCTTCCCCACAAACAGAAACCCCTTCCCCACACACTGAATACCCTTCCGCACACAATGAAACACCTTCCCCAGACACTGAAACACCTTTCCAACAAACTGAAACTCCTTCCCCACACACTGAAACCTCTACCGCAAACACTGAAACCCCTTCCCCACACACTGAAACACCTTCCCCACACACTGAAACCCCTTCCGCACACAGTTAAACCCTACCCCACACACTGAAACCCCCTCCCCACACACTGAAACCCCTTCCCCACACACTGAATACCCTTCCACACACAATGAAACACCTTCCCCACACAATGAAACACCTTCCCCACACACAGAATCCCCTTCCCAACACACTGAAACACCTTCCGCACACAATGAAACACCTTCCCCACACACTGAAACCCCTTCCCCACACACTGAAACACCTTCCGCAGAAACTGAAAACCCTTCCGCACACACTGAAACACCTTCCCCAAACATTGAAACCCCTTCCCCACACACTGAAACGCTTTCCCCACACACTGAAACCCCTTCCACACACACTGAAACACCTTCGCCACACACTGAAACCCCTTCCCCACACACTGAAACACATCCCCACACACTGAAACCCCTTCCACACAAACTGAAACACATCCCCACACACTGAAACGCCTTCCCCAAACACTGAAACACATCCCCACACAATGAAACACCTTCCCCACACACTGAAACCCCTTCCCCAAACACTGATACACCCTTGTGCACTACGTGAAACCCTTCCCCACTTACAGAGACCCCTTCTCCACATACTGAAACCCCTTCCCCACACACTGAAACCCCTACCGCACACACTGAAACCCCTTCCGCATACACTGAAGCACCTTCCCCACACACTGAAACCCCTTCCCCACACACTGAAACCCCTTCCTCACACACTGAAACACCTTCCCCACACACTGAAACCCCCTCCCCACACACTGAAACCCATTCCGCACACAGTGAAACCCTTCCCCACACACTGATACCCCTTCCCCACACACTGAAACCCGTTCTTCACACAGTGAAATCCCTTCTGCACACACTGAAACACCTTCCCCACACACTGAAACCCCTTCCCCACACACTGAAACCCCTTCCCCAAACACTGAAACCCCTTCCCCACACACTGAACCCCTTCCCCACTCACTGAAACCCTACCCCAAACACTGAAACCCCTTCCCCACATACTGAAACCCCTTCCCCACACTCTGAAACACCTTCCCCACACACTGAAACCCCTTCCGCACACAGTTAAACCCTTCCCCACACACTGAAAACCCCTCCCCACACACTGAAACCCCTTCACCAAACACTGAATCCCCTTCCCCACAAACTGAAATCCCAACCGCACACAATGAAACACCTTCCCCACAAACTGAAACCCCTTCCCCACACACTGGAACACCTTCCGCACACACTGAAACCCCTTCTGCACACACTGATACACCATCCCCACACACTGAAAGCCCTTCCCCACACACTGAAACCCCTTCTTCACACACTGAAACAAATCCCCACACACTGAAACCACTTCCCCACCCACTGAAATCCTTTCCCCACACACTGAAAACCCTTCCCCAAACACTGAAACACTTTCCCACACTGTGAAACCCCTTCCCCACTCACTGAAACCCCTTCCCCACACACTGAAACCCTGACCCTCACTCTGAAACCCCTTCCCCACAAAATGAAACTCCTTCTCCAAACACTGAAACCCCTTCCCCACACACTGAAACCCTTCCCCACACACTGAAAGACTGCCCCACACACTGAAACACCTTCCCCACACACTGAAAGACTGCCCCACACACTGAAACCCTTCCCCACACACTGAAACCCCTACCCCACATACTGAAACCCCTTCCAAACACTCTGAAACACCTTCCCCACACACTGAAACACCTTCCGCACACACTGAAACACCCTCCCCACACACTGAAACCCCTTCCCCACACACTAAAACCCCTTCCGCACACACTGATACACCATCCCCACACACTGAAAGCCCTTCCCCACACACTGAAACCCCTTCTTCACACACTGAAACAAATCCCCACACACTGAAACCACTTCCCCACCCACTGAAATCCTTTCCCCACACACTGAAAACCCTTCCCCAAACACTGAAACACTTTCCCACACTGTGAAACCCCATCCCCACTCACTGAAACCCCTTCCCCACACACTGAAACCCAGACCCTCACTCTGAAACCCCTTCCCCACACAATGAAACTCCTTCTCCAAACACTGAAACCCCTTCCCCACACACTGAAACCCTTCCCCACACACTGAAAGACTGCCCCACACACTGAAACACCTTCCCCACACACTGAAAGACTGCCCCACACACTGAAACCCTTCCCCACACACTGAAACCCCTACCCCACATACTGAAACCCCTTCCCCACACTCTGAAACACCTTCCCCACACACTGAAACACCTTCCGCACACACTGAAACACCTTCCCCACACACTGAAACCCCTTCCCCACACACTGAAACCCCTTCCGCACACACTGAAACAACTTCCCCACACACTGAAACCCCCTCCCCACACACTGAAACCCCTTCCGCACACAGTGAAAACCTTCCCCACACACTGAAACCCCTTCCCCACACACTGAAACCCCATCTTCGCACACTGAAAATCCTTCCGCACACACTGAAACACCTTCCCCACACACTGAAACCCCTTCCCCACACACTGAAACCCCTTCCCCAAACACTGAAACCCCTTCCCCACAGACTGAACCCCTTCCCCACTCACTGAAACCCTACCCCACACACTGAAACCCCTTCCCCACATACTGAAACCCCTTCCCCACACTCTGAAACACCTTCCCCACACACTGAAACCCCTTCCGCACACCGTTAAACCCTTGCCCACACACTGAAACCCCCTCCCCACACACTGAAACCCCTTCCCCAAACACTGAATCCCCTTCCCCACAAACTGAAACCTCTTCGGCACACAATGAAACAACTTCCCCACACACTGAAACCCCTTCCCCACACACTGAAACACCTTCCGCACACACTGAAACCCCTTCCCCACACACTGAAACCCCCTCCACACACACTGATACGCCTTCCCCACACACTGAAACACCATCCCCACAAACTGAACCCCCTTCCACACACAGTGAAACCCTTCCCCACACACTTATACCCCTTCCCCAAACACTGAAACACATTCCCACAAACTGAAACACCTTCCCCACACACTGAAACCCCTTCCCCACACACTGAAACACATTCCCCACACACTGAAACCCCTTCCCCACATATTGAAACCCCTTCCCCACACACTGAAACCCCTACCGCACACACTGAAACCCCTACCGCACACACTGAAATCCCTTCCCCACACACTGAAACATCTTCCCCAAACACTGAAACCCCTTCCACACACACTGTAACACCTTCCCCACACACTGAAACATCTTCCCCACACACTGAAACCCCTTCCACCCACACTGTAACACCTTCCCCACACACTGAAACCCCTTCCCCACACACTGAAACACATCCCCACACACTGAAACCCCTTCCCCACAAACTGAAACACATCCCCACACACTGACACGCCTTCCCCACACACTGAAACACTTCCCAACACACTGAAACACCTTCCCCACACACTGAAACCCCTTCCCCAAACACTGAATCCCCTTCCGCACTCAGTGAAATCCTTCCCCACATACTCAAACCCCTTCCACACACACTGAAACACCTTCCACACACACTGAAACCCTTCCCCACACACTGAAACCCTTCCCCACACACTGAAACCCCTTCCGCACTCACTGAACCACCTTCCCCACACACTGAAACCCGATCCACAAACACTGCAATACATTCCCCACACACTGAAACCCTTCCCCACACACTGAAACCCCTTCCGCAAACTCTGAAACTCTTCCCCACATACTGAAACCCCTTCCCCACACAATGAAACCCAGTCCCCAAACACTGTAACCCTTCCCCACACACTGAAACCCCTTCCCCACACACTGAAACACCTTCCCCACACACTGAAAGACTGCCCCACACACTGAAACCCTTCCCCACACACTGAAACCCCTACCCCTCATACTGAAACCGCTTCCCCACACTCTGAAACACCTTCCCCACACACTGAAACACCTTCCGCACACAGTTGAACCCTATCCCACACACTGAAACCCCCTCACCACACACTGAAACCCCTTCCCCACACACTGAATACCCTTCCACACACAATGAAATACCTTCCCCACACAATGAAACACCTTCACCACACACAGAATCCCCTTCCCCACACACTGAAACCCCTTCCGCACACAATGGAACACCTTCCCCACACACTGAAACCCCTTCCCCACACACTGAAACACCTTCCGCAGAAACTGAAACCCCTTCCGCACACACTGAAACACCTTCCCCAAACACTGAAACCCCTTCCCCACTCACTGAAACGCCTTCCCCACACACTGAAACCCCTTCCACACACACTGAAACACCTTCCGCACACAGTTAAACGCTATCCCACACACTGAAACCCCCTCCCCACACACTGAAACCCCTTCCCCTCACACTGAATACCCTTCCACACACAATGAAACACTTTCCCCAGACAATGAAACACCTTCCCCACACACAGAATCCCCTTCCCCATACACGGAATCCCCTTCCGCACACAATGAAACACCTTCCCCACACACTGAAACACCTTCCCCACACACTGAATCCCCTTCCCCACAAACTGAAGCTCCTTCCGCACACAATGAAACAGCTTCCCCACACACTGAAACCCCTTCCCCACACACTGAAACACCTGGCGCAAACACTGAAACACCTTCCGCACACACTGAAGCACCTTCCCCACACACTGAAACGTCTTCCCCACACACTGAAACACCGTCCCCACACTCTGAAACATCTTCAACACACACTGAAACACCTTCCCCACACACTGAAACCCCTTCCCCACACAATGAAACCCCTTCCGCACATAGT
Source organism: Heterodontus francisci (assembly GCF_036365525.1). Lineage (NCBI taxonomy): Eukaryota > Metazoa > Chordata > Chondrichthyes > Heterodontiformes > Heterodontidae > Heterodontus > Heterodontus francisci. The sequence goes on along the minus strand of NC_090378.1, from coordinate 132,304,052 downwards.
GAAACCCTTCCCCACACACTGAAACACATTCCTCAAACACTGAAACACATCACCACACACTGAAACCCCTTCCCCACACAATGAAACCCATCCCCACAAACTGAAACCACTTCTGCACACAGAGAAACCCTTCCCCACACACTGAAACCCATTCCCCACACACTGAGACACATCCCCACACACTGAAACCCCTTCCCCACGCACTGAAACTCCTTCCGCACACACTGAAACACCTTCCCCACACTCTGAAACCCCATCCACACACAGTTAAACAATTCCCCACACACTGAAACCCCTTCCCCACACACTGAAACCACTTCCCTACATACTGAATCCCCTTCCGCACACAATGAAACACCGTCCCCACACAATGAAACACCTTCCCTACACACTGAAACCTCTTCCCCACACACTGAAACCCCTTCCCCACACACTGAAACCCCCTCCCCACACACTGAAACCCCTTCCGCACACAGTGAAACCCTTCCCCACACACTGAAACCCCTTCCCCACACACTGAAACCCCTTCTTCACACAGTGAAACCCCTTCCCCACACACTGAATCCACTTCCCTACACACTGAATCCCCTTCTGCACACAATGAAACACCTTCCCCACACAATGAAACACCTTCCCTACACACTGAAACCACTTCCCCACACATTGAAACCCCTTCCGCACACAATGAAACACCTCCCAAACTCAGTGAAACCGCTTCCGCACACACTGAAACACCTTCCCCACACACTGAAACCCCTTCCCCACATACTGCAACCCCTTCCCCACAAACAGAAACCCCTTCCCCACACACTGAATACCCTTCCGCACACAATGAAACACCTTCCCCAGACACTGAAACACCTTTCCAACAAACTGAAACTCCTTCCCCACACACTGAAACCTCTACCGCAAACACTGAAACCCCTTCCCCACACACTGAAACACCTTCCCCACACACTGAAACCCCTTCCGCACACAGTTAAACCCTACCCCACACACTGAAACCCCCTCCCCACACACTGAAACCCCTTCCCCACACACTGAATACCCTTCCACACACAATGAAACACCTTCCCCACACAATGAAACACCTTCCCCACACACAGAATCCCCTTCCCAACACACTGAAACACCTTCCGCACACAATGAAACACCTTCCCCACACACTGAAACCCCTTCCCCACACACTGAAACACCTTCCGCAGAAACTGAAAACCCTTCCGCACACACTGAAAAACCTGCCCCACACACTGAAACCCCTTCCCCACACACTGAAACACCTTCCCCACACACGGAAACCCCTTCCAAACACACTGTCACACCTTCCCCACACACTGAAACCCCTTCCGCACACAGTGAAACCCCTCCCTACACACTGAAACCCCTTCCCCATCCACTGAAACACATCCCCATACACTGAAACCCCATCCCCACACTCTGAAACCCCTTCCGCACACACTGAAACACCTTCCCCACAAACTGAAACTCCTTCCCCACACACTGAAACCTCTACCGCACAAACTGAAACCCCTTGCGCACACACTGAAACCGCTTCCCCACACACTGAAACACCTTCTGCAGAAACTGAAACCACTTCCGCACACACTGAAAAACCTGCCCCACACACTGAAACCCCTTCCCCACACACTGAAACACCTTCCCCACACACGGAAACCCCTTCCAAACACACTGTCACACCTTCCCCACACACTGAAACCCCTTCCCCACACACTGAAACACATCCCCACACACTGAAACCCCTTCCCCACAAACTGAAACACATCCCCACACACTGAAACCCCTTCCGCACACAGTGAAAACCTTCCACACACACTGAAACCCCATCCCCACACACTGAAAGCCCTTCTTCACACACTGAAACACCTTCCCCACACACCAAAACCCCTTCCCCACACACTGAAACCCCTTCCCCACACACTGAATATCATTCCCCACACACTGAAAACCTTCCCCACACAATGAAACCCCTACCCCACTCACTGAACCCCCTTCCCCAAACACTGAAACCCCATCCCCACACACTGAAACCCTTCCACACACACTGAAACCCCTTCCCCACACAATGAAACCCCTTCCGCACTCAGTGAAACCCTTCCCCATATACTGAAACCCCTTCCCCACACACCGAAACACCTTCCCCACACACTGAAACCCTTCCCCAAACACTGAAACCCTTCCCCACACACTGAAACCCCTTCCGCACACACTGAAACACCTTCCCCACACACTGAAACCCCTTCCGCACACACTGTTACACATTCCCCACACACTGAAACCCTTCCCCACACACTGAAACCCCTTCCGCAAACACTGAAACCCTTCCCCACATACTGAAACCCCTTCCCCACACACTGAAACATCGTCCCCACACACTGTAACCCTTCCCCACACACTGAAACCCCTTCCCCGCACACTGAAACCCCTTCCGCACACAGTGAAATCGTTCCCCACACACTGAAACCCCTTCCCCAAACACTGAAACACATTCCCACAATCTGAAACACCTTCCCCACACACTGAAACCCCTTCCCCACACAGTGAAACACATTCCCCACACACTGAAACCCCTTCCCCACATACTGAAACCCATTCCCCACACACTGAAAAGCCTTCCGCTCACACTGAAACCCCTTCCCCACAAACTGAAACCCCTTCCCCAAACACTGAAACCCCTTCTGCAATCAGTGAAATCCTTCCCCACACACTGAAACCCCTTCCCCACACACTGAAACACCTTCCCCACACACTGGAAAGCCTTCCCCACACACTGAAACCCCTTCCGCACACACTGAAACCCTTCCCCAGACACTGAAACCCCTTTCCCACACACTGAAACCCCGTCCCCAGACACTGTAATCCTTTCCCACACACTGAAACACTTCCCCACACACTGAAACCCCTTCCCCACACACTGAAACCCCTTCCCCACACACTGAAACCCCTTCCGCACACAATGAAACACCTTCCCCACACACTGAAACTCCTTCCGCACACAATGAAACAGCTTCCCCACACACTGAAACCCCTTCCCCACACACTGAAACACCTTGCACACACACTGAAACCCCTTCCGCACACACTGAAACACCTTCCCCACACACTGAAACCCCTTCCCCACACACTGAAACCCCTTCCACACACAGTGAAACCATTCCCCACACACTGAAACACATTCCCCAAACACTGAAATACATCCCCACACAGTGAAACCCCTTCCCCACACAATGAAACCCATCCCCACAAACTGAAACCACTTCCGTACACAGTGAAACCCTTCCCCACACGCTGAAACCCCTTCCCCACACACTGAGACACATCCCCACACACTGAAACCCCTTCCCCACGCACTGAAACTCCTTCCGCACACACTGAAACACCTTCCCCACACACTGAAACCCCATCTACACACAGTTAAACAATTCCCCACACACTGAAACCCCTTCCCCACACACTGAATCCACTTCCCTACACACTGAATCCCCTTCTGCACACAATGAAACACCTTCCCCACACAATGAAACACCTTCCCTACACACTGAAACCACTTCCCCACACATTGAAACCCCTTCCGCACACAATGAAACACCTCCCAAACTCAGTGAAACCGCTTCCGCACACACTGAAACACCTTCCCCACACACTGAAACCCCTTCCCCACATACTGCAACCCCTTCCCCACAAACAGAAACCCCTTCCCCACACACTGAATACCCTTCCGCACACAATGAAACACCTTCCCCAGACACTGAAACACCTTTCCAACAAACTGAAACTCCTTCCCCACACACTGAAACCTCTACCGCAAACACTGAAACCCCTTCCCCACACACTGAAACACCTTCCCCACACACTGAAACCCCTTCCGCACACAGTTAAACCCTACCCCACACACTGAAACCCCCTCCCCACACACTGAAACCCCTTCCCCACACACTGAATACCCTTCCACACACAATGAAACACCTTCCCCACACAATGAAACACCTTCCCCACACACAGAATCCCCTTCCCAACACACTGAAACACCTTCCGCACACAATGAAACACCTTCCCCACACACTGAAACCCCTTCCCCACACACTGAAACACCTTCCGCAGAAACTGAAAACCCTTCCGCACACACTGAAACACCTTCCCCAAACATTGAAACCCCTTCCCCACACACTGAAACGCTTTCCCCACACACTGAAACCCCTTCCACACACACTGAAACACCTTCGCCACTCACTGAAACCCCTTCCCCACACACTGAAACACATCCCCACACACTGAAACCCCTTCCACACAAACTGAAACACATCCCCACACACTGAAACGCCTTCCCCAAACACTGAAACACATCCCCACACAATGAAACACCTTCCCCACACACTGAAACCCCTTCCCCAAACACTGATACACCCTTGTGCACTACGTGAAACCCTTCCCCACTTACAGAGACCCCTTCTCCACATACTGAAACCCCTTCCCCACACACTGAAACCCCTACCGCACACACTGAAACCCCTTCCGCATACACTGAAGCACCTTCCCCACACACTGAAACCCCTTCCCCACACACTGAAACCCCTTCCTCACACACTGAAACACCTTCCCCACACACTGAAACCCCCTCCCCACACACTGAAACCCCTTCCGCACACAGTGAAACCCTTCCCCACACACTGATACCCCTTCCCCACACACTGAAACCCGTTCTTCACACAGTGAAATCCCTTCTGCACACACTGAAACACCTTCCCCACACACTGAAACCCCTTCCCCACACACTGAAACCCCTTCCCCAAACACTGAAACCCCTTCCCCACACACTGAACCCCTTCCCCACTCACTGAAACCCTACCCCAAACACTGAAACCCCTTCCCCACATACTGAAACCCCTTCCCCACACTCTGAAACACCTTCCCCACACACTGAAACCCCTTCCGCACACAGTTAAACCCTTCCCCACACACTGAAAACCCCTCCCCACACACTGAAACCCCTTCACCAAACACTGAATCCCCTTCCCCACAAACTGAAATCCCAACCGCACACAATGAAACACCTTCCCCACAAACTGAAACCCCTTCCCCACACACTGGAACACCTTCCGCACACACTGAAACCCCTTCTGCACACACTGATACACCATCCCCACACACTGAAAGCCCTTCCCCACACACTGAAACCCCTTCTTCACACACTGAAACAAATCCCCACACACTGAAACCACTTCCCCACCCACTGAAATCCTTTCCCCACACACTGAAAACCCTTCCCCAAACACTGAAACACTTTCCCACACTGTGAAACCCCTTCCCCACTCACTGAAACCCCTTCCCCACACACTGAAACCCTGACCCTCACTCTGAAACCCCTTCCCCACAAAATGAAACTCCTTCTCCAAACACTGAAACCCCTTCCCCACACACTGAAACCCTTCCCCACACACTGAAAGACTGCCCCACACACTGAAACACCTTCCCCACACACTGAAAGACTGCCCCACACACTGAAACCCTTCCCCACACACTGAAACCCCTACCCCACATACTGAAACCCCTTCCCCACACTCTGAAACACCTTCCCCACACACTGAAACACCTTCCGCACACACTGAAACACCCTCCCCACACACTGAAACCCCTTCCCCACACACTAAAACCCCTTCCGCACACACTGATACACCATCCCCACACACTGAAAGCCCTTCCCCACACACTGAAACCCCTTCTTCACACACTGAAACAAATCCCCACACACTGAAACCACTTCCCCACCCACTGAAATCCTTTCCCCACACACTGAAAACCCTTCCCCAAACACTGAAACACTTTCCCACACTGTGAAACACCATCCCCACTCACTGAAACCCCTTCCCCACACACTGAAACCCAGACCCTCACTCTGAAACCCCTTCCCCACACAATGAAACTCCTTCTCCAAACACTGAAACCCCTTCCCCACACACTGAAACCCTTCCCCACACACTGAAAGACTGCCCCACACACTGAAACACCTTCCCCACACACTGAAAGACTGCCCCACACACTGAAACCCTTCCCCACACACTGAAACCCCTACCCCACATACTGAAACCCCTTCCCCACACTCTGAAACACCTTCCCCACACACTGAAACACCTTCCGCACACACTGAAACACCTTCCCCACACACTGAAACCCCTTCCCCACACACTGAAACCCCTTCCGCACACACTGAAACAACTTCCCCACACACTGAAACCCCCTCCCCACACACTGAAACCCCTTCCGCACACAGTGAAAACCTTCCCCACACACTGAAACCCCTTCCCCACACACTGAAACCCCATCTTCGCACACTGAAAATCCTTCCGCACACACTGAAACACCTTCCCCACACACTGAAACCCCTTCCCCACACACTGAAACCCCTTCCCCAAACACTGAAACCCCTTCCCCACAGACTGAACCCCTTCCCCACTCACTGAAACCCTACCCCACACACTGAAACCCCTTCCCCACATACTGAAACCCCTTCCCCACACTCTGAAACACCTTCCCCACACACTGAAACCCCTTCCGCACACCGTTAAACCCTTGCCCACACACTGAAACCCCCTCCCCACACACTGAAACCCCTTCCCCAAACAGTGAATCCCCTTCCCCACAAACTGAAACCTCTTCGGCACACAATGAAACAACTTCCCCACACACTGAAACCCCTTCCCCACACACTGAAACACCTTCCGCACACACTGAAACCCCTTCCCCACACACTGAAACCCCCTCCACACACACTGATACGCCTTCCCCACACACTGAAACACCATCCCCACAAACTGAACCCCCTTCCACACACAGTGAAACCCTTCCCCACACACTTATACCCCTTCCCCAAACACTGAAACACATTCCCACAAACTGAAACACCTTCCCCACACACTGAAACCCCTTCCCCACACACTGAAACACATTCCCCACACACTGAAACCCCTTCCCCACATATTGAAACCCCTTCCCCACACACTGAAACCCCTACCGCACACACTGAAACCCCTACCGCACACACTGAAACCCCTTCCCCACACACTGAAATCCCTTCCCCACACACTGAAACATCTTCCCCAAACACTGAAACCCCTTCCACACACACTGTAACACCTTCCCCACACACTGAAACATCTTCCCCACACACTGAAACCCCTTCCACCCACACTGTAACACCTTCCCCACACACTGAAACCCCTTCCCCACACACTGAAACACATCCCCACACACTGAAACCCCTTCCCCACAAACTGAAACACATCCCCACACACTGACACGCCTTCCCCACACACTGAAACACTTCCCAACACACTGAAACACCTTCCCCACACACTGAAACCCCTTCCCCAAACACTGAATCCCCTTCCGCACTCAGTGAAATCCTTCCCCACATACTCAAACCCCTTCCACACACACTGAAACCCTTCCCCACACACTGAAACCCTTCCCCACACACTGAAACCCTTCCCCACACACTGAAACCCCTTCCGCACTCACTGAACCACCTTCCCCACACACTGAAACCCGATCCACAAACACTGCAATACATTCCCCACACACTGAAACCCTTCCCCACACACTGAAACCCCTTCCGCAAACTCTGAAACTCTTCCCCACATACTGAAACCCCTTCCCCACACAATGAAACCCAGTCCCCAAACACTGTAACCCTTCCCCACACACTGAAACCCCTTCCCCACACACTGAAACACCTTCCCCACACACTGAAAGACTGCCCCACACACTGAAACCCTTCCCCACACACTGAAACCCCTACCCCTCATACTGAAACCGCTTCCCCACACTCTGAAACACCTTCCCCACACACTGAAACACCTTCCGCACACAGTTGAACCCTATCCCACACACTGAAACCCCCTCACCACACACTGAAACCCCTTCCCCACACACTGAATACCCTTCCACACACAATGAAATACCTTCCCCACACAATGAAACACCTTCACCACACACAGAAACCCCTTCCCCACACACTGAAACCCCTTCCGCACACAATGGAACACCTTCCCCACACACTGAAACCCCTTCCCCACACACTGAAACACCTTCCGCAGAAACTGAAACCCCTTCCGCACACACTGAAACACCTTCCCCAAACACTGAAACCCCTTCCCCACTCACTGAAACGCCTTCCCCACACACTGAAACCCCTTCCACACACACTGAAACACCTTCCGCACACAGTTAAACGCTATCCCACACACTGAAACCCCCTCCCCACACACTGAAACCCCTTCCCCTCACACTGAATACCCTTCCACACACAATGAAACACTTTCCCCAGACAATGAAACACCTTCCCCACACACAGAATCCCCTTCCCCATACACGGAATCCCCTTCCGCACACAATGAAACACCTTCCCCACACACTGAAACACCTTCCCCACACACTGAATCCCCTTCCCCACAAACTGAAGCTCCTTCCGCACACAATGAAACAGCTTCCCCACACACTGAAACCCCTTCCCCACACACTGAAACACCTGGCGCAAACACTGAAACACCTTCCGCACACACTGAAGCACCTTCCCCACACACTGAAACGTCTTCCCCACACACTGAAACACCGTCCCCACACTCTGAAACATCTTCAACACACACTGAAACACCTTCCCCACACACTGAAACCCCTTCCCCACACAATGAAACCCCTTCCGCACATAGTGAAACCCTTCCCCACACACTGAAACACATTCCTCAAACACTGAAACACATCACCACACACTGAAACCCCTTCCCCACACAATGAAACCCATCCCCACAAACTGAAACCACTTCTGCACACAGAGAAACCCTTCCCCACACACTGAAACCCATTCCCCACACACTGAGACACATCCCCACACACTGAAACCCCTTCCCCACGCACTGAAACTCCTTCCGCACACACTGAAACACCTTCCCCACACTCTGAAACCCCATCCACACACAGTTAAACAATTCCCCACACACTGAAACCCCTTCCCCACACACTGAAACCACTTCCCTACACACTGAATCCCCTTCCGCACACAATGAAACACCGTCCCCACACAATGAAACACCTTCCCTACACACTGAAACCTCTTCCCCACACACTGAAACCCCTTCCCCACACACTGAAACCCCCTCCCCACACACTGAAACCCCTTCCGCACACAGTGAAACCCTTCCCCACACACTGAAACCCCTTCCCCACACACTGAAACCCCTTCTTCACACAGTGAAATCCCTTCCGCACACACTGAAACACATTCCCCACACACTGAAACCCCTTCCCCACACACTGAAACCCCTTCCCCAAACACTGAAACCCCTTCCCCACACACTGAACCCCTTCCCCACTCACTGAAACCCTACCCCAAACACTGAAACCCCTTCCCCACATACTGAAACCCCTTCCCCAAACTCTGAAACCCCTTCCACACACAATGAAACACCGTCCCCACACAATGAAACACCTTCCCTACACACTGAAACCTCTTCCCCACACACTGAAACCCCTTCCGCACAAAATGAAACACCTCCCCCACTCACTGAAACCCCTTCCGCACACACTGAAACACCTTCCCCACAAACTGAAACCCCTTCTGCACACAATGAAACACCTTTCCCACAAACTGAAACTCCTTCCCCACACACAGAAACCTCTACCGCACACACTGAAGCCCCTTCCGCACACACTGAAACCCCTTCCCCACACACTGAAACACCTTCCCCACACACTGAAACCCCTTCCGCACACAGTTAAACACTACCCCACACACTGAAACCCCCTCCCCACACACTGAAACCCCTTCCCCACACACTGAATACCCTTCCACACAGTGAAACACCTTCCCCACACAATGAAACACCTTCCCCACACACAGAATCCCCTTCCCAACACACTGAAACACCTTCCGCACACAATGAAACACCTTCCCCACACACTGAAACCCCTTCCCCACACACTGAAACGCCTTCCACACACACTGAAATCCCTTCCGCACACACTGAAACCCCTTCCCCACACACTGAAACCCCTTCTTCACACACTGAAAAACCTTCTGCACACACTGAAACACCTTCCCCACACACTGAAACCCCTTCCCCACACACTGAACCCCTTCCCCACTCACTGAAACCCTACCCCACACACTGAAACCCCTTCCCCACATACTGAAACCTCTTCCCCACACTCTGAAACACCTTCCCCACACACTGAAACCCCTTCTGCACACAGTTAAACCCTTCCCCACACACTGAAACCCCTTTCCCAAACACTGAATCCCCTTCCCCACAAACTGAAACACCTTCCGCACACAATGAAACACCTTCCCCACACACTGAAACCCCTTCCCCACACACTGAAACACCTTCCGCACACACTGAAACCCCTTCCGCACACACTGAAACACCATCCCCACACACTGAAAGCCCTTCCCCACACACTGAAACCCCTTCCCCACACACTGAAACCCCCTCTACACACACTGAAACACCTTCCCCACACACTGAAACACCATCCCCACAAACTGAAAACCCTTCCGCACACAGTGAAACCCTTCCCCACACAATTATACCCCTTCCCCAAACACTGAAACACATTCCCACACACTGAAACAACTTACCCTCACACTGAAACCCCTTCCCCACACACTGAAACACATTCCCCAAACACTGAAACCCCTTCCCCACATACTGAAACCCCTTCCCCCACACTGAAACCCCTACCGCACACACTGAAACCCCTTCCGCACACACTGAAACACCTTCCCCACACACTGAAACCCCTTCCCCACACACTGAAACCCCTTCCACACACACTGAAGCACCTTCCCCACACACTGAAACCCCTTCCCCACACACTGAAACCCCTTCCGCACACAGTGAAAGTTTCCCCGCACACTGAAATCCCTTCCCCACACACTGAAACCCCTTCTTCACACACTGAAACACATCCCCACACACTGAAACCACTTCCCCACACACTGAAACACCTTCCCCACACACTGAAACCCCTTCCCCACACACTGAAACACATTCCCCACACACTGAAACCCCTTCCCCACATACTGAAACCCCTTCCCCCACACTGAAACCCCTACCGCACACACTGAAACCCCTTCCGCACACACTGAAACACCTTCCCCACACACTGAAACCCCTTCCCCACACACTGAAACCCCTTCCACACACCCTGAAGCACCTTCCCCACACACTGAAACCCCTTCCCCACACACTGAAGCCACTTCCGCACACAGTGAAAGTTTCCCCGCCCACTGAAACCGCTTCCCCACACACTGAAACCCCTTCTCTTCACACACTGAAACACATCCCCTCACACTGAAACCACTTCCCCACACACTGAAATCCTTTCCCCACACACTGAAAACCCTTCCCCAAACACTGAAAGAATTTCCCACACTGTGAAACCCCTTCCCCACTCACTGAAACCCCTTCCCCACACACTGAAACCCTGACCCTCACTCTGAAACCCCTTCATCACACAATGAAACTCCTTCTCCAAACACTGAAACCCGCTCCCCACACACTGAAACCCTTCCCCACACTCTGAAACCCCTTGCCCACTCACTGAAACCCCTTCCCAACACACTGAAATACATCCCCACACTCAGAAACACCTTCCCCACACACTGAAACCCAACCCCACACCCTGAAACACCTTCCCCACACACTGAACCCCTTCCCCACACACTGAAACACATCCCCACACACTGAAACACCTTCCCCACACACTGAAACCCCTTCCCACACACTGAAAGACCTCCCCAACACACTGAAACACCTTCCCCACACACTGAAATCCCTTCCCCACACACTGAAATACCTTCCCCAGAAACTGAAACACCTTCCCCACACACTGATACCCCTTCACCACCCAGGGAAACCCTTCCCCACACACTGAAACATCTTCCCCACACACTGAAACCCCTTCCCCACACACTGAAACCCTGCCCCACACACTGAAACCCTTCCCCACACACTGAAACCCCTTCCCCACTCACTGAACCCCCTTCCCCACACACTGAAACCATTACCCACACTCTGAAACCCCTTCCCCAAACAATGAAACACATTCCCCAAAACAGTGAAACCCCTTCCCCACACACTGAAACCCTTCCCCACACACTGAAACACCTTCCCCACGCACTGAAACCCCTTCCACACACACTGAAACCAATTACCCACACACAGAAACCCATTGCCCAAACACTGAAACCCCTTCCACACTCAGTGAAACCCTTCCCCACATACTGAAACCCCTTCCGCACACACTGAAACACCTTCCCCACACACTGAAACCCCTTCCCCACAAACTGAAACGCCTTCCCCACACACTGAAACCCCTTCCACACACACTGAAACACCTTCCCCACACACTGAAACCCCTTCCCCACACACTGAAAACATCCCCACACACTGAAACCCCTTCCCCACACACTGAAACACCTTCCCCACACACTGAAACACCTTCCCCACACACTGAAACCCCTTGCCCACACGCTGAAACACATTCCCCACACACTGAAACCCCTTCCCCACATACTGAAACCCATTCCCCACACACTGAAATGCCTTCCACACACACTGAAACCCCTTCCGCACACACTGAAACACCTTCCCCACACAGTGAAACCCTTCCCCACACACTGAATCACATCCCCACACACTGAAACCCCTTCCCCACTCAGTGAAACACATCCCCACACACTGAAACCCCTTCCCACAAACTGAAACACCTTCCCCACACACTGAAACACCTTCCCCACACACTGAAACCCCTTCCGCAAACAGTGAAACACCTCCCACACACTGAAACCCCTTCCCCATCCACTGAAACACATCCCCACACACTGAAATCCCATCCCCACACTCTGAAACCCCTTCCGCACACACTGAAACACCTTACCCACAAACTGAAACTCCTTCCCCACACACTGAAACCTCTACCGCACAAACTGAAACCCCTTGCGCACACACTGAAACCCCTTCCCCTCACACTGAAACACCTTCTGCAGAAACTGAAACCACTTCCGCACACACTGAAAAACCTTCCCCACACACTGAAACACCTTCCCCACAAACTGAAACGCCTTCCCCACACACTGAAACCCCTTCCACACACACTGAAACACCTTCCCCACACACTGAAACCCCTTCCCCACACACTGAAAACATCCACACACACTGAAACCCCTTCCCCACACACTGAAACACCTTCCCCACACACTGAAACACCTTCCCCACACACTGAAATCCCTTCCCCACACACTGAAATACCTTCCCCAGAAACTGAAACACCTTCCCCACACACTGATACCCCTTCACCACCCAGTGAAACCCTTCCCCACACACTGAAACATCTTCCCCACACACTGAAACCCCTTCCCCACACACTGAAACCCTGCCCCACACACTGAAACTCTTCCCCACACACTGAAACCCCTTCCCCACTCACTGAACCCCCTTCCCCACACACTGAAACCATTACCCACACTCTGAAACCCCTTCCCCAAACAATGAAACACATTCCCCAAAACAGTGAAACCCCTTCGTCACACACTGAAACCCTTCCCCACACACTGAAACACCTTCCCCACGCACTGAAACCCCTTCCACACACACTGAAACCAATTACCCACACACAGAAACCCATTGCCCAAACATTGAAACCCCTTCCACACTTGGTGAAACCCTTCCCCACATACTGAAACCCCTTCCGCACACACTGAAACACCTTCCCCACACACTGAAACCCCTTCCCCACAAACTGAAACGCCTTCCCCACACACTGAAACCCCTTCCACACACACTGAAACACCTTCCCCACACACTGAAACCCCTTCCCCACACACTGAAACACCTTCCCCACACACCGAAACACCTTCCTCACACACTGAAACCCCTTGCCCACACGCTGAAACACATTCCCCACACACTGAAACCCCTTCCCCACATACTGAAACCCATTCCCCACACACTGAAACCCCTTCCACAAACACTGAAACACCTTCCCCACACACTGAAACCCCTTCCCCACACACTGAAACACCTTCCCCACACACCGAAACACCTTCCTCACACACTGAAACCCCTTGCCCACACGCTGAAACACATTCCCCACACACTGAAACCCCTTCCCCACATACTGAAACCCATTCCCCACACACTGAAATGCCTTCCGCACACACTGAAACCCCTTCCGCACACACTGAAACACCTTCCCCACAAAGTGAAACCCTTCCCCACACACTGAATCACATCCCCACACACTGAAACCCCTTCCCCACTCAGTGAAACACATCCCCACACACTGAAACCCCTTCCCACAATCTGAAACACCTTCCCCACACACTGAAACACCTTCCCCACACACTGAACCCCTTCCGCACACAGTGAAACCCCTCCCCACACACTGAAACCCCTTCCCCATCCACTGAAACACATCCCCACACACTGAAATCCCATCCCCACACTCTGAAACCCCTTCCGCACACACTGAAACACCTTACCCACAAACTGAAACTCCTTCCCCACACACTGAAACCTCTACCGCACAAACTGAAACCCCTTGCGCACACACTGAAACCCCTTCCCCTCACACTGAAACACCTTCTGCAGAAACTGAAACCACTTCCGCACACACTGAAATACCTTCCCCACACACTGAAACACCTTCCCCACACACGGAAACCCCTTCCAAACACACTGTCACACCTTCCCCACACACTGAAACCCCTTCCCCACACACTGAAACACATCCCCACACACTGAAACCCCTTCCCCACAAACTGAAACACATCCCCACACACTGAAACCCCTTCCGCACACAGTGAAAACCTTCCACACACACTGAAACCCCATCCCCACACACTGAAAGCCCTTCTTCGCACTCTGAAACACCTTCCCCACACACCAAAACCCCTTCCCCACACACTGAAACCCCTTCCCCACACACTGAAAATCATTCCCCACACACTGAAAACCTTCCCCACACAATGAAACCCCTTCCCCACTCACTGAACCCCCTTCCCCAATCGCTGAAACCCCATCCCCACACACTGAAACCCTTCCCCACACACTGAAACACCTTCACCACACACTGAAACCTCTTCCACACACACTGAAACCCCTTCCCCACACACAGAAACCCATTGCCCAAACACTGAAACCCCTTCCGCACTCAGTGAAACCCTTCCCCATATACTGAAACCCCTTCCCCACACACCAAAACACCTTCCCCACACACTGAAACCCTTCCCCAAACACTGAAACCCTTCCCCACACACTGAAACCCCTTCCGCACACACTGAAACACCTTCCCCACACACTGAAACCCCTTCCGCACACACTGTTACACATTCCCCACACACTGAAACCCTTCCCCACACACTGAAACCCCTTCCGCAAACACTGAAACCCTTCCCCACATACTGAAACCCCTTCCCCACACACTGAAAAACCGTCCCCACACACTGTAACCCTTCCCCACACACTGAAACCCCTTCCCCGCACACTGAAACCCCTTCCGCACACAGTGAAACCGTTCCCCACACACTGAAACCCATTCCCCAAACACTGAAACACATTCCCACAATCTGAAACACCTTCCCCACACACTGAAACCCCTTCCCCACACACTGAAACACATTCCCCACACACTGAAACCCCTTCCCCACATACTGAAACCCATTCCCCACACACTGAAAAGCCTTCCGCTCACACTGAAACCCCTTCCCCACAAACTGAAACCCCTTCCCCAAACACTGAAACCCCTTCTGCACTCAGTGAAATCCTTCCCCACACACTGAAACCCCTTCCCCACACACTGAAACACCTTCCCCACACACTGGAAAGCCTTCCCCACAGACTGAAACCCTTTCCGCACACACTGAAACCCTTCCCCACACACTGAAACACCTTTCCCACACACTGAAACCCCGTCCCCAGACACTGTAATCCTTCCCCACACACTGAAACACTTCCCCACACACTGAAACCCCTTCCCCACACACTGAAACCCCTTCACCACACACTGAAACCCCTTCCGCACACAATGAAACACCTTCCCCACACACTGAAACACCTTCCCCACACACTGAATCCCCTTCCCCACAAACTGAAACTCCTTCCGCACACAATGAAACAGCTTCCCCACACACTGAAACCCCTTCCCCACACACTGAAACACTTTGCGCACACACTGAAACCCCTTCCGCTCACACTGAAACACCTTCCCCACACAGTGAAACCCCTTCCCCACACACTGAAACCCATTCCGCACACAGTGAAACCATTCCCCACACACTGAAACACATTCCCCAAACAGTGAAACACATCCCCACACACTGAAACCCCTTCCCCACACAATGAAACCCATCCCCACACACTGAAACCCCTTCCCCACACACTGAGACACATCACCACACACTGAAACCCCTTCCCCACGCACTGAAACTCCTTCCGCACACACTGAAACACCTTCCCCACACACTGAAACCCCATCCACACACAGTTAAACAATTCCCCACACACTGAAACCCCTTCCCCACACACTGAAGCCACTTCCCTACACACTGAATCCCCTTCTGCACACAATGAAACACCTTCCCCACACAATGAAACACCTTCCCTACACACTGAAACCACTTCCCCACACACTGAAACCCCTTCCGCACACAATGAAACACCTCCCCCACTCCGTGAGAACGCTTCCGCACACACTGAAACACCTTCCCCTCACAGTGAAACCCCTTCCCCACATACTGCAACCCCTTCCCCACAAACTGAAACCCCATCCCCACACACTGAATACCCTTCCGCACACAATGAAACACCTTCCCCAAACACTGAAACACCTTTCCAACAAACTGAAACTCCTTCCCCACACACTGAAACCTCTACCGCACACACTGAAGCCCCTTCCGCACACACTGAAACCCCTTCCCCACACACTGAAACACCTTCCCCTCACACTGAAACCCCTTCCGCACACAGTTAAACCCTACCCCACACACTGAAAACCCCTCCCCACACACTGAAACCCCTTCCCCACACACTGACTACCCTTCCACACACAATGAAACACCTTCCCCACACAATGAAACACCTTCCCCACACACAGATTCCCCTTCCCAACACACTGAAACACCTTCCGCACACAATGAAACAGCTTCCACACACACTGAAACCCCTTCCCCACACACTGAAACACCTTCCACAGAAACTGAAAACCCTTCCGCACACACTGAAACACCTTCCCCAAACATTGAAACCCCTTCCCCACACACTGAAACGCCTTCCCCACACACTGAAACCCCTTCCACACACACTGAAACACCTTCGCCTCACACTGAAACCCCTTCCCCACACACTGAAACACATCCCCACACACTGAAACCCCTTCCCCACAAACTGAAACACATCCCCACACACTGAAACGCCTTCCCCACACACTGAAACACTTCCCCACACACTGAAACACCTTCCCCACACACTGAAACCCCTTCCCCAAACACTGATACCCCTTGCGCACTAAGAGAAACCCTTCCCCACTTACAGACACCCCTTCTCCACATACTGAAACCCCTTCCCCACACACTGAAACCCCTAGCGCACACACTGAAACCCCTTCCGCACACACTGAAACACCTTCCCACACACTGAAACCCCTTCCCCACACACTGAAACCCCTTCCTCACACACTGAAACACCTTCCCCACACACTGAAACCCCCTCCCCACACACCGAAACCCCTTCCGCACACAGTGAAACCCTTCCCCGCACACTGAAACCCCTTCCCCACACACTGAAACCCCTTCTTCACACAGTGAAATCCCTTCCGCACACTCTGAAACAACTTCCCCACACACTGAAACCCCTTCCCCACACACTGAAACCCCTTCCCCAAACACTGAAATCCCCTCCCCAAACACTGAACCCCTTCCCCACTCACTGAAACCCTACCCCAAACACTGAAACCCCTTCCCCACATACTGAAACCCCTTCCCCACACTCTGAAACACCTTCCCCACACACTGAAACTCCTTCCGCACACAGTTAAACCCTCCCCCACAAACTGAAAACCCCTCCCCACACACTGAAACCCCTTCACCAAACACTGAATCCCCTTCCCCACAAACTGAAACCCCAACCGCACACAATGAAACACCTTCCCCTCAAACTGAAACCCCTTCCCCACACACTGGAACACCTTCCGCACACACTGAAACCCCTTCCGCACACACTGATACACCATCCCCACACACTGAAAGCCCTTCCCCACACACTGAAACCCCTTCTTCACACACTGAAACAAATCCCCACACACTGAAACCACTTCCCCACCCACTGAAATCCTTTCCCCAGACACTGAAAACCCTTCCCCAAACACTGAAACACTTTCCCACACTGTGAAACCCCTTCCCCACTCACTGAAACCCCTTCCCCACACACTGAAACCCTGACCCTCACTCTGAAACCCCTTCCCCACACAATGAAACTCCTTCTCCAAACACTGAAACCCCTTCCCCACACACTGAAACCCTTCCCCACACACTGAAAGACTGCCCCACACACTGAAACCCTTCCCCACACACTGAAACCCCTACCCCACATACTGAAACCCCTTCCCCACATTCTGAAACACCTTCCCCACACACTGAAACACCTTCCGCACACACTGAAACACCTTCCCCACACACTGAAACCCCTTCCCCAAACACTGATACCCCGTCCCCACACACTGTAACATTTCCCCACACACTGAAACCCCTTCCCCACAAACTGAAACCCTTCCCCAAACACTGAGACCCCTTCACCACACACTGAAACTACTTCCCCACACACTGAAACCCTGCCCCACACACTGAAGCCCTTCCCCACACACTGAAACCCCTACCCCACTTACTGAAACCCCTTCCCCACACACTGAAACACCTTCCCACACACTGAAACCCCTTCCCACACACTG
This sequence comes from Heterodontus francisci, assembly GCF_036365525.1. Lineage (NCBI taxonomy): Eukaryota > Metazoa > Chordata > Chondrichthyes > Heterodontiformes > Heterodontidae > Heterodontus > Heterodontus francisci. Next base: position 132,285,035 of record NC_090378.1, on the reverse strand, counting down.
AAAGACCTCCCCAACACACTGAAACACCTTCCCCACACACTGAAATCCCTTCCCCACACTCTGAAATACCTTCCCCAGAAACTGAAACACCTTCCCCACACACTGATACCCCTTCACCAAACAGTGAAACCCTTCCCCACACACTGAAACATCTTCCCCACACACTGAAACGCCTTCCACACACACTAAAACACCTTCCCCACACACTGAAACACCTTCCCCACACACTGAAATCCCTTCCACACACACTGTAACACATTCCCCACACACTGAAACCCTTCCCCACACACTGAAACGCCTTCCGCACACACTGAAACCCTTCCCCACATACTGAAACCACTTCCCCAAACACTGATACCCCGTCCCCACACACTGTAACCCTTCCCCACACACTGAAACCCCTTCCCCACAAACTGAAACCCTTCCCCAAACACTGAGACCCCTTCCCCACACACTGAAACTACTTCCCCACACACTGAAACCCTGCCCCACACACAAAAACCCTTCCCTACACACTGAAACCCCTACCCCACTTACTGAAACCCCTTCCCCACACACTGAAACACCTTCCCCACACACTGAAACCCCTGCCGCACACAGTTAAACCCTACCCCACACACTGAAACCCCCTCCCCACACACTGAAACACCTTCCCCACACACTGAATACCCTTCCACACACAATGAAACACCTTCCCCACACAATGAAACACCTTCCCCACACACAGAATCCAATTCCCCACACACTGAAATCCCTTCTGCAGAAACTGAAACCACTTCCGCACACACTGAAAAACCTTCCCCACACACTGAAACCCCTTCCCCACACCTTGAAACATCTTCACCAAACACTGAAACCCCTTCCACACACACTGTAACACCTTCCCCACACACTGAAACACCTTCCCCACACACTGAAACCCCTTCCCCACACACTGAAACACATCCCCACACACTGAAACCCCTTCCCCACAAACTGAAACTCATCCCCACACACTGAAACGCCTTCCCCACACACAGAAACACATCCCAACACACTGAAACACCTTCCCCACACACTGAAACCCCTTCCCCAAACACTGAAACCCCTTCCGCACTCAGTGAAATCCTTCCCCACATACTCAAACCCCTTCCACACACACTGAAACACCTTCCACACACACTGAATTCCCTTCCACACACACTGTAACACATTCCCCACACACTGAAACCCTTCCCCACACACTGAAACCCCTTCCCCACAAACTGAAACACATCCCCACACACTGAAACGCCTTCCCCACACACAGAAACACATCCCAACACACTGAAACACCTTCCCCACACACTGAAACCCCTTCCCCAAACACTGAAACCCCTTCCGCACTCAGTGAAATCCTTCCCCACATACTCAAACCCCTTCCACACACACTGAAACACCTTCCACACACACTGAAACCCATCCCCACACACTGAAACCCTTCCCCACACACTGAAACCCCTTCCGCAGTCACTGAAACACCTTCCCCACACACTGATACCCGATCCACAAACACTACAACACATTCCCCACACACTGAAACACTTCCCCACACACTGAAACCCCTTCCGCAAACTCTGAAACTCTTCCCCACATACTGAAACCCCTTCCCCACACACTGAAACCCAGTCCCCAAACACTGTAACCCTTCCCCACACACTGAAACCCCTTCCCCACACACTGAAACACCTTCCCCACACACTGAAAGACTGCCCCACACACTGAAACACCTTCCCCACACACTGAAAGACTGCCCCACACACTGAAAGCCATCCCGACACACTGAAACCCAACCCCACACCCTGAAACACCTTCCCCACACACTGAACCCCTTCCCCACACACTGAAACACATCCCCACACACTGAAACACCTTCCCACACACTGAAACCCCTTCCCAGACACTGAAAGACCTCCCCAACACACTGAAACACCTTCCCCACACACTGAAATCCCTTCCCCACACTCTGAAATACCTTCCCCAGAAACTGAAACACCTTCCCCACACACTGATACCCCTTCACCAAACAGTGAAACCCTTCCCCACACACTGAAACACTTCCCCACACACTGAAACGCCTTCCACACACACGAAAACACCTTCCCCACACACTGAAACACCTTCCCCACACACTGAAATCCCTTCCACACACACTGTAACACATTCCCCACGCACTGAAACCCTTCCCCACACACTGAAACGCCTTCCGCACACACTGAAACCCTTCCCCGCATACTGAAACCACTTCCCCAAACACTGATACCCCGTCCCCACACACTGAAACCCTTCCCCACACACTGAAACCCCTTCCCCACAAACTGAAACCCTTCCCCAAACACTGAGACCCTTTCCCCACACACTGAAACTACTTCCCCACACACTGAAACCCTGCCCCACACACTGAAACCCTTCCCCACACACTGAAACCCCTACCCCACTTACTGAAACCCCTTCCCCACACACTGAAACACCCTCCCCACACACTGAAACCCCAGCCGCACACAGTTAAACCCTACCCCACACACTGACACCCCCTCCCCACACACTGAAACACCTTCCCCACACACTGAAACCCCTTCCCCACAAACTGAAACACATCCCCACACACTGAAACGCCTTCCCCACACACAGAAACACATCCCAACACACTGAAACACCTTCCCCACACACTGAAACCCCTTCCCCAAACACTGAAACCCCTTCCGCACTCAGTGAAATCCTTCCCCACATACTCAAACCCCTTCCACACACACTGAAACCCCTTCCACACAAACTGAAACCCTTCCCCACACACTGAAACCCTTCCCCACACACTGAAACCCCTTCCGCACTCACTGAAACACCTTCCCCACACACTGATACCCGATCCGCAAACACTGCAACACATTCCCCACACACTGAAACCCTTCCCCACACACTGAAACCCCTTCCGCAAACTCTGAAACTCTTCCCCACATACTGAAACCCCTTCCCCACACACTGAAACCCAGTCCCCAAACACTGTAACCCTTCCCCACACACTGAAACCCCTTCCCCACACACTGAAACACCTTCCCCACACACTGAAAGACTGCCCCACACACTGAAACACCTTCCCCACACACTGAAAGACTGCCCCACACACTGAAACCCTTCCCCACACACTGAAACCCATTCCGCACACACAGAAACTCATCCCCAAACACTGAAACCCATCCCGACACACTGAAACCCAACCCCACACCCTGAAACACCTTCCCCACACACTGAACCCCTTCCCCACACACTGAAACACATCCCCACACACTGAAACACCTTCCCACACACTGAAACCCCTTCCCACACACTGAAAGACCTCCCCAACACACTGAAACACCTTCCCCACACACTGAAATCCCTTCCCCACACTCTGAAACACCTTCCCCAGAAACTGAAACACCTTCCCCACACACTGATACCCCTTCACCAAACAGTGAAACCCTTCCCCACACACTGAAACATCTTCCCCACACACTGAAACGCCTTCCACACACACTAAAACACCTTCCCCACACACTGAAACACCTTCCCCACACACTGAAATCCCTTCCACACACACTGTAACACATTCCCCACACACTGAAACCCTTCCCCACACACTGAAACGCCTTCCGCACACACTGAAACCCTTCCCCGCATACTGAAACCACTTCCCCAAACACTGATACCCCGTCCCCACACACTGAAACCCTTCCCCACACACTGAAACCCCTTCCCCACAAACTGAAACCCTTCCCCAAACACTGAGACCCTTTCCCCACACACTGAAACTACTTCCCCACACACTGAAACCCTGCCCCACACACTGAAACCCTTCCCCACACACTGAAACCCCTACCCCACTTACTGAAACCCCTTCCCCAAACACTGAAACACCCTCCCCACACACTGAAACCCCAGCCGCACACAGTTAAACCCTACCCCACACACTGACACCCCCTCCCCACACACTGAAACACCTTCCCCACACACTGAATACCCTTCCACACACAATGAAACACCTTCCCCACACACAGAATCCCCTTCCCCACACACTGAAACCCCTTCTGCCGAAACTGAAACCACTTCCGCACACACTGATAAACCTTCCCCACACACTGAAACCCCTTCCCCACACACTGAAACATCTTCCCCAAACACTGAAACCCCTTCCACACACACTGAAACCCCTTCCCCACACACTGAAACATCTTCCCCAAACACTGAAACCCCTTCCACCCACACTGTAACACCTTCCCCACACACTGAAACCCCTTCCCCACACACTAAAACACATCCCCACACACTGAAACCCCTTCCCCACAAACAGAAACACATCCCCACACACTGAAACGCCTTCCCCACACACAGAAACACATCCCAACACACTGAAACACCTTCCCCACACACTGAAACCCCTTCCCCAAACACTGAAACCCCTTCCGCACTCAGTGAAATCCTTCCCCGCATACTCAAACCGCTTCCACAAACACAGAAACACCTTCCACACACACTGAAACCCTTCCCCACACACTGAAACCCTTCCCCACACACTGAAACCCCTTCCGCACTCACTGAAACACCTTCCCCACACACTGAAACCCGATCCACAAACACTGCAACACTTTCCCCACACACTGAAACCCTTCCCCACACACTGAAACCCCTTCCGCAAACACTGAAACTCTTCCCCACATACTGAAACCCCTTCCCCACACACTGAAACCCAGTCCCCAAACACTGTAACCCTTCCCCACACACTGAAACCCCTTCCCCACACACTGAAACACCTTCCCCACACACTGAAAGACTGCCCCACACACTGAAACACCTTCCCCACACACTGAAAGACTGCCCCACACACTGAAACCCTTCCCCACACACTGAAACCCCTACCCATCATACTGAAACCCCTTCCCCACACTCTGAAACACCTTCCCCACACACTGAAACACCTTCCGAACACAGTTGAACCCTATCCCACACACTGAAACCCCCTCACCACACACTGATACCCCTTCCCCACACACTGAATACCCTTCCACACACAATGAAATAGCTTCCCCACACAATGAAACACCTTCCCCACACACAGAATCCCCTTCCCAACACACTGAAACACCTTCCGCACACAATGAAACACCTTCCCCACACACTGAAACCCCTTCCCCACACACTGAAACACCTTCCGCAGAAACTGAAACCCCTTCCGCACACACTGAAACACCTTCCCCAAACACTGAAACCCCTTCCCCACACACTGAAACGCCTTCCCCACACACTGAAACCCCTTCCACACACACTGAAACACCTTCCGCACACAGTTAAACGCTATCCCACACACAGAAACTCCCTCCCCACACACTGAAACCCCTTCCCCTCACACTGAATACCCTTCCACACACAATGAAACACCTTCCCCACACAATGAAACACCTTCCCCACACATAGAATCCCCTTCCCCACACACAGAATCCCCTTCCCCACACACTGAAACCCCTTCCGCACACAATGAAACACCTTCCCCACACACTGAAACCCCTTCCCCACACACTGAAACACCTTCCGCAGAAACTGAAACCCCTTCCACACACACTGAAAAACCTTCCCCGCTCACTGAAACCCATTCCCCACACACTGAAACACATCCCCACACACTGAAACCCCTTCCCCACACACTGAAACACCTTCCGCACACACTGAAACCCCTTCTGCACAAACTGGAACACCATCCCCACACACTGAAATCCCTTCCCCACACACTGAAACCCCTTTCTCACACACTGAAACACCTTCCCCACACACTGAAACTCCTTCCCCACACACTGAAACCCCTTCCGCACACAGTGAAACGCTTCCACACACACTGAAAACCTTTCCCCAAACACTGAAACACATTCCTACACACTGAAACACCTTCCCCACACACTGAAACCCCTTGCCCACACACTGAAACACCTTCCCCACACACTGAAACCCCTTCCCCACACACTGAAACCCCTTCCCCAAACACTGAAACCCCTTCCCCACACACTGAACCCCTTCCCCACACAGTGAAACCCTTCCCCAAACACTGAAATAGCTTCCCCACACACTGAATCACATCCCCGCACACTGAAACCCATTCCCCACACAGTGAAACACATCCCCACACACTGAAACCCCTTCCCACACACTGAAACACCTTCCCCACACACTGAAACACCTTCCCCACACACTGAAACCCCTTCCGCACAAAGTGAAACCCCTCCCCACACACTGAAGCCCCTTCCCCACACACTGAAACACCTTCCCCACACACTGAAACCCCTTCCGCACAAAGTGAAACCCCTCCCCACACACTGAAACCCCTTCCCCACACACTGAATACCCTTCCACACACAATGAAACACCTTCCCCACACAATGAAACACCTTCCCCACACACAGAATCCCCTTCCCAACACACTGAAACACCTTCCGCACACAATGAAACACCTTCCCCACACACTGAAACCCCTTCCCCACACACTGAAACACCTTCCGCAGAAACTGAAAACCCTTCCGCACACACTGAAACACCTTCCCCAAACATTGAAACCCCTTCCCCACACACTGAAACGCCTTCCCCACACACTGAAACCCCTTCCACACACACTGAAACACCTTCGACACACACTGAAACCCCTTCCCCACACACTGAAACACATCCCCACACACTGAAACCCCTTCCCCACAAACTGAAACACATCCCCACACTCTGAAACCCCTTCCCCACACACTGAAACCCTTCCCCACACACTGAAACACCTTCCCCACACACTGAAACCCCTTCCCCATACACTGATACCCCTTGCGCACTAAGTGAAACACTTCCCCACTTACAGAGACCCCTTCTCCACATACTGAAACACCTTCCCCACACACTGAAACCCCTTCCCCACACACTGAAACCCCTTCCCCAAACACTGAAACCCCTTCCCCACACACTGAACCCCTTCCCCACTCACTGAAACCCTACCCCAAACACTGAAACCCCTTCCCCACATACTGAAACCCCTTCCCCACACTCTGAAACACCTTCCCCACACACTGAAACCCCTTCCGCACACAGTTAAACCCTTCGCAACACACTGAAAACCCCTCCCCACATACTGAAACCCCTTCACCAAACACTGAATCCCCTTCCCCACAAACTGAAACCCCAACCGCACACAATGAAGCACCTTCCCCACAAACTGAAACCCCTTCCCCACACACTGGAACACCTTCAGCACACAGTGAAACCCCTTCCGCACACACTGATACACCATCCCCACACACTGAAAGCCCTTCCCCACACTCTGAAACCCCTTCTTCACACACTGAAACAAATCCCCACACACTGAAACCACTTCCCCACCCACTGAAATCCTTTCCCCACACACTGAAAACCCTTCCCCAAAGACTGAAACAATTTCCCACACTGTGAAACCCCTTCCCCACTCACTGAAACCCCTTCCCCACACACTGAAACCCTGACCCTCACTCTGAAACCCCTTCCCCATACAATGAAACTCCTTCTCCAAACACTGAAACCCCTTCCCCACACACTGAAACCCTTCCCTACACACTGAATGACTGCCACACACACTGAAACACCTTCCCCACACACTGAAAGACTGCCCCACACACTGAAACCCTTCCCCACACACTGAAACCCCTACCCCACATACTGAAACTCCTTCCCCACAATCTGAAACTCCTTCCCCACAATCTGAAACACCTTCCCCACACACTGAAACCCCTTCCCCACACACTGAAACCCCTTCTGCACACACTGAAAGACCTTCCCCACACACTGAAACCCCCTCCCCACACACTGAAACCCCTTCCGCACACAGTGAAAACCTTCCCCACACACTGAAACCCCTTCCCCACACACTGAAACCCCTTCTTCGCATACTGAAAACCCTTCCGCACACACTGAAACACCTTCCCCAAACACTGAAACCCCTTCCCCACACACTGAAACCCCTTCCCCAAACACTGAAACCCCTTCCCCACACACTGAACCCCTTCCCCACTCAGAGAAACCCTACCCCACACACTGAAACCCCTTCCCCACATACTGAAACCCCTTCCCCACACTCTCAAACACCTTCCCCACACACTGAAACCCCTTCCGCACACAGTAAAACCCTTGCCCACACACTGAAAACCCCTCCCCACACACTGAAACCCCTTCCCCAAACACTGAATCCCCTTCCCCACAAACTGAAACCCCTTCCGCACACAATGAAACAACTTCCCCACACACTGAAACCCCATCCCCACACACTGAAACACCTTCCGCACACACTGAAACCCCTTCCCCACACACTGAAACCCCCTCCACACACACTGAAACACCTTCTCCACACACTGAAACACCATCCCCACAAACTGAAACCCCTTCCGCACACAGTGAAACCCTTCCCCACACACTTATACCCAATCCCAAACACTGAAACACATTCCCACACACTGAAACACCTTCCCCACACACTGAAACCCCTTCCCCACACACGGAAACACATTCCCCACACACTGAAACCCCTTCCCCACATATTGAAACCCCTTCCCCACACACTGAAACCCCTACCGCACACACTGAAACCCCTTCCGCAAACACTGAAACACCGTCCCCACACACTGAAACACCTTCCCCACACACTGAAACCCCTTCCACACACACTGAAGCACCTACCCCACACACTGAAACCCCTTCCCCACACACTGAAACCCCTTCCGCACACAGTGAAAGTTTCCCCGCACACTGAAACCCCTTCCCCACTCACTGAAACACCTTCTTCACACACTGAAACACATCCCCACACACTGAAACCACTTCCCCACACACTGAAATCATTTCCCCACACACTGAAAACCCTTCCCCAAACACTGAAACACTTTCTCACACTGTGAAACCCCTTCCCCACTCACTGAAACCCCTTCCCCACACACTGAAACACTGACCCTCACTCTGAAACCCATTCCCCACACAATGAAACTCCTTCTCCAAACACTGAAACCCCTTCCCCACACACTGAAACCCTTCCCCACACTCTGAAACCCCTTCCCCACTCACTGAAATACATCCCCACACTCAGAAACACCTTCCCCACACACTGAAACCCATTCCGCACACACAGCAACCCATCCCCAAACACTGAAACCCATCCCCACACACTGAAACCCAACCCCACACCCTGAAACACCTTCCCCACACACTGAACCCCTTCCCCACACACTGAAACACATCCCCACACACTGAAACACCTTCCCACACACTGAAACCCCTTCCCACACACTGAAAGACCTCCCCAACACACTGAAACACCTTCCCCACACACTGAAATCCCTTCCCCACACTCTGAAACACCTTCCCCAGAAACTGAAACCCCTTCCCCACACACTGAAACCCTTCCCCACACACTGAAAGACTGCCCCACACACTGAAACACCTTCCCCACACACTGAAAGACTGCCCCACACACTGAAACCCTTCCCCACACACTGAAACCCCTACCCCACATACTGAAACTCCTTCCCCACACTCTGAATCACCTTCCTCACACACTGAAACACCTTCCGAACACACTGAAACACCTGCCCCACACACTGAAACCCCTTCCCCACACACTGAAACCCCTTCCGCACACACTGAAAGACCTTCCCCACACACTGAAACCCCCTCCCCACACACTGAAACCCCTTCCGCACACAGTGAAAACCTTCCCCACACACTGATACCCCTTCCCCACACACTGAAACCCCTTCTTCGCATACTGAAAACCCTTCCGCACACACTGAAACACCTTCCCCACACACTGAAACCCCTTCCCCAAACACTGAATCCCCTTCCCCACAAACTGAAACCCCTTCCGCACACAGTGAAACAACTTCCCCACACACTGAAACCCCTTCCCCACACACTGAAACACCTTCCGCACACACTGAAACCCCTTCCCCACACACTGAAACCCCCTCCACACACACTGAAACACCTTCTCCACACACTGAAACACCATCCCCACAAACTGAAACCCCTTCTGCACACAGTGAAACCCTTCCCCACACACTTATACCCCTTCCCCAAACACTGAAACACATTCCCACACACTGAAACACCTTCCCCACACACTGAAACCCCTTCCCCACACACTGAAACACATTCCCCACACACTGAAACCCCTTCCCCACATATTGAAACCCCTTCCCCACACACTGAAACCCCTACCGCACACACTGAAACCCCTTCCGCACACACTGAAACACCTTCCCCACACACTGAAACCCCTTCCCCACACACTGAAACCCCTTCCACACACACTGAAGCACCTTCCCCACACACTGAAACCCCTTCCCCACACACTGAAACCCCTTCCGCACACAGTGAAAGTTTCCCCGCACACTGAAACCCCTTCCCCACTCACTGAAACCCCTTCTTCACACACTGAAACACATCCCCACACACTGAAACCACTTCCCCACACACTGAAATTATTTCCCCACACACTGAAAACCCTTCCCCAAACACTGAAACACTTTCCCACACTGTGAAACCCCTTCCCCACTCACTGAAACCCCTTCCCCACACACTGAAACACTGACCCTCACTCTGAAACCCATTCCCCACACAATGAAACTCCTTCTCCAAACACTGAAACCCCTTCCCCACACACTGAAACCCTTCCCCACACTCTGAAACCCCTTCCCCACTCACTGAAACCCCTTCCCAACACATTGAAATACATCCCCACACTCAGAAACACCTTCCCCACACACTGAAACCCATTCCGCACGCACAGAAACCCATCCCCAAACACTGAAACCCATCCCCACACACTGAAACCCAACCCCACACCCTGAAACACCTTCCCCACACACTGAACCCCTTCCCCACACACTGAAACACATCCCCACACACTGAAACACCTTCCCACACACTGAAACCCCTTCCCACACACTGAAAGACCTCCCCAACACACTGAAACACCTTCCCCACACACTGAAATCCCTTCCCCACACTCTGAAACACCTTCCCCAGAAACTAAAACACCTTCCCCACACACTGATACCCCTTCACCACCCAGTGAAACCCTTCCCCACACACTGAAACATCTTCCCCACACACTGAAACGCCTTCCACACACACTAAAACACCTTCCCCACACACTGAAACACCTTGCCCACACACTGAAATCCCTTCCACACACACTGTAACACATTCCCCACACACTGAAACCCTTCCCCACACACTGAAACGCCTTCCGCACACACTGAAACCCTTCCCCACATACTGAAACCACTTCCCCAAACACTGATACCCCGTCCCCACACACTGTAACCCTTCCCCACACACTGAAACCCCTTCCCCACACACTGAAACCCTTCCCCAAACACTGAAATCATTTCCCCACACACTGAAAACCCTTCCCCAAACACTGAAACACTTTCCCACACTGTGAAACCCCTTCCCCACTCACTGAAACCGCTTCCCCACACACTGAAACCCTGACCCTCACTCTGAAACCCATTCCCCACACAATGAAATACATCCCCACACTCAGAAACACCTTCCCCACACACTGAAACCCATTCCGCACACACAGAAACCCATCCCCAAACACTGAAACCCATCCCCACACACTGAAACTCAACCCCACACCCTGAAACACCTTCCCCACACACTGAACCCCTTCCCCACACACTGAAACACATCCCCACACACTGAAACACCTTCCCACACACTGAAACCCCTTCCCACACACTGAATGAACACCCCAACACACTGAAACACCTTCCCCACACACTGAAATCCCTTCCCCACACTCTGAAACACCTTCCCCAGAAACTGAAACACCTTCCCCACACACTGATACCCCTTCACCACCCAGTGAAACCCTTCCCCACACACTGAAACATCTTCCCCTCACACTGAAACGCCTTCCACACACACTAAAACACCTTCCCCACACACTGAAACACCTTCCCCACACACTGAAATCCCTTCCACACACACTGTAACACATTCCCCACACACTGAAACCCTTCCCCACACACTGAAATGCCTTCCGCACACACTGAAACCCTTCCCCACATACTGAAACCACTTCCCCAAACACTGATACCCCGTCCCCACACACTGTAACCCTTCCCCACACACTGAAACCCCTTCCCCACACACTGAAACACCTTCCGCACACACTGAAACCCCTTCTGCACAAACTGGAACACCATCCCCACACACTGAAACCCCTTCCCCACACACTGAAACATCATCCCCACACACTGAAACCCCTTCCCCACACACTGAAACACCTTCCCCACACAATGAAACACCTTCCCCACACACAGAATCCCCTTCCCCACACACTGAAACCCCTTCTGCAGAAACTGAAACCACTTCCGCACACACTGAAATACCTTCCCCACACACTGAAACACCTTCCCCACACACTGAAACATCTTCCCCAAACACTGAAACCCCTTCCACACACACTGTAACACCTTCGCCACACACTGAAACATCTTCCCCACACACTGAAATCCCTTCCACCCACACTGTAACACCTTCCCCACACACTGAAACCCCTTCCCCACACACTGAAGCACATCCCCACACACTGAAACCCCTTCCCCACAAACTGAAACACATCCCCACACACTGAAACGCCTTCCCCACACACTGAAACACATCCCAACACACTGAAACACCTTCCCCACACACTGAAACCCCTTCCCCAAACACTGAAACCCCTTCCGCACTCAGTGAAATCCTTCCCCACATACTCAAACCCCTTCCACACACACTGAAACACCTTCCACACACACTGAAACCCTTCCCCACACACTGAAACCCTTCCCCACACACTGAAACCTCTTCCGCAAACTCTGAAACTCTGCCCCACATACTGAAACCCATTCCCCACACACTGAAACCCAGTCCCCAAACACTGTAACCCTTCCCCACACACTGAAACCCATTTCCCACACACTGAAACACCTTCCCTACACACTGAAAGACTGCCCCACACACTGAAACCCTTCCCCACACACTGAAACCCCTACCCCTCATACTGAAACCCCTTCCCCACACTCTGAAACACCTTCCCCACTCACTGAAACACCTTCCGCACACAGCTGAACCCTATCCCACACACTGAAACCCCCTCACCACACACTGAAACCCCTTCCCCACACACTGAATACCCTTCCACACACAATGAAATACCTTCCCCACACAATGAAACACCTTCCCCACACACAGAATCCCCTTCCCCACACACTGAAACCCCTTCCGCACACAATGAAACACCATCCCCACAAACTGAAACCCCTTCCGCACACAGTGAAACCCTTCCCCACACACTTATACCCAATCCCAAACACTGAAACACATTCCCACACACTGAAACACCTTCCCCACACACTGAAACCCCTTCCCCACACACGGAAACACATTCCCCACACACTGAAACCCCTTCCCACACACTGAATGAACACCCCAACACACTGAAACACCTTCCCCACACACTGAAATCCCTTCCCCACACTCTGAAACACCTTCCCCAGAAACTGAAACACCTTCCCCACACACTGATACCCCTTCACCACCCAGTGAAACCCTTCCCCACACACTGAAACATCTTCCCCACACACTGAAACGCCTTCCACACACAGTAAAACACCTTCCCCACACACTGAAACACCTTCCCCAAACACTGAAATCCCTTCCACACACACTGTAACACATTCCCCACACACTGAAACCCTTCCCCACACACTGAAATGCCTTCCGCACACACTGAAACCCTTCCCCACATACTGAAACCACTTCCCCAAACACTGATACCCCGTCCCCACACACTGTAACCCTTCCCCACACACTGAAACCCCTTCCCCACACACTGAAACACCTTCCGCACACACTGAAACCCCTTCTGCACAAACTGGAACACCATCCCCACACACTGAAACCCCTTCCCCACACACTGAAACATCATCCCCACACACTGAAACCCCTTCCCCACACACTGAAACACCTTCCCCACACAATGAAACACCTTCCCCACACACAGAATCCCCTTCCCCACACACTGAAACCCCTTCTGCAGAAACTGAAACCACTTCCGCACATACTGAAATACCTTCCCCACACACTGAAACACCTTCCCCACACACTGAAACATCTTCCCCAAACACTGAAACCCCTTCCACACACACTGTAACACCTTCGCCACACACTGAAACATCTTCCCCACACACTGAAATCCCTTCCACCCACACTGTAACACCTTCCCCACACACTGAAACCCCTTCCCCACACACTGAAGCACATCCCCACACACTGAAACCCCTTCCCCACAAACTGAAACACATCCCCACACACTGAAACGCCTTCCCCACACACTGAAACACATCCCAACACACTGAAACACCTTCCCCACACACTGAAACCCCTTCCCCAAACACTGAAACCCCTTCCGCACTCAGTGAAATCCTTCCCCACATACTCAAACCCCTTCCACACACACTGAAACACCTTCCACACACACTGAAACCCTTCCCCACACACTGAAACCCTTCCCCACACACTGAAACCTCTTCCGCAAACTCTGAAACTCTGCCCCACATACTGAAACCCATTCCCCACACACTGAAACCCAGTCCCCAAACACTGTAACCCTTCCCCACACACTGAAACCCATTTCCCACACACTGAAACACCTTCCCTACACACTGAAAGACTGCCCCACACACTGAAACCCTTCCCCACACACTGAAACCCCTACCCCTCATACTGAAACCCCTTCCCCACACTCTGAAACACCTTCCCCACACACTGAAACACCTTCCGCACACAGTTGAACCCTATCCCACACACTGAAACCCCCTCACCACACACTGAAACCCCTTCCCCACACACTGAATACCCTTCCACACACAATGAAATACCTTCCCCACACAATGAAACACCTTCCCCACACACAGAATCCCCTTCCCCACACACTGAAACCCCTTCCGCACACAATGAAACACCATCCCCACAAACTGAAACCC
This sequence comes from Heterodontus francisci, assembly GCF_036365525.1. Classification (NCBI taxonomy): domain Eukaryota; kingdom Metazoa; phylum Chordata; class Chondrichthyes; order Heterodontiformes; family Heterodontidae; genus Heterodontus; species Heterodontus francisci. The sequence goes on along the minus strand of NC_090378.1, from coordinate 132,269,955 downwards.
CTTCCGCACACAGTGAAACCCTTCCCCACACACTTATACCCAATCCCAAACACTGAAACACATTCCCACACACTGAAACACCTTCCCCACACACTGAAACCCCTTCCCCACACACGGAAACACATTCCCCACACACTGAAACCCCTTCCCCACATATTGAAACCCCTTCCCCACACACTGAAACCCCTACCGCACACACTGAAACCCCTTCCGCACACACTGAAACACCGTCCCCACACACTGAAACCCCTTCCCCACGCACTGAAACCCCTTCCACACACACTGAAGCACCTTCCCCACACACTGAAACCCCTTCCCCACACACTGAAACCCCTTCCGCACACAGTGAAAGTTTCCCCGCACACTGAAACCCCTTCCCCACTCACTGAAACCCCTTCTTCACACACTGAAACACATCCCCACACACTGAAACCACTTCCCCACACACTGAAATCATTTCCCCACACACTGAAAACCCTTCCCCAAACACTGAAACACTTTCCCACACTGTGAAACCCCTTCCCCACTCACTGAAACCCCTTCCCCACACACTGAAACACTGACCCTCACTCTGAAACCCATTCCCCACACAACGAAACTCCTTCTCCAAACACTGAAACCCCTTCCCCACACACTGAAACCCTTCCCCACACTCTGAAACCCCTTCCCCACTCACTGAAATACATCCCCACACTCAGAAACACCTTCCCCACACACTGAAACCCATTCCGCACACACAGCAACCCATCCCCAAACACTGAAACCCATCCCCACACACTGAAACCCAACCCCACACCCTGAAACACCTTCCCCACACACTGAACCCCTTCCCCACACACTGAAACACATCCCCACACACTGAAACACCTTCCCACACACTGAAACCCCTTCCCACACACTGAAAGACCTCCCCTACACACTGAAACACCTTCCCCACATACTGAAATCCCTTCCCCACACTCTGAAACACCTTCCCCAGAAACTGAAACCCCTTCCCCGCACACTGAAAGACTGCCCCACACACTGAAACACCTTCCCCACACACTGAAAGACTGCCCCAAACACTGAAACCCTTCCCCACACACTGAAACCCCTACCCTACATACTGAAACTCCTTCCCCACACTCTGAAACACCTTCCCCACACACTGAAACACCTTCCGAACACACTGAAACACCTGCCCCACACACTGAAACCCCTTCCCCACACACTGAAACCCCTTCTGCACACACTGAAAGACCTTCCCCACACACTGAAACCCCCTCCCCACACACTGAAACCCCTTCCGCACACAGTGAAAACCTTCCCCACACACTGATACCCCTTCCCCACACACTGAAACCCCTTCTTCGCATACTGAAAACCCTTCCGCACACACTGAAACACCTTCCCCACACACTGAAACCCCTTCCCCAAACACTGAATCCCCTTCCCCACAAACTGAAACCCCTTCCGCACACAATGAAACAACTTCCCCACACACTGAAACCCCTTCCCCACACACTGAAACACCTTCCGCACACACTGAAACACCTTCTCCACACACTGAAACACCATCCCCACAAACTGAAACCCCTTCCGCACACAGTGAAACCCTTCCCCACACACTTATACCCCTTCCCCAAACACTGAAACACATTCCCACACACTGAAACACCTTCCCCACACACTGAAACCCCTTCCCCACACACTGAAACACATTCCCCACACACTGAAACCCCTTCCCCACATATTGAAACCCCTTCCCCACACACTGAAACCCCTACCGCACACACCGAAACCCCTTCCGCACACACTGAAACACCTTCCCCACACACTGAAACCCCTTCCTCACACACTGAAACCCCTTCCACACACACTGAAGCACCTTCCCCACACACTGAAACCCCTTCCCCACACACTGAAACCCCTTCCGCACACAGTGAAAGTTTCCCCGCACACTGAAACCCCTTCCCCACTCTCTGAAACCCCTTCTTCACACACTGAAACACATCCCCACACACTGAAACCACTTCCCCACACACTGAAATCATTTCCCCACACACTGAAAACCCTTCCCCAAACACTGAAACACTTTCCCACACTGTGAAACCCCTTCCCACTCACTGAAACCCCTTCCCCACACACTGAAACACTGACCCTCACTCTGAAACCCATTCCCCACACAATGAAACTCCTTCTCCAAACACTGAAACCCCTTCCCCACACACTGAAACCCTTCCCCACACTCTGAAACCCCTTCCCCACTCACTGAAATACATCCCCACACTCAGAAACACCTTCCCCACACACTGAAACCCATTCTGCACACACAGCAACCCATCCCCAAACACTGAAACCCATCCCCACACACTGAAACCCAACCCCACACCCTGAAACACCTTCCCCACACACTGAACCCCTTCCCCACACACTGAAACACATCCCCACACACTGAAACACCTTCCCACACACTGAAACCCCTTCCCACACACTGAAAGACCTCCCCAACACACTGAAACACCTTCCCCACATACTGAAATCCCTTCCCCACACTCTGAAACACCTTCCCCAGAAACTGAAACCCCTTCCCCGCACACTGAAAGACTGCCCCACACACTGAAACACCTTCCCCACACACTGAAAGACTGCCCCAAACACTGAAACCCTTCCCCACACACTGAAACCCCTACCCCACATACTGAAACTCCTTCCCCACACTCTGAAACACCTTCCCCACACACTGAAACACATTCCGAACACACTGAAACACCTGCCCCACACACTGAAACCCCTTCCCCACACACTGAAACCCCTTCTGCACACACTGAAAGACCTTCCCCACACACTGAAACCCCCTCCCCACACACTGAAACCCCTTCCGCACACAGTGAAAACCTTCCCCACACACTGATACCCCTTCCCCACACACTGAAACCCCTTCTTCGCATACTGAAAACCCTTCCGCACACACTGAAACACCTTCCCCACACACTGAAACCCCTTCCCCAAACACTGAATCCCCTTCCCCACAAACTGAAACCCCTTCCGCACACAATGAAACAACTTCCCCACACACTGAAACCCCTTCCCCACACACTGAAACACCTTCCGCACACACTGAAACCCCTTCCCCGGACACTGAAACCCCCTCCACACACACTGAAACACCTTCTCCACACACTGAAACACCATCCCCACAAACTGAAACCCCTTCCGCACACAGTGAAACCCTTCCCCACACACTTATACCCCTTCCCCAAACACTGAAACACATTCCCACACACTGAAACACCTTCCCCACACACTGAAACCCCTTCCCCACACACTGAAACACATTCCCCACACACTGAAACCCCTTCCCCACATATTGAAACCCCTTCCCCACACACTGAAACCCCTACCGCACACACTGAAACCCCTTCCGCACACACTGAAACACCTTCCCCACACACTGAAACCCCTTCCTCACACACTGAAACCCCTTCCACACACACTGAAGCACCTTCCCCACACACTGAAACCCCTTCCCCACACACTGAAACCCCTTCCGCACACAGTGAAAGTTTCCCCGCACACTGAAACCCCTTCCCCACTCACTGAAACCCCTTCTTCACACACTGAAACACATCCCCACACACTGAAACCACTTCCCCACACACTGAAATTATTTCCACACACACTGAAAACCCTTCCCCAAACACTGAAACACTTTCCCACACTGTGAAACCCCTTCCCCACTCACTGAAACCCCTTCCCCACACACTGAAACACTGACCCTCACTCTGAAACCCATTCCCCACACAATGAAACTCCTTCTCCAAACACTGAAACCCCTTCCCCACACACTGAAACCCTTCCCCACACTCTGAAACCCCTTCCCCACTCACTGAAACCCCTTCCCAACACACTGAAATACATCCCCACACTCAGAAACACCTTCCCCACACACTGAAACCCATTCCGCACGCACAGAAACCCATCCCCAAACACTGAAACCCATCCCCACACACTGAAACCCAACCCCACACCCTGAAACACCTTCCGCACACACTGAACCCCTTCCCCACACACTGAAACCCCTTCCCCACACACTGAAACACCTTCCCACACACTGAAACCCCTTCCCACACACTGAAAGACCTCCCCAACACACTGAAACACCTTCCCCACACACTGAAATCCCTTCCCCACACTCTGAAACACCTTCCCCAGAAACTAAAACACCTTCCCCACACACTGATACCCCTTCACCACCCAGTGAAACCCTTCCCCACACACTGAAACATCTTCCCCACACACTGAAACGCCTTCCACACACACTAAAACACCTTCCCCACACACTGAAACACCTTCCCCACACACTGAAATCCCTTCCACACACACTGTAACACATTCCCCACACACTGAAACCCTTCCCCACACACTGAAACGCCTTCCGCACACACTGAAACCCTTCCCCACATACTGAAACCACTTCCCCAAACACTGATACCCCGTCCCCACACACTGTAACCCTTCCCCACACACTGAAACCGCTTCCCCACACACTGAAACCCTTCCCCAAACACTGAAATCATTTCCCCACACACTGAAAACCCTTCCCCAAACACTGAAACACTTTCCCACACTGTGAAACCCCTTCCCCACTCACTGAAACCGCTTCCCCACACACTGAAACCCTGACCCTCACTCTGAAACCCATTCCCCACACAATGAAATACATCCCCACACTCAGAAACACCTTCCCCACACACTGAAACCCATTCCGCACACACAGAAACCCATCCCCAAACACTGAAACCCATCCCCACACACTGAAACTCAACCCCACACCCTGAAACACCTTCCCCACACACTGAACCCCTTCCCCACACACTGAAACACATCCCCACACACTGAAACACCTTCCCACACACTGAAACCCCTTCCCACACACTGAATGAACACCCCAACACACTGAAACACCTTCCCCACACACTGAAATCCCTTCCCCACACTCTGAAACACCTTCCCCAGAAACTGAAACACCTTCCCCACACACAGATACCCCTTCACCACCCAGTGAAACCCTTCCCCACACACTGAAACATCTTCCCCACACACTGAAACGCCTTCCACACACACTAAAACACCTTCCCCACACACTGAAACACCTTCCCCACACACTGAAATCCCTTCCACACACACTGTAACACATTCCCCACACACTGAAACCCTTCCCCACACACTGAAATGCCTTCCGCACACACTGAAACCCTTCCCCACATACTGAAACCACTTCCCCAAACACTGATACCCCGTCCCCACACACTGTAACCCTTCCCCACACACTGAAACCCCTTCCCCACACACTGAAACACCTTCCGCACACACTGAAACCCCTTCTGCACAAACTGGAACACCATCCCCACACACTGAAACCCCTTCCCCACACACTGAAACATCATCCCCACACACTGAAACCCCTTCCCCACACACTGAAACACCTTCCCCACACAATGAAACACCTTCCCCACACACAGAATCCCCTTCCCCACACACTGAAACCCCTTCTGCAGAAACTGAAACCACTTCCGCACACACTGAAATACCTTCCCCACACACTGAAACACCTTCCCCACACACTGAAACATCTTCCCCAAACACTGAAACCCCTTCCACACACACTGTAACACCTTCGCCACACACTGAAACATCTTCCCCACACACTGAAATCCCTTCCACCCACACTGTAACACCTTCCCCACACACTGAAACCCCTTCCCCACACACTGAAGCACATCCCCACACACTGAAACCCCTTCCCCACAAACTGAAACACATCCCCACACACTGAAACGCCTTCCCCATACACTGAAACACATCCCAACACACTGAAACACCTTCCCCACACACTGAAACCCCTTCCCCAAACACTGAAACGCCTTCCGCACTCAGTGAAATCCTTCCCCACATACTCAAACCCCTTCCACACACACTGAAACACCTTCCACACACACTGAAACCCTTCCCCACACACTGAAACCCTTCCCCACACACTGAAACACCTTCCGCAAACTCTGAAACTCTGCCCCACATACTGAAACCCATTCCCCACACACTGAAACCCAGTCCCCAAACACTGTAACCCTTCCCCACACACTGAAACCCTTCCCCACACACTGAAACCCCTACCCCTCATACTGAAACCCCTTCCCCACACTCTGAAACACCTTCCCCACACACTGAAACACCTTCCGCACACAGTTGAACCCTATCCCACACACTGAAACCCCCTCACCACACACTGAAACCCCTTCCCCACACACTGAATACCCTTCCACACACAATGAAATACCTTCCCCACACAATGAAACACCTTCCCCACACACAGAATCCCCTTCCCCACACACTGAAACCCCTTCCGCACACAATGAAACACCTTCCCCACACACTGAAACCCCTTCACCACACACTGAAACACCTTCCGCAGAAACTGAAACTCCTTCCGCACACACTGAAACACCTTCCCCACACACTGAAACCCCTTCCCCACACACTGAAACGCCTTCCCCACACACTGAAACCCCTTCCACACACACTGAAACACCTTCCGCACACAGTTAAACGCTATCCCACAAACTGAAACCCCCTCCCCACACACTGAAACCCCTTTCCCTCACACTGAATACCCTTCCACACACAATGAAACACCTTCCCCACACAATGAAACACCTTCCCCACACAGCATCCCCTTCCCCACACACTGAAACCCCTTCCGCACACAATGAAACACCTTCCCCACTCACTGAAACCCCTTCCCCACACACTGAAACACCTTCCGCAGAAACTGAAACCCCTTCCGCACACACTGAAACACCTTCCCCACACACTGAAACCCCTTCCTCACACACTGAAACGCCTTCCCCACACACTGAAACCCCTTCCACACACACTGAAACACATTCCGCACACACTGAAACCCCTTCTGCACAAACTGAAACACCATCCCCACACACTGAAATCCCTTCCCCACACACTGAAACCCCTTTCTCACACACTGAAACACCTTCCCCACACACTGAAACCCCTTCCCCACACACTGAAACCCCTTCCGCACACAGTGAAACGCTTCCACACACACTGAAACCCTTTCCCCAAACACTGAAACACATTCCTACACACTGAAACACCTTCCCCACACACTGAAACCTCTTGCCCACACATTGAAACACATTCCCCACACACTGAAACCCCTTCCCCACATACTGAAACCCATTCCCCACACACTGAACTGCCTTCCGCACACACTGAAACCCCTTCCGCACACACGGAAACACCTTCCCCACACAGTGAAACCCTTCCCCAAACACTGAAATAGCTTCCCCACACACTGAATCACATCCCCGCACACTGAAACCCCTTCCCCACACAGTGAAACACATCCCCACACACTGAAACCCCTTCCCACACACTGAAACACCTTCCCCACACACTGAAACACCTTCCCCACACACTGAAACCCCTTCCGCACACAGTGAAACCCCTCCCCACACACTGAAGCCCCTTCCCCATACACTGAAGCACATACCCACACACTGAAATCCCATCCCCACACACTGAAACCACTTCCGCACACAGTGAAACACCTTCCCCACAAACAGAAACACCTTCCCCACACACTGAAAACTCTACCGCACACACTGAAACCCCTTCCGCACACACTGAAACGCCTTCCCCACACACTGAAACCCCTTCCCCACACACCGAAACACATCCCCACACACTGAAACCACCTCCCCACACACTGAAACCCCTTCCCCACACACTGAATACCCTTCCACACACAATGAAACACCTTCCCCACACAATGAAACACCTTCCCCACACACAGAATCCCCTTCCCAACACACTGAAACACCTTCCGCACACAATGAAACACCTTCCCCACACATTGAAACCCCTTCCCCACACACTGAAACACCTTCCGCAGAAACTGAAAACACTTCCGCACACACTGAAACACCTTCCCCAAACATTGAAACCCCTTCCCCACACACTGAAACGCCTTCCCCACACACTGAAACCCCTTCCACACACACTGAAACACCTTCGCCACACACTGAAACCCCTTCCCCACACACTGAAACACATCCCCACACACTGAAACCCCTTCCCCACAAACTGAAACACATCCCCACACTCTGAAACGCCTTCCCCACACACTGAAACACTTCCCCACACACTGAAACACCTTCCCCACACACTGAAACCCCTTCCCCATACACTGATACCCCTTGCGCACTAAGTGAAACACTTCCCCACTTACAGAGACCCCTTCTCCACATACTGAAACACCTTCCCCACACACTGAAACCCCTACCGCACACACTGAAACCCCTTCCGCATACACTGAAACACCTTCCCCACACACTGAAACCCCTTCCCCACACACTGAAACCCCTTCCTCACACACTGAAACACCTTCCCCACACACTGAAACCCCCTCCCCACACACTGAAACCCCTTCCGCACACAGTGAAACCCTTCCCCACACACTGAAACCCCTTCCCCACACACTGAAACTCCTTCTTCACACAGTGAAATCCCTTCCGCACACACTGAAACACCTTCCCCACACACTGAAACCCCTTCCCCACACACTGAAACCCCTTCCCCAAACACTGAAACCCCTTCCCCACACACTGAACCCCTTCCCCACTCACTGAAACCCTACCCCAAACACTGAAACCCCTTCCCCACATACTGAAACCCCTTCCCCACACTCTGAAACACCTTCCCCACACACTGAAACCCCTTCCGCACACAGTTAAACCCTTCGCAACACACTGAAAACCCCTCCCCACATACTGAAACCCCTTCACCAAACACTGAATCCCCTTCCCCACAAACTGAAACCCCAACCGCACACAATGAAACACCTTCCCCACAAACTGAAACCCCTTCCCCACACACTGGAACACCTTCCGCACACAGTGAAACCCCTTCCGCACACACTGATACACCATCCCCACACACTGAAAGCCCTTCCCCACACTCTGAAACCCCTTCTTCACACACTGAAACAAATCCCCACACACAGAAACCACTTCCCCACCCACTGAAATCCTTTCCCCACACACTGAAAACCCTTCCCCAAACACTGAAACAATTTCCCACACTGTGAAACCCCTTCCCCACTCACTGAAACCCCTTCCCCACACACTGAAACCCTGACCCTCACTCTGAAACCCCTTCCCCACACAATGAAACTCCTTCTCCAAACACTGAAACACCTTCCCCACACACTGAAACCCTTCCCCACACACTGAATGACTGCCCCACACACTGAAACACCTTCCCCACACACTGAAAGACTGCCCCACACACTGAAACCCTTCCCCACACACTGAAACCCCTACCCCACATACTGAAACTCCTTCCCCACAATCTGAAACTCCTTCCCCACACACTGAAACATCTTCCCCAAACACTGAAACCCCTTCCACACACACTGTAACACCTTCGCCACACACTGAAACACATCCCCACACACTGAAACCCCTTCCCCACAAACTGAAACACATCCCCACACACTGAAACGCCTTCCCCAGACACTGAAACACATCCCAACACACTGAAACACCTTCCCCACACACTGAAACCCCTTCTCCAAACACTGAAACCCCTTCCGCACTCAGTGAAATCCTTCCCCACATACTCAAACCCCTTCCACACACACTGAAACACCTTCCACACACACTGAAACCCTTCCCCACACACTGAAACCCTTCCCCACACACTGAAACCCCTTCCGCAAACTCTGAAACTCTGCCCCACATACTGAAACCCATTCCCCACACACTGAAACCCAGTCCCCAAACACTGTAACCCTTCCCCACACACTGAAACCCATTTCCCACACACTGAAACACCTTCCCTACACACTGAAAGACTGCCCCACACACTGAAACCCTTCCCCACACACTGAAACCCCTACCCCTCATACTGAAACCCCTTCCCCACACTCTGAAACACCTTCCCCACACACTGAAACACCTTCCGCACACAGTTGAACCCTATCCCACACACTGAAACCCCCTCACCACACACTGAAACCCCTTCCCCACACACTGAATACCCTTCCACACACAATGAAATACCTTCCCCACACAATGAAACACCTTCCCCACACACAGAATCCCCTTCCCCACACAGTGAAACCCCTTCCGCACACAATGAAACACCTTCCCCACACACTGAAACCCCTTCACCACACACTGAAACACCTGCCGCAGAAACTGAAACTCCTTCCGCACACACTGAAACACCTTCCCCAAACACTGAAACCCCTTCCCCACACACTGAAACGCCTTCCCCACACACTGAAACCCCTTCCACACACACTGAAACACCTTCCGCACACAGTTAAACGCTATCCCACAAACTGAAACCCCCTCCCCACACACTGAAACCCCTTTCCCTCACACTGAATACCCTTCCACACACAATGAAAAACCTTCCCCACACAATGAAACACCTTCCCCACACACAGAATCCCCTTCCCCACACACTGAAACCCCTTCCGCACACAATGAAACACCTTCCCCACACACTGAAACCCCTTCCCCACACACTGAAACACCTTCCGCAGAAACTGAAACCCCTTCCGCACACACTGAAACACCTTCCCCACACACTGAAACCCCTTCCCCACACACTGAAACGCCTTCCCCACACACTGAAACCCCTTCCACACACACTGAAACACATTCCGCACACACTGAAACCCCTTCTGCACAAACTGAAACACCATCCCCACACACTGAAATCCCTTTCCCCAAACACTGAAACACATTCCTACACACTGAAACACCTTCCCCACACACTGAAACCTCTTGCCCACACATTGAAACACATTCCCCACACACTGAAACCCCTTCCCCACATACTGAAACCCATTCCCCACACACTGAACTGCCTTCCGCACACACTGAAACCCCTTCCGCACACACGGAAACACCTTCCCCACACAGTGAAACCCTTCCCCAAACACGGAAATAGCTTCCCCACACACTGAATCACATCCCCGCACACTGAAACCCCTTCCCCACACAGTGAAACACATCCCCACACACTGAAACCCCTTCCCACACACTGAAACACCTTCCCCACACACTGAAACAACTTCCCCACACACTGAAACCCCTTCCGCACACAGTGAAACCCCTCCCCACACACTGAAGCCCCTTCCCCATACACTGAAGCACATACCCACACACTGAAATCCCATCCCCACACACTGAAACCACTTCCGCACACACTGAAACACCTTCCCTACAAACAGAAACTCCTTCCCCACACACTGAAAACTCTACCGCACACACTGAAACCCCTTCCGCACACACTGAAACGCCTTCCCCACACACTGAAACCCCTTCCCCACACACCAAAACACCTTCCCCACACACTGAAACCCTTCCCCACACACTGAAACCCTTCCCCACACACTGAAACGCCTTCTGCACACACTGAAAACCTTCCCCTCACACTGAAACCCCTTCCGCAAACACTGAGACCCTTCCCCACATACTGAAACCCCTTCCCCACACACTGAAACACTGTCCCCACACACTGTAACCCTTCCCCACACACTGAAACCCCTTCCCCACAAACTGAAATCCCTTCTGCACACAGTGAAACCGTTCCCGACACACTGAAACCCCTTCCCCAAACACTGAAACACATTCCCACACTCTGAAACACCAACCACACACACTGAAACCCATCCCCACACACTGAAACACATTCCCCACACATTGAAACCCCTTCCCCACATCCTGAAACCCATTCCCCACACACTGAAAAGCCTTCCGCTCTGACTGAAACCCCTTCCGCACACACTGAAACACCTTCCCCACACACTGAAACCCTTCCCCACACACTGTTACACATTCCCCACACACTGAAACCCTTCCCCACACACTGAAACCCCTACCGCAAACACTGAAACCCTTCCCCACATACTGAAACCCCTTCCCCACACACTGAAACACCGTCCCCACACACTGTTACCTTTCCCCACACACTGAAACCCCTTCCCCACACACTGAAACACCTTCCGCACACAGTGAAACCGTTCCCGACACACTGAAACACCTTCCCCATACACTGAAACACATACCCACACTCTGAAACAACTTCCCCACACACTGAAACCCCTTCCCCACACACTGAAACACATTCCCCACACACTGAAACCCCATCCCCACATACTGAAACCCATTCCCCACACACTGAAAAGCCTTCCGCTCACACTGAAACCCCTTCCGCACACACTGAAACGTCTTCCCCACGCACTGAAACCCCTTCCACACAAATTGAAACACCTTCCCCACACACTGAAACACCTTCCCCACACGCCGAAACCACTTCCGCACACACTGTAACACATTCCCAAACACACTGAAACCCTTCCTCACACACAGATACCCCTTCCGCACACACTGAAAACCCTTCCCCACACAATGAAATCCTTCCCCACACACTGAAACCCCTACCCCACATACTGAAACCTCTTCCACACACACTGAACCACCTTCCCCACACACCGAAACCCATTCCGCACACAGTTAAACCCTTCCCCACACCCTGAAACACATCCCCACACATTGAAACCCCTTCCCCACACACTTGTACCGCTTCCCCACACACTGAAACACCTTCCCCACACACCAAAACATCTTCACCACACACTGAATCCCCTTCCGCACACACTGAAACACCGTCACCACACACTGAAACCCTTCCCCACACACTGAAACACCTTCCCCACAAACTGAAACTCCTTCCCCACACACTGAAACCTCTACCGCACACACTGAAACCCCTTCCGCACACACTGAAATACCTTCCCCACACACTGCAACACCTTCCCCACACACTGAAACCCCTTCCGCACACACTGAAACCCCTTCTTCACACACTGAAACACATCCCCACACACTGAAACCCCTTCCCCACACACTGAAACCCCTTCCCCACACACTGAAAACCCTTCCCCACACACTGAAATCCTTCCCCACTCAATGAAACCCCTTCCCCACTCACTGAAACCCCTTCCCCACACACTGAAACCATTACCCACAAACTGAAACACCTTCCCCACACACTGAAACCAGTTCCGCACACACTGAAAACCCTTCCCCACACACTGAACCCCTTCCCCAAACACTGAAACCCCTTCCGCACTCAGTGAAACCCTTCCCCACATACTGAAACCCCTTCCCCACACACTGAAACACCTTCCCCACACACTGAAACCCTTCCCCACACACTGAAAGTCTTCCCCACACACTGAAACCCCTTTTGCGCACACTGAAACACATTCCCCACACACTGAAACCCTTCCCCACTCACTGAAACCCCTTCCGCAAACACTGAAACCCTTCCCCACAAACTGAAACCCCATCCCCACACACTGAAACCCCGTCTCCACACACTGTAACCCTTCCCCACGCACTGAAACCCTTCCCCACACACTGAGAACCCTTCCCCACACACTGAAACACCTTCCCCACACACTGAAAGCCTGGCCCACACACTGAAACCCTTCCCCACACAATGAAACCCCTACCCCACACAATGAAACACATTCCCCTGACACTGAATCCCCTTCCCCACTCACTGAAACCCCTGTCTCACACACTGAAACCATTACCCACACTCTGAAACCCCTTCCCCACACACTGTAACACCTTCCCAACACACTGAAACCCCTTCCGCACGCACTGAAACCCCTTCCCCACACACTGAATACCCTTCCACACACAATGAAACACCTTCCCCACACAATGAAACACCTTCCCCAAACACTTATACCCCTTCCCCACACTCTGAAACCCCTTCCGCACACAATGAAACACCTTCCCCACACACTGAAACCCCTACCCCACACACTGAAACACCTTCCGCAGAAACTGAAACCCCTTCCGCACACACTGAAACACTTTCCCCACACACTGAAACACATCCCCACACACTGAAACGCCTCCCCACACACAGAAACCCCTTCAACACACACTGAAACACCTTCCCCACACACTGAAACCCCTTCCCCACACACTGAAACACATCCCCACACACTGAAACCCCTTCCCCACAAACTGAAACACATCCCCACACACTGAAACGCCTTCCCCACACACTGAAACACATCCCCACAGACTGAAACACCTTCACCACAGACTGAAACCCCATCCCCAAATACTGAAACCCCTTGTGCAATCAGTGAAACCCTTCCCCACATACTGAAACACCTTCCCCACACACTGAAACACCTTCCACACACACTGAAACCCTTCCCCACACACGGAAACCCCTTTCCCACACACTGAAACGCCGTCCCCAGACACTGTAATCCTTCCCCACACACTGAGACTCTTCCCCACATACTGAAACCCTTTCCCCACACACTGAATACCCTTCCACACACAATGAAACACCTTCCCCACACAATGAAACACATTCCCCACACACTGAAACCCCTTCCCCACACACTGAATACCCCTTCCGCACACAATGAAACACCTTCCCCACACAATGAAACACATTCCCCTGACACTGAATCCCCTTCCCCACTCACTGAAACCCCTGTCTCACACACTGAAACCATTACCCACACTCTGAAACCCCTTCCCCACACAATGAAACACCTTCCCCAAACACTGAAACCCCTTCCCCACACACTGAAACCCTTCCCCACACACTGAAACACCTTCCCCACACACTGAAACCCCTTCCACACACACTGAAACCCATCCCCACAGACTGAAACCCATCCCCACACACTGAAACCCCTTCCCCACACACTGAAACCCCTTCCCCACACACTAAAACACATCCCCACACACAGAAACACCTTCCCCACACACTGAAACCCCTTCCGCACACACTGAAACCCATCCCCACACACTGAAACACCTTCCCCACACACTGAACCCCTTCCCCACACACTGTAATACATCCCCACACACTGAAACCTCTTCCCCACGCACTGAAACCCCTTCCCCACACACTGAAATACCTTCCCCGGACACTGAAACAACTTCCCCACACACCGAAACCCCTTCCGCACACACTGTAACACATTCCCCACACATTGAAACCCTTCCTCACACACAAATACCCCTTCCGCACACACTGAAACCCTTCCCCACACACTGAAACCCTTCCCCACACACTGAAACCCGTACCCCACATACTGAAACCCCTTCCACACACACTGAAACACATTCCCCACACACCGAAACCCATTCCGCACACAGTTAAACCCTTCCCCACACCCTGAAACCCCATCCCCACACATTGAAACCCCTTCCCCACACACTTGAACCGCTTCCCCACACACTGAAACACCTTCCCCACACACCAAAACATCTTCACCACACACTGAAACCCCTTCCGCACACACTGAAACACCGTCCCCACACACTGAAACCCTTCCCCACACACTGAAACACCTTGCCCACAAACTGAAACTCATTCCTCACACACTGAAACCCCTTCCGTACACACTGAAACACCTTCCCCACACACTGAAACCCCTTCCCCACACACTGAAACCCCTTCCGCACACACTGAAACACCTTCCCCACACACTGGAACAAATCCCCACACACAGAAACACCTTCACGACAGACTGAAACACCTTCCCCACACACTGAAACCCCTACCCCACATACTGAAACCCATTCCCCACACACTGTAACACCTTCCCAACACACTGAAACCCCTTCCGCACACACTGAAACCCCTTCCCCACACACTGAATACCCTTCCACACACAATGAAACACCTTCCCCACACAATGAAACACCTTCCCCACACACAGAATCCCCTTCCCCACACACTGAAACCCGATCCGCACACACTGAATACCCTTCCACACACAATGAAACATCTTCCCCACACAATGAAACACCTTCCCCACACACAGAATCCCCTTCCCCACACACTGAAACCCCTTCCCCACACACTGAAACACCTTCCGCAGAAACTGAAACCCCTCTCGCACACACTGAAACACTATACCCACAAACTGAAACACATCCCCACACACTGAAAAGCCTCCCCACACACTGAAACCCCTTCAACACACACTGAAACACCTTCCCCACACACTGCAACCCCTTCCCCACACAATGAAACACCTTCCCCAAACACTTATACCCCTTCCCCACTCTCTGAAACCCCTTCCGCACACAATGAAACACCTTCCCCACACACTGAAACCCCTTCCCCACACACTGAAACACCTTCCGCAGAAACTGAAACCCCTTCCGCACACACTGAAACACTTTCCCCACACACTGAAACACATCCCCACACACTGAAACGCCTCCCCACACACTGAAACCCCTTCAACACACACTGAAACACCTTCCCCACATACTGAAACCCCTTCCCCACACACTGAAACACATCCCCACACACTGAAACCCCTTCCCCACAAACTGAAACACATCCCCACACACTGAAACGCCTTCCCCACACACTGAAACACATCCCCACAGACTGAAACACCTTCACCACAGACTGAAACACCATCCCCAAATACTGAAACCCATTGTGCAATCAGTGAAACCCTTCCCCACATACTGAAACACCTTCCCCACACACTGAAACACCTTCCCCACACACTGAAACCCTTCCCCACACACTGAAACCCCTTCCGCAAACACTGAAACCCTTCCCCACACACGGAAACCCCTTTCCCACACAGTGAAACGCCGTCCCCAGACACTGTAATCCTTCCCCACACACTGAGACTCTTCCCCACACACTGAAACCCTTTCCCCACACACTGAATACCCTTCCGCACACAATGAAACACCTTCCCCACACAATGAAACACATTCCCCACACACTGAAACCCCTTCCCCACACACTGAATACCCTTCCGCACACAATGAAACACCTTCCCCACACAATGAAACACATTCCCCTGACACTGAATCCCCTTCCCCACTCACTGAAACCCCTGTCCCACACACTGAAACCATTACCCACACTCTGAAACCCCTTCCCCACACAATGAAACCCCTTCCCCAAACACTGAAACCCCTTCCCCACACACTGAAACCCTTCCCCACACACTGAAACACCTTCCCCACACACTGAAACCCCTTCCACACACACTGAAACCCATCCCCACAGACTGAAACCCATCCCCACACACTGAAACCCCTTCCCCACACACTGAAACCCCTTCCCCACACACTAAAACACATCCCCACACACAGAAACACCTTCCCCACACACTGAAACCCCTTCCGCACACACTGAAACCCATCCCCACACAGTGCAACCCATCCCCACACACTGAAACCCAACCCCACACACTGAAACACCTTCCCCACACACTGAACCCCTTCCCCACACACTGTAATACATCCCCACACACTGAAACCTCTTCCCCACGCACTGAAACCCCTTCCCCACCCACTGAAATACCTTCCCCGGACACTGAAACAACTTCCCCACACACCAAAACCCCTTCCGCACACACTGTAACACATTCCCCACACATTGAAACCCTTCCTCACACACAAATACCCCTTCCGCACACACTGAAACCCTTCCCCACACACTGAAACCCTTCCCCACACACTGAAACCCGTACCCCACATACTGAAACCCCTTCCACACACACTGAAACACATTCCCCACACACCGAAACCCATTCCGCACACAGTTAAACCCTTCCCCACACCCTGAAACCCCATCCCCACACATTGAAACCCCTTCCCCACACACTTGAACAGCTTCCCCACACACTGAAACACCTTCCCCACACACCAAAACATCTTCACCACACACTGAAACCCCTTCCGCACACACTGAAACACCGTCCCCACACACTGAAACCCTTCCCCACACACTGAAACACCTTGCCCACAAACTGAAACTCATTCCTCACACACTGAAACCCCTTCCGTACACACTGAAACACCTTCCCCACACACTGAAACCCCTTCCCCACACACTGAAACACCTTCCCCACATACTGAAACCCCTTCCCCACACACTGAAACACATCCCCACACACTGAAACCCCTTCCCCACAAACTGAAACACATCCCCACACACTGAAACGCCTTCCCCACAGACTGAAACACATCCCCACAGACTGAAACACCTTCACCACAGACTGAAACCCCATCCCCAAATACTGAAACCCATTGTGCAATCAGTGAAACCCTTCCCCACATACTGAAACACCTTCCCCACACACTGAAACACCTTCCCCACACACTGAAACCCTTCCCCACACACTGAAACCCCTTCCGCAAACACTGAAACCCTTCCCCACACACGGAAACCCCTTTCCCACACAGTGAAACGCCGTCCCCAGACACTGTAATCCTTCCCCACGCACTGAGACTCTTCCCCACACACTGAAACCCTTTCCCCACACACTGAATACCCTTCCGCACACAATGAAACACCTTCCCCACACAATGAAACACATTCCCCACACACTGAAACCCCTTCCCCACACACTGAATACCCTTCCGCACACAATGAAACACATTCCCCACACAATGAAACACATTCCCCTGACACTGAATCCCTTTCCCCACTCACTGAAACCCCTGTCCCACACACTGAAACCATTACCCACACTCTGAAACCCCTTCCCCACACAATGAAACACCTTCCCCAAACACTGAAACCCCTTCCCCACACACTGAAACCCTTCCCCACACACTGAAACACCTTCCCCACGCACTGAAACCCCTTCCACACACACTGAAACCCATCCCCACAGACTGAAACCCATCCCCACACACTGAAACCCCTTCCCCACACACTGAAACCCCTTCCCCACACACTAAAACACATCCCCACACACAGAAACACCTTCCCCACACACTGAAACCCCTTCTGCACACACTGAAACGCATCCCCACACACTGAAACCCATCCCCACACACTGAAACCCAACCCCACACACTGAAACAACTTCCCCACACACTGAACCCCTTCCCCACACACTGTAATACATCCCCACACACTGAAACCTCTTCCCCACGCACTGAAACCCCTTCCCCACACACTGAAATACCTTCCCCGGACACTGAAACAACTTCCCCACACACCAAAACCCCTTCCGCACACACTGTAACACATTCCCCACACATTGAAACCCTTCCTCACACACAAATACCCCTTCCGCACACACTGAAACCCTTCCCCACACACTGAAACCCTTCCCCACACACTGAAACCCTTCCCCACTCACTGAAACCCCTGTCTCACACACTGAAACCATTACCCACACTCTGAAACCCCTTCCCCACACAATGAAACACCTTCCCCAAACACTGAAACCCCTTCCCCACACACTGAAACCCTTCCCCACACATTGAAACACTTTCCCCACACACTGAAACCCCTTCCACACACACTGAAACCCATCCCCACAGACTGAAACCCATCCCCACACACTGAAACCCCTTCCCCACACACTGAAACCCCTTCCCCAAACACTAAAACACATCCCCACACACAGAAACACCTTCCCCACACACTGAAACCCCTTCCGCACACACTGAAACCCATCCCCACACACTGAAACACCTTCCCCACACACTGAACCCCTTCCCCACACACTGTAATACATCCCCACACACTGAAACCTCTTCCCCACGCACTGAAACCCCTTCCGCACACACTGAAACCCTTCCCCACACACTGAAACCCTTCCCCACACACTGAAACCCGTACCCCACATACTGAAACCCCTTCCACACACACTGAAACACATTCCCCACACACCGAAACCCATTCCGCACACAGTTAAACCCTTCCCCACACCCTGAAACCCCATCCCCACACATTGAAACCCCTTCCCCACACACTTGAACCGCTTCCCCACACACTGAAACACCTTCCCCACACACCAAAACATCTTCACCACACACTGAAACCCCTTCCGCACACACTGAAACACCGTCCCCACACACTGAAACCCTTCCCCACACACTGAAACACCTTGCCCACAAACTGAAACTCATTCCTCACACACTGAAACCCCTTCCGTACACACTGAAACACCTTCCCCACACACTGAAACCCCTTCCCCACACACTGAAACCCCTTCCGCACACACTGAAACACCTTCCCCACACACTGGAACAAATCCCCACACACAGAAACACCTTCACGACAGACTGAAACACCTTCCCCACACACTGAAACCCCTACCCCACATACTGAAACCCATTCCCCACACACTGTAACACCTTCCCAACACACTGAAACCCCTTCCGCACACACTGAAACCCCTTCCCCACACACTGAATACCCTTCCACACACAATGAAACACCTTCCCCACACAATGAAACACCTTCCCCACACACAGAATCCCCTTCCCCACACACTGAAACCCGATCCGCACACACTGAATACCCTTCCACACACAATGAAACATCTTCCCCACACAATGAAACACCTTCCCCACACACTGAAACACCTTCCGCAGAAACTGAAACCCCTCTCGCACACACTGAAACACTTTACCCACAAACTGAAACACATCCCCACACACTGAAAAGCCTCCCCACACACTGAAACCCCTTCAACACACACTGAAACACCTTCCCCACACAATGCAACCCCTTCCCCACACAATGAAACACCTTCCCCAAACACTTATACCCCTTCCCCACTCTCTGAAACCCCTTCCGCACACAATGAAACACCTTCCCCACACACTGAAACCCCTTCCCCACACACTGAAACACCTTCCGCAGAAACTGAAACCCCTTCCGCACACACTGAAACACTTTCCCCACACACTGAAACACATCCCCACACACTGAAACGCCTCCCCACACACTGAAACCCCTTCAACACACACTGAAACACCTTCCCCACATACTGAAACCCCTTCAACACACACTGAAACACATCCCCACACACTGAAACCCCTTCCCCACAAACTGAAACACATCCCCACACACTGAAACGCCTTCCCCACACACTGAAACACATCCCCACAGACTGAAACACCTTCACCACAGACTGAAACCCCATCCCCAAATACTGAAACCCATTGTGCAATCAGTGAAACCCTTCCCCACATACTGAAACACCTTCCCCACACACTGAAACACCTTCCCCACACACTGAAACCCTTCCCCACACACTGAAACCCCTTCCGCAAACACTGAAACCCTTCCCCACACACGGAAACCCCTTTCCCACACAGTGAAACGCCGTCCCCAGACACTGTAATCCTTCCCCACACACTGAGACTCTTCCCCACACACTGAAACCCTTTCCCCACACACTGAATACCCTTCCGCACACAATGAAACACCTTCCCCACACAATGAAACACATTCCCCACACACTGAAACCCCTTCCCCACACACTGAATACCCTTCCGCACACAATGAAACACCTTCCCCACACAATGAAACACATTCCCCTGACACTGAATCCCCTTCCCCACTCACTGAAACCCTTGTCCCACACACTGAAACCATTACCCACACTCTGAAACCCCTTCCCCACACAATGAAACACCTTCCCCAAACACTGAAACCCCTTCCCCACACACTGAAACCCTTCCCCACACACTGAAACACCTTCCCCACACACTGAAACCCCTTCCACACACACTTAAACCCTTCCCCACACACTGAAACCCGTACCCCACATACTGAAACCCCTTCCACACACACTGAAACACATTCCCCACACACCGAAACCCATTCTGCACACAGTTAAACCCTTCCCCACACCCTGAAACCCCATCCCCACACATTGAAACCCCTTCCCCACACACTTGAACCGCTTCCCCACACACTGAAACACCTTCCCCACACACCAAAACATCTTCACCACACACTGAAACCCCTTCCGCACACACTGAAACACCGTCCCCACACACTGAAACCCTTCCCCACACACTGAAACACCTTGCCCACAAACTGAAACTCATTCCTCACACACTGAAACCCCTTCCGTACACACTGAAACACCTTCCCCACACACTGAAACCCCTTCCCCACACACTGAAACCCCTTCCGCACACACTGAAACACCTTCCCCACACACTGGAACAAATCCCCACACACAGAAACACCTTCACGACAGACTGAAACACCTTCCCCACACACTGAAACCCCTACCCCACACACTGAAACCCATTCCCCACACACTGTAACACCTTCCCAACACACTGAAACCCCTTCCGCACACACTGAAACCCCTTCCCCACACACTGAATACCCTTCCACACACAATGAAACACCTTCCCCACACAATGAAACACCTTCCCCACACACAGAATCCCCTTCCCCACACACTGAAACCCGATCCGCACACACTGAATACCCTTCCACACACAATGAAACATCTTCCCCACACAATGAAACACCTTCCCCACACACTGAAACACCTTCCGCAGAAACTGAAACCCCTCTCGCACACACTGAAACACTTTACCCACAAACTGAAACACATCCCCACACACTGAAAAGCCTCCCCACACACTGAAACCCCTTCAACACACACTGAAACACCTTCCCCACACACTGCAACCCCTTCCCCACACAATGAAACACCTTCCCCAAACACTTATACCCCTTCCCCACTCTCTGAAACCCCTTCCGCACACAATGAAACACCTTCCCCACACACTGAAACCCCTTCCCCACACACTGAAACACCTTCCGCAGAAACTGAAACCCCTTCCGCACACACTGAAACACTTTCCCCACACACTGAAACACATCCCCACACACTGAAACGCCTCCCCACACACTGAAACCCCTTCAACACACACTGAAACACCTTCCCCACATACTGAAACCCCTTCAACACACACTGAAACACATCCCCACACACTGAAACCCCTTCCCCACAAACTGAAACACATCCCCACACACTGAAACGCCTTCCCCACACACTGAAACACATCCCCACAGACTGAAACACCTTCACCACAGACTGAAACCCCATCCCCAAATACTGAAACCCATTGTGCAATCAGTGAAACCCTTCCCCACATACTGAAACACCTTCCCCACACACTGAAACACCTTCCCCACACACTGAAACCCTTCCCCACACACTGAAACCCCTTCCGCAAACACTGAAACCCTTCCCCACACACGGAAACCCCTTTCCCACACAGTGAAACGCCGTCCCCAGACACTGTAATCCTTCCCCACACACTGAGACTCTTCCCCACACACTGAAACCCTTTCCCCACACACTGAATACCCTTCCGCACACAATGAAACACCTTCCCCACACAATGAAACACATTCCCCACACACTGAAACCCCTTCCCCACACACTGAATACCCTTCCGCACACAATGAAACACCTTCCCCACACAATGAAACACATTCCCCTGACACTGAATCCCCTTCCCCACTCACTGAAACCCCTGTCCCACACACTGAAACCATTACCCACACTCTGAAACCCCTTCCCCACACAATGAAACACCTTCCCCAAACACTGAAACCCCTTCCCCACACACTGAAACCCTTCCCCACACACTGAAACACCTTCCCCACACACTGAAACCCCTTCCACACACACTGAAACCCATCCCCACAGACTGAAACCCATCCCCACACACTGAAACCCCTTCCCCACACACTGAAAACCCTTCCCCACACACTAAAACACATCCCCACACACAGAAACACCTTCCCCACACACTGAAACCCCTTCCGCACACACTGAAACCCATCCCCACACAGTGAAACCCATCCCCACACACTGAAACCCAACCCCACACACTGAAACACCTTCCCCACACACTGAACCCCTTCCCCACACACTGTAATACATCCCCACACACTGAAACCTCTTCCCCACGCACTGAAACCCCTTCCCCACCCACTGAAATACCTTCCCCGGACACTGAAACAACTTCCCCACACACCAAAACCCCTTCCGCACACACTGTAACACATTCCCCACACATTGAAACCCTTCCTCACACACAAATACCCCTTCCGCACACACTGAAACCCTTCCCCACACACTGAAACCCTTCCCCACACACTGAAACCCGTACCCCACATACTGAAACCCCTTCCACACACACTGAAACACATTCCCCACACACCGAAACCCATTCCGCTCACAGTTAAACCCTTCCCCACACCCTGAAACCCCATCCCCACACATTGAAACCCCTTCCCCACACACTTGAACAGCTTCCCCACACACTGAAACACCTTCCCCACACACCAAAACATCGTCACCACACACTGAAACCCCTTCCGCACACACTGAAACACCGTCCCCACACACTGAAACCCTTCCCCACACACTGAAACACCTTGCCCACAAACTGAAACTCATTCCTCACACACTGAAACCCCTTCCGTACACACTGAAACACCTTCCCCACACACTGAAACCCCTTCCCCACACACTGAAACACCTTCCCCACATACTGAAACCCCTTCCCCACACACTGAAACACATCCCCACACACTGAAACCCCTTCCCCACAAACTGAAACACATCCCCACACACTGAAACGCCTTCCCCACACACTGAAACACATCCCCACAGACTGAAACACCTTCACCACAGACTGAAACCCCATCCCCAAATACTGAAACCCATTGTGCAATCAGTGAAACCCTTCCCCACATACTGAAACACCTTCCCCACACACTGAAACACCTTCCCCACACACTGAAACACCTTGCCCACAAACTGAAACTCATTCCTCACAGACTGAAACCCCTTCCGTACACACTGAAACACCTTCCCCACACACTGAAACCCCTTCCCCACACACTGAAACCCCTTCCGCACACACTGAAACACCTTCCCCACACACTGGAACAAATCCCCACACACAGAAACACCTTCACGACAGACTGAAACACCTTCCCCACACAATGAAACCCCTACCCCACATACTGAAACCCATTCCCCACACACTGTAACACCTTCCCAACAGACTGAAACCCCTTCCGCACACACTGAAACCCCTTCCCCACACACTGAATACCCTTCCACACACAATGAAACACCTTCCCCACACAATGAAACACCTTCCCCACACACAGAATCCCCTTCCCCACACACTGAAACCCGATCCGCACACACTGAATACCCTTCCACACACAATGAAACATCTTCCCCACACAATGAAACACCTTCCCCACACACTGAAACACCTTCCGCAGAAACTGAAACCCCTCTCGCACACACTGAAACACTTTACCCACAAACTGAAACACATCCCCACACACTGAAAAGCCTCCCCACACACTGAAACCCCTTCAACACACACTGAAACACCTTCCCCACACACTGCAACCCCTTCCCCACACAATGAAACACCTTCCCCAAACACTTATACCACTTCCCCACTCTCTGAAACCCCTTCCGCACACAATGAATCACCTTCCCCACACACTGAAACCCCTTCCCCACACACTGAAACACCTTCCGCAGAAACTGAAACCCCTTCCGCACACACTGAAACACTTTCCCCACACACTGAAACACATCCCCACACACTGAAACGCCTCCCCACACACTGAAACCCCTTCAACACACACTGAAACACCTTCCCCACATACTGAAACCCCTTCAACACACACTGAAACACATCCCCACACACTGAAACCCCTTCCCCACAAACTGAAACACATCCCCACACACTGAAACGCCTTCCCCACACACTGAAACACATCCCCACAGACTGAAACACCTTCACCACAGACTGAAACCTCATCCCCAAATACTGAAACCCATTGTGCAATCAGTGAAACCCTTCCCCACATACTGAAACACCTTCCCCACACACTGAAACACCTTCCTCACACACTGAAACCCTTCCCCACACACTGAAACCCCTTCCGCAAACACTGAAACCCTTCCCCACACACGGAAACCCCTTTCCCACACAGTGAAACGCCGTCCCCAGACACTGTAATCCTTCCCCACACACTGAGACTCTTCCCCACACACTGAAACCCTTTCCCCACACACTGAATACCCTTCCGCACACAATGAAACACCTTCCCCACACAATGAAACACATTCCCCACACACTGAAACCCCTTCCCCACACACTGAATACCCTTCCGCACACAATGAAACACCTTCCCCACACAATGAAACACATTCCCCTGACACTGAATCCCCATCCCCACTCACTGAAACCCCTGTCCCACACACTGAAACCATTACCCACACTCTGAAACCCCTTCCCCACACAATGAAACACCTTCCCCAAACACTGAAACCCCTTCCCCACACACTGAAACCCTTCCCCACACACTGAAACACCTTCCCCACACACTGAAACCCCTTCCACACACACTGAAACCCTTCCCCACACACTGAAACCCGTACCCCACATACTGAAACCCCTTCCACACACTCTGAAACACATTCCCCACACACCGAAACCCATTCCGCACACAGTTAAACCCTTCCCCACACCCTGAAACCCCATCCCCACACATTGAAACCCCTTCCCCACACACTTGAACCGCTTCCCCACACACTGAAACACCTTCCCCACACACCAAAACATCTTCACCACACACTGAAACCCCTTCCGCACACACTGAAACACCGTCCCCACACACTGAAACCCTTCCCCACACACTGAAACACCTTGCCCACAAACTGAAACTCATTCCTCACACACTGAAACCCCTTCCGTACACACTGAAACACCTTCCCCACACACTGAAACCCCTTCCCCACACACTGAAACCCCTTCCGCACACACTGAAACACCTTCCCCGCACACTGGAACAAATCCCCACACACAGAAACACCTTCACGACAGACTGAAACACCTTCCCCACACACTGAAACCCCTACCCCACATACTGAAACCCATTCCCCACACACTGTAACACCTTCCCAACACACTGAAACCCCTTCCGCACACACTGAAACCCCTTCCCCACACACTGAATACCCTTCCACACACAATGAAACACCTTCCCCACACAATGAAACACCTTCCCCACACACAGAATCCCCTTCCCCACACACTGAAACCCGATCCGCACACACTGAATACCCTTCCACACACAATGAAACATCTTCCCCACACAATGAAACACCTTCCCCACACACTGAAACACCTTCCGCAGAAACTGAAACCCCTCTCGCACACACTGAAACACTTTACCCACAAACTGAAACACATCCCCACACACTGAAAAGCATCCCCACACACTGAAACCCCTTCAACACACACTGAAACACCTTCCCCACATACTGAAACCCCTTCAACACACACTGAAACACATCCCCACACACTGAAACCCCTTCCCCACAAACTGAAACACATCCCCACACACTGAAACGCCTTCCCCACACACAGAAACACATCCCCACAGACTGAAACACCTTCACCACAGACTGAAACCCCATCCCCAAATACTGAAACCCATTGTGCAATCAGTGAAACCCTTCCCCACATACTGAAACACCTTCCCCACACACTGAAACACCTTCCCCACACACTGAAACCCTTCCCCACACACTGAAACCCCTTCCGCAAACACTGAAACCCTTCCCCACACACGGAAACCCCTTTCCCACACAGTGAAACGCCGTCCCCAGACACTGTAATCCTTCCCCACACACTGAGACTCTTCCCCACACACTGAAACCCTTTCCCCACACACTGAATACCCTTCCGCACACAATGAAACACCTTCCCCACACAATGAAACACATTCCCCACACACTGAAACCCCTTCCCCACACACTGAATACCCTTCCGCACACAATGAAACACCTTCCCCACACAATGAAACACATTCCCCTGACACTGAATCCCCTTCCCCACTCACTGAAACCCCTGTCCCACACACTGAAACCATTACCCACACTCTGAAACCCCTTCCCCACACAATGAAACCCCTTCCCCAAACACTGAAACCCCTTCCCCACACACTGAAACCCTTCCCCACACACTGAAACACCTTCCCCACACACTGAAACCCCTTCCACACACACTGAAACCCATCCCCACAGACTGAAACCCATCCCCACACACTGAAACCCCTTCCCCACACACTGAAAACCCTTCCCCACACACTAAAACACATCCCCACACACAGAAACACCTTCCCCACACACTGAAACCCCTTCCGCACACACTGAAACCCATCCCCACACAGTGAAACCCATCCCCACACACTGAAACCCAACCCCACACACTGAAACACCTTCCCCACACACTGAACCCCTTCCCCACACACTGTAATACATCCCCACACACTGAAACCTCTTCCCCACGCACTGAAACCCCTTCCCCACCCACTGAAATACCTTCCCCGGACACTGAAACAACTTCCCCACACACCAAAACCCCTTCCGCACACACTGTAACACATTCCCCACACATTGAAACCCTTCCTCACACACAAATACCCCTTCCGCACACACTGAAACCCTTCCACACACACTGAAACCCTTCCCCACACACTGAAACCCGTACCCCACATACTGAAACCCCTTCCACACACACTGAAACACATTCCCCACACACCGAAACCCATTCCGCTCACAGTTAAACCCTTCCCCACACCCTGAAACCCCATCCCCACACATTGAAACCCCTTCCCCACACACTTGAACAGCTTCCCCACACACTGAAACACCTTCCCCACACACCAAAACATCTTCACCACACACTGAAACCCCTTCCGCACACACTGAAACACCGTCCCCACACACTGAAACCCTTCCCCACACACTGAAACACCTTGCCCACAAACTGAAACTCATTCCTCACACACTGAAACCCCTTCCGTACACACTGAAACACCTTCCCCACACACTGAAACCCCTTCCCCACACACTGAAACACCTTCCCCACATACTGAAACCCCTTCCCCACACACTGAAACACATCCCCACACACTGAAACCCCTTCCCCACAAACTGAAACACATCCCCACACACTGAAACGCCTTCCCCACACACTGAAACACATCCCCACAGACTGAAACACCTTCACCACAGACTGAAACCCCATCCCCAAATACTGAAACCCATTGTGCAATCAGTGAAACCCTTCCCCACATACTGAAACACCTTCCCCACACACTGAAACCCATCCCCACACACTGAAACCCAACCCCACACACTGAAACAACTTCCCCACACAATGAACCCCTTCCCCACACACTGTAATACATCCCCACACACTGAAACCTCTTCCCCACGCACTGAAACCCCTTCCCCACACACTGAAATACCTTCCCCGGACACTGAAACAACTTCCCCACACACCAAAACCCCTTCCGCACACACTGTAACACATTCCCCACACATTGAAACCCTTCCTCACACACAAATACCCCTTCCGCACACACTGACACCCTTCCCCACACACTGAAACCCTTCCCCACACACTGAAACCCGTACCCCACATACTGAAATCCCTTCCACACACACTGAAACACATTCCCCACACACCGAAACCCATTCCGCACACAGTTAAACCCTTCCCCACACCCTGAAACCCCATCCCCACACATTGAAACCCCTTCCCCACACACATGAACCGCTTCCCCACACACTGAAACACCTTCCCCACACACCAAAACATCTTCACCACACACTGAAACCCCTTCCGCACACACTGAAACACCGTCCCCACACACTGAAACCCTTCCCCACACACTGAAACACCTTGCCCACAAACTGAAACTCATTCCTCACACACTGAAACCCCTTCCGTACACACTGAAACACCTTCCCCACACACTGAAACCCCTTCCCC
Source organism: Heterodontus francisci (assembly GCF_036365525.1). Taxonomy (NCBI): domain Eukaryota; kingdom Metazoa; phylum Chordata; class Chondrichthyes; order Heterodontiformes; family Heterodontidae; genus Heterodontus; species Heterodontus francisci. The sequence goes on along the minus strand of NC_090378.1, from coordinate 132,240,166 downwards.
ACACACTGAAACACCTTCCGCACACACTGAAACACCTTCCCCACACACTGAAACAAATCCCCACACACAGAAACACCTTCACGACAGACTGAAACACCTTCCCCACACACTGAAACCCCTACCCCACATACTGAAACCCATTCCCCACACACTGTAACAACTTCCCAACACACTGAAACCCCTTCCGCACACACTGAAACCCCTTCCCCACACACTGAATACCCTTCCACACACAATGAAACAACTTCCCCACACAATGAAACACCTTCCCCACACACAGAATCCCCTTCCCCACACACTGAAACCCGATCCGCACACACTGAATACCCTTCCACACACAATGAAACATCTTCCCCACACAATGAAACACCTTCCCCACACACAGAATCCCCTTCCCCACACACTGAAACCCCTTCCCCACACTTTGAAACAACTTCCGCAGAAACTGAAACCCCTTCCGCACACACTGAAACACTTTACCCACAAACTGAAACACATCCCCACACACTGAAAAGCCTCCCCACACACTGAAACCCCTTCAACACACACTGAAACACCTTCCCCACACACTGCAACCCCTTCCCCACACACTGAAACACATCCCCACAGACTGAAACCCCTTCCCCACAAACTGAAACACATCCCCACACACTGAAACGCCTTCCCCACAAACTGAAACACATCCCCACACACTGAAACACCTTCACCACAGACTGAAACCCCTTCCCCAAACACTGCAACCCCTTGTGCACTCAGTGAAACCCTTCACCACATACTGAAAGCCGTTCCCCACACACTGAAACACATTCCCCACACACTGAAACCCTTCCCCACACACTGAAACCCATTCCGCTCACACTGAAACCCCGTCCCCAGACACTGTAATCCTTCCCCACACACTGAAACACTTCCCCACACACTGAAACCCCTTCCCCACACACTGAAACCCCTTCCCCACACACTGAACCCCTTCTCCACTCACTGAAACCCTTCCCCTCACACTGAAACCCCTTCCCCACATACTGAAACCCTTCCCCACACACTGAAACAACTTCCCCACACACTGAAACCCCTTCTGCGCACAGTTAAACCCATCCCCACACACTGAAACCCCCTCCCCACACACTGAAAACCCTTCCCCACACACAGAAACCCTTCCCCACACACTGAAACACCTTCCCCACACACTGAAACCCCTTCTGCACACACTGAAACCCATCCCAACACACTGAAACCCATCCCCACACACTGAAACACCTTCTCCACACACTGAAACCCCTTCCCCACACACTGAAACACCTTCCGCACACACTGAAACCCCTTCCGCAGACACTGAAACCCCTTCCCCACACACTGAAAACCCTTCCACACACAGTGAAACACCTTCCCCACACACTGAAATCCCCTCCCCACACACTGAAACCACTTCCGCTCACAGTGAAACCATTCCCCACGCACTGAAACCCCTTCCCCAAACACTGAAACACATCCCCACACACTGAAACACCTTCCCCACACACTGATACCCCTTCACCACACACTGAAACACATTCCCCACACACTGAAACCCCTTCCCCACTTACTGAAACCCATTCCCCACGCACTGAAATGCCTTCCGCACACACTTAAACGCCTTCGGCACACACTGAAACACCATCCCCACACAGTGAAACCCTTCCCCACAGACTGAAATACCTTCCCCACACTCTGAAACACATCCCCACACACTGAAACACCTTCCACACACACTGAAACCCCTTCCCCACACACTGAAACACCTTCCGCACAAACTGAAACACCTTCCCCACACACTGAAACAAATCCCCACACACAGAAACACCTTCACGACAGACTGAAACACCTTCCCCACACACTGAAACCCCTACCCCACATACTGAAACCCATTCCCCACACACTGTAACAACTCCCCAACACACTGAAACCCCTTCCGCACACACTGAAACCCCTTCCCCACACACTGAATACCCTTCCACACACAATGAAACAACTTCCCCACACAATGAAACACCTTCCCCACACACAGAATCCCCTTCCCCACACACTGAAACCCGATCCGCACACACTGAATACCCTTCCACACACAATGAAACATCTTCCCCACACAATGAAACACCTTCCCCACACACAGAATCCCCATCCCCACACACTGAAACCCCTTCCCCAAACACTGAAACACCTTCCGCAGAAACTGAAACCCCTTCCGCACACACTGAAACACTTTACCCACAAACTGAAACACATCCCCACACACTGAAAAGCGTCCCCACACACTGAAACCCCCTCAACACACACTGAAACACCTTCCCCACACACTGCAACCCCTTCCCCACACACTGAAACACATCCCCACAGACTGAAACCCCTTCCCCACAAACTGAAACACATCCCCACACACTGAAACGCCTTCCCCACAAACTGAAACACATCCCCACACACTGAAACACCTTCACCACAGACTGAAACCCCTTCCCCAAACACTGAAACCCCTTGTGCACTCAGTGAAACCCTTCACCACATACTGAAACCCGTTCCCCACACAATGAAACACATTCCCCACAAACTGAAACCCTTCCCCACACACTGAAACCCCTTCCGCACACACTGAAACCCCGTCCCCAGACACTGTAATCCTTCCCCACACACTGAAACACTTCCCCACACACTGAAACCCCTTCCCCACACACTGAAACCCCTTCCCCACACACTGATACCCCTTCCCCACACACTGACCCCCTTCTGCACTCACTGAAACCCTTCCCCTCACACTGAAACCCCTTCCCCACATACTGAAACCCTTCCCCACACACTGAAACAACTTCCCCACACACTGAAACCCCTTCTGCGCACAGTTAAACCCATCCCCACACACTGAAACCCCCTCTCCACACACTGAAAACCCTTCCCCACACACAGAAACCCTTCCCCACACACTGAAATACCTTCCCCACACACTGAAACCCCTTCCGCACACACTGAAACCCATCCCAACACACTGAAACCCATCCCCACACACTGAAACACCTTCTCCACACACTGAAACCCCTTCCCCACACACTGAAACACCTTCCGCACACACTGAAACCCCTTCCGCAGACACTGAAACCCCTTCCCCACACACTGAAAACCCTTCCACACACAGTGAAACACCTTCCCCACACACTGAAACCCCCTCCCCACACACTGAAAACCCTTCCGCACACAGTGAAACCATTCCCCACGCACTGAAACCCCTTCCCCAAACACTGAAACACATCCCCACACACTGAAACACCTTCCCCACACACTGATACCCCTTCACCACACACTGAAACACATTCCCCACACACTGAAACCCCTTCCCCACTTACTGAAACCCATTCCCCACGCACTGAAATGCCTTCCGCACACACTTAAACCCCTTCGGCACACACTGAAACACCATCCCCACACAGTGAAACCCTTCCCCACACACTGAAATACCTTCCCCACACACTGAAACACATCCCCACACACTGAAACCCCTTCCCCACACACTGAAACTCATACCCACGCACTGAAACCCCTTCCCACACACTGAAACACCTTCCCCACACACTGAAACACCTTCCCCACACACTGAATCCCCTTCCGCACACAGTGAACCCCCTCCCCACACACTGAAACCCCTTCCCCACACACTGAAACACATCCCCACACACTGAAACCCCATCCCCACTAACTGAAGCCCCTTCCGCACAAACTGAAATACCTTCCCCACAAACTGAAACCCCTTCCCCACACACTGAAACCCTTCCCCACACACTGAAACACCTTCCCCACACACTGAAAACCCTTCCCCACACACAGAAACCCTTCCCCACACACTGAAACACCTTCCCCACACACTGAAACCCCTTCTGCACACACTGAAACCCATCCCAACACACTGAAACCCATCCCCACACACTGAAACACCTTCTCCACACACTGAAACCCCTTCCCCACACACTGAAACACCTTCCGCACACACTGAAACCCCTTCCGCAGACACTGAAACCCCTTCCCCACACACTGAAAACCCTTCCACACACAGTGAAACACCTTCCCCACACACTGAAATCCCCTCCCCACACACTGAAACCACTTCCGCTCACAGTGAAACCATTCCCCACGCACTGAAACCCCTTCCCCAAACACTGAAACACATCCCCACACACTGAAACACCTTCCCCACACACTGATACCCCTTCACCACACACTGAAACACATTCCCCACACACTGAAACCCCTTCCCCACTTACTGAAACCCATTCCCCACGCACTGAAATGCCTTCCGCACACACTTAAACGCCTTCGGCACACACTGAAACACCATCCCCACACAGTGAAACCCTTCCCCACAGACTGAAATACCTTCCCCACACTCTGAAACACATCCCCACACACTGAAACACCTTCCACACACACTGAAACCCCTTCCCCACACACTGAAACACCTTCCGCACAAACTGAAACACCTTCCCCACACACTGAAACAAATCCCCACACACAGAAACACCTTCACGACAGACTGAAACACCTTCCCCACACACTGAAACCCCTATCCCACATACTGAAACCCATTCCCCACACACTGTAACAACTCCCCAACACACTGAAACCCCTTCCGCACACACTGAAACCCCTTCCCCACACACTGAATACCCTTCCACACACAATGAAACAACTTCCCCACACAATGAAACACCTTCCCCACACACAGAATCCCCTTCCCCACACACTGAAACCCGATCCGCACACACTGAATACCCTTCCACACACAATGAAACATCTTCCCCACACAATGAAACACCTTCCCCACACACAGAATCCCCATCCCCACACACTGAAACCCCTTCCCCAAACACTGAAACACCTTCCGCAGAAACTGAAACCCCTTCCGCACACACTGAAACACTTTACCCACAAACTGAAACACATCCCCACACACTGAAAAGCGTCCCCACACACTGAAACCCCCTCAACACACACTGAAACACCTTCCCCACACACTGCAACCCCTTCCCCACACACTGAAACACATCCCCACAGACTGAAACCCCTTCCCCACAAACTGAAACACATCCCCACACACTGAAACGCCTTCCCCACAAACTGAAACACATCCCCACACACTGAAACACCTTCACCACAGACTGAAACCCCTTCCCCAAACACTGAAACCCCTTGTGCACTCAGTGAAACCCTTCACCACATACTGAAACCCGTTCCCCACACAATGAAACACATTCCCCACAAACTGAAACCCTTCCCCACACACTGAAACCCCTTCCGCACACACTGAAACCCCGTCCCCAGACACTGTAATCCTTCCCCACACACTGAAACACTTCCCCACACACTGAAACCCCTTCCCCACACACTGAAACCCCTTCCCCACACACTGATACCACTTCCCCACACACTGACCCCCTTCTGCACTCACTGAAACCCTTCCCCTCACACTGAAACCCCTTCCCCACATACTGAAACCCTTCCCCACACACTGAAACAACTTCCCCACACACTGAAACCCCTTCTGCGCACAGTTAAACCCATCCCCACACACTGAAACCCCCTCTCCACACACTGAAAACCCTTCCCCACACACAGAAACCCTTCCCCACACACTGAAATACCTTCCCCACACACTGAAACCCCTTCCGCACACACTGAAACCCATCCCAACACACTGAAACCCATCCCCACACACTGAAACACCTTCTCCACACACTGAAACCCCTTCCCCACACACTGAAACACCTTCCGCACACACTGAAACCCCTTCCGCAGACACTGAAACCCCTTCCCCACACACTGAAAACCCTTCCACACACAGTGAAACACCTTCCCCACACACTGAAACCCCCTCCCCACACACTGAAAACCCTTCCGCACACAGTGAAACCATTCCCCACGCACTGAAACCCCTTCCCCAAACACTGAAACACATCCCCACACACTGAAACACCTTCCCCACACACTGATACCCCTTCACCACACACTGAAACACATTCCCCACACACTGAAACCCCTTCCCCACTTACTGAAACCCATTCCCCACGCACTGAAATGCCTTCCGCACACACTTAAACCCCTTCGGCACACACTGAAACACCATCCCCACACAGTGAAACCCTTCCCCACACACTGAAATACCTTCCCCACACACTGAAACACATCCCCACACACTGAAACCCCTTCCCCACACACTGAAACTCATACCCACGCACTGAAACCCCTTCCCACACACTGAAACACCTTCCCCACACACTGAAACACCTTCCCCACACACTGAATCCCCTTCCGCACACAGTGAACCCCCTCCCCACACACTGAAACCCCTTCCCCACACACTGAAACACATCCCCACACACTGAAACCCCATCCCCACTAACTGAAGCCCCTTCCGCACAAACTGAAATACCTTCCCCACAAACTGAAACCCCTTCCCCACACACTGAAACCTCTAACGCACACACTGAAACCCCTTCCACACACACTGAAACACCTTCCCCACACACTGAAACCCCTTCCCCACACACTGAAACCCCTTCCACACACACTGAAACACCTTCCCGACACACTGAAACCCCCTCCCCAAACACTGAAACACCTTCCGCACACAGTGAAACCATTCCCCACGCACTGAAACCCCTTCCCCAAACACTGAAACACATCCCCTCACACTGAAACACCTTCCCCACACACTGATACCCCTTCACCACACACTGAAACACATTCCCCACACACTGAAACCCCTTCCCCACATACTGAAACCCATTCCCCACGCACTGAAATGCCTTCCGCACACACTGAAAACCCTTCGGCACACACTGAAACACCATCCCCAAACAGTGAAACCCTTCCCCACACACTGAAATACCTTCCCCACACACTGAAACACATCCCCACACACTGAAACCCCTTCCCCACACACTGAAACACATACCCACGCACTGAAACCCCTTCCCACACACTGAAACACCTTCCCCACACACTGAAACAACTTCCCCACACGCTGAATCCCCTTCCGCACACAGTGGAACCCCTCCCCACACACTGAAACTCCTTCCCCACACACTGAAATACCTTCCCCACACACTGAAACCCCTTCCCCACACACTGAAACCTCTACCGCACACACTGAAACCCCTTCCACACACACTGAAACACCTTCCCCACACACTGAAACCCCTTCTCCACACACTGAAACCCCTTCGGCACACACTGAATCACCGTCCCCACACACTGAAACCCCTTCCCCACACACTGAAACCCCTTCCGCACACAGTGAAACCCTTCCCCACTCACGGAAACCCCTTCCCCACACACTGAAACCCCTTCTCCACCCACTGCATCACATCCCCACACACTGAAACCCCTTCCCCACACACTGAAACCCCTTCCCCACACACTGAAACCCTTCCGCACACTCTGAAACCTCTTCCCCACTCCCTGAAACCCCTTTCCCACACTCTGAAACCATTACCCACACTCTGAAACCCCTTCCCCACACAATGAAACACCTTCCCCAAACACTGAAACCCCTTCCCCACTCACTGAAACCCTTCCCCACACACTGACACACCTTCCCCACACACTGAAACCCATTCCACACACACTGAAACCCATCCCCACACACTGAAACCCATCCCCACACACTGAAACCCCTTCCCCAGACACTGAAACCCCTTCCCCACACACTGAAACACATCCCCACACACAGAAACACCTTCCCCACACACTGAAACCCCTTCCGCACACACTGAAACCCATCCCCACACACTGAAACCCATCCCCACACACTGAAACGCAACCCCACACACTGAAACACCTTCCCCACACACTGAACCCCTTCCCCACACACTGTAACACATCCCCACACACTGAAACATCTTCCCCACACACTGAAACCACTTCCCCACTCACTGAAACACCTCCCCCACACGCTGAAACACCTTCCCCACAAAATGAAATCCCTTCCCCAGACACCGAAACACCTTCCGCACACACTGATACCCATTCACCACACAGTGAAACCCTACCCCACACACTGAAAACTCTTCCCCACGCACTGAAACCCCTTCCACACAAGCTGAAACACCTTCCCCACACACTGAAACACCTCCCGCACACACCGAAACCCCTTCCGCACACACTGAAATACATTCCCCACACACTGAAACCCTTCCTCACACACAGATACCCCTTCAGCACACACAGAAACCCTTCCCCACACACTGAAACCCTTCCCCACACACTGAAATCACTACCCGACATACTGAAACCCCTTCCACACACACTGAAACACCTTCCCCACACACCGAAACCCATTCCCCACACATTGAAACCCATTCCCCACACACTGAATTCCCTTCCACACACAATGAAACACTTTCCGCACACACATAATCCCCTTCCCCACACACTGAAACGCCTTCCGCACACAATGAAACACCTTCCCCACACACTGAAACCCCTTCCCCACACACTGAAACACATTCCGCACGAACTGAAACCCCATCCGCACGCACTGAAACACCTTCCCCACACACTGAATCCCCTTCCCCACATACTGAAACACCTTCCGCACACACTGAAACGCCTTCCACACACACTGAAATACCTTCCCCACACACTGAAACCCCTTCCCCACACACTGAAACACATCCCCACACACTGAAACACTGTCCCACACACTAAAACCCTTCCCCACACACTGAAACCCCTACCCCACATACTGAAACCCCTTCCCCACACACTGAAACACCTTCCCCACACTCCGAAACCCATTCCGCACACTGTTAAACACTTCCCCACACACTGAAACCCCCTCCCCACACATTGAAACCCTTTCCGCACACAGTGAAACCCATCCCCACACACTGAAACACATTCCCCAAACACTGAAACACATCGCTACACACTGAAACCCCTTCCCTACACAATGAAACCCATCCCCACAAACGGAAACCACTTCCCCACACACTGAAACCACTTCCCCACACACTGAATCCCCTTCCGCACACAATGAAACACCTTCCACACACAATGAAACACCTTCCCTACACACTGAAACCACATCCCCACAGACTGAAACCCCTTCCGCACACAAGGAAACACCTTCCCCTCTCACTGAAATCCCTTCCCCACACACTGAAACACCTTCCCCACACACTGAACCCCTTCCGCACACTCTGCAACCCCTTCCCCACACACTGAAACACCTTCCCCACACACTGAAACCCCTTCCCCACACACTGAAACCCCTTCCCCACACACAGAAACACCTTCCCCACACACTGAAACCCTTCGGCACACTCTGCAACCCCTTCCCCACCCACTGAAACACCTTCCCCACACACTGAAACCCATCCCGACACACTGAAACCCCAGCCCATACACTGAAACACATCCCCACTCTCTGAAACCCCTTCCCCACACACTGAAACCCCATCCGCACACACTGAAACACCTTCCCCACACACTGAATCCCCTTCCCCACATACTGAAACACCTTCCCCACTCACTGAAACGCCTTCCACACACACTGAAATACCTTCCCCACACACTGAAACCCCTTCCCCACACACTAAAACACAACCCCACACACTGAAACGCCTTCCCCACACAATGAAACACTTCCCCACACATTGAAACACCAACCCCACTCACTGAAAGCCCTTCCCCAAACACTGAAACCCCTTCTGCACTCAGTGAAATCCTTCCCCACACACTGAAACCCTTCCCCACACACTGAAACCCCTTTCCCACACACTGAAACCCCGTCCCCAGACACTGTAATCCTTCCCCACACACTGAAACACTTCCCCACACACTGCAACCCCTTCCCCACACACTGAAACCCCTTCCCCACACACTGAACCCCTTCCACACACACTGAAACCCTTCCCCACACAATGAAACCCCTTCCCCACATACTGCAACCCCTTCCCCACAAACTGAAACCCCTTCCCCACACACTGAATACCCTTCCGCACACAATGAAACACCTTCCCCACACACTGAATCCCCTTCCCCACAAACTGAAACCTCTTCCGCACACAATGAAACAGCTTCCCCACAGACTGAAACCCCTTCCGCACACACTGAAACCCCGTCCCCAGACACTGTAATCCTTCCCCACACACTGAAACACTTCCCCACACACTGAAACCCCTTCCCCACTCACGGACCCCCTTCTCTACTCACTGAAATCCTTCCCCACACACTGAAACCCATTCCCCACATACTGAAACCCTTCCCCACACTCTGAAACAACTTCCCCACACACTGAAACCCCTTCCACGCACAGTTAAACCTATCCCCACACACTGCAACCCCCTCCCCACACACTGAAAACCCTTCCCCACACACAGAAACCCTTCCCCACACACGGAAACACCTTCCCCACACACTGAAACCCCTTCCGCACACACTGAAACCCATCCCCACACACTGAAACCCATCCCCACACACTGAAACACCTTCCCCACACACTGAAACCCCTTCCCCACACACTGAAACACCTTTCACACACACTGAAACCCCTTCCGCAGACACTGAAACCCCTTCCCCACACACTGAAACCCCTTCCACACACACTGAAACACCTTCCCCACACACTGAAACCCCCTCCCCACACACTGAAACCCCTTCCACACACAGTGAAACCATTCCCCACGCACTGAAACCCCTTCCCCAAACACTGAAACCCATCCCCACACACTGAAACACCTTCCCCACACACTGAAACACCTTCCCCACACACCGAAACCCCTTTCCGCACACTGTTAAACCCTTCCCCACACACTGAAACCCCCTCCCCACACATTGAAACCCCTTCCCCACACACTGAATATCCTTCCACACAAAATGAAACACCTTCCCCACACAATGAAACACCTTCCGCACACACAGAATCCCCTTCCCCACACACTTAAACGCCATCTGCACACAATGAAACACCTTCCCCACACACTGAAACCCCTTCCCCACACACTGAAACACCTTCCGCAGAAACTGAAACCCCTTCCGCACACACTGAAACACTTTCCCCACACACTGAAACACATCCCCACACACTGAAACGCCTCCCCACACACTGAAACCCCTTCAACACACACTGAAACACCTTCCCCACATACTGAAACCCCTTCCCCACACACTGAAACATATCCCCACACACTGAAACCCCTTCCCCACAAACTGAAACACATCCCCACACACTGAAACGCCTTCCCCACACACTGAAACACATCCCCACAGACTGAAACACCTTCACCACAGACTGAAACCCCATCCCCAAATACTGAAACCCCTTGTGCAATCAGTGAAACCCTTCCCCACATACTGAAACACCTTCCCCACACACTGAAACACCTTCCCCACACACTGAAACCCTTCCCCACACACTGAAACCCCTTCCGCAAACACTGAATCCCCTTCCCCACTCACTGAAACCCCTGTCCCACACACTGAAACCATTACCCACACTCTGAAACCCCTTCCCCACACAATGAAACACCTTCCCCAAACACTGAAACCCCTTCCCCACACACTGAAACCCTTCCCCACACACTGAAACCCCTTCCACACACACTGAAACCCATCCCCACAGACTGAAACCCATCCCCACACACTGAAACCCCTTCCCCACACACTGAAACCCCTTCCCCACACACTAAAACACATCCCCACACACAGAAACACCTTCCCCACACACTGAAACCCCTTCCGCACACACTGAAACCCATCCCCACACACTGAAACCCATCCCCACACACTGAAACCTCTTCCCCACGCACTGAAACCCCTTCCCCACACACTGAAATACCTTCCCCGGACACTGAAACAACTTCCCCACACACCGAAACCCATTCCGCACACACTGTAACACATTCCCCACACATTGAAACCCTTCCTCACACACAAATACCCCTTCCGCACACACTGAAACCCTTCCCCACACACTGAAACCCTTCCCCACACACTGAAACCCGTACCCCACATACTGAAACCCCTTCCACACACACTGAAACACATTCCCCACACACCGAAACCCATTCCGCACACAGTTAAACCCTTCCCCACACCCTGAAACCCCATCCCCACACATTGAAACCCCTTCCCCACACACTTGAACCGCTTCCCCACACACTGAAACACCTTCCCCACACACCAAAACATCTTCACCACACACTGAAACCCCTTCCGCACACACTGAAACACCGTCCCCACACACTGAAACCCTTCCCCACACACTGAAACACCTTGCCCACAAACTGAAACTCATTCCTCACACACTGAAACCCCTTCCGTACAAACTGAAACACCTTCCCCACACACTGAAACCCCTTCCCCAGACACTGAAACACCTTCCGCACACACTGAAACACCTTCCCCACACACTGAAACAAATCCCCACACACAGAAACACCTTCACGACAGACTGAAACACCTTCCCCACACACTGAAACCCCTACCCCACGTACTGAAACCCATTCCGCACACACTGTAACACCTTCCCAACACACTGAAACCCCTTCCGCACACACTGAGACCCCTTCCCCACACACTGAATACCCTTCCACACACAATGAAACAACTTCCCCACACAATGAAACACCTTCCCCACACACAGAATCCCCTTCCCCACACACTGAAACCCGATCCGCACACACTGAATACCCTTCCACACACAATGAAACATCTTCCCCACACAATGAAACACCTTCCCCACACACAGAATCCCCTTCCCCACACACTGAAACCCCTTCCCCACACACTGAAACACCTTCCGCAGAAACTGAAACCCCTTCCGCACACACTGAAACACTTTACCCACAAACTGAAACACATCCCCACACACTGAAAAGCCTCCCCACACACTGAAACCCCTTCAACACACACTGAAACACCTTCCCCATACACTGCAACCCATTCCCCACACACTGAAACACATCCCCACAGACTGAAACCCCTTCCCCACAAACTGAAACACATCCCCACACACTGAAACCCCTTCCCCAAACACTGAAACCCCTTGTGCACTCAGTGAAACCCTTCACCACATACTGAAACACGTTCCCCACAAACTGAAACACATTCCCCACACACTGAAACCCTTCCCCACACACTGAAACCCCTTCCGCACACATTGAAAACCCGTCCCCAGACACTGTAATCATTCCCCACACACTGAAATACTTCCCCACACACTGAAACCCCTTCCCCACACACTGAAACCCCTTCCCCACACACTGAAACCCCTTCCCCACACACTGACCCCCTTCTCCACTCACTGAAACCCTTCCCCTCACACTGAAACCCCTTCCCCACATACTGAAACCCTTCCCCACACACTGAAACAACTTCCCCACACACTGAAACCCCTTCTGCGCACAGTTAAACCCATCCCCACACACTGAATCCCCCTCCCCACACACTGAAAACCCTTCCCCACACACAGAAACCCTTCCCCACACACTGAAACACCTTCCCCACACACTGAAACCCCTTCCGCACACACTGAAACCCATCCCAACACACTGAAACCCATCCCCACACACTGAAACACCTTCTCCACACACTGAAACCCCTTCCCCACACACTGAAACACCTTCCGCACACACTGAAACCCCTTCCGCAGACACTGAAACCCCTTCCCTACACACTGAAAACCCTTCCACACACAGTGAAACACCTTCCCCACACACTGAAACCCCCTCCCCACACACTGAAACCCCTTCCGCACACAGTGAAACCATTCCCCACGCACTGAAACCCCTTCCCCAAACACTGAAACACATCCCCACACACTGAAACACCTTCCCCACTTACTGAAACCCATTCCCCACGCACTGAAATGCCTTCCGCACACACTTAAACGCCTTCGGCACACACTGAAACACCATCCCCACACAGTGAAACCCTTCCCCACAGACTGAAATACCTTCCCCACACACTGAAACACATCCCCACACACTGAAACACCTTCCCCACACACTGAAACCCCTTCCCCACACACTGAAACACCTTCCGCACACACTGAAACACCTTCCCCACACACTGAAACAAATCCCCACACACAGAAACACCTTCACGACAGACTGAAACACCTTCCCCACACACTGAAACCCCTACCCCACATACTGAAACCCATTCCCCACACACTGTAACAACTTCCCAACACACTGAAACCCCTTCCGCACACACTGAAACCCCTTCCCCACACACTGAATACCCTTCCACACACAATGAAACCCCTTCCCCACACAATGAAACACCTTCCCCAAACACTGAAACCCCTTCCCCACACACTGAAACCCTTCCCCACACACTGAAACCCCTTCCACACACACTGAAACCCATCCCCACAGACTGAAACCCATCCCCACACACTGAAACCCCTTCCCCACACACTGAAACCCCTTCCCCACACACTAAAACACATCCCCACACACAGAAACACCTTCCCCACACACTGAAACCCCTTCCGCACACACTGAAACCCATCCCCACACACTGAAACCCATCCCCACACACTGAAACCTCTTCCCCACGCACTGAAACCCCTTCCCCACACACTGAAATACCTTCCCCGGACACTGAAACAACTTCCCCACACACCGAAACCCATTCCGCACACACTGTAACACATTCCCCACACATTGAAACCCTTCCTCACACACAAATACCCCTTCCGCACACACTGAAACCCTTCCCCACACACTGAAACCCTTCCCCACACACTGAAACCCGTACCCCACATACTGAAACCCCTTCCACACACACTGAAACACATTCCCCACACACCGAAACCCATTCCGCACACAGTTAAACCCTTCCCCACACCCTGAAACCCCATCCCCACACATTGAAACCCCTTCCCCACACACTTGAACCGCTTCCCCACACACTGAAACACCTTCCCCACACACCAAAACATCTTCACCACACACTGAAACCCCTTCCGCACACACTGAAACACCGTCCCCACACACTGAAACCCTTCCCCACACACTGAAACACCTTGCCCACAAACTGAAACTCATTCCTCACACACTGAAACCCCTTCCGTACAAACTGAAACACCTTCCCCACACACTGAAACCCCTTCCCCAGACACTGAAACACCTTCCGCACACACTGAAACACCTTCCCCACACACTGAAACAAATCCCCACACACAGAAACACCTTCACGACAGACTGAAACACCTTCCCCACACACTGAAACCCCTACCCCACGTACTGAAACCCATTCCGCACACACTGTAACACCTTCCCAACACACTGAAACCCCTTCCGCACACACTGAGACCCCTTCCCCACACACTGAATACCCTTCCACACACAATGAAACAACTTCCCCACACAATGAAACACCTTCCCCACACACAGAATCCCCTTCCCCACACACTGAAACCCGATCCGCACACACTGAATACCCTTCCACACACAATGAAACATCTTCCCCACACAATGAAACACCTTCCCCACACACAGAATCCCCTTCCCCACACACTGAAACCCCTTCCCCACACACTGAAACACCTTCCGCAGAAACTGAAACCCCTTCCGCACACACTGAAACACTTTACCCACAAACTGAAACACATCCCCACACACTGAAAAGCCTCCCCACACACTGAAACCCCTTCAACACACACTGAAACACCTTCCCCATACACTGCAACCCATTCCCCACACACTGAAACACATCCCCACAGACTGAAACCCCTTCCCCACAAACTGAAACACATCCCCACACACTGAAACCCCTTCCCCAAACACTGAAACCCCTTGTGCACTCAGTGAAACCCTTCACCACATACTGAAACACGTTCCCCACAAACTGAAACACATTCCCCACACACTGAAACCCTTCCCCACACACTGAAACCCCTTCCGCACACATTGAAAACCCGTCCCCAGACACTGTAATCATTCCCCACACACTGAAATACTTCCCCACACACTGAAACCCCTTCCCCACACACTGAAACCCCTTCCCCACACACTGAAACCCCTTCCCCACACACTGACCCCCTTCTCCACTCACTGAAACCCTTCCCCTCACACTGAAACCCCTTCCCCACATACTGAAACCCTTCCCCACACACTGAAACAACTTCCCCACACACTGAAACCCCTTCTGCGCACAGTTAAACCCATCCCCACACACTGAATCCCCCTCCCCACACACTGAAAACCCTTCCCCACACACAGAAACCCTTCCCCACACACTGAAACACCTTCCCCACACACTGAAACCCCTTCCGCACACACTGAAACCCATCCCAACACACTGAAACCCATCCCCACACACTGAAACACCTTCTCCACACACTGAAACCCCTTCCCCACACACTGAAACACCTTCCGCACACACTGAAACCCCTTCCGCAGACACTGAAACCCCTTCCCTACACACTGAAAACCCTTCCACACACAGTGAAACACCTTCCCCACACACTGAAACCCCCTCCCCACACACTGAAACCCCTTCCGCACACAGTGAAACCATTCCCCACGCACTGAAACCCCTTCCCCAAACACTGAAACACATCCCCACACACTGAAACACCTTCCCCACTTACTGAAACCCATTCCCCACGCACTGAAATGCCTTCCGCACACACTTAAACGCCTTCGGCACACACTGAAACACCATCCCCACACAGTGAAACCCTTCCCCACAGACTGAAATACCTTCCCCACACACTGAAACACATCCCCACACACTGAAACACCTTCCCCACACACTGAAACCCCTTCCCCACACACTGAAACACCTTCCGCACACACTGAAACACCTTCCCCACACACTGAAACAAATCCCCACACACAGAAACACCTTCACGACAGACTGAAACACCTTCCCCACACACTGAAACCCCTACCCCACATACTGAAACCCATTCCCCACACACTGTAACAACTTCCCAACACACTGAAACCCCTTCCGCACACACTGAAACCCCTTCCCCACACACTGAATACCCTTCCACACACAATGAAACAACTTCCCCACACAATGAAACACCTTCCCCACACACAGAATCCCCTTCCCCACACACTGAAACCCGATCCGCACACACTGAATACCCTTCCACACACAATGAAACATCTTCCCCACACAATGAAACACCTTCCCCACACACAGAATCCCCTTCCCCACACACTGAAACCCCTTCCCCACTGACTGAAACACCTTCCGCAGAAACTGAAACCCCTTCTGCACACACTGAAACACTTTACCCACAAACTGAAACACATCCCCACACACTGAAAAGCCTCCCCACACACTGAAACCCCTTCAACACACACTGAAACACCTTCCCCACACACTGCAACCCCTTCCCCACACACTGAAACACATCCCCACAGACTGAAACCCCTTCCCCACAAACTGAAACACATCCCCACACACTGAAACGCCTTCCCCACAAACTGAAACACATCCCCACACACTGAAACACCTTCACCACAGACTGAAACCCCTTCCCCAAACACTGAAACCCCTTGTGCACTCAGTGAAACCCTTCACCACATACTGAAACCCGTTCCCCACACAATGAAACACATTCCCCACACACTGAAACCCTTCCCCACACACTGAAACCCCTTCCGCACACACTGAAACCCCGTCCCCAGACACTGTAATCCTT
This sequence comes from Heterodontus francisci, assembly GCF_036365525.1. Lineage (NCBI taxonomy): Eukaryota > Metazoa > Chordata > Chondrichthyes > Heterodontiformes > Heterodontidae > Heterodontus > Heterodontus francisci. Next base: position 132,222,471 of record NC_090378.1, on the reverse strand, counting down.
CCCCACACACTGAAACACTTCCCCACACACTGAAACACCTTCCCCACACACTGAAACCCCTTCCCCACACACTGAAACCCCTTCCCCACACACTGACCCCCTTCTCCACTCACTGAAACCCTTTCCCTCACACTGAAACCCCTTCCCCACAGACTGAAACCCTTCCCCACACACTGAAACAACTTCCCCACACACTGAAACCCCTTCTGCGCACAGTTAAACCCATCCCCACACACTGAAACCCCCTCTCCACACACTGAAAACCCTTCCCCACACACAGAAACCCTTCCCCACACACTGAAATACCTTCCCCACACACTGAAACCCCTTCCGCACACACTGAAACCCATCCCAACACACTGAAACCCATCCCCACACACTGAAACACCTTCTCCACACACTGAAACCCCTTCCCCACACACTGAAACACCTTCCGCACACACTGAAACCCCTTCCCCACACACTGAAAACCCTTCCACACACAGTGAAACACCTTCCCCACACACTGAAACCCCCTCCCCACACACTGAAACCCCTTCTGCACACAGTGAAACCATTCCCCACGCACTGAAACCCCTTCCCCAAACACTGAAACCCATCCCCACACACTGAAACACCTTCCCCACACACTGAAACACCTTCCCCACACACCGAAACCCCTTTCCGCACACTGTTAAACCCTTCCCCACACACTGAAACCCCCTCCCCACACATTGAAACCCCTTCCCCACACACTGAATAACCTTCCACACAAAATGAAACACCTTCCCCACACAATGAAACACCTTCCGCACACACAGAATCCCCTTCCCCACACACTTAAACGCCATCTGCACACAATGAAACACCTTCCCCACACACTGAAACCCCTTCCCCACACACTGAAACACCTTCCGCAGAAACTGAAACCCCTTCCGCACACACTGAAACACTTTCCCCACACACTGAAACACATCCCCACACACTGAAACGCCTCCCCACACACTGAAACCCCTTCAACACACACTGAAACACCTTCCCCACATACTGAAACCCCTTCCCCACACACTGAAACATATCCCCACACACTGAAACCCCTTCCCCACAAACTGAAACACATCCCCACACACTGAAACGCCTTCCCCACACACTGAAACACATCCCCACAGACTGAAACACCTTCACCACAGACTGAAACCCCATCCCCAAATACTGAAACCCCTTGTGCAATCAGTGAAACCCTTCCCCACATACTGAAACACCTTCCCCACACACTGAAACACCTTCCCCACACACTGAAACCCTTCCCCACACACTGAAACCCCTTCCGCAAACACTGAATCCCCTTCCCCACTCACTGAAACCCCTGTCCCACACACTGAAACCATTACCCACACTCTGAAACCCCTTCCCCACACAATGAAACACCTTCCCCAAACACTGAAACCCCTTCCCCACACACTGAAACCCTTCCCCACACACTGAAACCCCTTCCACACACACTGAAACCCATCCCCACAGACTGAAACCCATCCCCACACACTGAAACCCCTTCCCCACACACTGAAACCCCTTCCCCACACACTAAAACACATCCCCACACACAGAAACACCTTCCCCACACACTGAAACCCCTTCCGCACACACTGAAACCCATCCCCACACACTGAAACCCATCCCCACACACTGAAACCTCTTCCCCACGCACTGAAACCCCTTCCCCACACACTGAAATACCTTCCCCGGACACTGAAACAACTTCCCCACACACCGAAACCCATTCCGCACACACTGTAACACATTCCCCACACATTGAAACCCTTCCTCACACACAAATACCCCTTCCGCACACACTGAAACCCTTCCCCACACACTGAAACCCTTCCCCACACACTGAAACCCGTACCCCACATACTGAAACCCCTTCCACACACACTGAAACACATTCCCCACACACCGAAACCCATTCCGCACACAGTTAAACCCTTCCCCACACCCTGAAACCCCATCCCCACACATTGAAACCCCTTCCCCACACACTTGAACCGCTTCCCCACACACTGAAACACCTTCCCCACACACCAAAACATCTTCACCACACACTGAAACCCCTTCCGCACACACTGAAACACCGTCCCCACACACTGAAACCCTTCCCCACACACTGAAACACCTTGCCCACAAACTGAAACTCATTCCTCACACACTGAAACCCCTTCCGTACAAACTGAAACACCTTCCCCACACACTGAAACCCCTTCCCCAGACACTGAAACACCTTCCGCACACACTGAAACACCTTCCCCACACACTGAAACAAATCCCCACACACAGAAACACCTTCACGACAGACTGAAACACCTTCCCCACACACTGAAACCCCTACCCCACGTACTGAAACCCATTCCGCACACACTGTAACACCTTCCCAACACACTGAAACCCCTTCCGCACACACTGAGACCCCTTCCCCACACACTGAATACCCTTCCACACACAATGAAACAACTTCCCCACACAATGAAACACCTTCCCCACACACAGAATCCCCTTCCCCACACACTGAAACCCGATCCGCACACACTGAATACCCTTCCACACACAATGAAACATCTTCCCCACACAATGAAACACCTTCCCCACACACAGAATCCCCTTCCCCACACACTGAAACCCCTTCCCCACACACTGAAACACCTTCCGCAGAAACTGAAACCCCTTCCGCACACACTGAAACACTTTACCCACAAACTGAAACACATCCCCACACACTGAAAAGCCTCCCCACACACTGAAACCCCTTCAACACACACTGAAACACCTTCCCCATACACTGCAACCCATTCCCCACACACTGAAACACATCCCCACAGACTGAAACCCCTTCCCCACAAACTGAAACACATCCCCACACACTGAAACCCCTTCCCCAAACACTGAAACCCCTTGTGCACTCAGTGAAACCCTTCACCACATACTGAAACACGTTCCCCACAAACTGAAACACATTCCCCACACACTGAAACCCTTCCCCACACACTGAAACCCCTTCCGCACACATTGAAAACCCGTCCCCAGACACTGTAATCATTCCCCACACACTGAAATACTTCCCCACACACTGAAACCCCTTCCCCACACACTGAAACCCCTTCCCCACACACTGAAACCCCTTCCCCACACACTGACCCCCTTCTCCACTCACTGAAACCCTTCCCCTCACACTGAAACCCCTTCCCCACATACTGAAACCCTTCCCCACACACTGAAACAACTTCCCCACACACTGAAACCCCTTCTGCGCACAGTTAAACCCATCCCCACACACTGAATCCCCCTCCCCACACACTGAAAACCCTTCCCCACACACAGAAACCCTTCCCCACACACTGAAACACCTTCCCCACACACTGAAACCCCTTCCGCACACACTGAAACCCATCCCAACACACTGAAACCCATCCCCACACACTGAAACACCTTCTCCACACACTGAAACCCCTTCCCCACACACTGAAACACCTTCCGCACACACTGAAACCCCTTCCGCAGACACTGAAACCCCTTCCCTACACACTGAAAACCCTTCCACACACAGTGAAACACCTTCCCCACACACTGAAACCCCCTCCCCACACACTGAAACCCCTTCCGCACACAGTGAAACCATTCCCCACGCACTGAAACCCCTTCCCCAAACACTGAAACACATCCCCACACACTGAAACACCTTCCCCACTTACTGAAACCCATTCCCCACGCACTGAAATGCCTTCCGCACACACTTAAACGCCTTCGGCACACACTGAAACACCATCCCCACACAGTGAAACCCTTCCCCACAGACTGAAATACCTTCCCCACACACTGAAACACATCCCCACACACTGAAACACCTTCCCCACACACTGAAACCCCTTCCCCACACACTGAAACACCTTCCGCACACACTGAAACACCTTCCCCACACACTGAAGCAAATCCCCACACACAGAAACACCTTCACGACAGACTGAAACACCTTCCCCACACACTGAAACCCCTACCCCACATACTGAAACCCATTCCCCACACACTGTAACAACTTCCCAACACACTGAAACCCCTTCCGCACACACTGAAACCCCTTCCCCACACACTGAATACCCTTCCACACACAATGAAACAACTTCCCCACACAATGAAACACCTTCCCCACACACAGAATCCCCTTCCCCACACACTGAAACCCGATCCGCACACACTGAATACCCTTCCACACACAATGAAACATCTTCCCCACACAATGAAACACCTTCCCCACACACAGAATCCCCTTCCCCACACACTGAAACCCCTTCCCCACTGACTGAAACACCTTCCGCAGAAACTGAAACCCCTTCTGCACACACTGAAACACTTTACCCACAAACTGAAACACATCCCCACACACTGAAAAGCCTCCCCACACACTGAAACCCCCTCAACACACACTGAAACACCTTCCCCACACACTGCAACCCCTTCCCCACACACTGAAACACATCCCCACAGACTGAAACCCCTTCCCCACAAACTGAAACACATCCCCACACACTGAAACGCCTTCCCCACAAACTGAAACACATCCCCACACACTGAAACACCTTCACCACAGACTGAAACCCCTTCCCCAAACACTGAAACCCCTTGTGCACTCAGTGAAACCCTTCACCACATACTGAAACCCGTTCCCCACACAATGAAACACATTCCCCACACACTGAAACCCTTCCCCACACACTGAAACCCCTTCCGCACACACTGAAACCCCGTCCCCAGACACTGTAATCCTTCCCCACACACTGAAACACTTCCCCACACACTGAAACCCCTTCCCCACACACTGAAACCCCTTCCCCACACACTGAAACCCCTTCCCCACACACTGACCCCCTTCTCCACTCACTGAAACCCTTTCCCTCACACTGAAACCCCTTCCCCACATACTGAAACCCTTCCCCACACACTGAAACAACTTCCCCACACACTGAAACCCCTTCTGCGCACAGTTAAACCCATCCCCACACACTGAAACCCCCTCTCCACACACTGAAAACCCTTCCCCACACACAGAAACCCTTCCCCACACACTGAAATACCTTCCCCACACACTGAAACCCCTTCCGCACACACTGAAACCCATCCCAACACACTGAAACCCATCCCCACACACTGAAACACCTTCTCCACACACTGAAACCCCTTCCCCACACACTGAAACACCTTCCGCACACACTGAAACCCCTTCCCCACACACTGAAAACCCTTCCACACACAGTGAAACACCTTCCCCACACACTGAAACCCCCTCCCCACACACTGAAACCCCTTCCGCACACAGTGAAACCATTCCCCACGCACTGAAACCCCTTCCCCAAACACTGAAACACATCCCCACACACTGAAACACCTTCCCCACACACTGATACCCCTTCACCACACACTGAAACACATTCCCCACACACTGAAACCCCTTCCCCACTTACTGAAACCCATTCCCCACGCACTGAAATGCCTTCCGCACACACTTAAACCCCTTCGGCACACACTGAAACACCATCCCCACACAGTGAAACCCTTCCACACACGCTGAAATACCTTCCCCACACACTGAAACACATCCCCACACACTGAAACCCCTTCCCCACACACTGAAACACATACCCACGCACTGAAAACCCTTCCCACACACTGAAACACCTTCCCCACACACTGAAACACCTTCCCCACACACTGAATCCCCTTCCGCACACAGTGAACCCCCTCCCCACACACTGAAACCCCTTCCCCACACACTGAAACACATCCCCACACACTGAAACCCCATCCCCACTAACTGAAGCCCCTTCCGCACAAACTGAAATACCTTCCCCACAAACTGAATCCCCTTCCCCACACACTGAAACCTCTAACGCACACACTGAAACCCCTTCCACACACACTGAAACACCTTCCCCACACACTGAAACCCCTTCCCCACACACTGAAACCCCTTCCACACACACTGAAACACCTTCCCGACACACTGAAACCCCGTCCCCAAACACTGAAACACATTCCGCACACAGTGAAACCATTCCCCACGCACTGAAACCCCTTCCCCAAACACTGAAACACATCCCCTCACACTGAAACACCTTCCCCACATACTGAAACCCATTCCCCACGCACTGAAATGCCTTCCGCACACACTGAAAACCCTTCGGCACACACTGAAACACCATCCCCAAACAGTGAAACCCTTCCCCACACACTGAAATACCTTCCCCACACACTGAAACACATCCCCACACACTGAAACCCCTTCCCCACACACTGAAACACATACCCACGCACTGAAACCCCATCCCAAACACTGAAACACCTTCACCACACACTGAAACACCTTCCCCACACGCTGAATCCCCTTCCGCACACAGTGAAACCCCTCCCCACACACTGAAACCCCTTCCCCACACACTGAAATACCTTCCCCACACACTGAAACCCCTTCCCCACATACTGAAACCTCTACCGCACACACTGAAACCCCTTCCACACACACTGAAACACCTTCCCCACACACTGAAACCCCTCCTCCACACACTGAAACCCCTTCCGCACACACTGAATCACCTTCCCCACACACTGAAACCCCTTCCCCACACACTGAAACCCCTTCCGCACACAGTGAAACCCTTCCCCACTCACGGAAACCCCTTCCCCACACACTGAAACCCCTTCTCCACCCACTGCATCACATCCCCACACACTGAAACCCCTTCCCCACACACTGAAACCCCTTCCCCACACACTGAAACCCTTCCGCACACTCTGAAACCCCTTCCCCACTCCCTGAAACCCCTTTCCCACACTCTGAAACCATTACCCACACTCTGAAACCCCTTCCCCACACAATGAAACACCTTCCCCAAACACTGAAACCCCTTCCCCACACACTGAAACCCTTCCCCACACACTGACACACCTTCCCCACACACTGAAACCCATTCCACACACACTGAAACCCATCCGCACACACTGAAACCCATCCCCACACACTGAAACCCCTTCCCCAGACACTGAAACCCCTTCCCCACACACTGAAACACATCCCCACACACAGAAACACCTTCCCCACACACTGAAACCCCTTCCGCACACACTGAAACCCATCCCCACACACTGAAACCCATCCCCACACACTGAAACGCAACCCCACACACTGAAACACCTTCCCCACACACTGAACCCCTGCCCCACACACTGTAACACATCCCCACACACTGAAACATCTTCCCCACACACTGAAACCACTTCCCCACTCACTGAAACACCTCCCCCACACGCTGAAACACCTTCCCCACAAAATGAAATCCCTTCCCCAGACACCGAAACACCTTCCGCACACACTGATACCCATTCACCACACAGTGAAACCCTACCCCACACACTGAAAACTCTTCCCCACGCACTGAAACCCCTTCCACACAAGCTGAAACACCTTCCCCACACACTGAATCACCTCCCGCACACACCGAAACCCCTTCCGCACACACTGAAATACATTCCCCACACACTGAAACCCTTCCTCACACACAGATACCCCTTCAGCACACACTGAATACCCTTCCGCACACAATGAAACACCTTCCCCACACAATGAAACACATTCCCCACACACTGAAACCCTTCCCCACACACTGAATACCCTTCCGCACACAATGAAACACCTTCCCCACACAATGAAACACATTCCCCTGACACTGAATCCCCTTCCCCACTCACTGAAACCCCTGTCCCACACACTGAAACAATTACCCACACTCTGAAACCCCTTCCCCACACAACGAAACACCTTCCCCAAACACTGAAACCCCTTCCCCACACACTGAAACCCTTCCCCACACACTGAAACACCTTCACCACACACTGAAATCCCTTCCACACACACAGAAACCCATCCCCACAGACTGAAACCCATCCCCACACACTGAAACCCCTTCCCCACACACTGAAACCCCTTCCCCACACACTAAAACACATCCCCACACACAGAAACACCTTCCCCACACACTGAAACCCCTTCCGCACACACTGAAACCCATCCCCACACACTGAAACCCATCCCCACACACTGAAACCAAACCCCACACACTGAAACACCTTCCCCACACACTGAACCCCTTCCCCACACACTGTAATACATCCCCACACACTGAAACCTCTTCCCCACGCACTGAAACCCCTTCCCCACACACTGAAATACCTTCCCCGGACACTGAAACAACTTCCCCACACACCAAAACCCCTTCCGCACACACTGTAACACATTCCCCACACATTGAAACCCTTCCTCACACACAAATACCCCTTCTGCACACACTGAAACCCTTCCCCACACACTGAAACCCTTCCCCACACACTGAAACCCGTACCCCACATACTGAAACCCCTTCCACACACACTGAAACACATTCCCCACACACCGAAACCCATTCCGCACACAGTTAAACCCTTCCCCACACCCTGAAACCCCATCCCCACACATTGAAACCCCTTCCCCACACACTTGAACCGCTTCCCCACACACTGAAACACCTTCCCCACACACCAAAACATCTTCACCACACACTGAAACCCCTTCCGCACACACTGAAACACCGTCCCCACACACTGAAACCCTTCCCCACACACTGAAACACCTTGCCCACAAACTGAAACTCATTCCTCACACACTGAAACCCCTTCCGTACACACTGAAACACCTTCCCCACACACTGAAACCCCTTCCCCACACACTGAAACACCTTCCGCACACACGGAAACACCTTCCCCACACACTGAAACAAATCCCCACACACAGAAACACCTTCACGACAGACTGAAACACCTTCCCCACACACTGAAACCCCTACCCCACATACTGAAACCCATTCCCCACACACTGTAACACCTTCCCAACACACTGAAACCCCTTCCGCACACACTGAGACCCCTTCCCCACACACTGAATACCCTTCCACACACAATGAAACAACTTCCCCACACAATGAAACACCTTCCCCACACACAGAATCCCCTTCCCCACACATTGAAACCCGATCCGCACACACTGAATACCCTTCCACACACAATGAAGCATCTTCCCCACACAATGAAACACCTTCCCCACACACAGAATCCCCTTCCCCACACACTGAAACCCCTTCCCCACACACTGAAACACCTTCCGCAGAAACTGAAACCCCTTCCGCACACACTGAAACACTTTACCCACAAACTGAAACACATCCCCACACACTTAAAAGCCTCCCCACACACTGAAACCCCTTCAACACACACTGAAATACCTTCCCCACACACTGCAACCCCTTCCCCACACACTGAAACACATCCCCACAGACTGAAACCCCTTCCCCACAAACTGAAACACATCCCCACACACTGAAACGCCTTCCCCACAAACTGAAACACATCCCCACACACTGAAACACCTTCACCACAGACTGAAACCCCTTCCCCAAACACTGAAACACCTTGTGCACTCAGTGCAACCCTTCACCACATACTGAAACCCGTTCCCCACACACTGAAACACATTCCCCACACACTGAAACCCTTCCCCACACACTGAAACCCCTTCCGCACAAACTGAAACCCCGTCCCCAGACACTGTAATCCTTCCCCACACACTGAAACACTTCCCCACACACTGAAACCCCTTCCCCACACACTGAAACCCCTTCCCCACACACTGAAACCCCTTCCCCACACACTGACCCCCTTCTCCACTCACTGAAACCCTTCCCCTCACACTGAAACCTCTTCCCCACATACTGAAACCCTTCCCCACACACTGAAACAACTTCCCCACACACTGAAACTCCTTCTGCGCACAGTTAAACCCATCCCCACACAGTGAAACCCCCTCCCCACACACTGAAAACCCTTCCCCACACACAGAAACCTTTCCCCACACACTGAAACACCTTCCCCACACACTGAAACCCCTTCCGCACATACTGAAACCCATCCCAACACACTGAAACCCATCCCCACACACTGAAACACCTTCTCCACACACTGAAACCCCTTCCCCACACACTGAAACACCTTCCGCACACACTGAAACCCCTTCCGCAGACACTGAAACCCCTTCCCCACACACTGAAAACCCTTCCACACACAGTGAAACACCTTCCCCACACACTGAAACCCCCTCCCCACACACTGAAACCCCTTCCGCACACAGTGAAACCATTCCCTACGCACTGAAACCCCTTCCACAAACCCTGAAACACATCCCCACACACTGAAACACCTTCCCCACACACTGATACCCCTTCACCACACACTGAAACACATTCCCCACACACTGAAACCCCTTCCCCACTTACTGAAACCCATTCCCCACGCACTGAAATGCCATCTGCACACACTTAAACCCCTTCGGCACACACTGAAACACCATCCCCACACAGTGAAACCCTTCCCCACACACTGAAATACCTTCCCCACACACTGCAACACATCCCCACACATTGAAACCCCTTCCCCACACACTGAAACACATACCCACGCACTGAAACCCCTTCCCACACACTGAAACACCTTCCCCACATACTGAAACACCTTCCCCACACACTGAATCCCCTTCCGCACACAGTGAACCCCCTCCCCACACACTGAAACCCCTTCCCCACACACTGAAACACATCCCCACACACTGAAACCCCATCCCCACTCACTGAAGCCCCTTCCGCACAAACTGAAATACCTTCCCCACAAACTGAAACCCCTTCCCCACACACTGAAACCTCTAACGCACACACTGAAATCCCTTCCACACACACTGAAACACCTTCCCCACACACTGAAACCCCTTCCCCACACACTGAAACCCCTTCCACACACACTGAAGCACCTTCCCCACACACTGAAACCCCCTCCCCAAACACTGAAACACCTTCTGCACACAGTGAAACCATTCCCCACGCACTGAAACCCCTTCCCCAAACACTGAAACACATCCCCACACACTGAAGCACCTTCCCCACACACTGATACCCCTTCACCACAAACTGAAACCCATCCCCACACACTGAAACCCCTTCCCCACATACTGAAACCCATTCCCCACGCACTGAAATGCCTTCCGCACACACTGAAAACCCCTCGGCACACACTGAAACACCATCCCCACACAGTGAAACCCTTCCCCACACACTGAAATACCTTCCCCACACACTGAAACACATCCCCACACACTGAAACCCCTTCCCCACACACTGAAACACATACCCACGCACTGAAACCCCTTCCCACACACTGAAACACCTTCCCCACACACTGAACCACCTTCCCCACCCGCTGAATCCCCTTCCGCACACAGTGAAACCCCTCCCCACACACTGAAACCCCTTCCCCACACACTGAAATACCTTCCCCACACACTGAAACCCCTTCCCCACACACTGAAACCTCTACCGCACACACTGAAACCCCTTCCACACACACTGAAACACCTTCCCCACACACTGAAACCCCTTCCCCACACACTGAAACCCCTTCCGCACACACTGAATCACCTTCCCCACACACTGAAACCCCTTCCACACACACTGAAACCCCTTCCGCACACAGTGAAACCCTTCCCCACTCACGGAAACCCCTTCCCCACACACTGAAACCCCTTCTCCACCCACTGCATCACATCCCCACACACTGAAACCCCTTCCCCACACACTGAAACCCCTTCCCCACACACTGAAACCCTTCCGCACACTCTGAAACCCCTTCCCCACTCCTGAAACCCCTTTCCCACACTCTGAAACCATTACCCACACTCTGAAACCCCTTCCCCACACAATGAAACACCTTCCCCAAACACTGAAACCCCTTCCCCACACACTGAAACCCTTCCCCACACACTGACACACCTTCCCCACACACTGAAACCCATTCCACACACACTGAAACCCATCCCCACACACTGAAACCCATCCCCACACACTGAAACCCCTTCCCCAGACACTGAAATCCCTTCCCCACACACTGAAACACATCCCCACACACAGAAACACCTTCCCCACACACTGAAACCCCTTCCGCACACACTGAAACCCATCCCCACACACTGAAACCCATCCCCACACACTGAAACGCAACCCCACACACTGAAACACCTTCCCCACACACTGAACCCCTTCCCCACACGCTGTAACACATCCCCACACACTGAAACATCTTCCCCACACACTGAAACCACTTCCCCACTCACTGAAACACCTCCCCCACACGCTGAAACACCTTCCCCACAAAATGAAATCCCTTCCCCAGACACCGAAACACCTTCCGCACACACTGATATCCATTCACCACACAGTGAAACCCTACCCCACACACTGAAAACTCTTCCCCACGCACTGAAACCCCTTCCACACAAGCTGAAACACCTTCCCCACACACTGAAACACCTCCCGCACACACCGAAACCCCTTCCGCACACACTGAAATACATTCCCCACACACTGAAACCCTTCCTCACACACAGATACCCCTTCAGCACACACAGAAACCCTTCCCCACACACTGAAACCCTTCCCCACACACTGAAATCCCTACCCCACATACTGAAACCCCTTCCACACACACTGAAACACCTTCCCCACACACCGAAACCCATTCCCCACACATTGAAACCCATTCCCCACACACTGAATTCCCTTCCACACACAATGAAACACTTTCCGCACACACATAATCCCCTTCCCCACACACTGAAATGCCTTCCGCACACAATGAAACACCTTCCCCACACACTGAAACCCCTTCCCCACACACTGAAACACATTCCGCACAAACTGAAACCCCATCCGCACGCACTGAAACACCTTCCCCACACACTGAATCCCCTTCCCCACATACTGAAACACCTTCCGCACACACTGAAACGCCTTCCACACACACTGAAATACCTTCCCCACACACTGAAACCCCTTCCCCACACACTGAAACACATCCCCACACACTGAAACACTGTCCCACACACTAAAACCCTTCCCCACACACTGAAACCCCTACCCCACATACTGAAACCCCTTCCCCACACACTGAAACACCTTCCCCACACTCCGAAACCCATTCCGCACACTGTTAAACACTTCCCCACACACTGAAACCCCCTCCCCACACATTGAAACCCTTTCCGCACACAGTGAAACCCATCCCCACACACTGAAACACATTCCCCAAACACTGAAACACATCGCTACACACTGAAACCCCTTCCCTACACAATGAAACCCATCCCCACAAACGGAAACCACTTCCCCACACACTGAAACCACTTCCCCACACACTGAATCCCCTTCCGCACACAATGAAACACCTTCCCCACACAATGAAACACCTTCCCTACACACTGAAACCACATCCCCACAGACTGAAACCCCTTCCGCACACAAGGAAACACCTTCCCCTCTCACTGAAATCCCTTCCCCACACACTGAAACACCTTCCCCACACACTGAACCCCTTCCCCACACATTGTAATACATCCCCACACACTGAAACCTCTTCCCCACGCACTGAAACCCCTTCCCCACACACTGAAATACCTTCCCCGGACACTGAAACAACTTCCCCACACACCGAAACCCATTCCGCACACACTGTAACACATTCCCCACACATTGAAACCCTTCCTCACACACAAATACCCCTTCCGCACACACTGAAACCCTTCCCCACACACTGAAACCCTTCCCCACACACTGAAACCCGTACCCCACATACTGAAACCCCTTCCACACACACTGAAACACATTCCCCACACACCGAAACCCATTCCGCACACAGTTAAACCCTTCCCCACACCCTGAAACCCCATCCCCACACACTTGAACCGCTTCCCCACACACTGAAACACCTTCCCAACACACCAAAACATCTTCACCACACACTGAAACCCCTTCCGCACACACTGAAACACCGTCCCCACACACTGAAACCCTTCCCCACACACTGAAACACCTTGCCCACAAACTGAAACTCATTCCTCACACACTGAAACCCCTTCCGTACACACTGAAACACCTTCCCCACACACTGAAACCCCTTCCCCACACACTGAAACACCTTCCGCACACACTGAAACACCTTCCCCACACACTGAAACAAATCCCCACACACAGAAACACCTTCACGACAGACTGAAACACCTTCCCCACACACTGAAACCCCTACCCCACATACTGAAACTCATTCCGCACACACTGTAACACCTTCCCAACACACTGAAACCCCTTCCGCACACACTGAAACCCCTTCCCCACACACTGAATACCCTTCCACACACAATGAAACAACTTCCCCACACAATGAAACACCTTCCCCACACACAGATCCCCTTCCCCACACACTGAAACCCGATCCGCACACACTGAATACCCTTCCACACACAATGAAACATCTTCCCCACACAATGAAACACCTTCCCCACACACAGAATCCCCTTCCCCACACACTGAAACCCCTTCCCCACACACTGAAACACCTTCCGCAGAAACTGAAACCCCTTCCGCACACACTGAAACACTTTACCCACAAACTGAAACACATCCCCACACACTGAAACGCCTTCCCCACAAACTGAAACACATCCCCACACACTGAAACACCTTCACCACAGACTGAAACCCCTTCCCCAAACACTGAAACCCCTTGTGCACTCAGTGAAACCCTTCACCACATACTGAAACCCGTTCCCCACACACTGAAACACATTCCCCACACACTGAAACCCTTCCCCACACACTGAAACCCCTTCCGCACACATTGAAAACCCGTCCCCAGACACTGTAATCATTCCCCACACACTGAAACACTTCCCCACACACTGAAACCCCTTCCCCACACACTGAAACCCCTTCCCCACACACTGAAACCCCTTCCCCACACACTGACCCCCTTCTCCACTCACTGAAACCCTTCCCCTCACACTGAAACCCCTTCCCCACATACTGAAACCCTTCCCCACACACTGAAACAACTTCCCCACACACTGAAACCCCTTCTGCGCACAGTTAAACCCATCCCCACACACTGAAACCCCCTCCCCACACACTGAAAACCCTTCCCCACACACAGAAACCCTTCCCCACACACTGAAACACCTTCCCCACACACTGAAACCCCTTCCGCACACACTGAAACCCATCCCAACACACTGAAACCCATCCCCACACACTGAAACACCTTCTCCACACACTGAAACCCCTTCCCCACACACTGAAACACCTTCCGCACACACTGAAACCCCTTCCGCAGACACTGAAACCCCTTCCCTACACACTGAAAACCCTTCCACACACAGTGAAACACCTTCCCCACACACTGAAACCCCCTCCCCACACACTGAAACCCCTTCCGCACACAGTGAAACCATTCCCCACGCACTGAAACCCCTTCCCCAAACACTGAAACACATCCCCACACACTGAAACACCTTCCCCACTTACTGAAACCCATTCCCCACGCACTGAAATGCCTTCCGCACACACTTAAACGCCTTCGGCACACACTGAAACACCATCCCCACACAGTGAAACACTTCCCCACAGACTGAAATACCTTCCCCACACACTGAAACACATCCCCACACACTGAAACACCTTCCCCACACACTGAAACCCCTTCCCCACACACTGAAACACCTTCCGCACACACTGAAACACCTTCCCCACACACTGAAACAAATCCCCACACACAGAAACACCTTCACGACAGACTGAAACACCTTCCCCACACACTGAAACCCCTACCCCACATACTGAAACCCATTCCCCACACACTGTAACAACTTCCCAACACACTGAAACCCCTTCCGCACACACTGAAACCCCTTCCCCACACACTGAATACCCTTCCACACACAATGAAACAACTTCCCCACACAATGAAACACCTTCCCCACACACAGAATCCCCTTCCCCACACACTGAAACCCGATCCGCACACACTGAATACCCTTCCACACACAATGAAACATCTTCCCACACAATGAAACACCTTCCCCACACACAGAATCCCCTTCCCCACACACTGAAACCCCTTCCCCACACACTGAAACACCTTCCGCAGAAACTGAAACCCCTTCCGCACACACTGAAACACTTTACCCACAAACTGAAACACATCCCCACACACTGAAAAGCCTCCCCACACACTGAAACCCCCTCAACACACACTGAAACACCTTCCCCACACACTGCAACCCCTTCCCCACACACTGAAACACATCCCCACAGACTGAAACCCCTTCCCCACAAACTGAAACACATCCCCACACACTGAAACGCCTTCCCCACAAACTGAAACACATCCCCACACACTGAAACACCTTCACCACAGACTGAAACCCCTTCCCCAAACACTGAAACCCCTTGTGCACTCAGTGAAACCCTTCACCACATACTGAAACCCGTTCCCCACACAATGAAACACATTCCCCACACACTGAAACCCTTCCCCACACACTGAAACCCCTTCCGAACACACTGAAACCCCGTGCCCAGACACTGTAATCCTTCCCCACACACTGAAACACTTCCCCACACACTGAAACCCCTTCCCCACACACTGAAACCCCTTCCCCACACTCTGAAACCCCTTCCCCACACACTGACCCCCTTCACCACTCACTGAAACCCTTCCCCTCACACTGAAACCCCTTCCCCACATACTGAAACACTTCCCCACACACTGAAACAACTTCCCCACACACTGAAACCCCTTCTGCGCACAGTTAAACCCATCCCCACACACTGAAACCCCCTCTCCACACACTGAAAACCCTTCCCCACACACAGAAACCCTTCCCCACACACTGAAATACCTTCCCCACACACTGAAACCCCTTCCGCACACACTGAAACCCATCCCAACACACTGAAACCCATCCCCACACACTGAAACACCTTCTCCACACACTGAAACCCCTTCCCCACACACTGAAACACCTTCCGCACACACTGAAACCCCTTCCGCAGACACTGAAACCCCTTCCCCACACACTGAAAACCCTTCCACAAACAGTGAAACACCTTCCCCACACACTGAAACCCCCTCCCCACACACTGAAACCCCTTCCGCACACAGTGAAACCATTCCCCACGCACTGAAACCCCTTCCCCAAACACTGAAACACATCCCCACACACTGAAACACCTTCCCCACACACTGATACCCCT
This sequence comes from Heterodontus francisci, assembly GCF_036365525.1. Lineage (NCBI taxonomy): Eukaryota > Metazoa > Chordata > Chondrichthyes > Heterodontiformes > Heterodontidae > Heterodontus > Heterodontus francisci. The sequence goes on along the minus strand of NC_090378.1, from coordinate 132,205,237 downwards.
TCACCACACACTGAAACACATTCCCCACACACTGAAACCCCTTCCCCACTTACTGAAACCCATTCCCCACGCACTGAAATGCCTTCCGCACACACTTAAACCCCTTCGGCACACACTGAAACACCATCCCCACACAGTGAAACCCTTCCCCACACGCTGAAATACCTTCCCCACACACTGAAACACATCCCCACACACTGAAACCCCTTCCCCACACACTGAAACACATACCCACGCACTGAAACCCCTTCCCACACACTGAAACACCTTCCCCACACACTGAAACCCCTTCCGCACACACTGAAACCCATCCCAACACACTGAAACCCATCCCCACACACTGAAACACCTTCTCCACACACTGAAACCCCTTCCCCACACACTGAAACACCTTCCGCACACACTGAAACCCCTTCCGCAGACACTGAAACCCCTTCCCTACACACTGAAAACCCTTCCACACACAGTGAAACACCTTCCCCACACACTGAAACCCCCTCCCCACACACTGAAACCCCTTCCGCACACAGTGAAACCATTCCCCACGCACTGAAACCCCTTCCCCAAACACTGAAACACATCCCCACACACTGAAACACCTTCCCCACTTACTGAAACCCATTCCCCACGCACTGAAATGCCTTCCGCACACACTTAAACGCCTTCGGCACACACTGAAACACCATCCCCACACAGTGAAACACTTCCCCACAGACTGAAATACCTTCCCCACACACTGAAACACATCCCCACACACTGAAACACCTTCCCCACACACTGAAACCCCTTCCCCACACACTGAAACACCTTCCGCACACACTGAAACACCTTCCCCACACACTGAAACAAATCCCCACACACAGAAACACCTTCACGACAGACTGAAACACCTTCCCCACACACTGAAATCCCTACCCCACATACTGAAACCCATTCCCCACACACTGTAACAACTTCCCAACACACTGAAACCCCTTCCGCACACACTGAAACCCCTTCCCCACACACTGAATACCCTTCCACACACAATGAAACAACTTCCCCACACAATGAAACACCTTCCCCACACACAGAATCCCCTTCCCCACACACTGAAACCCGATCCGCACACACTGAATACCCTTCCACACACAATGAAACATCTTCCCACACAATGAAACACCTTCCCCACACACAGAATCCCCTTCCCCACACACTGAAACCCCTTCCCCACACACTGAAACACCTTCCGCAGAAACTGAAACCCCTTCCGCACACACTGAAACACTTTACCCACAAACTGAAACACATCCCCACACACTGAAAAGCCTCCCCACACACTGAAACCCCCTCAACACACACTGAAACACCTTCCCCACACACTGCAACCCCTTCCCCACACACTGAAACACATCCCCACAGACTGAAACCCCTTCCCCACAAACTGAAACACATCCCCACACACTGAAACGCCTTCCCCACAAACTGAAACACATCCCCACACACTGAAACACCTTCACCACAGACTGAAACCCCTTCCCCAAACACTGAAACCCCTTGTGCACTCAGTGAAACCCTTCACCACATACTGAAACCCGTTCCCCACACAATGAAACACATTCCCCACACACTGAAACCCTTCCCCACACACTGAAACCCCTTCCGAACACGCTGAAACCCCGTGCCCAGACACTGTAATCCTTCCCCACACACTGAAACACTTCCCCACACACTGAAACCCCTTCCCCACACACTGAAACCCCTTCCCCACACACTGAAACCCCTTCCCCACACACTGACCCCCTTCTCCACTCACTGAAACCCTTCCCCTCACACTGAAACCCCTTCCCCACATACTGAAACACTTCCCCACACACTGAAACAACTTCCCCACACACTGAAACCCCTTCTGCGCACAGTTAAACCCATCCCCACACACTGAAACCCCCTCTCCACACACTGAAAACCCTTCCCCACACACAGAAACCCTTCCCCACACACTGAAATACCTTCCCCACACACTGAAACCCCTTCCGCACACACTGAAACCCATCCCAACACACTGAAACCCATCCCCACACACTGAAACACCTTCTCCACACACTGAAACCCCTTCCCCACACACTGAAACACCTTCCGCACACACTGAAACCCCTTCCGCAGACACTGAAACCCCTTCCCCACACACTGAAAACCCTTCCACAAACAGTGAAACACCTTCCCCACACACTGAAACCCCCTCCCCACACACTGAAACCCCTTCCGCACACAGTGAAACCATTCCCCACGCACTGAAACCCCTTCCCCAAACACTGAAACACATCCCCACACACTGAAACACCTTCCCCACACACTGATACCCCTTCACCACACACTGAAACACATTCCCCACACACTGAAACCCCTTCCCCACTTACTGAAACCCATTCCCCACGCACTGAAATGCCTTCCGCACACACTTAAACCCCTTCGGCACACACTGAAACACCATCCCCACACAGTGAAACCCTTCCCCACACACTGAAATACCTTCCCCACACACTGAAACACATCCCCACACACTGAAACCCCTTCCCCACACACTGAAACACATACCCACGCACTGAAACCCCTTCCCACACACTGAAACACCTTCCCCACACACTGAAACACCTTCCCCACACACTGAATCCCCTTCCGCACACAGTGAACCCCCTCCCCACACACTGAAACCCCTTCCCCACACACTGAAACACATCCCCACACACTGAAACCCCATCCCCACTAACTGAAGCCCCTTACGCACAAACTGAAATACCTTCCCCACAAACTGAAACCCCTTCCCCACACACTGAAACCTCTAACGCACACACTGAAACCCCTTCCACACACACTGAAACACCTTCCCCACACACTGAAACCCCTTCCCCACACACTGAAACCCCTTCCACACACACTGAAACACCTTCCCGACACACTGAAACCCCCTCCCCAAACACTGAAACACCTTCCGCACACAGTGAAACCATTCCCCACGCACTGAAACCCCTTCCCCAAACACTGAAACACATCCCCTCACACTGAAACACCTTCCCCACATACTGAAACCCATTCCCCACGCACTGAAATGCCTTCCGCACACACTGAAAACCCTTCGGCACACACTGAAACACCATCCCCAAACAGTGAAACCCTTCCCCACACACTGAAATACCTTCCCCACACACTGAAACACATCCCCACACACTGAAACCCCTTCCCCACACACTGAAACACATACCCACGCACTGAAACCCCTTCCCACACACTGAAACACCTTCCCCACACACTGAAACACCTTCCCCACACGCTGAATCCCCTTCCGCACACAGTGAAACCCCTCCCCACACACTGAAACCCCTTCCCCACACACTGAAATACCTTCCCCACACACTGAAACCCCTTCCCCACACACTGAAACCTCTACCGCACACACTGAAACCCCTTCCACACACACTGAAACACCTTCACCACACACTGAAACCCCTTCTCCACACACTGAAACCCCTTCCGCACACACTGAATCACCTTCCCCACACACTGAAACCCCTTCCCCACACACTGAAACCCCTTCCGCACACAGTGAAACCCTTCCCCACTCACGGAAACCCCTTCCCCACACACTGAAACCCCTTCTCCACCCACTGCATCACATCCCCACACACTGAAACCCCTTCCCCACACACTGAAACCCCTTCCCCACACACTGAAACCCTTCCGCACACTCTGAAACCCCTTCCCCACTCCCTGAACCCCCTTTCCCACACTCTGAAACCATTACCCACACTCTGAAACCCCTTCCCCACACAATGAAACACCTTCACCAAACACTGAAACCCCTTCCCCACACACTGAAACCCTTCCCCACACACTGACACACCTTCCCCACCGACTGAAACCCATTCCACACACACTGAAACCCATCCCCACACACTGAAACCCATCCCCACACACTGAAACCCCTTCCCCAGACACTGAAACCCCTTCCCCACACACTGAAACACATCCCCACACACAGAAACACCTTCCCCACACACTGAAACCCCTTCCGCACACACTGAAACCCATCCCCACACACTGAAACCCATCCCCACACACTGAAACGCAACCCCACACACTGAAACACCTTCCCCACACACTGAACCCCTTCCCCACACACTGTAACACATCCCCACACACTGAAACATCTTCCCCACACACTGAAACCACTTCCCCACTCAATGAAACACCTCCCCCACACGCTGAAACACCTTCCCCACAAAATGAAATCCCTTCCCCAGACACCGAAACACCTTCCGCACACACTGATACCCATTCACCACACAGTGAAACCCTACCCCACACACTGAAAACTCTTCCCCACGCACTGAAACCCCTTCCACACAAGCTGAAACACCTTCCCCACACACTGAATCACCTCCCGCACACACCGAAACCCCTTCCGCACACACTGAAATACATTCCCCACACACTGAAACCCTTCCTCACACACAGATACCCCTTCAGCACACACTGAATACCCTTCCGCACACAATGAAACACCTTCCCCACACAATGAAACACATTCCCCACACACTGAAACCCCTTCCCCACACACTGAATACCCTTCCGCACACAATGAAACACCTTCCCCACACAATGAAACACATTCCCCTGACACTGAATCCCCTTCCCCACTCACTGAAACCCCTGTCCCACACACTGAAACCATTACCCACACTCTGAAACCCCTTCCCCACACAATGAAACACCTTCCCCAAACACTGAAACCCCTTCCCCACACACTGAAACCCTTCCCCACACACTGAAACACCTTCCCCACACACTGAAATCCCTTCCACACACACTGAAACCCATCCCCACAGACTGAAACCCATCCCCACACACTGAAAACCCTTCCCCACACACTGAAACCCCTTCCCCACACACTAAAACACATCCCCACACACAGAAACACCTTCCCCACACACTGAAACCCCTTCCGCACACACTGAAACCCATCCCCACACACTGAAACCCATCCCCACACATTGAAACCAAACCCCACACACTGAAACACCTTCCCCACACACTGAACCCCTTCCCCACACACTGTAATACATCCCCACACACTGAAACCTCTTCCCCACGCACTGAAACCCCTTCCCCACACACTGAAATACCTTCCCCGGACACTGAAACAACTTCCCCACACACCAAAACCCCTTCCGCACACACTGTAACACATTCCCACACATTGAAACCCTTCCTCACACACAAATACCCCTTCCGCACACACTGAAACCCTTCCCCACACACTGAAACCCTTCCCCACACACTGAAACCCGTACCCCACATACTGAAACCCCTTCCACACACACTGAAACACATTCCCCACACACCGAAACCCATTCCGCACACAGTTAAACCCTTCCCCACACCCTGAAACCCCATCCCCACACATTGAAACCCCTTCCCCACACACTTGAACCGCTTCCCCACACACTGAAACACCTTCCCCACACACCAAAACATCTTCACCACACACTGAAACCCCTTCCGCACACACTGAAACACCGTCCCCACACACTGAAACCCTTCCCCACACACTGAAACACCTTGCCCACAAACTGAAACTCATTCCTCACACACTGAAACCCCTTCCGTACACACTGAAACACCTTCCCCACACACTGAAACCCCTTCCCCACACACTGAAACACCTTCCGCACACACTGAAACACCTTCCCCACACACTGAAACAAATCCCCACACACAGAAACACCTTCACGACAGACTGAAACACCTTCCCCACACACTGAAACCCCTACCCCACATACTGAAACCCATTCCCCACACACTGTAACACCTTCCCAACACACTGAAACCCCTTCCGCACACACTGAAACCCCTTCCCCACACACTGAATACCCTTCCACACACAATGAAACAACTTCCCCACACAATGAAACACCTTTCCCACACACAGAATCCCCTTCCCCACACACTGAAACCCGATCCGCACACACTGAATACCCTTCCACACACAATGAAACATCTTCCCCACACAATGAAACACCTTCCCCACACACTGAAACACCTTCCCCACACACTGAAACACCTTCCCCACACGCTGAATCCCCTTCCGCACACAGTGAAACCCCTCCCCACACACTGAAACCCCTTCCCCACACACTGAAATACCTTCCCCACACACTGAAACCCCTTCCCCACACACTGAAACCTCTACCGCACACACTGAAACCCCTTCCACACACACTGAAACACCTTCCCCACACACTGAAACCCCTTCTCCACACACTGAAACCCCTTCCGCACACACTGAATCACCTTCCCCACACACTGAAACCCCTTCCCCACACACTGAAACCCCTTCCGCACACAGTGAAACCCTTCCCCACTCACGGAAACCCCTTCCCCACACACTGAAACCCCTTCTCCACCCACTGCATCACATCCCCACACACTGAAACCCCTTCCCCACACACTGAAACCCCTTCCCCACACACTGAAACCCTTCCGCACACTCTGAAACCCCTTCCCCACTCCCTGAACCCCCTTTCCCACACTCTGAAACCATTACCCACACTCTGAAACCCCTTCCCCACACAATGAAACACCTTCCCCAAACACTGAAACCCCTTCCCCACACACTGAAACCCTTCCCCACACACTGACACACCTTCCCCACCGACTGAAACCCATTCCACACACACTGAAACCCATCCCCACACACTGAAACCCATCCCCACACACTGAAACCCCTTCCCCAGACACTGAAACCCCTTCCCCACACACTGAAACACATCCCCACACACAGAAACACCTTCCCCACACACTGAAACCCCTTCCGCACACACTGAAACCCATCCCCACACACTGAAACCCATCCCCACACACTGAAACGCAACCCCACACACTGAAACACCTTCCCCACACACTGAACCCCTTCCCCACACACTGTAACACATCCCCACACACTGAAACATCTTCCCCACACACTGAAACCACTTCCCCACTCAATGAAACACCTCCCCCACACGCTGAAACACCTTCCCCACAAAATGAAATCCCTTCCCCAGACACCGAAACACCTTCCGCACACACTGATACCCATTCACCACACAGTGAAACCCTACCCCACACACTGAAAACTCTTCCCCACGCACTGAAACCCCTTCCACACAAGCTGAAACACCTTCCCCACACACTGAATCACCTCCCGCACACACCGAAACCCCTTCCGCACACACTGAAATACATTCCCCACACACTGAAACCCTTCCTCACACACAGATACCCCTTCAGCACACACTGAATACCCTTCCGCACACAATGAAACACCTTCCCCACACAATGAAACACATTCCCCACACACTGAAACCCCTTCCCCACACACTGAATACCCTTCCGCACACAATGAAACACCTTCCCCACACAATGAAACACATTCCCCTGACACTGAATCCCCTTCCCCACTCACTGAAACCCCTGTCCCACACACTGAAACCATTACCCACACTCTGAAACCCCTTCCCCACACAATGAAACACCTTCCCCAAACACTGAAACCCCTTCCCCACACACTGAAACCCTTCCCCACACACTGAAACACCTTCCCCACACACTGAAATCCCTTCCACACACACTGAAACCCATCCCCACAGACTGAAACCCATCCCCACACACTGAAAACCCTTCCCCACACACTGAAACCCCTTCCCCACACACTAAAACACATCCCCACACACAGAAACACCTTCCCCACACACTGAAACCCCTTCCGCACACACTGAAACCCATCCCCACACACTGAAACCCATCCCCACACATTGAAACCAAACCCCACACACTGAAACACCTTCCCCACACACTGAACCCCTTCCCCACACACTGTAATACATCCCCACACACTGAAACCTCTTCCCCACGCACTGAAACCCCTTCCCCACACACTGAAATACCTTCCCCGGACACTGAAACAACTTCCCCACACACCAAAACCCCTTCCGCACACACTGTAACACATTCCCACACATTGAAACCCTTCCTCACACACAAATACCCCTTCCGCACACACTGAAACCCTTCCCCACACACTGAAACCCTTCCCCACACACTGAAACCCGTACCCCACATACTGAAACCCCTTCCACACACACTGAAACACATTCCCCACACACCGAAACCCATTCCGCACACAGTTAAACCCTTCCCCACACCCTGAAACCCCATCCCCACACATTGAAACCCCTTCCCCACACACTTGAACCGCTTCCCCACACACTGAAACACCTTCCCCACACACCAAAACATCTTCACCACACACTGAAACCCCTTCCGCACACACTGAAACAACGTCCCCACACACTGAAACCCTTCCCCACACACTGAAACACCTTGCCCACAAACTGAAACTCATTCCTCACACACTGAAACCCCTTCCGTACACACTGAAACACCTTCCCCACACACTGAAACCCCTTCCCCACACACTGAAACACCTTCCGCACACACTGAAACACCTTCCCCACACACTGAAACAAATCCCCACACACAGAAACACCTTCACGACAGACTGAAACACCTTCCCCACACACTGAAACCCCTACCCCACATACTGAAACCCATTCCCCACACACTGTAACACCTTCCCAACACACTGAAACCCCTTCCGCACACACTGAAACCCCTTCCCCACACACTGAATACCCTTCCACACACAATGAAACAACTTCCCCACACAATGAAACACCTTCCCCACACACAGAATCCCCTTCCCCACACACTGAAACCCGATCCGCACACACTGAATACCCTTCCACACACAATGAAACATCTTCCCCACACAATGAAACACCTTCCCCACACACAGAATCCCCTTCCCCACACACTGAAACCCCTTCCCCACACACTGAAACACCTTCCGCAGAAACTGAAACCCCTTCCGCACACACTGAAACACTTTACACACAAACTGAAACACATCCCCACACACTTAAAAGCCTCCCCACACACTGAAACCCCTTCAACACACACTGAAACACCTTCCCCACACACTGCAACCCCTTCCCCACACACTGAAACACATCCCCACAGACTGAAACCCCTTCCCCACAAACTGAAACACATCCCCACACACTGAAACGCCTTCCCCACAAACTGAAACACATCCCCACACACTGAAACACCTTCACCACAGACTGAAACCCCTTCCCCAAACACTGAAACACCTTGTGCACTCAGTGCAACCCTTCACCACATACTGAAACCCGTTCCCCACACACTGAAACACATTCCCCACACACTGAAACCCTTCCCCACACACTGAAACCCCTTCCGCACAAACTGAAACCCCGTCCCCAGACACTGTAATCATTCCCCACACACTGAAACACTTCCCCACACACTGAAACCCCTTCCCCACACACTGAAACCCCTTCCCCACACACTGAAACCCCTTCCCCACACACTGACCCCCTTCTCCACTCACTGAAACCCTTCCCCTCACACTGAAACCCCTTCCCCACATACTGAAACCCTTCCCCACACACTGAAACAACTTCCCCACACACTGAAACCCCTTCTGCGCACAGTTAAACCCATCCCCACACACTGAAACCCCCTCCCCACACACAGAAAACCCTTCCCCACACACAGAAACCTTTCCCCACACACTGAAACACCTTCCCCACACACTGAAACCCCTTCCGCACACACTGAAACCCATCGCAACACACTGAAACCCATCCCCACACACTGAAACACCTTCTCCACACACTGAAACCCCTTCCCCACACACTGAAACACCTTCCGCACACACTGAAACCCCTTCCGCAGACACTGAAACCCCTTCCCCACACACTGAAAACCCTTCCACACACAGTGAAACACCTTCCCCACACACTGAAACCCCCTCCCCACACACTGAAACCCCTTCCGCACACAGTGAAACCATTCCCCACGCACTGAAACCCCTTCCCCAAACACTGAAACACATCCCCACACACTGAAACACCTTCCCCACACACTGATACCCCTTTACCACACACTGAAACACATTCCCCACACACTGAAACCCCTTCCCCACGCACTGAAATGCCATCTGCACACACTTAAACCCCTTCGGCACACACTGAAACACCATCCCCACACAGTGAAACCCTTCCCCACACACTGAAATACCTTCCCCACACACTGAAACACATCCCCACACATTGAAACCACTTCCCCACACACTGAAACACATACCCACGCACTGAAACCCCTTCCCACACACTGAAACACCTTCCCCACATACTGAAACACCTTCCCCACACACTGAATCCCCTTCCGCACACAGTGAACCCCCTCCCCACACACTGAAACCCCTTCCCCACACACTGAAACACATCCCCACACACTGAAACCCCATCCCCACTCACTGAAGCCCCTTCCGCACAAACTGAAATACCTTCCCAACAAACTGAAACCCCTTCCCCACACACTGAAACCTCTAACGCACACACTGAAACCCCTTCCACACACACTGAAACACCTTCCCCACACACTGAAACCCCTTCCCCACACACTGAAACCCCTTCCACACACACTGAAGCACCTTCCCCACACACTGAAACCCCCTCCCCAAACACTGAAACACCTTCTGCACACAGTGAAACCATTCCCCACGCACTGAAACCCCTTCCCCAAACACTGAAACACATCCCCACACACTGAAGCACCTGCCCCACACACTGATACCCCTTCACCACACACTGAAACACATTCCCCACACACTGAAACCCCTTCCCCACATACTGAAACCCATTCCCCACGCACTGAAATGCCTTCCGCACACACTGAAAACCCCTCGGCACACACTGAAACACCATCCCCACACAGTGAAACCCTTCCCCACACACTGAAATACCTTCCCCACACACTGAAACACATCCCCACACACTGAAACCCCTTCCCCACACACTGAAACACATACCCACGCACTGAAACACCTTCCCACACACTGAAACACCTTCCCCACACACTGAACCACCTTCCCCACCCGCTGAATCCCCTTCCGCACACAGTGAAACCCCTCCCCACACACTGAAACCCCTTCCCCACACACTGAAATACCTTCCCCACACACTGAAACCCCTTCCCCACACACTGAAACCTCTACCGCACACACTGAAACCCCTTCCACACACACTGAAACACCTTCCCCACACATTGAAACCCCTTCCCCACACACTGAAACCCCTTCCGCACACACTGAATCACCTTCCCCACACACTGAAACCCCTTCCACACACACTGAAACCCCTTCCGCACACAGTGAAACCCTTCCCCACTCACGGAAACCCCTTCCCCACACACTGAAACCCCTTCTCCACCCACTGCATCACATCCCCACACACTGAAACCCCTTCCCCACACACTGAAACCCCTTCCCCACACACTGAAACCCTTCCGCACACTCTGAAACCCCTTCCCCACTCCCTGAAACCCCTTTCCCACACTCTGAAACCATTACCCACACTCTGAAACCCCTTCCCCACACAATGAAACACCTTCCCCAAACACTGAAACCCCTTCCCCACACACTGAAACCCTTCCCCACACACTGACACACCTTCCCCACACACTGAAACCCATTCCACACACACTGAAACCCATCCCCACACACTGAAACCCATCCCCACACACTGAAACCCCTTCCCCAGACACTGAAATCCCTTCCCCACACACTGAAACCCATCCCCACACACTGAAACGCAACCCCACACACTGAAACACCTTCCCCACACACTGAACCCCTTCCCCACACACTGTAACACATCCCCACACACTGAAACATCTTCCCCACACACTGAAACCACTTCCCCACTCACTGAAACACCTCCCCCACACGCTGAAACACCTTCCCCACAAAATGAAATCCCTTCCCCAGACACCGAAACACCTTCCGCACACACTGATATCCATTCACCACACAGTGAAACCCTACCCCACACACTGAAAACTCTTCCCCACGCACTGAAACCCCTTCCACACAAGCTGAAACACCTTCCCCACACACTGAAACACCTCCCGCACACACCGAAACCCCTTCCGCACACACTGAAATACATTCCCCACACACTGAAACCCTTCCTCACACACAGATACCCCTTCAGCACACACAGAAACCCTTCCCCACACACTGAAACCCTTCCCCACACACTGAAATCCCTACCCCACATACTGAAACCCCTTCCACACACACTGAAACACCTTCCCCACACACCGAAACCCATTCCCCACACATTGAAACCCATTCCCCACACACTGCATTCCCTTCCACACACAGTGAACCCCTTCCCCACTCACGGAAACCCCTTCCCCACACACTGAAACCCCTTCTCCACCCACTGCATCACATCCCCACACACTGAAACCCCTTCCCCACACACTGAAACCCCTTCCCCACACACTGAAACCCTTCCGCACACTCTGAAACCCCTTCCCCACTCCCTGAAACCCCTTTCCCACACTCTGAAACCATTACCCACACTCTGAAACCCCTTCCCCACACAATGAAACACCTTCCCCAAACACTGAAACCCCTTCCCCACACACTGAAACCCTTCCCCACACACTGACACACCTTCCCCACACACTGAAACCCATTCCACACACACTGAAACCCATCCCCACACACTGAAACCCATCCCCACACACTGAAACCCCTTCCCCAGACACTGAAATCCCTTCCCCACACACTGAAACACATCCCCACACACAGAAACACCTTCCCCACACACTGAAACCCCTTCCGCACACACTGAAACCCATCCCCACACACTGAAACCCATCCCCACACACTGAAACGCAACCCCACACACTGAAACACCTTCCCCACACACTGAACCCCTTCCCCACACACTGTAACACATCCCCACACACTGAAACATCTTCCCCACACACTGAAACCACTTCCCCACTCACTGAAACACCTCCCCCACACGCTGAAACACCTTCCCCACAAAATGAAATCCCTTCCCCAGACACCGAAACACCTTCCGCACACACTGATATCCATTCGCCACACAGTGAAACCCTACCCCACACACTGAAAACTCTTCCCCACGCACTGAAACCCCTTCCACACAAGCTGAAACACCTTCCCCACACACTGAAACACCTCCCGCACACACCGAAACCCCTTCCGCACACACTGAAATACATTCCCCACACACTGAAACCCTTCCTCACACACAGATACCCCTTCAGCACACACAGAAACCCTTCCCCACACACTGAAACCCTTCCCCACACACTGAAATCCCTACCCCACACACTGAAACCCCTTCCACACACACTGAAACACCTTCCCCACACACCGAAACCCATTCCCCACACATTGAAACCCATTCCCCACACACTGCATTCCCTTCCACACACAATGAAACACTTTCCGCACACACATAATCCCCTTCCCCACACACTGAAATGCCTTCCGCACACAATGAAACACCTTCCCCACACACTGAAACCCCTTCCCCACACACTGAAACACATTCCGCACAAACTGAAACCCCATCCGCACGCACTGAAACACCTTCCCCACACACTGAATCCCCTTCCCCACATACTGAAACACCTTCCGCACACACTGAAACGCCTTCCACACACACTGAAATACCTTCCCCACACACTGAAACCCCTTCCCCACACACTGAAACACATCCCCACACACTGAAACACTGTCACACACACTAAAACCCTTCCCCACACACTGAAACCCCTACCCCACATACTGAAACCCCTTCCCCACACACTGAAACACCTTCCCCACACTCCAAAACCCATTCCGCACACTGTTAAACACTTCCCCACACACTGAAACCCCCTCCCCACACATTGAAACCCTTTCCGCACACAGTGAAACCCATCCCCACACACTGAAACACATTCCCCAAACACTGAAACACATCGCTACACACTGAAACCCCTTCCCTACACAATGAAACCCATCCCCACAAACGGAAACCACTTCCCCACACACTGAAACCACTTCCCCACACACTGAATCCCCTTCCGCACACAATGAAACACCTTCCCCACACAATGAAACACCTTCCCTACACACTGAAACCACATCCCCACAGACTGAAACCCCTTCCGCACACAAGGAAACACCTTCCCCTCTCACTGAAATCCCTTCCCCACACACTGAAACACCTTCCCCACACACTGAACCCCTTCCGCACACTCTGCAACCCCTTCCCCACACACTGAAACACCTTCCCCACACACTGAAACCCCTTCCCCACACACTGAAACCCCTTCCCCACACACAGAAACACCTTCCCCACACACTGAAACCCTTCGGCACACTCTGCAACCCCTTCCCCACCCACTGAAACACCTTCCCCACACACCGAAACCCATCCCGACACACTGAAACCCCAGCCCATACACTGAAACACATCCCCACTCTCTGAAACCCCTTCGCCACACACTGAAACCCCATCCGCACACACTGAAACACCTTCCCCACACACTGAATCCCCTTCCCCACATACTGAAACACCTTCCCCACACACTGAAACGCCTTCCACACACACTGAAATACCTTCACCACACACTGAAACCCCTTCCCCACACACTGAAACACAACCCCACACACTGAAACGCCTTCCCCACACAATGAAACACTTCCCCACACACTGAAACACCAACCCCACACACTGAAAGCCCTTCCCCAAACACTGAAACCCCTTCTGCACTCAGTGAAATCCTTCCCCACACACTGAAACCCTTCCCCACACACTGAAACCCCTTTCCCACACACTGAAACCCCGTACCCAGACACTGTAATCCTTCCCCACACACTGAAACCCTTCCCCACACAATGAAACCCCTTCCCCACATACTGCAACCCCTTCCCCACAAACTGAAACCCCTTCCCCACACACTGAATACCCTTCCGCACACAATGAAACACCTTCCCCACACACTGAATCCCCTTCCCCACAAACTGAAACCTCTTCCGCACACAATGAAACAGCTTCCCCACACACTGAAACCCCTTCCGCACACACTGAAACCCCGTCCCCAGACACTGTAATCCTTCCCTACACACTGAAACACTTCCCCACACACTGAAACCCCTTCCCCACTCACTGACCCCCTTCTCTACTCACTGAAATCCTTCCCCACACACTGAAACCCATTCCCCACATACTGAAACCCTTCCCCACACTCTGAAACAACTTCCCCACACACTGAAACCCCTTCCACGCACAGTTAAACCCATCCCCACACACTGTAACCCCCTCCCCACACACTGAAAACCCTTCCCCACACACAGAAACCCTTCCCCACACACGGAAACACCTTCCCCACACACTGAAACCCCTTCCGCACACACTGAAACCCATCCCCACACACTGAAACCCATCCCCACACACTGAAACACCTTCCCCACACACTGAAACCCCTTCCCCACACACTGAAACACCTTTCGCACACACTGAAACCCCTTCCGCAGACACTGAAACCCCTTCCCCACACACTGAAACCCCTTCCACACACACTGAAACACCTTCCCCACACACTGAAACCCCCTCCCCACACACTGAAACCCCTTCCACACACAGTGAAACCATTCCCCACGCACTGAAACCCCTTCCCCAAACACTGAAACCCAGCCCCACACACTGAAACACCTTCCCCACACACTGAAACACCTTCCCCACACACCGAAACCCCTTTCCGCACACTGTTAAACCCTTCCCCACACACTGAAACCCCCTCCCCACACATTGAAACCGCTTCCCCACACACTGAATAACCTTCCACACAAAATGAAACACCTTCCCCACACAATGAAACACCTTCCGCACACACAGAATCCCCTTCCCCACACACTTAAACGCCATCTGCACACAATGAAACACCTTCCCCACACACTGAAACCCCTTCCCCACACACTGAAACACCTTCCGCAGAAACTGAAACCCCTTCCGCACACACTGAAACACTTTCCCCACACACTGAAACACATCCCCACACACTGAAACGCCTCTCCACACACTGAAACCCCTTCAACACACACTGAAACACCTTCCCCACATACTGAAACCCCTTCCCCACACACTGAAACACATCCCCACACACTGAAACCCCTTCCCCACAAACTGAAACACATCCCCACACACTGAAACGCCTTCCCCACACACTGAAACACATCCCCACAGACTGAAACACCTTCACCACAGACTG
The DNA here is from genome assembly GCF_036365525.1 of Heterodontus francisci. Taxonomy (NCBI): domain Eukaryota; kingdom Metazoa; phylum Chordata; class Chondrichthyes; order Heterodontiformes; family Heterodontidae; genus Heterodontus; species Heterodontus francisci. Next base: position 132,188,986 of record NC_090378.1, on the reverse strand, counting down.
AAACCCCATCCCCAAATACTGAAACCCCTTGTGCAATCAGTGAAACCCTTCCCCACATAATGAAACACCTTCCCCACACACTGAAACACCTTCCCCACACACTGAAACCCTTCCCCACACACTGAAACCCCTTCCGCAAACACTGAAACCCTTCCCCACACACGGAAACCCCGTTCCCACACAATGAAACACATTCCCCTGACACTGAATCCCCTTCCCCACTCACTGAAACCCCTGTCCCACACACTGAAACCATTACCCACACTCTGAAACCCCTTCCCCACACAATGAAACACCTTCCCCAAACACTGAAACCCCTTCCCCACACACTGAAACCCTTCCCCACACACTGAAACACCTTCCCCACACACTGAAACCCCTTCCACACACACTGAAAGCCATCCCCACAGACTGAAACCCATCCCCACACTGAAACCCCTTCCCCACACACTGAAACCCCTTCCCCACACACTAAAACACATCCCCACACACAGAAACACCTTCCCCACACACTGAAGCCCCTTCCGCACACACTGAAACCCATCCCCACACACTGAAACCCATCCCCACACACTGAAACCCAAACCCACACACTGAAACACCTTCCCCACACACTGAACCCCTTCCCCACACACTGTAATACATCCCCACACACTGAAACCTCTTCCCCACGCACTGAAACCCCTTCCCCACACACTGAAATACCTTCCCCGGACACTGAAACAACTTCCCCACACACCGAAACCCCTTCCGCACACACTGTAACACATTCCCCACACATTGAAACCCTTCCTCACACACAAATACCCCTTCCGCACACACTGAAACCCTTCCCCACACACTGAAACCCTTCCCCACACACTGAAACCCATCCCCACACACTGAAACCCATCCCCACACACTGAAACACATCCCCACTCACTGAAACCCCTTCCCCACACACTGAAACACATCCCCACACACTGAGACGCCTTCGCCACACACTGAAACACTTCCCCACACAGTGAAACACCATCCCCACACACTGAAACCCCTTCCCCAAACACTGAAACCCCTTCTGCACTCAGTGAAATCCTTCCCCACACACTGAAACCCCTTCCCCACAAACTGAAACTCCTTCCCCACACACTGAAACACCTTCCCCACACACAGAAACCCCTTCCGCACACACTGAAACCCTTCCCCACACGCTGAAACCCCTTTCCCACACACTGAAACCCCGTCCCCAGACACTGTAATCCTTCCCCACACACTGAAACACTTCCCCACACACTGAAACCCCTTCCGCACACACTGAAACCCCTTCCCCACACACTGAACCCCTTCCCGACACACTGAAACCCTTCCCCACACACTGAAACCCCTTCCCCACATACTGCAACCCCTTCCCCACAAACTGAAACCCCTTCCCCACACACTGAATACCCTTCTGCACACAATGAAACACCTTCCCCACACGCTGAAACAACTTTCCCACACATTGAATCCCCTTCCCCACAAACTGAAACCCCTTCCGCACACAATGAAACTGCTTCCCCACACACTGAAACCCCTTCCCCACACACTGAAACACCTTCCGCACACACTGAAACCCCTTCCGCACACACTGAAACACCTTCCCCACACACTGAAACCCCTTCCCCGCACACTGAAACCCCTTCCCCACACTCTTAAACCCCTTCCACACACACTGAAACACCTTCCCCATACACTGAAACCACTTCCCCACACACAGAAACCGTTTCCGCACACAGTGAAACCCTTCCCCACACACTGAAACACATTCCCCAAACACTGAAACACATCCCTACACACTGAAACCACTTCCCCACACACAGAAACCCTTTCCACACGCAGTGAAACCCTTCCCCACACAATGAAACCCATCCCCACAAACTGAAACCACTTCCCCAAACACAGAAACCACTTCCCGACACACTGAATCTCCTTCCGCACACAATGAAACACCTTCCCCACACAATGAAACACCTTCCCTGCACACTGAAACCACATCCCCACACACTGAAACCCCTTCCGCACACATGGAAACAACTTCCCCACTCACTGAAATCCCTTCCCCACACACTGAAACACCTTCCCCACACACTGAAACCCTTCGGCACACTCTGCAACCCCTTCCCCACACACTGAAACACCTTCCCCACACACTGAAACCCCTTCCCCACACACTGAAACCCCTTCCCCACACACTGAAACACCTTCCGCACACACTGAAACCCCTTCCGCACACACTGAAACACCTTCCCCACACACTGAAACCCCTTCCCCACACACTGAAACCCCTTCCCCACACTCTTAAACCCCTTCCACACACACTGAAACACCTTCCCCACACACTGAAACCACTTCCCCACACACAGAAACCCTTTCCGCACACAGTGAAACCCTTCCCCACACACTGAAACACATTCCCCAAACACTGAAACACATCCCTACACACTGAAACCACTTCCCCACACACAGAAACCCTTTCCACACACAGTGAAACCCTTCCCCACACAATGAAACCCATCCCCACAAACTGAAACCACTTCCCCAAACACAGAAACCACTTCCCTACACACTGAATCCCCTTCCGCACACAATGAAACACCTTCCCCACACAATGAAACACCTTCCCTACACACTGAAACGACATCCCCACACACTGAAACCCCTTCCGCACACATGGAAACACCTTCCCCACTCACTGAAATCCCTTCCCCACACACTGAAACACCTTCCCCACACACTGAAACCCTTCGGCACACTCTGCAACCCCTTCCCCACACACTGAAACACCTTCCCCACACACTGAAACCCCTTCCCCACACACTCAAACCCCTTCCCCACACACAGAAACACCTTCCCCACACATTGAAACCCTTCAGCACACTCTGCAACCCCTTCCCCACACACTGAAACACCTTCCCCAAACACTGAAATCCATCCCGACACACTGAAACCCCATCCCCATACACTGAAACACATCCCCACTCTCTGAAACCCCTTCCCCACACACTGAAACCCCATCCGCACACACTGAAACACCTTCCCCACACACTGAATCCCCTTCCCCACATACTGAAACACCTTCCCCACACACTGAAACGCCTTCCACACACACTGAAATACCTTCCCCACACACTGAAACCCCTTCCCCACACACTGAAACACATCCCCACACACTGAAACACATTTCCCACACACGGAAACACATCCCCACACACTGAAACGCCTTCCCCACACACTGAAACACTTTCCCACACACTGAAACACCAACCCCACACACTGAAACCCCTTCGCCAAACACTGAAACCGCTTCTGCAATCAGCGAAATCCTTCCCCACACACTAAAACCACTTCCCCACACACTGAAACTCCTTCCCCACACACTGAAACACCTTCCCCACACACAGAAACCCCTTCCGCACACACTGAAACACCTTCCCCACACACTGAAACCCCTTTCCCACACACTGAAACCCCGTCCCCAGACACTGTAATCCTTCCCCACACACTGAAACACTTCCCCACACACTGCAACCCCTTCCCCACACACTGAAACCCCTTCCCCACACACTGAACCCCTTCCCCACACACTGAAACCCTTCCCCACACAATGAAACCCCTTCCCCACATACTGCAACCCTTCCCCACAAACTGAAACCCCTTCCCCACACACTGAATACCCTTCCGCACACAATGAAACACCTTCCCCACACACTGAAACAACTTCCCCACACACTGAATCCCCTTCCCCACAAACTGAAACCCCTTCCGCACACAATGAAACCCTTCCCCACACACTGAAACCCCTTTCCCACACACTGAAACCCCGTCCCCAGACACTGTAGTCCTTCCCCACACACTGAAACAATTCTCCACACACTGCAACACCTTCCCCACACACTGAAACCCATCCCCACACAATGAAACCCCTTCCCCACATGCTGCAGCCACTTCCCCACAAACTGAAAACCCTTCCCCACACACTGAATACCCTTCCGCACACAATGAAACACCTTCCCCACACACTGAAACAACTTCCCCACACACTGAATCCCCTTCCCCACACACTGAATACCCTTCTGCACGCAACGAAACAACTTCCCCACACACTGAAACCCCTTCCACACACACTGAAACCCATCCCCACACACTGAAACGCAACCCCACACACTGAAACACCTTCCCCACGCACTGAACCCCTTCCCCACACACTGCAACACATCCCCACAAACTGAAACATCTTCCCCACACACTGAAACCACTTCCCCACTCACTGAAACACCTCCCCCACACACTGAAACACCTTCCCCACCAACTGAAATCCCTTCCCCACACACTGAAATACCTTCCCCAGACACTAAAACACCTTCCCCACGCACTGAACCCCTTCCCCACACACTGCAACACATCCCCACAAACTGAAACATCTTCCTCACACACTGAAACCACTTCCCCACTCACTGAAACACCTCCCCCACACAACAAAACTCCTTCCGCACACACTGTAACGCATTCCCCACACACTGAAACCCTTCCTCACACACAGATACCGCTTCCACACACACTGAAACCCTTCCCCACACACTGAAACCCTTCCCCACACTCTGAAACCCCTATCCACATACTGAAACCCCTTCCACACACACTGAAACTCCTTCCCCACACACCGCAACCCATTCCCCACACATTGAAACCCCTTCCCCATACACTGAATTCCCTTCCACACACAATGAAACACCTTCCCCACAAAGTGAAACCCCTTCCCCACACACTGAAACACCTTCCGCACAAACTGAAACCCCATCCGCACACACTGAAACACCTTCCCCACACACTGAATCCCCTTCCCCACATACTGAAACACCTTCCCCACACACTGAAACGCCTTCCACACACACTGAAATACCTTCCCCACACACTGAAACCCCTTCCCCACACACTGAAACACATCCCCACACACTGAAACCCCTTCCCCGCTCACTAAAACCCTTCCCCACACACTGAGACCCCTTCCACACACACTGAAATACCTTCCCCACACACTGAAACCCTGTCCCACACACTGACACCCTTCCCCACACACTGAAACCCCTACCCCACATACTGAAACCCCTTCCGCACACACTGAAACACCTTCCCCACACACTGAACCCATTCCGCACACTGTTAAACCCTTCCCCACACACTGAACCCCCTCCCCACACATTGAAACCCCTTCCCCACACACTGAATACCCTTCCACACACAATGAAACACCTTCCCCACACACTGAAACACCTTCCGCACACACAGAATCCCCTTCCCCACACACTGAAACGCCATCTGCACACAATGAAACACCTTCCCCACACACTGAAACCCCTTCCCCACACACTGAAACAACTTCCGCACAAACTGAAACTCCATCCGCACACACTGAAACACCTTCCTCACACACTGAATCCCCTTCCCCACATACTGAAACACCTTCCCCACACACTGAAACGCCTTCCACACACACTGAAATAACTTCCCCACACACTGAAACTCCTTCCCCACACACTGAAACACATCCCCACACACTGAAACCCCTTCCCCACACACTGAAACACATCCCCACACACTGAAACGCCTTCCCCACACACTGAAACATATCCCCACACCCTGAAACACCATCCCCACACACTGAAACCCCTTCCCCAAACACTAAAACCCCTTCTGCACTCAGTGAAATCCCTTCCCCACACACTGAAACCCATTCCCCACACACTGAAACTCCTTCCCCACACACTGAAACACCTTCCCCACACACAGAAACCCCTTCCGCACACACTGAAACCCTTCCCCACACACTGAAACCCCATTCCCACACACTGAAACCCCGTCCCCAGACACTGTAATCCTTCCCCACACACTGAAACACTTCCCCACACACTGAAACCACTTCCCCACACACTGAAACCCCTTCCCCAAACACTGAACCCCTTCCCCACACACTGAAACCCTTCCCCACACACTGAAACCCCTTCCCCACATACTGCAACCCCTTCCCCACAAACTGTAACCCCTTCCCCACACACTGAATACACTTCCGCACACAATGAAACACCTTCCCCACACAATGAAACACCTTCCCCACAAACTGAAACAACTTCCCCACACACTGAATCCCCTTCCCCACAAACTGAAACCCCTTCCGCACACACTGAAACACCTTCCCCACACACTGAAACCCCTTCCCCACTCACGGAAACCCCTTCCCCACACTCTTAAACCCCTTCCACACACACTGAAACACCTTCCCCACACACTGAAACCACTTCCCCACACACAGAAACCCTTTCTGCACACAGTGAAACCCTTCCCCACACACTGAAACACATTCTCCAAACACTGAAACACATCCCTACACACTGGAACCCCTTCCCCACACAATGAAACCCATCCCCACAAACTGAAACCACTTCCCCACACACTGAAACCCCTTCCCCACACTCTTAAACCACTTCCACACACACTGAAACACCTTCCCGACACACTGAAACCACTTCCGCACACATAGAAACCCTTTCTGCACACAGTGAAACCCTTCCCCACACACTGAAACACATTCCCTACACACAGAAACCACATCCCCACACAATGAAACCCATCCCCACAAACTGAAACCACTTCCCCACACACTGAAACCACTTCCCTACACACTGAATCCCCTTCCGCACACAATGAAACACCTTCCCCACACAATGAAACACCTTCCCTACACACAGAAACCACATCCCCACACACTGAAACCCCTTCCGCACACAAGGAAACACCTTCCCCACTCACTGAAATCCATTCCCCACACACTGAAACACCTTCCCCACACAGTGAAAATCTTCCGCACACTCTGCAACCCCTTCCCCACATACTGAAACACCTTCTCCACACACTGAAACGCCTTCCACACACACTGGAATAACTTCCCCACACACTGAAACATCTTCCCCACACACTGAAACACATCCCCACACACTGAAACACATCCCCACACACTGAAACGCCTTCCCCACACACTGAAACATTTCCCCACACACTGAAACACCATCCCCACACACTGAAACCCCTTCCCCAAACACTGAAACCCCTTCTGCACTCAGTCAAATCCTTCCCCAAACACTGAAACCCCTTCCCCACATACTGAAACACCTTCCCCACACACTGAAACGCCTTCCACACACACTGAAATAACTTCCCCACACACTGAAACTCCTTCCCCACACACTGAAACACATCCCCACACACTGAAACCCCTACCCCGCACACACAAAAACACATCCCCACACACTGAAACGCCTTCCCCACACACTGAAACATTTCCCCACACACTGAAACACCATCCCCACAAACTGAAACCCCTTCCCCAAACACGGAAACCACTTCTGCAATCAGTGAAATCCTTCCCCACACACTGAAACCCATTCCCCACACACTGAAACTCCTTCCCCACACACTGAAACACCTTCCCCACACACTGAAACCCCATTCCCACACACTGAAACCCCGTCCCCAGACACTGTAATCCTTCCCCACACACTGAAACACTGCCCCACACACTGAAAACACTTCCCCACACACTGAAACCCCTTCCGCCTACACTGAACCCTTTCCCCACACACTGAAGCCCTTCCCCACACTCTGAAACTCCTTAACCAAATACTGCAACCCCTTCCCCACAAACTGAAACCCCTTCCCCACACACTGAATACCCTTCCACACACAATGAAACACCTTCCCCACACACTGAAACAACTTCCCCACACACTGAATCCCCTTCCCCACAAACTGAAACCCCTTCCGCACACAATGAAACAGCGTCCCCACACACTGAAACCCCTTCCCCACACACTGAAACACCTTCCGCACACACTGAAACCCCTTCCCCACACACTGAAACCCCTTCCCCACACATTGAAACTCCTTCCCCACACACTGAAACACCTTCCCCACGCACAGAAACCCCTTCCGCACACACTGAAACCCTTCTCCACACACTGAAACCCCTTTCCCACTCACTGAAACTACGTCCCCAGACACTGTAATCCTTCCCCACACACTGAAACACTTCCCCACACACTGAAACCCCTTCCCCAAACTCTGAAACCCCTTCCCCACACACTGAACCCCTTCCCCACACACTGAAACCCTTCCCCACACACTGAAACCCCTTCCCCACATACTGCAACCCCTTCCCCACAAACTGAAACCCCTTCCCCACACACTGAATACCCTTCCGCACACAATGAAACAACTTCCCCACACACTGAAACAACTTCCCCACACACTGAATCCCCTTCCCCACAAACGGAAACCCCTTCCGCACACAATGAAACAGCTTCCCCACACACTGAAACCCCTTCCCCACACACTGAAACACCTTCCACACACACTGAAACCCCTTCCGCCCACACTGAAACACCTTCCCCACACACTGAAACCCCTTCCCCACTCACTGAACCCCCTTCCCCACACTCTTAAACCCCTTCCACACACACTGAAACACCTTCCCCACACACTGAAACCACTTCCCCACACACAGAAACCCTTTCTGCACACAGTGAAACCCTTCACCACACACTGAAACACATTCCCCAAACACTGAAACACATCCCTACACACTGGAACCCCTTCCCCACACAATGAAACCCATCCCCACAAACTGAAACCACTTCCCCACACACTGAAACCACTTCCCTACACACTGAATCCCCTTCCGCACACAATGAAACACCTTCACCACACAATGAAACACCTTCCCTACACACAGAAACCACATCCCCACACACTGAAACCCCTTGCGCACACAAGGAAACACCTTCCCCACTCACTGAAATCCCTTCCCCACACACTGAAACACCTTCCCCACACACTGAAACCCTTCTCCACACACTGAATCCCCTTCATCACATACTGAAACACCTTCCCCACACACTGAAACGCCTTCCACACACACTGAAATAACTTCACCACACACAGAAACCCCTTCCCCACACACTGAAACACATCCCCACACACTGAAACCCCTTCCTCACACACTGAAACACATCCCCACACACTGAAACGCCTTCCCCACACACTGAAACATTTCCCCACACACTGAAACACCATCCCCACACACTGAAACCACTTCCCCAAACACTGAAACCCCTTCTGCACTCAGTGAAATCCTTCCCCACACACTGAAACCCCTTCCCCACACACTGAAACTCCTTCCCCACACACTGAAACACCTTCCCCACACACAGAAACCCCTTCCGCACACACTGAAACCCTTCCCCACATACTGAAACCCCTTCCCCACACACTGAAACACATCCCCACACACTGAAACGCCTTCCCCACACACTGAAACATTTCCCCACACGCTGAAACACCATCCCCACACACTGAAACCCCTTCCCCAAACACTGAAACCCCTTCTGCACTCAGTGAAATCCTTCCCCACACACTGAAACCCCTTCCCCACACACTGAAACTCCTTCCCCACACACAGAAACCCCTTCCGCACACACTGAAACCCTTCCCCACACACTGAAACCCTTTTCCCACACACTGAAACCCCGTCCCCAGACACTGTAATCCTTCCCCGCACACTGAAACACTTCCCCACATACTGCAACCCCTTCCCCACAAACTGAAACCCCTTCCCCACACACTGAATACCCTTCTGCACACAATGAAACACCTTCCCCACACACTGAAACAACTTCCCCACACACTGAATCCCCTTCCCCACAAACTGAAACCCCTTCCGCACACAATGAAACAGCTTCCCCACACACTGAAACCCCTTCCCCACACACTGAAACTCCTTCCCCACACACTGAAACACCTTCCCAACACACAGAAACCCCTTCCGCACTAACTGAAACACTTCCACACACTGAAACCCCTTTCCCACACACTGAAACCCCGTCCCCAGACACTGTAATCCTTCCCCGCACACTGAAACACTTCCCCACACACTGAAACCGCTTCCCCACACACTGAAACCCCTTCCCCACACACTGAACCCCTTCCCCACACACTGAAACCCTTCCCCACACACTGTAACCCCTTCCCCACATTCTGCAACCCCTTCCCCACAAACTGAAACCCCTTCCCCACACACTGAATACCCTTCCGCACACAATGAAACACTTTCCCCACACACTGAAACAACTTCCCCACACATTGAATCCCCTTCCCCACAAACTGAAACCCCTTCCGCACACAATGAAACAGCTTCCCCACACACTGAAACCCCTTCCCCACACACAGAAACACCTTCCACACACACTGAAACCCCTTCCGCACACACTGAAACACCTTCCGCACACACAGAAACCCCTTCCCCACACACTGAAACACATCCCCACACACTGAAACCCCTTCCCCACACACTGAAACACATCCCCACACACTGAAACGCCTTCCCCACACACTGAAACATTTCCCCACACACTGAAACACCATCCCCACACACTGAAACCCCTTCCCCAAACACTGAAACCCCTTCTGCACCCAGTGAAATCCTTCCCCACACACTGAAACCCCTTCCCCACATACTGAAACCCCTTCCCCACACACTGAAACCCCATTCCCACACACTGAAACCCCGTCCCCAGACACTGTAATCCTTCCCCACACACTGAAACACTTCCCCACACACTGAAACCACTTCCCCACACACTGAAACCCCTTCCCCCCACCCTGTACCCTTTCCCCACACACTGAAGCCCTTCCCCACACTCTGAAACCCCTTACCCACATACTGCAACCCCTTCCCCACAAACTGAAACCCCTTCCCCACACACTGAATACCCTTCCGCACACAATGAAACACCTTCCCCACACACTGAAACAACTTCCCCACACACTGAATCCCCTTCCCCACAAACTGAAACCCCTTCCGCACACAATGAAACAGCGTCCCCACACACTGAAACCCCTTCCCCACACACTGAAACACCTTCCGCACACACTGAAACCCCTTCCCCACACACTGAAACCCCTTTCCCACACACTGAAACTCCTTCCCCACACACTGAAACACCTTCCCCACGCACAGAAACCCGTTCCGCACACACTGAAACCCTCCCCCACACACTGAAACCCCTTTCCCACACACAGCAAACCGTCCCCAGACACTGTAATCCTTCCCCACACACTGAAACACTTCCCCACACACTGAAACCCCTTCCCCAAACACTGAAACCCCTTTCCCACACACTGAACCCCTTCCCCACACACTGACACCCTTCCCCACCCACTGAAACCACTTCCCCACATACTGCAACCCCTTCCCCACAAACTGAAACCCCTTCCCCACACACTGAATACCCTTCCGCACACAATGAAGCACCTTCGCCACACAATGAAACACCTTCCCCACACACTGAAACAACTTCCCCACACACTGAATCCCCTTCCCCACAAACTGAAACCCCTTCCGGACACATTGAAACAGCTTCCCCACACACTGAAACCCCTTCCCCACACTCTTAAACCCCTTCCACACACACTGAAACACCTTCCCCACACACTGAAACCACTTCCCCAGACACAGAATCCCTTTTTGCACACAGTGAAACCCTTCACCACACACTGAAACACATTCCCCAAACACTGAAACACATCCATACACACTTGAACCCCTTCCCCACTCAATGAAACCCATCCCCACAAACTGAAACCACTTCCCCACAGACTGAAACCACTTCCCTACACACTGAATCCCCTTCCGCACACAATGAAACACCTTCACCACACAATGGAACACCTTCCCTACACACAGAAACCACATCCCCACACACTGAAACCCCTTCCGCACACAAGGAAACACCTTCCCCACTCACTGAAATCCCTTCCCCACACACTGAAACACCTTCCCCACACACTGAAACCCTTCCCCACACACTGAATCCCCTTCATCACATACTGAAACACCTTCCCCACACACAGAAACCCCTTGCCCACACTCTGAAACACATCCTCACACACTGAAACCCCTTCCCCACACTCTGAAACACATCCCCACACACTGAAACGCCTTCCCCACACACTGAAACATTTCCCCACACACTGAAACACCATCCCCACACACTGAAACCACTTCCCCAAACACTGAAACCCTTTCTGCACTCAGTGAAATCCTTCCCCACACACTGAAACCCCTTCCCCACACACTGAAACTCCTTCCCCACACACTGAAACACATTCCCCACACACAGAAACCCCTTCCGCACCCACTGAAACCCTTCCCCACATACTGAAACCCCTTCCCCACACACTGAAACACATCCCCACACACTGAAACGCCTTCCCCACACACTGAAACATTTCCCCACACACTGAAACACCATCCCCACACGCTGAAACCCCTTCCCCAAACACTGAAACCACTTCTGCACTCAGTGAAATCCTTCCCCACACACTGAAACCCCTTCCCCACACACTGAAACTCCTTCCCCACACACTGAAACACCTTCCCCACACACAGACACCCCTTCCGCACACACTGAAACCCCTTCCGCACACACTGAAACACCTTCCGCACACACAGAAACCCCTTCCCCACACACTGAAACACATCCCCACACACTGAAACCCCTTCCCCACACACTGAAACACATCCCCACACACTGAAACGCCTTCACCACACACTGAAACATTTCCCCACACACTGAAACACCATCCCCACACACTGAAACCCCTTCCCCAAACACTGAAACCCCTTCTGCACCCAGTGAAATCCTTCCCCACACACTGAAACCCCTTCCCCACATACTGAAACACCTTCCCCACACACTGAAACGCCTTCCACACACACTGAAATAACTTCCCCACACACTGAAACTCCTTCCCCACACACTGAAACACATCCACACACACTCAAACCCCTTCCTCTCACACTGAAACACATCCCCACACACTGAAACGCCTTCCCCACACACTGAAACATTTCCCCACACACTGAAACACCATCCCCACACACTGAAACCCCTTCCCCAAACACTGAAACCCCTTCTGCACTCAGTGAAATCCTTCCCCACACACTGAAACCCATTCCCCACGCACTGAAACTCCTTCCCCACACACTGAAACACCTTCCCCACACACTGAAACCCCATTCCCACACACTGAAACCCCGTCCCCAGACACTGTAATCCTTCCCCACACACTGAAACACTTCCCCACACACTGAAACCACTTCCCCACACACTGAAACCCCTTCCCCCCACCCTGAACCCTTTCCCCACACACTGAAGCCCTTCCCCACACTCTGAAACCCCTTACCCACATACTGCAACCCCTTCCCCACAAACTGAAACCCCTTCCCCACACACTGAATACCCTTCCGCACACAATGAAACACCTTCCCCACACACTGAAACAACTTCCCCACACACTGAATCCCCTTCCCCACAAACTGAAACCCCTTCCGCACACAATGAAACAGCGTCCCCACACACTGAAACCCCTTCCCCACACAGAAACACCTTCCGCACACACTGAAACCCCTTCCCCACACACTGATACCCCTTTCCCACACACTGAAACTCCTTCCCCACACACTGAAACACCTTCCCCACGCACATAAACCCGTTCCGCACACACTGACACCCTTCCCCACACACTGAAACCCCTTTCCCACACACTGGAACCCCGTCCCCAGACACTGTAATCCTTCCCCACACACTGAAACACTTCCCCACACACTGAAACCCCTTCCCCAAACACTGAAACCCCTTCCCCACACACTGAACCCCTTCCCCACACACTGACACCCTTCCCCACCCACTGAAACCACTTCCCCACATACTGCAGCCCCTTCCCCACATACTGCAACCCCTTCCCCACACACTGAAACCCATTCCCCACGCACTGAAACTCCTTCCCCACACACTGAAACACCTTCCCCACACACTGAAACCCCATTCCCACACACTGAAACCCCGTCCCCAGACACTGTAATCCTTCCCCACACACTGAAACACTTCCCCACACACTGAAACCACTTCCCCACACACTGAAACCCCTTCCCCCCACCCTGAACCCTTTCCCCACACACTGAAGCCCTTCCCCACACTCTGAAACCCCTTACCCACATACTGCAACCCCTTCCCCACAAACTGAAACCCCTTCCCCACACACTGAATACCCTTCCCCACACTCTTAAACCCCTTCCACACACACTGAAACACCTTCCCCACACACTGAAACCACTTCCCCACACACAGAATCCCTTTTTGCACACAGTGAAACCCTTCACCACACACTGAAACACATTCCCCAAACACTGAAACACATCCATACACACTTGAACCCCTTCCCCACTCAATGAAACCCATCCCCACAAACTGAAACCACTTCCCCACAGACTGAAACCACTTCCCTACACACTGACTCCCCTTCCGCACACAATGAAACACCTTCACCACACAATGGAACACCTTCCCTACACACAGAAACCACATCCCCACACACTGAAACCCCTTCCGCACACAAGGAAACACCTTCCCCACTCACTGAAATCCCTTCCCCACACACTGAAACACCTTCCCCACACACTGAAACCCTTCCCCACACACTGAATCCCCTTCATCACATACTGAAACACCTTCCCCACACACTGAAACGCCTTCCACACACACTGAAATAACTTCCCCACACACAGAAACCCCTTGCCCACACTCTGAAACACATCCCCACACACTGAAACCCCTTCCCCACACTCTGAAACACATCCCCACACACTGAAACGCCTTCCCCACACACTGAAACATTTCCCCACACACTGAAACACCATCCCCACACACTGAAACCACTTCCCCAAACACTGAAACCCTTTCTGCACTCAGTGAAATCCTTCCCCACACACTGAAACCCCTTCCCCACACACTGAAACTCCTTCCCCACACACTGAAACACATTCCCCACACACAGAAACCCCTTCCGCACCCACTGAAACCCTTCCCCACATACTGAAACCCCTTCCCCACACACTGAAACACATCCCCACACACTGAAACGCCTTCCCCACACACTGAAACATTTCCCCACACACTGAAACACCATCCCCACACGCTGAAACCCCTTCCCCAAACACTGAAACCACTTCTGCACTCAGTGAAATCCTTCCCCACACACTGAAACCCCTTCCCCACACACTGAAACTCCTTCCCCACACACTGAAACACCTTCCCCACACACAGACACCCCTTCCGCACACACTGAAACCCCTTCCGCACACACTGAAACACCTTCCGCACACACAGAAACCCCTTCCCCACACACTGAAACACATCCCCACACACTGAAACCCCTTCCCCACACACTGAAACACATCCCCACACACTGAAACGCCTTCACCACACACTGAAACATTTCCCCACACACTGAAACACCATCCCCACACACTGAAACCCCTTCCCCAAACACTGAAACCCCTTCTGCACCCAGTGAAATCCTTCCCCACACACTGAAACCCCTTCCCCACATACTGAAACACCTTCCCCACACACTGAAACGCCTTCCACACACACTGAAATAACTTCCCCACACACTGAAACTCCTTCCCCACACACTGAAACACATCCACACACACTCAAACCCCTTCCTCTCACACTGAAACACATCCCCACACACTGAAACGCCTTCCCCACACACTGAAACATTTCCCCACACACTGAAACACCATCCCCACACACTGAAACCCCTTCCCCAAACACTGAAACCCCTTCTGCACTCAGTGAAATCCTTCCCCACACACTGAAACCCATTCCCCACGCACTGAAACTCCTTCCCCACACACTGAAACACCTTCCCCACACACTGAAACCCCATTCCCACACACTGAAACCCCGTCCCCAGACACTGTAATCCTTCCCCACACACTGAAACACTTCCCCACACACTGAAACCACTTCCCCACACACTGAAACCCCTTCCCCCCACCCTGAACCCTTTCCCCACACACTGAAGCCCTTCCCCACACTCTGAAACCCCTTACCCACATACTGCAACCCCTTCCCCACAAACTGAAACCCCTTCCCCACACACTGAATACCCTTCCGCACACAATGAAACACCTTCCCCACACACTGAAACAACTTCCCCACACACTGAATCCCCTTCCCCACAAACTGAAACCCCTTCCACACACAATGAAACAGCGTCCCCACACACTGAAACCCCTTCCCCACACACTGAAACACCTTCCGCACACACTGAAACCCCTTCCCCACACACTGATACCCCTTTCCCACACACTGAAACTCCTTCCCCACACACTGAAACACCTTCCCCACGCACATAAACCCGTTCCGCACACACTGACACCCTTCCCCACACACTGAAACCCCTTTCCCACACACTGGAACCCCGTCCCCAGACACTGTAACCCTTCCCCACACACTGAAACACTTCCCCACACACTGAAACCCCTTCCCCAAACACTGAAACCCCTTCCCCACACACTGAACCCCTTCCCCACACACTGACACCCTTCCCCACCCAATGAAACCACTTCCCCACATACTGCAACCCCTTCCCCACAAACTGAAACCCCTTCCCCACACACTGAATACCCTTCCGCACACAATGAAGCACCTTCGCCACACAATGAAACACCTTCCCCACACACTGAAACAACTTCCCCACACACTGAATCCCCTTCCCCACAAACTGAAACCCCTTCCGGACACATTGAAACAGCTTCCCCACACACTGAAACCCCTTCCCCACACTCTTAAACCCCTTCCATACACACTGAAACACCTTCCCCACACACTGAAACCACTTCCCCACACACAGAAACCCTTTCTGCACACAGTGAAACCCTTCACCACACACTGAAACACATTCCCCAAACACAGAAACCACTTCCCCACAGACTGAAACCACTTCCCTACACACTGAATCCCCTTCCGCACACAATGAAACACCTTCACCACACAATGGAACACCTTCCCTACACACAGAAACCACATCCCCACACACTGAAACCCCTTCCGCACACAAGGAAACACCTTCCCCACTCACTGAAATCCCTTCCCCACACACTGAAACACCTTCCCCACACACTGAAACCCTTCCC
The DNA here is from genome assembly GCF_036365525.1 of Heterodontus francisci. Lineage (NCBI taxonomy): Eukaryota > Metazoa > Chordata > Chondrichthyes > Heterodontiformes > Heterodontidae > Heterodontus > Heterodontus francisci. The sequence goes on along the minus strand of NC_090378.1, from coordinate 132,171,873 downwards.
CACACACTGAATCCCCTTCATCACATACTGAAACACCTTCCACACACTGAAACGCCTTCCACACACACTGAAATAACTTCCCCACACACAGAAACCCCTTGCCCACACACTGAAACACATCCCCACACACTGAAACCCCTTCCCCACACACTGAAACACATCCCCACACACTGAAACGCCTTCCCCACACACTGAAACATTTCCCCACACACTGAAACACCATCCCCACACGCTGAAACCCCTTCCCCAAACACTGAAACCACTTCTGCACTCAGTGAAATCCCTCCCCACACACTGAAACCCCTTCCCCACACACTGAAACTCCTTCCCCACACACTGAAACACCTTCCCCACACACAGACACCCCTTCCGTACACACTGAAACCCTTCCCCACACACTGAAACCCCTTTCCCACACACTGAAACCCCGTCCCCAGACACTGTAATCCTTCCCCACACACTGAAACACTTCCCCACACACTGGAACCACTTCCCCACACACTGAAACCCCTTCCACCCACACTGAACCCCTTCCCCACACACTGAAGCCCTTCCCCACACACTGAAACCCCTTCCCCAAATACTGCAACCCCTTCCCCTCAAACTGAAACCCCTTCCCCACACACTGAATACCCTTCCGCACACAATGAAACACCTTCCCCACACACTGAAACAACTTCCCCACACACTGAATCCCCTTCCCCACAAACTGAAACCCCTTCCGCACACAATGAAACAGCTTCCCCACACACTGAAACCCCTTCACCACACAGTGAAATCCTACCCCACACACTGAAACCTCATCCCCACGCACTGAAACCCCTTCCACACAAACTGAAACACCTTCCCCACACACTGAAACACCTCCCCCACACAACAAAACTCCTTCCGCACACACTGTAACGCATTCCCCACACACTGAAACCCTTCCTCACACACAGATACCGCTTCCGCACACACTGAAACCCTTCCCCACACACTGAAACCATTCCCCACACTCTGAAACCCCTATCCACATACTGAAACCCCTTCCACACACACTGAAACTCCTTCCCCACACACCGAAACCCATTCCCCACACATTGAAACCCATTCCCCATACACTGAATTCCCTTCCACACACAATGAAACACCTTCCCCACACAGTGAAACCCCTTCCCCACACACTGAAACACCTTCCGCACAAACTGAAACCCCATCCGCACACACTGAAACACCTTCCCCACACACTGAATCCCCTTCCCCACATACTGAAACACCTTCCCCACACACTGAAACGCCTTCCACACACACTGAAATACCTTCCCCACACACTGAAACCCCTTCCCCACACACTGAAACACATCCCCACACACTGAAACCCCTTCCCCACTCACTAAAACCCTTCCCCACACACTGAGACCCCTTCCACACACACTGAAATACCTTCCCCACACACTGAAACCCTGTCCCACACACTGACACCCTTCCACACACACTGAAACCCCTACCCCACATACTGAAACCCCTTCCGCACACACTGAAACACCTTCCCCACACACTGAAACCCATTCCGCACACTGTTAAACCCTTCCCCACACACTGAAACCCCCTCCCCACACATTGAAACCCCTTCCCCACACACTGAATACCCTTCCACACACAATGAAACACCTTCCCCACACACTGAAACACCTTCCGCACACACAGAATCCCCTTCCCCACACACTGAAACGCCATCTGCACACAATGAAACACCTTCCCCACACACTGAAACAACTTCCGCACAAACTGAAACTCCATCCGCACACACTGAAACACCTTTCTCACACACAGATTCCCCTTCCCCACATACTGAAACAACTTCCCCACACACTGAAACGCCTTCCACACACACTGAAATAACTTCCCCACACACTGAAGCTCCTTCCCCACACACTGAAACACATCCCCACACACTGAAACCCCTTCCCCACACACTGAAACACATCCCCACACACTGAAACGCCTTCCCCACACACTGAAACATATCCCCACACCCTGAAACACCATCCCCACACACTGAAACCCCTTCCCCAAACACTGAAACCCCTTCTGCACTCAGTGAAATCCTTCCCCACACACTGAAACCCATTCCCCACACATTGAAACTCCTTCCCCACACACTGAAACACCTTCCCCACACACAGAAACCCCTTCCGCACACACTGAAACCCTTCCCCACACACTGAAACCCCATTCCCACACACTGAAACCCCGGCCCCAGACACTGTAATCCTTCCCCACACACTGAAACACTTCCCCACACACTGAAACCACTTCCCTACACACTGAAACCCCATCCCCAAACACTGAACCCCTTCCCCACACACTGAAACCCTTCCCCACACACTGAAACCCCTTCCCCACATACTGCAAACCCTTCCCCACAAACTGTAACCCCTTCCCCACACTCTGAATACCCTTCCACACACAATGAAACACCTTCCCCACACACTGAAACACCTTCCGCACACACAGAATCCCCTTCCCCACACACTGAAACGCCATCTGCACACAATGAAACACCTTCCCCACACACTGAAACCCCTACCCCACACACTGAAACAACTTCCGCACAAACTGAAACTCCATCCGCACACACTGAAACACCTTTCTCACACACAGATTCCCCTTCCCCACATACTGAAACAACTTCCCCACACACTGAAACGCCTTCCACACACACTGAAATAACTTCCCCACACACTGAAGCTCCTTCCCCACACACTGAAAAACATCCCCACACACTGAAACCCCTTCCCCACACACTGAAACACATCCCCACACACTGAAACGCCTTCCCCACACACTGAAACATATCCCCACACCCTGAAACACCATCCCCACACACTGAAACCCCTTCCCCAAACACTGAAACCCCTTCTGCACTCAGTGAAATCCTTCCCCACACACTGAAACCCATTCCCCACACATTGAAACTCCTTCCCCACACACTGAAACACCTTCCCCACACACAGAAACCCCTTCCGCACACACTGAAACCCTTCCCCACACACTGAAACCCCATTCCCACACACTGAAACCCCGGCCCCAGACACTGTAATCCTTCCCCACACACTGAAACACTTCCCCACACACTGAAACCACTTCCCTACACACTGAAACCCCATCCCCAAACACTGAACCCCTTCCCCACACACTGAAACCCTTCCCCACACACTGAAACCCCTTCCCCACATACTGCAAACCCTTCCCCACAAACTGTAACCCCTTCCCCACACTCTGAATACACTTCCGCACTCAATGAAACACCTTCCCCACACAATGAAACACCTTCCCCACAAACTGAAACAACTTCCCCACACACTGAATCCCCTTCCCCACAAACTGAAACCCCTTCCGCACACAATGAAACAGCTTCCCCACACACTGAAACCCCTTCCCCACACACTGAAACACCTTCCACACACACTGAAACCCCTTCCGCACACACTGAAACACCTTCCCCACACACTGAAACCCCTTCCCCACTCACGGAAACCCCTTCCCCACACTCTTAAACCCCTTCCACACACACTGAAACACCTTCCCCACACACTGAAACCACTTCCCCACACACAGAAACCCTTTCTGCACACAGTGAAACCCTTCCCCACACACTGAAACACATTCCCCAAACACTGAAACACATCCCTACACACTGGAACCCCTTCCCCACACAATGAAACCCATCCCCACAAACTGAAACCACTTCCCCACACACTGAAGCCACTTCCCTACACACTGAATCCCCTTCCGCACACAATGAATCACCTTCACCACACAATGAAACACCTTCCCTACACACAGAAACCACATCCCCACACACTGAAACCCCTTCCGCACACAAGGAAACACCTTCCCCACTCACTGGAATCCCTTCCCCACACACTGAAACCCTTCCGCACACTCTGCAACCCCTTCCCCAAACACTGAAACACCTTCCCCACACACTGAATCCCCTTCATCACATACTGAAACACATCCCCACACACTGAAACGCCTTCCCCACACACTGAAACACATTCCCCACACACAGAAACCCCTTCCGCACACACTGAAACCCTTCCCCACATACTGAAACCCCTTCCCCACACACTGAAACACATCCCCACACACTGAAACGCCTTCCCCACACACTGAAACATTTCCCCACACACTGAAACACCATCCCCACACTCTGAAACCCCTTCCCCACACACTGAAACCCCATTCCCACACACTGAAACCCCGTCCCCAGAAACTGTAATCCTTGCCCACACACTGAAACACTGCCCCACACACTGAAACCACTTCCCCAAACACTGTAACCCCTTCTGCACTCAGTGAAATCCTTCCCCACACACTGAAACCACTTCCCCACACACTGAAACTCCTTCCCCACACACTGAAACACATTCCCCACACACAGAAACCCCTTCCGCACACACTGAAACCCTTCCCCACATACTGAAACCCCTTCCCCACACACTGAAACACATCCCCACACACTGAAACGCCTTCCCCACACACTGAAACATTTCCCCACACACTGAAACACCATCCCCACACTCTGAAACCCCTTCCCCAAACACTGAAACCCCTTCTGCACTCAGTGAAATCCTTCCCCACACACTGAAACCCCTTCCCCACACACTGAAACTCCTTCCCCACACACTGAAACACCTTCCCCACACACAGAAACCCCTTCCACACACACTGAAACCCTTCCGCACACACTGAAACCCCTTTCCCACACACTGCAACCCCGTCCCCAGACACTGTAATCCTTCCCCACACACTGAAACACTTCCCCACACACTGAAACCACTTCCCCACACACTGAAACCCCTTCACCCCACACTGAACCCCTTCCCCACACACTGAAGCCCTTCCCCACACACTGAAACCCCTTCCCCACATACTGCAACCCCTTCCCCTCAAACTGAAACCCCTTCCCCACACACTGAAACACCTTCCGCACACACTGAAACCCCTTCCCCACACACTGAAACCCCTTCCCCACACACTGAAACTCCTTCCCCACACACTGAAACACCTTCCCCACACACAGAAACCCCTTCCGCACAAAATGAAACCCTTCCCCACACACTGAAACCCCTTTCCCACACACTGAAACCCCGACCCCAGAGACTGAAATCCTTCCCCGCTCACTGAAACACTTCCCCACACACTGAAACCCCTTACCCACACACTGAAACCCCTTCCCCACACACTGAACCCCTTCCCCACACACTGAAACCCTTCCCCACACACTGAAACCCCTTCCCCACATACTGCAACCCCTTCCCCACAAACTGAAACCCCTTCCCCACACACTGAATACCCTTCAGCACACAATGAAACACCTTCCCCACACACTGAAACAACTTCCCCACACACTGAATCCCCTTCCCCACAAACTGGAACCCCTTCTGCACACAATGAAACAGCTTCCCCACACACTGAAACCCCTTCCCCACACACTGAAACACCTTCCACACACACTGAAACCCCTTCCGCACACACTGAAATACCTTCCCCACACACTGAAACCCCTTCTCCACACACTGAAACCCCTTCCCCACACTCTTAAACCACTTCCACACACACTGAAACACCTTCCCCACACACTGAAACCACTTCCCCACACATAGAAACCCTTTCTGCACACAGTGAAACCCTTCCCCACACACTGAAACACATTCCCCAAACACTGAAACACATCCCTACACACTGGAACCACTTCCCCACACAATAAAACCCATCCCCACAAACAGAAACCACTTCCCCACACACTGAAACCACTTCCCTACACACTGAATCCCCTTCCGCACACAATGAAACACCTTCCCCACACAATGAAACACCTACCCTACACACAGAAACCACATCCCCACACACTGAAACCCCTTCCGCGCACAAGGAAACACCTTCCCCACTCACTGAAATCCCTTCCCCACACACTGAAACACCTTCCCCACACACTGAAACCCTTCCGCACACTCTGCAACCCCGTCCCCACATACTGAAACACCTTCCCCACACACTGAAACGCCTTCCACACACACTGGAATAACTTCCCCACACACTGAAACACCTTCCCCACACACTGAAACACATCCCCACACACTGAAACACATCCCCACACACTGAAACGCCTTCCCCACACACTGAAACATTTCCCCACACACTGAAACACCATCCCCACACACTGAAACCCCTTCCCCAAACACTGAAACCCCTTCTGCACTCAGTGAAATCCTTCCCCACACACTGAAACCCCTTCCCCACATACTGAAACACCTTCCCCACACACTGAAACGCCTTCCACACACACTGAAATAACTTCCCCACACACTGAAACTCCTTCCCCACACACTGAAACACATCCCCACACACTGAAACCCCTACCCCACACACTGAAACACATCCCCACACACTGAAACGCCTTCCCCACACACTGAAACATTTCCCCACACACTGAAACACCATCCCCACACACTGAAACCCCTTCCCCAAACACGGAAACCCCTTCCGCAATCAGTGAAATCCTTCCCCACACACTGAAACCCATTCCCCACACACTGAAACTCCTTCCCCACACACTGAAACACCTTCCCCACACACTGAAACCCCATTCCCACACACTGAAACCCCGTCCCCAGAAACTGTAATCCTTGCCCACACACTGAAACACTGCCCCACACACTGAAACCACTTCCCCACACACTGAAACCCCTTCCCCCTACACTGAACCCTTTCCCCACACACTGAAGCCCTTCCCCACACTCTGAAACTCCTTAACCAAATACTGCAACCCCTTCCCCACAAACTGAAACCCCTTCCCCACACACTGAAACAACTTCCCCACACACTGAATCCCCTTCCCCACAAACTGAAACCCCTTCCGCACACAATGAAACAGCGTCCCCACACACTGAAACCCCTTCCCCACACACTGAAACACCTTCCGCACACACTGAAACCCCTTCCCCACACACTGAAACCCCTTCCCCACACATTGAAACTCCTTTCCCACACACTGAAACACCTTCCCCACGCACAGAAACCCCTTCCGCACACACTGAAACCCTTCCCCAATCACTGAAACCCCTTTCCCACTCACTGAAACCCCGTCCCCAGACACTGTAATCCTTCCCCACACACTGAAACACTTCCCCACACACTGAAACACCTTCCCCAAACTCTGAAACCCCTTCCCCACACACTGAACCCCTTCCCCACACACTGAAACCCTTCCCCACACACTGAAACCCCTTCCCCACATACTGCAACGCCTTCCCCACAAACTGAAACACCTTCCCCACACACTGAATACCCTTCCGCACACAATGAAACACCTTCCCCACACAATGAAACACCTTCCCCACACACTGAAACAACTTCCCCACACACTGAATCCCCTTCCCCACAAACGGAAACCCCTTCCGCACACAATGAAACAGCTTCCCCACACACTGAAACCCCTTCCCCACACACTGAAACACCTTCCACACACACTGAAACCCCTTCCGCCCACACTGAAACACCTTCCCCACACACTGAAACCCCTTCCCCACTCACTGAACCCCCTTCCCCACACTCTTAAACCCCTTCCACACACACTGAAACACCTTCCCCACACACTGAAACCACTTCCCCACACACAGAAACCCTTTCTGCACACAGTGAAACCCTTCACCACACACTGAAACACATTCCCCAAACACTGAAACACATCCCTACACACTGGAACCCCTTCCCCACACAATGAAACCCATCCCCACAAACTGAAACCACTTCCCCACAAACTGAAACCCCTTCCCCACACACTGAAACCCCTTCCCCACACATTGAAACTCCTTTCCCACACACTGAAACACCTTCGCCACGCACAGAAACCCCTTCCGCACACACTGAAACCCTTCCCCACTCACTGAAACCCCTTTCCCACTCACTGAAACCCCGTCCCCAGACACTGTAATCCTTCCCCACACACTGAAACACTTCCCCACACACTGAAACCCCTTCCCCAAACTCTGAAACCCCTTCCCCACACACTGAACCCCTTCCCCACACACTGAAACCCTTCCCCACACACTGAAACCCCTTCCCCACATACTGCAACGCCTTCCCCACAAACTGAAACACCTTCCCCACACACTGAATACCCTTCCGCACACAATGAAACACCTTCCCCACACAATGAAACACCTTCCCCACACACTGAAACAACTTCCCCACACACTGAATCCCCTTCCCCACAAACGGAAACCCCTCCCGCACACAATGAAACAGCTTCCCCACACACTGAAACCCCTTCCCCACACACTGAAACACCTTCCACACACACTGAAACCCCTTCCGCCCACACTGAAACACCTTCCCCACACACTGAAACCCCTTCCCCACTCACTGAACCCCCTTCCCCACACTCTTAAACCCCTTCCACACACACTGAAACACCTTCCCCACACACTGAAACCACTTCCCCACACACAGAAACCCTTTCTGCACACAGTGAAACCCTTCACCACACACTGAAACACATTCCCCAAACACTGAAACACATCCCTACACACTGGAACCCCTTCCCCACACAATGATACCCATCCCCACAAACTGAAACCACTTCCCCACACACTGAAACCACTTCCCTACACACTGAATCCCCTTCCGCACACAATGAAACACCTTCACCACACAATGAAACACCTTCCCTACACACAGAAACCACATCCCCACACACTGAAACCCCTTGCGCACACAAGGAAACACCTTCCCCACTCACTGAAATCCCTTCCCCACACACTGAAACACCTTCCCCACACACTGAAACCCTTCTCCACACACTGAATCCCCTTCATCACATACTGAAACACCTTCCCCACACACTGAAACGCCTTCCACACACACTGAAATAACTTCCCCACACACAGAAACCCCTTCCGCACACACTGAAACACATCCCCACACACTGAAACCCCTTCCCCACACACTGAAACACATCCCCACACACTGAAACGCCTTCCCCACACACTGAAACATTACCCCACACACTGAAACACCATCCCCACACACTGAAACCCCTTCCCCAAACACTGAAACCCCTTCTGCACTCAGTGAAATCCTTCCCCACACACTGAAACCCCTTCCCCACATACTGAAACACCTTCCCCACACACTGAAACGCCTTCCACACACACTGAAATAACTTCCCCACGCACTGAAACTCCTTCCCCACACACTGAAACACATCCCCACACACTGAAACCCCTTCCCCTCACACTGAAACACATCCCCACACACTGAAACGCCTTCCCCACACACTGAAACATTTCCCCACACACTGAAACAACATCCCCACACACTGAAACCCCTTCCCCAAACACTGAAACCCCTTCTGCACTCAGTGAAATCCTTCCCCACACACTGAAACCCATTCCTCACGCACTGAAACTCCTTCCCCACACACTGAAACACCTTCCCCACACACTGAAACCCCTTTCCCACACACTGAAACCCCGTCCCCAGACACTGTAATCCTTCCCCACACACTGAAACACTTTCCCACACACTGAAACCACTTCCCCACACACTGAAACCCCTTCCCCCCACACTGAACCCTTTCCCCACACACTGAAGCCCTTCCCCACACTCTGAAACCCCTTACCCACATACTGCAACCCCTTCCCCACAAACTGAAACCCCTTCCCCACACACTGAATACCCTTCCGCACACAATGAAACACCTTCCCCACACACTGAAACAACTTCCCCACACACTGAATCCCCTTCCCCACAAACTGAAACCCCTTCCGCACACAATGAAACAGCGTCCCCACACACTGAAACCCCTTCCCCACACACTGAAACACCTTCTGCACACACTGAAACCACTTCCCCACACACTGAAACCCCTTTCCCACACACTGAAACTCCTTCCCCACACACTGAAACACCTTCCCCACGCACAGAAACCCGTTCCGCACACACTGAAACCCTTCCCCACACACTGAAACCCCTTCCCCACACACTGAAACCCCGTCCCCAGACACTGTAATCCTTCCCCACACACTGAAACACTTCCCCACACACTGAAACCCCTTCCCCAAACACTGAAACCCCTTCCCCACACACTGAACCCCTTCCCCACACACTGACACCCTTCCCCACCCACTGAAACCACTTCCCCACATACTGCAACCCCTTCCCCACAAACTGAAACACCTTCCCCACACACTGAATACCCTTCCGCACACAATGAAGCACCTTCGCCACACAATGAAACACCTTCCCCACACACTGAAACAACTTCCCCACACACTGAATCCCCTTCCCCCAAACTGAAACCCCTTCCGCACTCATTGAAACAGCTTCCCCACACACTGAAACCCCTTCCCCACACTCTTAAACCCCTTCCACACACACTGAAACACCTTCCCCACACACTGAAACCACTTCCCCACACACAGAAACCCTTTCTGCACACAGTGAAACCCTTCACCACACACTGAAACACATTCCCCAAACACTGAAACACATCCATACACACTGGAACCCCTTCCCCACACAATGAAACCCATCCCCACAAACTGAAACCACTTCCCCACAGACTGAAACCACTTCCCTACACACTGAATCCCCTTCCGCACACAATGAAACACCTTCACCACACAATGGAACACCTTCCCTACACACAGAAACCACATCCCCACACACTGAAACCCCTTCCGCACACAAGGAAACACCTTCCCCACTCACTGAAATCCCTTCCCCACACACTGAAACACCTTCCCCACACACTGAAACCCTTCCCCACACACTGAATCCCCTTCATCACATACTGAAACACCTTACCCACACACTGAAACGCCTTCCACAAACACTGAAATAACTTCCCCACACACAGAAACCCCTTCCCCACACACTGAAACACATCCCCACACACTGAAACCCCTTCCCCACACACTGAAACACATCCCCACACACTGAAACGCCTTCCCCACACACTGAAACATTTCCCCACACACTGAAACACCATCCCCACACACTGAAACCACTTCCCCAAACACTGAAACCCCTTCTGCAATCAGTGAAATCCTTCCCCACACACTGAAACCCCTTCCCCACACACTGAAACTCCTTCCCCACACACTGAAACACCATCCCCACACACAGAAACCCCTTCCGCACCCACTGAAACCCTTCCCCACATACTGAAACCCCTTCGCCACACACTGAAACACATCCCCACACACTGAAACACCATCCCCACACGCTGAAACCCCTTCCCCAAACACTGAAACCATTCTGCACTCAGTGAAATCCTTCCCCACACATTGAAACCCCTTCCCCACACACTGAAACTCCTTCCCCACCCACTGAAACACCTTCCCCACACACAGAAACCCCTTCTGCACACACTGAAACCCATCCCCACACACTGAAACCCCTTTCCCACACACTGAAACCCCGTCCCCAGACACTGCAATCCTTCCCCACACACTGAAACACTTCCCCACACACTGGAACCAATTCCCCACACACTGAACCCCTTCCCCCCACACTGAACCCCTTCCCCACACACTGAAGCCCTGCCCCACACACTGAAACACCTTCCCCAAATACTGCAACCCCTTCCCCTCAAACTGAAACACCTTCCCCACACACTGAATACCCTTCCGCACACAATGAAACACCTTCCCCACACACTGAAACAACTTCCCCACACACTGAATCCCCTTCCCCACAAACTGAAACCCCTTCCGCACACAATGAAACAGCTTCCCCACACACTGAAACCCCTTCCCCACACACTGAAACACCTTCCGCACACACTGAAACCCCTTCCCCACACACTGAAACCCCTTCCCCACACACTGAAACTCCTTCCCCACACACTGAAACACCTTCCCCACACACAGAAACCCCATCCTCACAAACTGAAATCCTTCCCCACGCACTGAAACCCCTTTCCCACACACTGAAACCCCGTCCCCAGACACTGCAATCCTTCCCCGCACACTGAAACACTTCCCCACACAATGAAACCCCTTCCCCACACACTGAACCCCTTCCCCACACACTGAACCCCTTCCCCACACACTGAAACCCTTCCCCACACACTGAAACCCCTTCCACACATACTGCAACCCCTTCCCCACAAACTGAAACCCCTTCCCCACACACTGAATACCCTTCCGCACACAATGAAACACCTTCCCCACACACTGAAACAACTTCCCCACACATTGAATCCCCTTCCCCACAAACTGAAACCCCTTCCACACACAATGAAACAGCTTCCCCACACACTGAAACCCCTTCCCCACACACTGAAACACCTTCCACACACACTGAAACCCCTTCCGCACACACCGAAACACCTTCCCCACACACTGAAACCCCTTCCCCACACACTGAAACCCTTTCCCCACACTCTTAAACCCCTTCCACACACACTGAAACACCTTCCCCACACACTGAAACCACTTCCCCAGACACAGAAACCCTTTCTGCACACAGTGAAACCCTTCCCCACACACTGAAACACATTCCCCAAACACTGAAACACATCCCTACACACTGGAACCCCTTCCCCACACAATGAAACCCATCCCCACAAACTGAAACACCTTCCCCACACACTGAAACCACTTCCCTACACACTGAATCCCCTTCCGCACACAATGAAACAACTTCACCACACAATGAAACACCTTCCCTACACACAGAAACCACATCCCCACACACTGAAACCCCTTCCGCACACAAGGAAACACCTTCCCCACTCACTGAAATCCCTTCCCCACACACTGAAACACCTTCCCCACACACTGAAACCCTTCCCCACACACTGAATCCCCTTCATCACATACTGAAACACCTTCCCCACAAACTGAAACGCCTTCCACACACACTGAAATAACTTCCCATTACACAGAAACCCCTTCCCCACACACTGAAACACATCCCCACACACAGAAACCCCTTCCCCACACACTGAAACACATCCCCACACACTGAAACGCCTTCCCCACACACTGAAACATTTCCCCACACACTGAAACACCATCCCCACACACTGAAACCACTTCCCCAAACACTGAAACCCCTTCTGCACTCAGTGAAATCCTTCCCCACACACTGAAACCCCTTCCCCACACACTGAAACTCCTTCCCCACACACTGAAACACCTTCCCCACACACAGAGACCCCTTCCGCACACAGTGAAACCCATCCCCACATACTGAAACCCCTTCCCCACACACTGAAACACATCCCCACACACTGAAACGCCTTCCCCACACACTGAAACATTTCCCCACACACTGAAACACCATCCCCACAAACTGAAACCCCTTCCCCACACACTGAAACCCCTTCTGCACTCAGTGAAATCCTTCCCCACACACTGAAACCCCTTCCCCACACACTGAAACACCTTCCCCACACACTGAAACCCTTCCCCACACACTGAATCCCCTTCATCACATACTGAAACACCTCCCCCACACACTGAAACGCCTTCCACACACACTGAAATAACTTCCCCACACACAGAAACCCCTTCCCCACACACTGAAACACATCCCCACACACTGAAACCGCTTCCCCACACACTGAAACACATCCCCACACACTGAAACGCCTTCCCCACACACTGAAACATTTCCCCACACACTGAAACACCATCCCCACACACTGAAACCACTTCCCCAAACACTGAAACCCCTTCTGCACTCAGTGAAATCCTTCCCCACACACTGAAACTCCTTCCCCACACACTGAAACACCTTCCCCACACACAGAAACCCCTTCTGCACACACTGAAACCCTTCCCCACACACGGAAACCCCTTTCCCACAAACTGAAACCCCGTCCCCAGACACTGTAATCCTTCCCCACACACTGAAACACTTCCCCACACACTGGAACCACTTCCCCACACACTGAAACCCCTTCCACCCACACTGAAACCCTTCCCCACACACTGAAGCCCTTCCCCACACACTGAAACCCCTTCCCCACATACTGCAACCCCTTCCCCACAAACTGAAACGCCTTCCCCACACACTGAATACCCTTCCGCACACAATGAAACACCTTCCCCACACACTGAAACAACTTCCCCACACACTGAATCCCCTTCCCCACAAACTGAAACCCCTTCCGTACACAATGAAACCCCTTCCCCACACACTGAAACACCTTCCGCACACACTGAAACCCCTTCCCCACACACTGAAACTCCTTCCCCACACACTGAAACACCTTCCCCACACACAGATACCCCTTCCGCACAAACTGAAACCCTTCCCCACACACTGAAACCCCTTTCCCACACACTGAAACCGCGTCCCCAGACACTGTAATCCTTCCCCACAAACTGAAACACTTCCCCACACACTGGAACCACTTCCCCACACACTGAAACCCCTTACCCCCACACTGAACCCCTTCCCCACACACTGAAGCCATTCCCCACACATTGAAACCCCTTCCCCAAATACTGCAACCCCTTCCCCTCAAACTGAAACCCCTTCCCCACACACTGAATACCCTTCCGCACACAATGAAACACCTTCCCCACACACTGAAACAACTTCCCCACACACTGAATCCCCTTCCCCACAAACTGAAACCCCTTCCGCACACAATGAAACAGCTTCCCCACAAACTGAAACCCCTTCCCCACACACTGAAACACCTTCCGCACACACTGAAACCCCTTCCCCACACACTGAAACCCCTTCCACACACACTGAAACTCCATCCCCACACACTGAAACACCTTCCCCACACACAGAAACCCCTTCCTCACAAACTGAAACCCTTCCCCACACACTGAAACCCCTTTCCCACACACTGAAACCCCGTCCCCAGACACTGTAATCCTTCCCCGCACACTGAAACACTTCCCCACACAATGAAACCCCTTCCCCACACACTGAAACAACATCCCCACACACTGAACCCCTTCCCCACACACTGAAACCCTTCCCCACACACTGAAACCCCTTCCACACATACTGCAACCCCTTCCCCACAAACTGAAACCCCTTCCCCACACACTGAATACCCTTCCGCACACAATGAAACACCTTCCCCACACAGTGAAACAACTTCCCCACACATTGAATCCCCTTCCCCACAAACTGAAACCCCTTCCGCACACAATGAAACAGCTTCCCCACACACTGAAACCCCTTCCCCACACACTGAAACACCTTCCACACACACTGAAACCCCTTCCGCACACACTGAAACACCTTCCCCACACACTGAAACACCTTCCCCACACACTGAAACCCCTTCCCCACACTCTTAAACCCCTTCCACACACACTGAAACACCGTCCCCACACACTGAAACCACTTCCCCAGACACAGAAACCCTTTCTGCACACAGTGAAACCCTTCCCCACACACTGAAACACATTCCCCAAACACTGAAACACATCCCTACACACTGGAACCCCTTCCCCACACAATGAAACCCATCCCCACAAACTGAAACACCTTCCCCACACACTGAAACCACTTCCCTACACACTGAATCCCCTTCCGCACACAATGAAACACCTTCACCACACAATGAAACACCTTCCCTACAAACAGAAACCACATCCCCACACACTGAAACCCCTTCCGCACACAAGGAAACACCTTCCCCACTCACTGAAATCCCTTCCCCACACACTGAAACACCTTCCCCACACACTGAAACCCTTCCCCACACACTGAATCCCCTTCATCACATACTGAAACACCTTCCCCACAAACTGAAACGCCTTCCACAAACACTGATATAACTTCCCCTCACACAGAAACCCCTTCCCCACACACTGAAACACATCCCCACACACAGAAACCCCTTCCCCACACACTGAAACACATCCCCACACACTGAAACGCCTTCCCCACACACTGAAACATTTCCCCACACACTGAAACACCATCCCCACACACTGAAACCACTTCCCCAAACACTGAAACCCCTTCTGCACTCAGTGAAATCCTTCCCCACACACTGAAACCCCTTCCCCACACACTGAAACTCCTTCCCCACACACTGAAACACCTTCCCCACACACAGAAACCCCTTCCGCACACACTGAAACCCATCCCCACATACTGAAACCCCTTCCCCACACACTGAAACACATCCCCACACACTGAAACGCCTTCCCCACACACTGAAACATTTCCCCACACACTGAAACCCCATCCCCACAAACTGAAACCCCTTCCCCACACACTGAAACCCCTTCTGCACTCAGTGAAATCCTTCCCCACACACTGAAACCCCTTCCCCACACACTGAAACACCTTCCCCACACACTGAAACCCTTCCCCACACACTGAATTCCCTTCATCACATACTGAAACACCTCCCCCACACACTGAAACGCCTTCCACACACACTGAAATAACTTCCCCACACACAGAAACCCCTTCCCCACACACTGAAACACATCCCCACACACTGAAACCCCTTCCCCACACACTGAAACACATCCCCACACACTGAAACGCCTTCCCCACACACTGAAACATTTCCCCACACACTGAAACACCATCCCCACACACTGAAACCACTTCCCCAAACACTGAAACCCCTTCTGCACTCAGTGAAATCCTTCCCCACACACTGAAACTCCTTCCCCACACACTGAAACACCTTCCCCACACACAGAAACCCCTTCCGCACACACTGAAACCCTTCCCCACACACGGAAACCCCTTTCCCACACACTGAAACCCCGTCGCCAGACACTGTAATCCTTCCCCACACACTGAAACACTTCCCCACACACTGGAACCACTTCCCCACACACTGAAACCCCTTCCCCCCACACTGAACCCCTTCCCCACACACTGAAGCCCTTCCCCACACACTGAAAACCCTTCCCCACATACTGCAACCCCTTCCCCACAAACTGAAACCCCTTCCCCACACACTGAATACCCTTCCGCACACAATGAAACACCTTCCCCACACACTGAAACAACTTCCCCACACACTGAATCCCCTTCCCCACAAACTGAAACCCCTTCCGCACACAATGAAACAGCTTCCCCACACACTGAAACCCCTTCCCCACACACTGAAACACCTTCCGCACACACTGAAACCCCTTCCCCACACACTGAATACCCTTCCACACACAAGGAAACACCTTCCCCACACACTGAAACACCTTCCGCACACACAGAATCCCCTTCCCCACACACTGAAACGCCATCTGCACACAATGAAACACCTTCCCCACACACTGAAACCCCTTCCCCACTCACTGAAACACCTTCCCCACACACAGAATCCCCTTCCCCACACACTGAAACTCCATCCGCACACACGGAAACCCTTCCTCACACACTGAAACCCCATTCCCACACACTGAAAGCCCATCCCCAGACACGGTAATCCTTCCCCACACACTGAAACGCTTCCCCACACACTGAAACCACTTCCCCACACACTGAAACCCCTTCCCCCCACACTGAACCCTTTCCCCACACACTGAAGCCCTTCCCCACACACTGAAACCCCTTACCCACATACTGCAACCCCTTCCCCACAAACTGAAACCCCTTCCTCACACACTGAATACCCTTCCGCACACAAAGAAACACCTTCCCCACAGCCTGAAACAACTTCCCCACGCACTGAATCCCCTTCCCCACAAACTGAAACCCCTTCCGCACACAATGAAACAGCGTCCCCACACACTGAAACCCCTTCCCCACACACTGAAACACCTTCCGCACACACTGAAACCCCTTCCCCACACACTGAAACCCCTTCCCCACACACTGAAACTCCTTCCCCAGACACTGAAGCACCTTCCCCACGCACAGAAACCCCTTCCGCACACACTGAAACCCTTCCCCACACACTGAAACCCCTTTCCCACACACTGAAACCCCGTCCCCAGACACTGTAATCCTTCCCCACACACTGAAACACTTCCCCACACACTGAAACCCCTTCCCCAAACACTGAAACCCCTTCCCCACACACTGAACCCCTTCCCCACACACTGAAACCCTTCCCCACACACTGAAACCCCTTCCCCACAAACTGAAACCCCTTCCCCACACACTGAATACCCTTCCGCACTCAATGAAACACCTTCCCCACATAATGAAACACCTTCCCCACACACTGAAACAACTTCCCCACACACTGAATCCCCTTCCCCACAAACTGAAACCCCTTCCCCACACACTGAATACCCTTCCGCACACAATGAAACACCTTCCCCACATAATGAAACACCTTCCCCACACACTGAAACAACTTCCCCACACACTGAATCCCCTTCCCCACACACTGAAACGCCTTCCCCCCACACTGAACCCTTTCCCCACACACTGAAGCCCTTCCCCACACACTGAAACCCCTTACCCACATACTGCAACCCCTTCCCCACACACTGAATCCCCTTCCCCACAAACTGAAACCCCTTCCGCACACAATGAAACAGCTTCCCCACACACTGAAACCCCTTCCCCACACACTGAAACACCTTCCGCACACACTGAAACCCCTTCCCCACACACTGAAACCCCTTCCACACACACTGAAACTCCATCCCCACTCACTGAAACACCTTCCCCACACACAGAAACCCCTTCCTCACAAACTGAAACCCTTCCCCACACACTGAAACCCCTTTCCCACACACTGAAACCCCGTCCCCAGACACTGTAATCCTTCCCCGCACACTGAAACACTTCCCCACACAATGAAACCCCTTCCCCACACACTGAAACAACTTCTCCACACACTGAACCCCTTCCCCACACACTGAAACCCTTCCCCACACACTGAAACCCCTTCCACACATACTGCAACCCCTTCCCCACAAACTGAAACCCCTTCCCCACACACTGAATGCCCTTCTGCACACAATGAAACACCTTCCCCACACAGTGAAACAACTTCCCCACACATTGAATCCCCTTCCCCACAAACTGAAACCCCTTCCGCACACAATGAAACAGCTTCCCCACACACTGAAACCCCTTCCCCACACACTGAAACACCTTCCACACACACTGAAACCCCTTCCGCACACACTGAAACACCTTCCCCACACACTGAAACACCTTCCCCACACACTGAAACCCCTTCCCCACACTCTTAAACCCCTTCCACACACACTGAAACACCTTCCCCACACACTGAAACCACTTCCCCAGACACAGAAACCCTTTCTGCACACAGTGAAACCCTTCCCCACACACTGAAACACATTCCCCAAACACTGAAACACATCCCTACACACTGGAACCCCTTCCCCACACAATGAAACCCATCCCCACAAACTGAAACACCTTCCCCACACACAGAAACCACTTCCCTACACACTGAATCCCCTTCCGCACACAATGAAACACCTTCACCACACAATGAAACACCTTCCCTACAAACAGAAACCACATCCCCACACACTGAAACCCCTTCCGCACACAAGGAAACACCTTCCCCACACACTGAAACCCTTCCCCACACACTGAATCCCCTTCATCACATACTGAAACACCATCCCCACACACTGAAACACCTTCCCCACACACAGAAACCCCTTCCGCACACACTGAAACCCTTCCCCACACACGGAAACCCCTTTCCCACACACTGAAACCCCGTCGCCAGACACTGTAATCCTTCCCCACACACTGAAACACTTCCCCACACACTGGAACCACTTCCCCACACACTGAAACCCCTTCCCCCCACACTGAACCCCTTCCCCACACACTGAAGCCCTTCCCCACACACTGAAAACCCTTCCCCACATACTGCAACCCCTTCCCCACAAACTGAAACCCCTTCCCCACACACTGAATACCCTTCCGCACACAATGAAACACCTTCCCCACACACTGTAACAACTTCCCCACACACTGAATCCCCTTCCCCACAAACTGAAACCCCTTCCGCACACAATGAAACAGCTTCCCCACACACTGAAACCCCTTCCCCACACACTGAAACACCTTCCGCACACACTGAAACCCCTTCCCCACACACTGAATACCCTTCCACACACAAGGAAACACCTTCCCCACACACTGAAACACCTTCCGCACACACAGAATCCCCTTCCCCACACACTGAAACGCCATCTGCACACAATGAAACACCTTCCCCACACACTGAAACCCCTTCCCCACACACTGAAACAACTTCCGCACAAACTGAAACTCCATCCGCACACACGGAAACCCTTCCTCACACACTGAAACCCCATTCCCACACACTGAAAGCCCATCCCCAGACACGGTAATCCTTCCCCACACACTGAAACGCTTCCCCACACACTGAAACCACTTCCCCACACACTGAAACCCCTTCCCCCCACACTGAACCCTTTCCCCACTCACTGAAGCCCTTCCCCACACACTGAAACCCCTTACCCACATACTGCAACCCCTTCCCCACAAACTGAAACCCCTTCCCCACACACTGAATACCCTTCCGCACACAAAGAAACACCTTCCCCACAGCCTGAAACAACTTCCCCACGCACTGAATCCCCTTCCCCACAAACTGAAACCCCTTCCGCACACAATGAAACAGCGTCCCCACACACTGAAACCCCTTCCCCACACACTGAAACACCTTCCGCACACACTGAAACCCCTTCCAAACACACTGAAACCCCTTCCCCACACACTGAAACTCCTTCCCCAGACACTGAAGCACCTTCCCCACGCACAGAAACCCCTTCCGCACACACTGAAACCCTTCCCCACACACTGAAACCCCTTTCCCACACACTGAAACCCCGTCCCCAGACACTGTAATCCTTCCCCACACACTGAAACACTTCCCCACACACTGAAACCCCTTCCCCAAACACTGAAACCCCTTCCCCACACAATGAACCCCTTCCCCACACACTGAAACCCTTCCCCACACACTGAAACCCCTTCCCCACAAACTGAAACCCCTTCCCCACACACTGAAAACCCTTCCGCACACAATGAAACACCTTCCCCACATAATGAAACACCTTCCCCACACACTGAAACAACTTCCCCACACACTGAATCCCCTTCCCCACAAACTGAAACCCCTTCCCCACACACTGAATACCCTTCCGCACACAATGAAACACCTTCCCCACATAATGAAACACCTTCCCCACACACTGAAACAACTTCCCCACACACTGAATCCCCTTCGCCACACACTGAAACCCCTTCCCCCCACACTGAACCCTTTCCCCACACACTGAAGCCCTTCCCCACACACTGAAACCCCTTACCCACATACTGCAACCCCTTCCCCACAAACTGAAACCCCTTCCCCACACACTGAATACACTTCTGCACACAAAGAAACACCTTCCCCACAGACTGAAACAACTTCCCCACGCACTGAATCCCCTTCCCCACAAACTGAAACCCCTTCCGCACACAATGAAACAGCGTCCCCACACACTGAAACCCCTTCCCCACACACTGAAACACCTTCCGCACACACTGATACCCCTTCCCCACACACTGAAACCCCTTCCCCACACACTGAAACTCCTTCCCCAGACACTGAAACACCTTCCCCACGCACTGAAACACATCCCCACACACTGAAACGCCTTCCCCACACACTGAAACATTTCCCCACACACTGAAACACCATCCCCATACACTGAAACCACTTCCCCAAACACTGAAACCCCTTCTGCACTCAGTGAAATCCTTCCCCACACACTGAAACTCCTTCCCCACACACTGAAACACCTTCCCCACACACAGAAACCCATTCCACGCACACTGAAACCCTTCCCCACACACGGAAACCCCTTTCCCACACACTGAAACCCCGTCGCCAGACACTGTAATCCTTCCCCACACACTGAAACACTTTCCCACACACTGGAACCACTTCCCCACACACTGAAACCCCTTCCCCCCACACTGAACCCCTTCCCCACACACTGAAGCCCTTCCCCACACACTGAAAACCCTTCCCCACATACTGCAACCCCTTCCCCACAAACTGAAACCCCTTCCCCACACACTGAATACCCTTCCGCACACAATGAAACACCTTCCCCACACACTGAAACAACTTCCCCACACACTGAATTCCCTTCCCCACAAACTGAAACCCCTTCCCCACACACTGAATACCCTTCCGCACACAATGAAACACCTTCCCCACATAATGAAACACCTTCCCCACACACTGAAACAACTTCCCCACACACTCAATCCCCTTCCCCACACACTGAAACCCCTTCCCCCCACACTGAACCCTTTCCCCACACACTGAAGCCCTTCCCCACACACTGAAACCCCTTACCCACATACTGCAACCCCTTCCCCACAAACTGAAACCCCTTCCCCACACACTGAATACCCTTCCGCACACAAAGAAACACCTTCCCCACAGACTGAAACAACTTCCCCACGCACTGAATCCCCTTCCCCACAAACTGAAACCCCTTCCGCACACAATGAAACAGCGTCCCCACACACTGAAACCCCTTCCCCACACACTGAAACACCTTCCGCACACACTGATACCCCTTCCCCACACACTGAAACCCCTTCCCCACACACTGAAACTCCTTCCCCAGACACTGAAACACCTTCCCCACGCACAGAAACCCCTTCCGCACACACTGAAACCCTTCCCCACACACTGAAACCCCTTTCCCACACACTGAAACCCCGTCCCCAGACACTGTAATCCTTCCCCACACACTGAAACACTTCCCCACACACTGAAACCCCTTCCCCAAACACTGAAACCCCTTCCCCACACACTGAAACCCCTTCCCCCCACACTGAACCCTTTCCCCACACACTGAAGCCCTTCCCCACACACTGAAACCCATTACCCACATACTGCAACCCCTTCCCCACAAACTGAAACCCCTTCCCCACACACTGAATACCCTTCCGCACACAAAGAAACACCTTCCCCACAGACTGAAACAACTTCCCCAAGCACTGAATCCCCTTCCCCACAAACTGAAACCCCTTCCGCACACAATGAAACAGCGTCCCCACACACTGAAACCCCTTCCCCACACACTGAAACACCTTCCACACACACTGAAACCCCTTCCCCACACACTGAAACCCCTTCCGCACACACTGAAACTCCTTCCCCAGACACTGAAGCACCTTCCCCACGCACAGAAACCCCTTCCGCACACACTGAAACCCTTCCCCACACACTGAAACCCCTTTCCCACACACTGAAACCCCGTCCCCAGACACTGTAATCCTTCCCCACACACTGAAACACTTCCCCACACACTGAAACCCCTTCCCCAAACACTGAAACCCCTTCCGCACACACTGAACCCCTTCCCCACACACTGAAACCCTTCCCCACACACTGAATACCCTTCCGCACACAATGAAACACCTTCCCCACATAATGAAACACCTTCCCCACACACTGAAACAACTTCCCCACACACTGAATCCCCTTCCCCACAAACTGAAACCCCTTCCCCACACACTGAATACCCTTCCGCACACAATGAAACACCTTCCCCACATAATGAAACACCTTCCCCACACACTGAAACAACTTCCCCACACACTGAATCCCCTTCCCCACACACTGAAACCCCTTCCCCCCACACTGAACCCTTTCCCCACACACTGAAGCCCTTCCCCACACACTGAAACCCCTTACCAACATACTGCAACCCCTTCCCCACAAACTGAAACCCCTTCCCCACACACTGAATACCCTTCCGCACACAAAGAAACACCTTCCCCACAGACTGAAACAACTTCCCCACGCACTGAATCCCCTTCCCCACAAACTGAAACCCCTTCCGCACACAATGAAACAGCGTCCCCACACACTGAAACCCCTTCCCCACACACTGAAACACCTTCCGCACACACTGCAACCCCTTCCCCACACACTGAAACCCCTTCCCCACACACTGAAACTCCTTCCCCAGACACTGAAACACCTTCCCCACGCACAGAAACCCCTTCCGCACACACTGAAACTCTTCCCCACACACTGAAACCCCTTTCCCACACACTGAAACCCCGTCCCCAGACACTGTAATCCTTCCCCACACACTGAAACACTTCCCCACACACTGAAACCCCTTCCCCAAACACTGAAACCCCTTCCCCACACACTGAACCCCTTCCCCACACACTGAAACCCTTCCCCACACACTGAAACCCCTTCCCCACAAACTGAAACCCCTTCCCCACACACTGAATACCCTTCCGCACACAATGAAACACCTTCCCCACATAATGAAACACCTTCCCCACACACTGAAACAACTTCCCCACACACTGAATCCCCTTCCCCACAAACTGAAACCCCTTCCGCACACAATGGAAAAGCTTCCCCACACACTGAAACCCCTTCCCCACACACTGAAACACCTTCCGCACACACTGAAACACCTTCCCCACACACTGAAACCCCTTCCCCACTCACTGAAACCCTTTCCCCACACTCTTAAACCCCTTCCACACACACTGAAACACCTTCCCCACACACTGAAACCACTTCCCCACACACAGAAACCCTTTCTGCACACAGTGAAACCCTTCCCCACACACTGAAACACATTCCCCAAACACTGAAACACATCCCTACACACTGGAACCCCTTCCCCACACAATGAAACCCATCCCCACAAACTGAAACCACTTCCCCACACACTGAAACCACTTCCCTCCACACTGAATCCCCTTCCGCACACAATGAAACACCTTCACCACACAATGAAACAGCTTCCCTACACACAGAAACCACATCCCGACACACTGAAACCCCTTCCGCACACAAGGAAACACCCTCCCCACTCACTGAAATCCCTTCCCCACACACTGAAACACCTTCCCCACACACTGAAACCCTTCCCCACACACTGAATCCCCTTCATCACATACTGAAACACCTTCCCCACACACTGAAACGCCTTCCACACACACTGAAATAACTTCCCCACACACAGAAACCCCTTCCCCACACACTGAAACACATCCCCACACACTGAAACCCCTTCCCCACACACTGAAACACATCCCCACACACTGAAACGCCTTCCCCACACACTGAAACATTTCCCCACACACTGAAACACCATCCCCACACACTGAAACCACTTCCCCAAACACTGAAACCCCTTCTGCAATCAGTGAAATCCTTCCCCACACACTGAAACCCCTTCCCCACTCACTGAAACACCTTCCCCACACACAGAAACCCCTTCCGCACACACTGAAACCCTTCCCCACAGACTGAAACCCCTTCCCCACACACTGAAACACATCCCCACACACTGAAACGCCTTCCCCACACACTGAAACATTTCCCCACACACTGAAACACCATCCCCAAAACACTGAAACCCCTTCCCCAAACACTGAAACCCCTTCTGCACTCAGTGAAATCCTTCCCCACACACTGAAACCCCTTCCCCACACACTGAAACTCCTTCCCCACACACTGAAACACCTTCCCCACACACAGAAACCACTTCCGCACACACTGAAACCCTTCCCCACACACTGAAACCCCTTTCCCACACACTGAAACCCCGTCCCCAGACACTGTAATCCTTCCCCACACACTGAAACACTTCCCCACACACTGGAACCACTTCCCCTCACACTGAAACCCCTTCCCCCCACACTGAACCCCTTCCTCACACACTGAAGCCCTTCCCCACACACTGAAACCCCTTCCCCACATACTGCAACACCTTCCCCACAAACTGAAACCCCTTCCCCACACACTGAATACACTTCCGCACACAATGAAACACCTTCCCCACACACTGAAACAACTTCCCCACACACTGAATCCACTTCCCCACAAACTGAAACCCCTTCCGCACACAATGAAACAGCTTCCCCACACACTGAAACCCCTTCCCCACACACTGAAACACCTTCCACACACACTGAAACCCCTTCTGCACACACTGAAACACCTTCCCCACACACTGAAACCCCTTCCCCACTCACTGAAACCCTTTCCCCACACTCTTAAACCCCTTCCACACACACTGAAACACCTTCCCCACACACTGAAACCACTTCCCCACACACTGAAACCCTTTCTGCACACAGTGAAACCCTTTCCCACACACTGAAACACATTCCCCAAACACTGAAACACATCCCTAAACACTGGAACCCCTTCCCCACACAATGAAACCCATCCCCACAAACTCAAACCACTTACCCACACACTGAAACCACTTCCCTACACACTGAATCCCCTTCCGCACACAATGAAACACCTTCACCACACAATGAAACAGCTTCCCTACACACAGAAACCACATCCCGACACACTGAAACCCCTTCCGCACACAAGGAAACACCTTCCCCACTCACTGAAATCCCTTCCCCACACACTGAAACCCCCTCCCCACAAATTGAAACCCCTTCCGCACACACTGAATACCCTTCCACACACAAGGAAACACCTTCCCCACACACTGAAACGCCTTCCACACACACTGAAATCCCTTCCCCACCCACTGAAACACCTTCCCCACACACTGAAACCCTTCCCCACACACTGAATCCCCTTCATCACATACTGAAACACCTTCCCCACACACTGAAACGCCTTCCACACACACTGAAATACCTTCCCCACACACTGATACCCCTTCCCCACACACTGAAACACATCCCCACACACAGAAACCCCTTCCACACACACTAAAACCCTTCCCCACACACTGAGACCCCTTCCACACACACTGAAATACCTTCCCCACACACTGAAACCCTGCCCCACACACTGAAACCCTTCCCCACACACTGAAACCCCTACCTCACATACTGAAACCCCTTCCCCACACACTGAAACACCTTCCCCACACACCGAAACCCATTCCGCACACTGTTAAACCCTTCCCCACACACTGAAACCCCCTCCCCACAAATTGAAACCCCTTCCGCACACACTGAATACCCTTCCACACACAAGGAAACACATTCCCCACACACTGAAACACCTTCAGCACACACAGAATCCCCTTTCCCACACACTGAAACGCCATCTGCACACAATGAAACACCTTCCCCACACACTGAAACCCCTTCCCCACACACTGAAACAACTTCCGCACAAACTGAAACTCCATCTGCACACACTGAAACACCTTCCTCATACACTGAATCCCCTTCCCAACATACTGAAACACCTTCCCCACACACTGAAACTCCTTCTCCCCACACACTGAAACACATCCCCACACACTGAAACTCCTTCCCCACACACTGAAACACATCCCCACACTCTGAAACGCCTTCCCCACACACTGAAACATATCCCCCACACTGAAACACCATCCCCACACACTGAAACCCCTTCCCCAAACACTGAAACCCCTTCTGCACTCAGTGAAATCCTTCCCCACACACTGAAACCCCTTCCCCACACACTGAATACCCTTCCGCACACAATGAAACACCTTCCCCACATAATGAAACACCTTCCCCACACACTGAAACAACTTCCCCACATACTGAATCCCCTTCCCCACAAACTGAAACCCATTCCGCACACAATGGAACAGCTTCCCCACACACTGAAACCCCTTCCCCACACACTGAAAAACCTTCCACACACACTGAAACCCCTTCCGCACACACTGAAACACCTTCCCCACACACTGAAACCCCTTCCCCACTCACTGAAACCCTTTCCCCACACTCTTAAACCCCTTCCACACACACTGAAACACCTTCCCCACACACTGAAACCACTTCCCCACACACAGAAACCCTTTCTGCACACAGTGAAACCCTTCCCCACACACTGGAACACATTCCCCAAACACTGAAACACATCCCTACACACTGGAACCCCTTCCCCACACAATGAAACCCATCCCCACAAACTGAAACCACTTCCCCACACACTGAAACCACTTCCCTCCACACTGAATCCCCTTCCGCACACAATGAAACACCTTCACCACACAATGAAACAGCTTCCCTACACATAGCAACCACATCCCGACACACTGAAACCCCTTCCGCACACAAGGAAACACCCTCCCCACTCACTGAAATCCCTTCCCCACACACTGAAACACCTTCCCCACACACTGAAACCCTTCCCCACACACTGAATCCCCTTCATCACATACTGAAACGCCTTCCCCACACACTGAAACGCCTTCCACACACACTGAAATAACTTCCCCACACACAGAAACCCCTTCCCAACACACTGAAACCCATCCCCACACACTGAAACCCCTTCCCCACACACTGAAACACATCCCCACACACTGAAACGCCTTCCCCACACACTGAAACATTTCCCCACACACTGAAACACCATCCCCACACACTGAAACCACTTCCCCAAACACTGAAACCCCTTCTGCACTCAGTGAAATCCTTCCCCACACACTGAAACCCCTTCCCCACACACTGAAACTCCTTCCCCACACACTGAAACACCTTCCCCACACACAGAAACCCCTTCCGCACACACTGAAACCCTTCCCCACAGACTGAAACCCCTTCCCCGCACACTGAAACACATCCCCACACACTGAAACGCCTTCCCCACACACTGACACATTTCCCCACACACTGAAACACCATCCCCACACACTGAAAGCACTTCCCCAAACACTGAAACCCCTTCTGCACTCAGTGAAATCCTTCCCCACACACTGAAACCCCTTCCCCACACACTGAAACTCCTTCCCCACACACTGAAACACCTTCCCCACACACAGAAACCCCTTCCGCACACACTGAAACCCTTCCCCACAGACTGAAACCCCTTCCCCACACACTGAAACACATCCCCACACACTGAAACGCCTTCCCCACACACTGAAACATTTCCCCACACACTGAAACACCATCCACACACACTGAAACCCCTTCCCGAAACACTGAAACCCCTTCTGCACTCAGTGAAATCCTTCCCCACACACTGAAACCCCTTCCCCACACACTGAAACTCCTTCCCCACACACTGAAACACCTTCCCCACACACAGAAACCCCTTCCGCACACACTGAAACCCTTCCCCACATACTGAAACCCCTTCCCCACACACTGAAACACATTCCCACACACTGAAACGCCTTCCCCACACACTGAAACATTTCCCCACACACTGAAACATCATCCCCACACACTGAAACCTCTTCCCCAAACACTGAAACCCCTTCTGCACTCAGTGAAATCCTTCCCCACACACTTAAACCCCTTCCCCACACACTGAAACTCTTCCCCACACACTGAAACACTTCCCCACACACTGAAACCCCTTCCCCACACACTGAAACACATCCCCACACACTGAAACGCCTTCCCCACACACTGAAACATTTCCCCACACACTGAAACACCATCCCCATACACTGAAACCACTTCCCCAAACACTGAAACCCCTTCTGCACTCAGTGAAATCCTTCCCCACACACTGAAACTCCTTCCCCACACACTGAAACACCTTCCCCACACACAGAAACCCATTCCGCGCACACTGAAACCCTTCCCCACACACGGAAACCCCTTTCCCACACACTGAAACCCCGTCGCCAGACACTGTAATCCTTCCCCACACACTGAAACACTTTCCCACACACTGGAACCACTTCCCCACACACTGAAACCCCTTCCCCCCACACTGAACCCCTTCCCCACACACTGAAGCCCTTCCCCACACACTGAAAACCCTTCCCCACATACAGCAACCCCTTCCCCACAAACTGAAACCCCTTCCCCACACACTGAATACCCTTCCGCACACAATGAAACACCTTCCCCACACACTGAAACAACTTCCCCACACACTGAATCCCCTTCCCCACAAACTGAAACCCCTTCCGCACACAATGAAACAGCATCCCCACACACTGAAACCCCTTCCCCACACACTGAAACACCTTCCGCACACACTGAAACCCCTTCCCCACACACTGAATACCCTTCCACACACAAGGAAACACATTCCCCACACACTGAAACACCTTTCGCACACACAGAATCCCCTTCCCCACACACTGAAACGCCATCTGCACACAATGAAACACCTTCCCCACACACTGAAACCCCTTCCCCACACACTGAAACAACTTCCGCACAAACTGAAACTCCATCCGCACACACGGAAACCCTTCCTCACACACTGAAACCCCATTCCCACACACTGAAAGCCCGTCCCCAGACACGGTAATGCTTCCCCACACACTGAAACGCTTCCCCACACACTGAAACCACTTCCCCACACACTGAAACCCCTTCCCCCCACACTGAACCCTTTCCCCACACACTGAAGCCCTTCCCCACACACTGAAACCCCTTCCCCACACACTGAAACACCTTCCGCACACACTGAAACCCCTTCCCCACACACTGAAACCCCTTCCCCACACACTGAAACTCCTTCCCCAGACACTGAAACACCTTCCCCACGCACAGAAACCCCTTCCGCACACACTGAAACCCTTCCCCACACACTGAAACCCCTTTCCCACTCACTGAAACCCCGTCCCCAGACACTGTAATCCTTCCCCACACACTGAAACACTTCCCCACACACTGAAACCCCTTCCCCAAACACTGAAACCCCTTCCCCACACACTGAACCCCTTCCCCACACACTGAAACCCTTCCCCACACACTGAAACCCCTTCCCCACAACTGAAACCCCTTCCCCACACACTGAATACCCTTCCGCACACAATGAAACACCTTCCCCACATAATGAAACACCTTCCCCACACACTGAAACAACTTCCCCACACACTGAATCCCCTTCCCCACAAACTGAAACCCCTTCCGCACACAATGGAAAAGCTTCCCCACACACTGAAACCCCTTCCCCACACACTGAAACACCTTCCACACACACTGAAACACCTTCCCCACACACTGAAACCCCTTCCCCACTCACTGAAACCCTTTCCCCACACTCTTAAACCCCTTCCACACACACCGAAACACCTTCCCCACACACTGAAACCACTTCCCCACACACAGAAACCCTTTCTGCACACAGTGAAACCCTTCCCCACACTCTGAAACACATTCCCCAAACACTGAAACACATCCCTACACACTGGAACCCCTTCCCCACACAATGAAACCCATCCCCACAAACTGAAACCACTTCCCCACACACTGAAACCACTTCCCTCCACACTGAATCCCCTTCCGCACACAATGAAACACCTTCACCACACAATGAAACAGCTTCCCTACACACAGAAACCACATCCCGACACACTGAAACCCCTTCCGCACACAAGGAAACACCCTCCCCACTAACTGAAATCCCTTCCCCACACACTGAAACACCTTCCCCACACACTGAAACCCTTCCCCACACACTGAATCCCCTTCATCACATACTGAAACACCTTCCCCGCACACTGAAATGCCTTCCACACACACTGAAATAACTTCCCCACACACAGACACCCCTTCCCCACACACTGAAACACATCCCCACACACTGAAACCCCTTCCCCACACACTGAAACACATCCCCACACACTGAAACGCCTTCCCCACACACTGAAACATTTCCCCACACACTGAAACACCGTCCCAACACACTGAAACCACTTCCCCAAACACTGAAACCCCTTCTGCACTCAGTGAAATCCTTCCCCACACACTGAAACCCCTTCCCCACACACTGAAACACCTTCCCCACACACAGAAACCCCTTCCGCACACACTGAAACCCTTCCCCACAGACTGAAACACATCCCCACACACTGAAACGCCTTCCCCACACACTGAAACATTTCCCCACACACTGAAACACCATCCCCAAAACACTGAAACCCCTTCCCCAAACACTGAAACCCCTTCTGCACTCAGTGAAATCCTTCCCCACACACTGAAACCCCTTCCCCACACACTGAAACTCCTTCCCCACACACTGAAACACCTTCCCCACACAGAGAAACCACTTCCGCACACACTGAAACCCTTCCCCACACACTGAAACCCCTTTCCCACACACTGAAACCCCGTCCCCAGACACTGTAATCCTTCCCCACACACTGAAACACTTCCCCACACACTGGAACCACTTCCCCACACACTGAAACCCCTTCCCCCCACACTGAACCCCTTCCTCACACACTGAAGCCCTTCCCCACACACTGAAACCCCTTCACCACATACTGCAACACCTTCCCCACAAACTGAAACCCCTTCCCCACACACTGAATACACTTCCGCACACAATGAAACACCTTCCCCACACACTGAAACAACTTCCCCACACACTGAATCCACTTCCCCACAAACTGAAACCCCTTCCGCACACAATGAAACAGCTTCCCCACACACTGAAACCCCTTCCCCACACACTGAATCACCTTCCACACACACTGAAACCCCTTCCGCACACACTGAAACACCTTCCCCACACACTGAAACCCATTCCCCACTCACTGAAACCCTTTCCCCACACTCTTAAACCCCTTCCACACACACTGAAACACCTTCCCCACACACTGAAACCACTTCCCCACACACTGAAACCCTTTCTGCACACAGTGAACCCCTTCCCCACACACTGAAACACATTCCCCAAACACTGAAACACATCCCTAAACACTGGAACCCCTTCCCCACACAATGAAACCCATCCCCACAAACTCAAACAACTTACCCACACACTGAAACCACTTCCCTACACACTGAATCCCCTTCCGCACACAATGGAACACCTTCACCACACAATGAAACAGCTTCCCTACACACAGAAACCACATCCCAACACACTGAAACCCCTTCCGCACACAAGGAAACACCTTCCCCACTCACTGAAATCCCTTCCCCACACACTGAAACACCTTCCCCACACACTGAAACCCTTCCCCACACACTGAATCCCCTTCATCACATACTGAAACACCTTCCCCACACACTGAAACGCCTTCCACACACACTGAAATCCCTTCCCCACACACTGAAACACCTTCCCCACACACTGAAACCCTTCCCCACACACAGAATCCCCTTCATCTCAGACTGAAACACCTTCCCCACACACTGAAATACCTTCCCCACACACTGAAACCCCTTCCCCACACACTGAAACACATCCCCACACACAGAAACCCCTTCCACACACACTAAAACCCTTCCCCACACACTGAGACCCCTTCCACACACACTGAAATACCTTCCCCACACACTGAAACCCTGTCCCACACCCTGAAACCCTTCCCCACACACTGAAACCCCTACCCCACATACTGAAGCCCCTTCCCCACACACTGAAACACCTTCCCCACACACCGAAACCCATTCCACACACTGTTAAACCCTTCCCCACACACTGAAACCCCCTCCCCACAAATTGAAACCCCTTCCGCACACACTGAATACCCTTCCACACACAAGGAAACACCTTCCCCACACACTGAATCACCTTCAGCACACACAGAATCCCATTTCCCACACACTGAAACGCCATCTGCACACAATGAAACACCTTCCCCACACACTGAAACCCCTTCCCCACACACTGAAACAACTTCCGCACAAACTGAAACTCCATCTGCACACACTGAAACACCTTCCTCATACACTGAATCCCCTTCCCAACATACTGAAACACCTTCCCCAGACACTGAAACTCCTTCTCCCCACACACTGAAACACATCCCCACACACTGAAACCCCTTCCCCACACACTGAAACACATCCCCACACACTGAAACGCCTTCCCCACACACTGAAACATATCCCCCACACTGAAACACCATCTCCACACACTGAAACCCCTTCCCCAAACACTGAAACCCCTTCTGCACTCAGTGAAATCCTTCCCCACACACTGAAACCCCTTCCCCACACACTGAATACCCTTCCGCACACAATAAAACACCTTCCCCACATAATGAAACACCTTCCCCTCACACTGAAACAACTTCCCCACACACTGAATCCCCTTCCCCACAAACTGAAACCCCTTCCGCACACAATGGAACAGCTTCCCCACACACTGAAACCCCTTCCCCACACACTGAAACACCTTCCACACACACTGAAACCCCTTCCGCACACACTGAAACACCTTCCCCACACACTGAAACCCCTTCCCCACTCACTGAAACCCTTTCCCCACACTCTTAAACCCCTTCCACACACACTGAAACACCTTCCCCACACACTGAAACCACTTCCCCACACACAGAAACCCTTTCTGCACACAGTGAAACCCTTCCCCACACACTGGAACACATTCCCCAAACACTGAAACACATCCCTACACACTGGAACCCCTTCCCCACACAATGAAACCCATCCCCACAAACTGAAACCACTTCCCCACACTCTGAAACCACTTCCCTCCACACTGAATCCCCTTCCGCACACAATGAAACACCTTCACCACACAATGAAACAGCTTCCCTACACACAGAAACCACATCCCGACACACTGAAACCCCTTCCGCACACAAGGAAACACCCTCCCCACTCACTGAAATCCCTTCCCCACACACTGAAACACCTTCCCCACACACTGAAACCCTTCCCCACACACTGAATCCCCTTCATCACATACTGAAACACCTTCCCCACACACTGAAACGCCTTCCACACACACTGAAATAACTTCCCCACACACAGAAACCCCTTCCCAACACACTGAAAACCATCCGCACACACTGAAACCCCTTCCCCACACACTGAAACACATCCCCACACACTGAAACGCCTTCCCCACACACTGAAACATTTCCCCACACACTGAAACACCATCCCCACACACTGAAACCACTTCCCCAAACACTGAAACCCCTTCTGCACTCAGTGAAATCCTTCCCCACACACTGAAACCCCTTCCCCACACACTGAAACGCCTTCCCCACACACTGAAACACCTTCCCCACACACAGAAACCCCTTCCGCACACACTGAAACCCTTCCCCACAGACTGAAACCCCTTCCCCGCACACTGAAACACATCCCCACACACTGAAACGCCTTCCCCACACACTGAAACATTTCCCCACACAATGAAACACCATCCCCACACACTGAAACCCCTTCCCCAAACACTGAAACCACTTCTGCACTCAGTGAAATCCTTCCCCACACACTGAAACCCCTTCCCCACACACTGAAACACATCCCCACACACTGAAACGCCTTCCCCACACACTGAAACATTTCCCCACACACTGAAACACCATCCCCACACACTGAAACCACTTCCCCAAACACTGAAACCCCTTCTGCACTCAGTGAAATCCTTCCCCACACACTGAAACCCCTTCCCCACACACTGAAACTCCTTCCCCACACACTGAAACACCTTCCCCACACACAGAAACTGCTTCCGCACACACTGAAACCCTTCCCCACAGACTGAAACCCCTTCCCCACACACTGAAACACATCCCCACACACTGAAACGCCTTCCCCACACACTGAAACATTTCCCCACACACTGAAACACCATCCCCACACACTGAAACCCCTTCCCCAAACACTGAAACCCCTTCTGCACTCAGTGAAATCCTTCCCCACACACTGAAACCCCTTCCCCACACACTGAAACTCCTTCCCCACACACTGAAACACCTTCCCCACACACAGAAACCCCTTCCGCACACACTGAAACCCTTCCCCACATACTGAAACCCCTTCCCCACACACTGAAACACATTCCCACACACTGAAACGCCTTCCCCTCACACTGAAACATTTCCCCACACACTGAAACACCATCTCCACACACTGAAACCTCTTCCCCAAACACTGAAACCCCTTCTGCACTCAGTGAAATCCTTCCCCACACACTTAAACCCCTTCCCCACACACTAAAACTCTTCCCCACACACTGAAACAATTCCCCACACACTGAAACCACTTCCCCACACACTGAAACCCCTTCCCCCCACACTGAACCCCTTCCCCACACACTGAAGCCCTTCCCCACTCACTGAAACCCCTTCCCTACATACTGCAACCCCTTCCCCTCAAACTGAAACCCCATCCCCACACACTGAATACCCTTCCGCACACAATGAAACACCTTCCCCACACACTGAAACAACTTCCCCACAAACTGAATCCCCTTCCCCACAAACTGAAACCCCTTCAGCACACAATGAAACAGCTTCCCCACGCACTGAAACCCCTTCCCCACACACTGAAACACCTTCCGCACACTGAAACCCCTTCCCCACACACTGAAACCCCTTCCCCACACACTGAAACACCTTCCCCACACACTGAAACCCTTCCGCACACTCTGCAACCCCTTCCCCACACACGGAAACACCTTCGCCACACACTGAATCCCCTTCCCCACATACTGAAACACCTTCCCCACACACTGCAACGCCTTCCACACACACTGAAATAACTTCCCCACACACTGAAACCCCTTCCCCACACACTGAAACACATCCCCACACAGTGAAACCCCTTCCCCACACACTGAAACACATCCCCACACACTGAAACGCCTTCCCCACACACTGAAACACCATCCCCACACACTGAAACCCCTTCCCCAAACACTGAAACCCCTTCTGCACTCAGTGAAATCCTTCCCCACACACTGAAACCCCTTCCCCACATACTGATACACCTCTCCCACACACTGAAACGCCTTCCACACACACTGAAATAACTTCCCCACACACTGAAACTCCTTCCCCACACACTGAAACACATCCCCACACTCTGAAACCCCTTCCGCACACACTAAAACACATCCCCACACACTGAAACGCCTTCCCCACACACTGAAACATTTCCCCACACACTGAAACACCATCCCCACACACTGAAACCCCTTCCCCAAACACTGAAACCCCTTCTGCACTCAGTGAAATCCTTCCCCACACACTGAAACCCATTCCCCACACACTGAAACTCCTTCCCCAGACACTGAAACACCTTCCCCACACACAGAAACCCCTTCCGCACACACCGAAAACCTTCCCCACACACTGAAACCCCATTCCCACACACTGAAAGCCCGTCCCCAGACACGGTAATCCTTCCCCACACACTGAAACACTTCCCCACACACTGAAACCACTTCCCCACACACTGAAACCCCTTCCCCCCACACTGAACCCTTTCCCCACACACTGAAGCCCTTCCCCACACACTGAAACCCCTTACCCACATACTGCAACCCCTTCCCCACAAACTGAAACCTCTTCCCCACACACTGAATACCCTTCCGCACACAATGAAACACCTTATCCACACACTGAAACAACTTCCCCACACACTGAATCCCCTTCCCCACAAACTGAAACCCCTTCCACACACATTGAAACAGCGTCCCCACACACTGAAACCCCTACCCCACACACTGAAACACCTTCCGCACACACTGAAACCCCTTCCCCACACACTGAAACCCCTTCCCCACACACTGAAACTCCTTCCCCACACAGTGGAACACCTTCCCCACGCACAGAAACCCCTTCCGCACACACTGAAACCCTTCCCCACACACTGAAACCCCTTTCCCACACACTGAAACCCCGTCCCCAGACACTGTAATCCTTCCCCACACACTGAAAAACTTCCCCACACACTGAAACCCCTTCCCCAAACACTGAAACACCTTCCCCACACACTGAACCCCTTCCCCACACACTGAAACCCTTCCCCACACACTGAAACCCCTTCCCCACATACTGCAACCCCTTCCCCACAAACTGAAACCCCTTCCCCACACACTGAATACCCTTCCGCACACAATGAAACACCTTCCCCACATAATGAAACACCTTCCCCACACACTGAAACAACTTCCCCACACACTGAATCCCCTTCCCCACAAACTGAAACCCCTTCCGCACACAATGAAACAGCTTCCCCACACACTGAAACCCCTTCCCCACACACTGAAACACCTTCCACACACACGGAAACCCCTTCTGCACACACTGAAACACCTTCCCCACACACTGAAACCCCTTCCCCACTCACTGAAACCCTTTCCCCACACTCTTAAACCCCTTCCACACACACTGAAACACCTTCCCCACACACTGAAACCACTTCCCCACACACAGAAACCCTTTCTGCACACAGTGAAACCCTTCCCCACACACTGAAACACATTCCCCAAACACTGAAACACATCCCTACACACTGGAACCCCTTCCCCACACAATGAAACCCATCCCCACAAACTGAAACCACTTCCCCACACACTGAAATCACTTCCCTACACACTGAATCCCCTTCCGCACACAATGAAACCCCTTCCACACACAATGAAACAGCGTCCCCACACACTGAAACCCCTTCCCTACACACTGAAACACCTTCTGCACACACTGAAACCCCTTCCCCACACACTGAATCCCCTTCCCCACACACTGAAACTCCTTCCCCACACACTGAAACACCTTCCCCACGCACAGAAACCCCTTCCGCACACACTGAAACCCTTCCCCACACACTGAAACCCCTTTCCCACACACTGAAACCCCGTCCCCAGACACTGTAATCCTTCCCCACACACTGAAACACTTCCCCACACACTGAAACCCCTTCCCCAAACACTGAAACACCATCCCCACACACTGAACCCATTCCCCACACACTGAAACCCTTCCCCACACACTGAAACCCCTTCCCCACATACTGCAACCCCTTCCCCACAAACTGAAACCCCTCCCCCACACACTGAATACCCTTCCGCACACAATGAAACACCTTCCCCACATAATGAAACACCTTCCCCACACACTGAAACAACTTCCCCACACACTGAATCCCTTTCCCCACAAACTGAAACCCCTTCGGCACACAATGAAACAGCTTCCCCACACACTGAAACCCCTTCCCCACACTCTGAAACACCTTCCACACACACTGAAAATCCCTTCCGCACACACTGAAACACCTTCCCCACACACTGAAACCCCTTCCCCACTCACTGAAACTATTTCCCCACACTCTTAAACCCCTTCCACACACACTGAAACACCTTCCCCACACACTGAAACCACTTCCCCACACACAGAAACCCTTTCTGCACACAGTGAAACCCTTCCCCACACACTGAAACACATTCCCCAAACACTGAAACGCATCCCTACACACTGGAACCCCTTCCTCACACAATGAAACCCATCCCCACAAACTGAAACCACTTCCCCACACACTGACACCACTTCCCTTAACACTGAATCCCCTTCCGCACACAATGAAACACCTTCACCACACAATGAAACAGCTTCCCTACACACAGAAACCACATCCCGACACACTGAAACCCCTTCCGCACACAAGGAAACACCTTCCCCACTCACTGAAATCCCTTCCCCACACACTGAAACACCTTCCCCAAACACTGAAACCCTTCCCCACACACTGAATCCCCTTCATCAGATACTGAAACACCTTCCCCACACACTGAAACGCCTTCCACACACACTGAAATAACTTCCCCACACACAGAAACCCCTTCCCCACACACTGAAACACATCCCCACACACTGAAACCCCTTCCCCACACACTGAAACACATCCCCACACACTGAAACGCCTTCCCCACACACTGAAACATTTCCCCACACACTGAAACACCATCCCCACACACTGAAACCACTTCCCCAAACACTGAAACCCCTTCTGCACTCAGTGAAATCCTTCCCCACACACTGAAACCCCTTCCCCACACACTGAAACTCCTTCCCCACACACTGAAACACCTTCCCCACACACAGAAACCCCTTCCGCACACACTGAAACCCTTCCCCACAGACTGAAACCCCTTCCCCATTCACTGAAACACATCCCCATACACTGAAACGCTTTCCCCACACACTGAAACATTTCCCCACACACTGAAACACCATCCCCACACACTGAAACCCCTTCCCCAAACACTGAAACCCCTTCTGCACTCAGTGACATCCTTCCCCACACACTGAAACCCCTTCCCCACACACTGAAACTCCTTCCCCACACACTGAAACACCTTCCCCACACACAGAAACCCCTTCCGCACACACTGAAACCCTTCCCCACAGACTGAAACCCCTTCCCCATTCACTGAAACACATCCCCATACACTGAAACGCTTTCCCCACACACTGAAACATTTCCCCACACACTGAAACACCATCCCCACACACTGAAACCCCTTCCCCAAACACTGAAACCCCTTCTGCACTCAGTGACATCCTTCCCCACACACTGAAACCCCTTCCCCACACACTGAAACTCCTTCCCCACACACTGAAACACCTTCCCCACACACAGAAACCCCTTCCGCACACACTGAAACCCTTCCCCACACACTGAAACCCCTTTCCCACACACTGAAACCCCGTCCCCAGACACTGTAATCCTTCCCCACACACTGAAACACTTCCCCACACACTGGAACCCCTTCCCCACACACTGAAACCCCTTCCCCTCACACTGAACCCCTTCCCCACACACTGAAGCCCTTCCCCACACACTGAAAACCCTTCCCCACATACTGCAACCCCTTCCCCACACACTGAAACACCTTCCCCACACACTGAAACCCATTCCCCACACACTGAAACACCTTCCACACACACTGAAACCCCTTCCGCACACACTGAAACACCTTCCCCACACACTGAAACCCCTTCCCCACTCACTGAAACCCTTTCCCCACACTCTTAAACCCCTTCCACACACACTGAAACACCTTCCCCACACACTGAAACCACTTCCCCACAAACAGAAACCCTTTCTGCACACAGTGAAACCCTTCCCCACACACTGAAACACATTCCCCAAACACTGAAACACATCCCTACACACTGGAACCCCTTCCCCACACAATGAAACCCATCCCCACAAACTGAAACCACTTCCCCACACACTGAAACCACTTCCCTACACACTGAATCCCCTTCCGCACTCAATGAAACACCTTCACCACACAATGAAACAGCTTCCCTACACACAGAAACCACATCCCGACACA
Organism: Heterodontus francisci; assembly: GCF_036365525.1. Lineage (NCBI taxonomy): Eukaryota > Metazoa > Chordata > Chondrichthyes > Heterodontiformes > Heterodontidae > Heterodontus > Heterodontus francisci. The sequence goes on along the minus strand of NC_090378.1, from coordinate 132,130,910 downwards.
CTGAAACCCCTTCCACACACAAGGAAACACCTTCCCCACTCACTGAAATCCCTTCCCCACACACTGAAACACCTTCCCCACAAACTGAAACCCTTCCCCACACACTGAATCCCCTTCATCACATACTGAAACACCTTCCCCACACACTGAACCGCCTTCCACACACACTGAAATAACTTCCCCACACACAGAAACCCCTTCCCCACACACTGAAACCCCTTCCCCACACACTGAAACACATCCCCACACACTGAAACGCCTTCCCCACACACTGAAACATTTCCCCACACACTGAAACACCATCCCCACACACTGAAACCACTTCCCCAAACACTGAAACCCCTTCTGCACTCAGTGAAATCCTTCCCCACACACTGAAACCCTTTCCCCACACACTGAAACTCCTTCCCCACACACTGAAACACCTTCCCCACACACAGAAACCCCTTCCGCACACACTGAAACCCTTCCCCACAGACTGAAACCCCTTCCCCACACACTGAAACACATCCCCACACACTGAAACGCTTTCCCCACACACTGAAACATTTCCCCACACACTGAAACACCATCCCCACACACTGAAACCACTTCCCCAAACACTGAAACCCCTTCTGCACTCAGTGAAATCCTTCCCCACACACTGAAACCCCTTCCCCACACACTGAAACTCCTTCCCCACACACTGAAACACCTTCCCCACACACAGAAACCCCTTCCGCACACACTGAAACCCTTCCCCACACACTGAAACCCCTTTCCCACGCACTGAAACCCTGTCCCCAGACACTGTAATCCTTCCCCACACACTGAAACACTTCTCCACACACTGGAACCACTTCCCCACACAGTGAAACCCCTTCCCCCCACACTGAACCCCTTCCCCACACACTGAAGCCCTTCCCCACACACTGAAAACCCTTCCCCACATACTGCAACCCCTTCCCCACACACTGAAACACCTTCCCCACACACTGAAACCCATTCCCCACACACTGAAACACCTTCCACACACACTGAAACCCCTTCCGCACACACTGAAACACCTTCCCCACACACTGACACCCCTTCCCCACTCACTGAAACCCTTTCCCCACACTCTTAAACCCCTTCCACACACACTGAAACACCTTCCCCACACACTGACACCACATCCCCACACACAGAAACCCTTTCTGCACACAGTGAAACCCTTCCCCACACACTGAAACACATTCCCCAAACACTGAAACACATCCCCACACACTGAAACGCCTTCCCCACACACTGAAACATTTCCCCACACACTGAAACACCATCCCCACACACTGAAACCACTTCCCCAAAAACTGAAACCCCTTCTGCACTCAGTGAAATCCTTCCCCACACACTGAAACCCCTTCCCCACACACTGAAACTCCTTCACAACACACTGAAACACCTTCCCCACACACAGAAACCCATTCCGCTAACACTGAAACCCTTCCCCACAGACTGAAACCCCTTCCCCACACTCTGAAACACATCCCCACACACTGAAACGCTTTCCCCACACACTGAAACACTTCCCCACACACTGAAACACCATCCCCACACACTGAAACCCCTTCCCCAAACACTGAAACCCCTTCTGCACTCAGTGAAATCCTTCCCCACACACTGAAACCCCTTCCCCACACACTGAAACTCCTTCCCCACACACTGAAACACCTTCCCCACACACAGAAACCCCTTCCGCACACACTGAAACCCTTCCCCACACACTGAAACCCCTTTCCCACACACTGAAACCCCGTCCCCAGACACTGTTATCCTTCCCCACACACTGAAACACTTCCCCACACACTGGAACCACTTCCCCACACACTGAAACCCCTTCCCCCCACACTGAACCCCTTCCCCACACACTGAAGCCCTTCCCCACACATTGAAACCCCTTCCCCACACACTGAAACACCTTCCCCACAAACTGAAACCCCTTCCCCACACACTGAATACCCTTCCGCACACAATGAAACACCTTCGCCACACACTGAAACAACATCCCCACACACTGAATCCCCTTCCCCACAAACTGAAACCCCTTCCGCACACAATGAAACACCTTCCCCACACACTGAAACCCCTTCCCCACATACTGAAACACCTTCCGCACACACTGAAACCCCTTCCAAACACACTGAAACCCCTTCCCCACACACTGAAACTCCTTCCCCACACACTGAAACACCTTCCCCACACACAGAAACCCCTTCCGCACAAACTGAAACCGTTCCCCACACACTGAAACCCCTTTCCCACACACTGAAACCCGGTCCCCAGACTCTGTAATCCTTCCCCGCACACTGAAACACTTCCCCACACACTGAAACACCTTCCCCACACACTGAAACCCCTTCCCCACACACTGAACCCCTTCCCCACACACTGAAACCCTTCCCCACACACTGAAACCCCTTCCCCACAAACTGCAACCCCTTCCCCACAAACTGAAACCCCTTCCCCACACACTGAATACCCTTCCGCACACAATGAAACACCTTCCCCACACACTGAAACACCTTCCCCACACATTGAATCCCCTTCCCCACAAACTGAAACCCCTTCCGCACACAATGAAGCAGCTTCCCCACACACTGAAACCCCTTCCCCACACACTGAAACACCTTCCCCACACACTGAAACCCCTTCCCCACTCACTGAAACCCTTTCCCCACACTCTTAAACCCCTTCCACACACACTGAAACACCTTCCCCACACACTGAAACCACTTCCCCACAAACAGAAACCCTTTCTGCACACAGTGAAACCCTTCCCCACACACTGAAACACATTCCCCAAACACTGAAACACATCCCTACACACTGGAACCCCTTCCCCACACAATGAAACCCATCCCCACAAACTGAAACCACTTCCCCACACACTGAAACCACTTCCCTACACACTGAATCCCCTTCCGCACACAATGAAACACCTTCACCACACAATGAAACAGCTTCCCTACACACAGAAACCACATCCCGACACACTGAAACCCCTTCCACACACAAGGAAACACCTTCCCCACTCACTGAAATCCCTTCCCCACACACTGAAACACCTTCCCCACAAACTGAAACCCTTCCCCACACACTGAATCCCCTTCATCACATACTGAAACACCTTCCCCACACACTGAACCGCCTTCCACACACACTGAAATAACTTCCCCACACACAGAAACCCCTTCCCCACACACTGAAACCCCTTCCCCACACACTGAAACACATCCCCACACACTGAAACGCCTTCCCCACACACTGAAACATTTCCCCACACACTGAAACACCATCCCCACACACTGAAACCACTTCCCCAAACACTGAAACCCCTTCTGCACTCAGTGAAATCCTTCCCCACACACTGAAACCCTTTCCCCACACACAGAAACTCCTTCCCCACACACTGAAACACCTTCCCCACACACAGAAACCCCTTCCGCACACACTGAAACCCTTCCCCACAGACTGAAACCCCTTCCCCACACACTGAAACACATCCCCACACACTGAAACGCTTTCCCCACACACTGAAACATTTCCCCACACACTGAAACACCATCCCCACACACTGAAACCACTTCCCCAAACACTGAAACCCCTTCTGCACTCAGTGAAATCCTTCCCCACACACTGAAACCCCTTCCCCACACACTGAAACTCCTTCCCCACACACTGAAACACCTTCCCCACACACAGAAACCCCTTCCGCACACACTGAAACCCTTCCCCACACACTGAAACCCCTTTCCCACACACTGAAACCCTGTCCCCAGACACTGTAATCCTTCCCCACACACTGAAACACTTCCCCACACACTGGAACCACTTCCCCACACAGTGAAACCCCTTCCCCCCACACTGAACCCCTTCCCCACACACTGAAGCCCTTCCCCACACACTGAAAACCCTTCCCCACATACTGCAACCCCTTCCCCACACACTGAAACACCTTCCCCACAAACTGAAACCCATTCCCCACACACTGAAACACCTTCCACACACACTGAAACCCCTTCCGCACACACTGAAACACCTTCCCCACACACTGAAACCCCTTCCCCACTCACTGAAACCCTTTCCCCACACTCTTAAACCCCTTCCACACACACTGAAACACCTTCCCCACACACTGACACCACATCCCCACACACAGAAACCCTTTCTGCACACAGTGAAACCCTTCCCCACACACTGAAACACATTCCCCAAACACTGAAACACATCCCCACACACTGAAACGCCTTCCCCACACACTGAAACATTTCCCCACACACTGAAACACCATCCCCACACACTGAAACCCCTTCCCCACACACTGAAACTCCTTCCCCACACACTGAAACACCTTCCCCACACACAGAAACCCATTCCGCACACACTGAAACCCTTCCCCACAGACTGAAACCCCTTCCCCACACACTGAAACACATCCCCACACACTGAAACGCTTTCCCCACACACTGAAACATTTCCCCACACACTGAAACACCATCCCCACACACTGAAACCCCTTCCCCAAACACTGAAACCCCTTCTGCACTCAGTGAAATCCTTCCCCACACACTGAAACCCCTTCCCCACACACTGAAACTCCTTCCCCACACACTGAAACACCTTCCCCACACACAGAAACCCCTTCCGCACACACTGAAACCCTTCCCCACACACTGAAACCCCTTTCCCACACACTGAAACCCCGTCCCCAGACACTGTTATCCTTCCCCACACACTGAAACACTTCCCCACACACTGGAACCTCTTCCCCACACACTGAAACCCCTTCCCCCCACACTGAACCCCTTCCCCACACACTGAAGCCCTTCCCCACACATTGAAACCCCTTCCCCACACACTGAAACCCCTTCCCCACAAACTGAAACCCCTTCCCCACACACTGAATACCCTTCCGCACACAATGAAACACCTTCCCCACACACTGAAACAACATCCCCACACACTGAATCCCCTTCCCCACAAACTGAAACCCCTTCCGCACACAATGAAACACCTTCCCCACACACTGAAACCCCTTCCCCACACACTGAAACCCCTTCCGCACACACTGAAACCCCTTCCAAACACACTGAAACCCCTTCCCCACACACTGAAACTCCTTCCCCACACACTGAAACACCTTCCCCACACACAGAAACCCCTTCCGCACAAACTGAAACCGTTCCCCACACACTGAAACCCCTTTCCCACACACTGAAACCCGGTCCCCAGACTCTGTAATCCTTCCCCGCACACTGAAACACTTCCCCACACACTGAAACACCTTCCCCACACACTGAAACCCCTTCCCCACACACTGAACCCCTTCCCCACACACTGAAACCCTTCCCCACACACTGAAACCCCTTCCCCACAAACTGCAACCCCTTCCCCACAAACTGAAACCCCTTCCCCACACACTGAATACCCTTCCGCACACAATGAAACACCTTCCCCACACACTGAAACACCTTCCCCACACATTGAATCCCCTTCCCCACAAACTGAAACCCCTTCCGCACACAATGAAGCAGCTTCCCCACACACTGAAACCCCTTCCCCACACACTGAAACACCTTCCACACACACTGAAACCCCTTCCGCACACACTGAAACACCTTCCCCACACACTGAAACCCCTTCCCCACACACTGAAACCCCTTCCCCACACTCTTAAACCCCTTCCACACACACTGAAACACCTTCCCGACACACTGAAACCACTTCCCCACACACAGAAACCCTTTCTGCACACAGTGAAACCCTTCCCCACACACTGAAACACATTCCCCAAACACTGAAACACATCCCTACACACTGAAACCACGTCCCCAGACACTGTAATCCTTCCCCGCACACTGAAACACTTCCCCACACACTGAAACACCTTCCCCACACACTGAAACCCCTTCCCCACACACTGAACCCCTTCCCCACACACTGAAACCCTTCCCCACTCACTGAAACCCCTTGCCCACAAACTGCAACCACTTCCCCACAAACTGAAACCCCTTCCCCACACACCGAATACCCTTCTGCACACAATGAAACACCTTCCCCACACACTGAAACATCTTCCCCACACATTGAATCCCCTGCCCCACAAACTGAAACCCCTTCCGCACACAATGAAACAGCTTCCCCACACACTGAAACCCCTTCCCCACACACTGAAACACCTTCCACACACACTGAAACACCTTCCGCACACACTGAAACACCTTCCCCACACACTGAAACCCCTTCAACACACACTGAAACCCCTTCCCCCCACACTGAACCCTTTCCCCACACACTGAAGCCCTTCCCCACACACTGAAACCCCTTCCCCACATACTGCAACCCCTTCCCCACACACTGAAACACCTTCCCCACACACTGAAACCCATTCCCCACACACTGAAACACCTTCCACACACACTGAAACCCCTTCCGCACACACTGAAACACCTTCCCCACACACTGAAACCCCTTCCCCACTCACTGAAACCCTTTCCCCACACTCTTAAACCCCTTCCACACACACTGAAACACCTTCCCCACACACTGACACCACATCCCCACACACAGAAACCCTTTCTGCACACAGTGAAACCCTTCCCCACACACTGAAACACATTCCCCAAACACTGAAACACATCCCCACACACTGAAACGCCTTCCCCACACACTGAAACATTTCCCCACACACTGAAACACCATCCCCACACACTGAAACCACTTCCCCAAAAACTGAAACCCCTTCTGCACTCAGTGAAATCCTTCCCCACACACTGAAACCCCTTCCCCACACACTGAAACTCCTTCCCCACACACTGAAACACCTTCCCCACACACAGAAACCCATTCCGCACACACTGAAACCCTTCCCCACAGACTGAAACCCCTTCCCCACACACTGAAACACATCCCCACACACTGAAACGCTTTCCCCACACACTGAAACATTTCGCCACACACTGAAACACCATCCCCACACACTGAAACCCCTTCCCCAAACACTGAAACCCCTTCTGCACTCAGTGAAATCCCCTTCATCACATACTGAAACACCTTCCCCACACACTGAACCGCCTTCCACACACACTGAAATAACTTCCCCACACACAGAAACCCCTTCCCCACACACTGAAACCCCTTCCCCACACACTGAAACACATCCCCACACACTGAAACGCCTTCCCCACACACTGAAACATTTCCCCACACACTGAAACACCATCCCCACACACTGAAACGCCTTCCCCACACACTGAAACCCCTTCTGCACTCAGTGAAATCCTTCCCCACACACTGAAACCCTTTCCCCACACACTGAAACTCCTTCCCCACACACTGAAACACCTTCCCCACACACAGAAACCCCTTCCGCACACACTGAAACCCTTCCCCACAGACTGAAACCCCTTCCCCACACACTGAAACACATCCCCACACACTGAAACGCTTTCCCCACACACTGAAACATTTCCCCACACACTGAAACACCATCCCCACACACTGAAACCACTTCCCCAAACACTGAAACCCCTTCTGCACTCAGTGAAATCCTTCCCCACACACTGAAACCCCTTCCCCACACACTGAAACTCCTTCCCCACACACTGAAACACCTTCCCCACACACAGAAACCCCTTCCACACACACTGAAACCCTTCCCCACACACTGAAACCCCTTTCCCACACACTGAAACCCTGTCCCCAGACACTGTAATCCTTCCCCACACACTGAAACACTTCCCCACACACTGGAACCACTTCCCCACACAGTGAAACCCATTCCCCCCACACTGAACCCCTTCCCCACACACTGAAGCCCTTCCCCACACACTGAAAACCCTTCCCCACATACTGCAACCCCTTCCCCACACACTGAAACACCTTCCCCACACACTGAAACCCATTCCCCACACACTGAAACACCTTCCACACACACTGAAACCCCTTCCGCACACACTGAAACACCTTCCCCACACACTGAAACCCCTTCCCCACTCACTGAAACCCTTTCCCCACACTCTTAAACCCCTTCCACACACACTGAAACACCTTCCCCACACACTGACACCACATCCCCACCCACAGAAACCCTTTCTGCACACAGTGAAACCCTTCCCCACACACTGAAACACATTCCCCAAACACTGAAACACATCCCCACACACTGAAACGCCTTCCCCACACACTGAAACATTTCCCCACACACTGAAACACCATCCCCACACACTGAAACCACTTCCCCAAAAACTGAAACCCCTTCTGCACTCAGTGAAATCCTTCCCCACACACTGAAACCCCTTCCCCACACACTGAAACTCCTTCCCCACACACTGAAACACCTTCCCCACACACAGAAACCCATTCCGCACACACTGAAACCCTTCCCCACAGACTGAAACCCCTTCCCCACACACTGAAACACATCCCCACACACTGAAACGCTTTCCCCACACACTGAAACATTTCCCCACACACTGAAACACCATCCCCACACACTGAAACCCCTTCCCCAAACACTGAAACCCCTTCTGCACTCAGTGAAATCCTTCCCCACACACTGAAACCCCTTCCCCACACACTGAAACTCCTTCCCCACATACTGAAACACCTTCCCCACACACAGAAACCCCTTCCGCACACACTGAAACCCTTCCGCACACACTGAAACCCCTTTCCCACACACTGAAACCCCGTCCCCAGACACTGTTATCCTTCCCCACACACTGAAACACTTCCCCACACACTGGAACCACTTCCCCACACACTGAAACCCCTTCCCCCCACACTGAACCCCTTCCCCACACACTGAAGCCCTTCCCCACACATTGAAACCCCTTCCCCACACACTGAAACCCCTTCCCCACAAACTGAAACCCCTTCCCCACACACTGAATACCCTTCCGCACACAATGAAACACCTTCCCCACACACTGAAACAACATCCCCACACACTGAATCCCCTTCCCCACAAACTGAAACCCCTTCCGCACACAATGAAACACCTTCCCCACACACTGAAACCCCTTCCCCACACACTGAAACACCTTCCGCACACACTGAGACCCCTTCCAAACACACTGAAACCCCTTCCCCACACACTGAAACTCCTTCCCCACACACTGAAACACCTTCCCCACACACAGAAACCCCTTCCGCACAAACTGAAACCGTTCCCCACACACTGAAACCCCTTTCCCACACACTGAAACCCGGTCCCCAGACTCTGTAATCCTTCCCCGCACACTGAAACACTTCCCCACACACTGAAACACCTTCCCCACACACTGAAACCCCTTCCCCACACACTGAACCCCTTCCCCACACACTGAAACCCTTCCCCACACACTGAAACCCCTTCCCCACAAACTGCAACCCCTTCCCCACAAACTGAAACCCCTTCCCCACACACTGAATACCCTTCCGCACACAATGAAACACCTTCCCCACACACTGAAACACCTTCCCCACACATTGAATCCCCTTCCCCACAAACTGAAACCCCTTCCGCACACAATGAAGCAGCTTCCCCACACACTGAAACCCCTTCCCCACACACTGAAACACCCTCCACACACACTGAAACCCCTTCCGCACACACTGAAACACCTTCCCCACACACTGAAACCCCTTCCCCACACACTGAAACCCCTTCCCCACACTCTTAAACCCCTTCCACACACACTGAAACACCTTCCCGACACACTGAAACCACTTCCCCACACACAGAAACCCTTTCTGCACACAGTGAAACCCTTCCCCACACACTGAAACACATTCCCCAAACACTGAAACACATCCCTACACACTGAAACCACGTCCCCAGACACTGTAATCCTTCCCCGCACACTGAAACACTTCCCCACACACTGAAACACCTTCCCCACACACTGAAAGCCCTTCCCCACACACTGAACCCCTTCCCCACACACTGAAACCCTTCCCCACTCACTGAAACCCCTTGCCCACAAACTGCAACCACTTCCCCACAAACTTAAACCCCTTCCCCACACACCGAATACCCTTCTGCACACAATGAAACACCTTCCCCACACACTGAAACATCTTCCCCACACACTGAAACCCCTTCCCCACACACTGAAACACCTTCCACACACACTGAAACACCTTCCGCACACACTGAAACACCTTCCCCACACACTGAAACCCCTTCCCCACACACTGAAACCCCTTCCCCCCACACTGAACCCTTTCCCCACACACTGAAGCCCTTCCCCACACACTGAAACCCCTTACCCACATACTGCAACCCCTTCCCCACAAACTGAAACCCCTTCCCCACACACTGAATACCCTTCCGCACACAATGAAACACCTTCCCCACACACTGAAACAACTTCCCCACACACTGAATCCCCTTCCCCACAAACTGAAACCCCTTCCTCACACTATGAAACAGCGTCCCCACACACTGAAACCCCTTCCCCACACACTGAAACACCTTCCGCACACACTGAAACCCCTTCCCCACACACTGAAACCCCTTCCCCACTCACTGAAACTCCTTCCCCACACACTGAAACACCTTCCCCACGCACAGAAACCCCTTCCGCACGCACTGAAACCCTTCCCCACACACTGAAACCCCTTTCCCACACACTGAAACCCCGTCCCCAGACACTGTAATCCTTCTCCACAAACTGAAACACTTCCCCACACACTGAAACCCCTTCCCTAAACACTGAAACCCCTTCCCCACACACTGAACCCCTTCCCCACACACTGAAACCCTTCCCCACACACTGAAACCCCTTCCCCACAAACTGCAACCCCTTCCCCACAAACTGAAACCCCTTCCCCACACAGTGAATACCCTTCCGCACACAATGAAACACCTTCCCCACATAATGAAACACCTTCCCCACACAATGAAACAACTTCCCCACACACTGAATCCCCTTCCCCACAAACTGAAACCCCTTCCGCACACAATGAAACAGCTTCCCCACACACTGAAACCCCTTCCCCACACACTGAAACACCTTCCACACACACTGAAACCCCTTCTGCACACACTGAAACACCTTCCCCACACACTGAAACCCCTTCCCCCCACACTGAACCCTTTCCCCACACACTGAAGCCCTTCCCCACACACTGAAACCCCTTACCCACATACTGCAACCCCTTCCCCACAAACTGAAACCCCTTCCCCACACACTGAATACCCTTCCGCACACAATGAAACACCTTCCCCACACACTGAAACAACTTCCCCACACACTGAATCCCCTTCCCCACAAACTGAAACCCCTTCCTCACACTATGAAACAGCGTCCCCACACACTGAAACCCCTTCCCCACACACTGAAACACCTTCCGCACACACTGAAACCCCTTCCCCACACACTGAAACCCCTTCCCCACTCACTGAAACTCCTTCCCCAAACACTGAAACACCTTCCCCACGCACAGAAACCCCTTCCGCACGCACTGAAACCCTTCCCCACACACTGAAACCCCTTTCCCACACACTGAAACCCCGTCCCCAGACACTGTAATCCTTCTCCACACACTGAAACACTTCCCCACACACTGAAACCCCTTCCCTAAACACTGAAACCCCTTCCCCACACACTGAACCCCTTCCCCACACACTGAAACCCTTCCCCACACACTGAAACCCCTTCCCCACAAACTGCAACCCCTTCCCCACAAACTGAAACCCCTTCCCCACACAGTGAATACCCTTCCGCACACAATGAAACACCTTCCCCACATAATGAAACACCTTCCCCACACAATGAAACAACTTCCCCACACACTGAATCCCCTTCCCCACAAACTGAAACCCCTTCCGCACACAATGAAACAGCTTCCCCACACACTGAAACCCCTTCCCCACACACTGAAACACCTTCCACACACACTGAAACCCCTTCTGCACACACTGAAACACCTTCCCCACACACTGAATCCCCATCCCCACTCACTGAAACCCTTTCCCCACACTCTTAAACCCCTTCCACACACACTGAAACACTTTCCCCACACACTGAAACCACTTCCCCACACACAGAAACCCTTTCTGCACACAGTGAAACCCCTTCCCCACACACTGAAACCCCTTCCCCACACACTGAAACTCCTTCCCCACACACTTAAACACCTTCCCCACGCACAGAAACCCCTTCCGCACATACTGAAACCCTTCCCCACACACTGAAACCCCTTTCCCACACACTGAAACCCCGTCCCCAGACACTGTAATCCTTCCCCACACACTGAAACACTTCCCCACACACTGAAACCCCTTCCCCAAACACTGAAACCCCTTCCCCACACACTGAACCCCTTCCCCACACACTGAAACCCTTCCCCACACACTGAAACCCCTTCCCCACAAACTGCAACCCCTTCCCCACAAACTGAAACCCCTTCCCCACACAGTGAATACCCTTCGCACACAATGAAACACCTTCCCCACATAATGAAACACCTTCCCCACACACTGAAACAACTTCCCCACACACTGAATCCCCTTCCCCACAAACTGAAACCCCTTCCGCACACAATGAAACAGCTTCCCCACACACTGAAACCCCTTCCCCACACACTGAAACACCTTCCACACACACTGAATCCCCTTCCGCACACACTGAAACACCTTCCCCACACACTGAAACCCCATCCCCACTCACTGAAACCCTTTCCCCACACTCTTAAACCCCTTCCACACACACTGAAACACTTTCCCCACACACTGAAACCACTTCCCCACACACAGAAACCCTTTCTGCACACAGTGAAACCCTTCCCCACACACTGAAACAAATTCCCCAAACACTGAAACACATCCCTACACACTGGAACCCCTTCCCCACACAATGAAACCCATCCCCACAAACTGAAACCACTTCCCCACACACTGAAACCACTTCCCTACACACTGAATCCCCTTCCGCACACAATGAAACACCTTCACCACACAAAGAAACAGCTTCCCTACACACAGAAACCACATCCCGACACACTGAAACCCCTTCCACACACAAGGAAACACATTCCCCACTCACTGAAATCCCTTCCCCACACACTGAAACACCTTCCCCACACACTGAAACCCTTCCGCACACACTGAATCCCCTTCATCACTTACTGAAACACCTTCCCCACACACTGAAACTCCTTCCCCACACACTGAAATAACTTCCCCACACACAGAAACCCCTTCCCCACACACTGAAACACATCCCCACACACTGAAACCCCTTCCCCACGCACTGAAACACATCCCCACACACTGAAACGCCTTCCCCACACACTGAAACATTACCCCACACACTGAAACACCTTCCCCACACACAGAAACCCCTTCCGCACACACTGAAACCCTTCCCCACAGACTGAAACCCCTTCCCCACACACTGAAACACATCCCCACACACTGAAACGCCTTTCCCACACACTGAAACATTTCCCCACACACTGAAACACCATCCCCACACACTGAAACCCCTTCCCCAAACACTGAAACCCCTTCTGCACTCAGTGAAATCCTTCCCCACACACTGAAACCCCTTCCCCACTCACTGAAACTGATTCCCCACACACTGAAACACCTTCCCCACACACAGAAACCCCTTCCGCACACACTGAAACCCTTCCCCACACACTGAAACCCCTTTCCCACACACTGAAACCCCGTCCCCAGACACTGTAATCCTTGCCCACACACTGAAACACTTCCCCACACACTGGAACCACTTCCCCACACACTGAAACCCCTTCCCCCCACACTGAACCCCTTCCCCACACACTGAAGCCCTTCCCCACACACTGAAAACCCTTCCCCACATACTGCAACCCCTTCCCCACAAACTGAAACCCCTTCCCCACACACTGAATACCCTTCCGCACACAATGAAACACCTTCCCCACACACTGAAACAACTTCCCCACACACTGAATCCCCTTCCCCACAAACTGAAACCCCTTCCGCACACAATGAAACAGCTTCCCCACACACTGAAACCCCTTCCCCACACACTGAAACACCTTACGCACACACTGAAACCCCTTCCCCACACACTGAAACCCCTTCCCCACACACTGAAACACCTTCCTCACACACTGAAACACCTTCCCCACACACAGAAACCCCTTCCGCACAAACTGAAACCGTTCCCCACACACTGAAACCCCTTTCCCACACACTGAAACCCCGTCCCCAGACTCTGTAATCCTTCCCCGCACACTGAAACACTTCCCCACACACTGAAACCCCTTCCCCACACACTGAACCCCTTCCCCACACACTGAAACCCTTCCCCACACACTGAAACCCCTTCCCCACAAACTGCAACCCCTTCCCCACAAACTGAAACCCCTTCCCCACACACTGAATACCCTTCCGCACACAATGAAACACCTTCCACACACACTGAAACATCTTCCCCACACATTGAATCCCCTTCCCCACAAACTGAAACCCCTTCCGCACACAATGAAACAGCTTCCCCACACACTGAAACCCCTTCCCCACACACTGAAACACCTTCCACACACACTGAAACCCCTTCCACACACACTGAAACATCTTCCCCACACACTGAAACCCCTTCCCCACACACTGAAACCCCTTCCCCACTCTCTTAAACCCCTTCCACACACACTGAAACACCTTCCCGTCACACTGAAACCACTTCCCCACACACAGAAACCCTTTCTGCACACAGTCAAACCCTTCCCCACACACTGAAACACATTCCCCAAACACTGAAACACATCCCTACACACTGAAACCCCGTCCCCAGACACTGTAATCCTTCCCCGCACACTGAAACACTTCCCCACACACTGAAACACCTTCCACACACACTGAAACCCCTTCCCCACACACTGAACCCCTTCGCCACACACTGAAACCCTTCCCCACACACTGAAACCCCTTCCCCACACACTGAATACCATTCCGCACACAATGAAACACCTTCGCCACACACTGAAACAGCTTCCCCACACATTGAATCCCCTTCCCCACAAACTGAAACCCCTTCCGCACACAATGAAACATCTTCCCCACACACTGAAACAACTTCCCCACACACTGAATCCCCTTCCCCACAAACTGAAACCCCTTCCGCACACAATGAAACAGCTTCCCCACACACTGAAACCCCTTCCCCACACTCTGAAACACCTTCCACACACACTGAAACCCCTTCCGCACACACTGAAACACCTTCCCCACACACTGAAACCCCTTCCCCACACACTGAAACCCCTTCCCCACACTCTTAAACCCCTTCCACACACACTGAAACACCTTCCCGACACACTGAAACCACTTCCCCACACACAGAAACCCTTTCTGCACACAGTGAAACCCTTCCCCACACACTGAAACACATTCCCCAAACACTGAAACACATCCCTACACACTGGAACCCCTTCCACACACAATGAAACCCATCCCCACAAACTGCAACCCCTTCCCCACAAACTGAAACCCCTTCCCCACACACTGAATACCCTTCCGCACACAATGAAACACCTTCCACACACACTGAAACATCTTCCCCACACATTGAATCCCCTTCCCCACAAACTGAAACCCCTTCCGCACACAATGAAACAGCTTCCCCACACACTGAAACCCCTTCCCCACACACTGAAACACCTTCCACACACACTGAAACCCCTTCCACACACACTGAAACATCTTCCCCACACACTGAAACCCCTTCCCCACACACTGAAACCCCTTCCCCACTCTCTTAAACCCCTTCCACACACACTGAAACACCTTCCCGTCACACTGAAACCACTTCCCCACACACAGAAACCCTTTCTGCACACAGTCAAACCCTTCCCCACACACTGAAACACATTCCCCAAACACTGAAACACATCCCTACACACTGAAACCCCGTCCCCAGACACTGTAATCCTTCCCCGCACACTGAAACACTTCCCCACACACTGAAACACCTTCCACACACACTGAAACCCCTTCCCCACACACTGAACCCCTTCGCCACACACTGAAACCCTTCCCCACACACTGAAACCCCTTCCCCACACACTGAATACCATTCCGCACACAATGAAACACCTTCGCCACACACTGAAACAGCTTCCCCACACATTGAATCCCCTTCCCCACAAACTGAAACCCCTTCCGCACACAATGAAACATCTTCCCCACACACTGAAACAACTTCCCCACACACTGAATCCCCTTCCCCACAAACTGAAACCCCTTCCGCACACAATGAAACAGCTTCCCCACACACTGAAACCCCTTCCCCACACTCTGAAACACCTTCCACACACACTGAAACCCCTTCCGCACACACTGAAACACCTTCCCCACACACTGAAACCCCTTCCCCACACACTGAAACCCCTTCCCCACACTCTTAAACCCCTTCCACACACACTGAAACACCTTCCCGACACACTGAAACCACTTCCCCACACACAGAAACCCTTTCTGCACACAGTGAAACCCTTCCCCACACACTGAAACACATTCCCCAAACACTGAAACACATCCCTACACACTGGAACCCCTTCCACACACAATGAAACCCATCCCCACAAACTGAAACCACTTCCCCACACACTGAAACCACTTCCCTACACACTGAATCCCCTTCCGCAAACAATCAAACACCTTCCCCACACAATGAAACACCTTCCCGACACACAGAAACCACATCCCCACACACTGAAACCCTTTCCGCACACAAGGAAACACCTTCCCCACTCACTGAAATCCCTTCCTCACACACAGATACCCCTTCCGCACACACTGAAACACCTTCCCCACACACTGAAACCCCTTCCCTACACACTGAATCCCCTTCCCCACACACTGAGACCCCGTCCACACACACTGGAATACCTTGCCCACACACTGAAACCCTGCCCCACACACTGAAACCCCTACCCCACATACTGAAGCACCTTCCCCACACACTGAAACACCTTCCCCACCCACCGAAACCCATTCCGCACACAGTTAAACCCTTCCCCACACACTGAAACCCCCTCCCCACACATTGAAACCCCTTCCCCACACACTGAATACCCTTCCACACACAATGAAACACCTTCCCCGCACAATGAAACACATTCCGCACACACAGAATCCCCTTCCCCACACACTGAAACGCCTTCCGCACACAATGAAACACCTTCCCCACACACTGAAACCTCTTTCCCACACACTGAAACACCTTCCGCACAAACTGAAACTCCTTCTGCACACACTGAAACACCTTCCCCACACGCTGAATCCCCTTCCCCACACACTGAAACACCTTTCCCACACACTGAAACGCCTTCCACACACACTGAAATACCTTCCCCACACACTGAAACCCCTTCCCCACACACTGGAACACATCCCCACACACTGAAACCCCTTCCCCACACAGTGAAACACATCCCCACACAATGAAACGCCTTCCCCACACACTGAAACACATCTCCACACACTGAAACACCTTCCCCACACACTGAAACCCCTTCCCCAAACACTGAAACCCCTTCTGCACTCAGTGAAATCCTTCCCCACACACTGAAACCCCTTCCACACACACTGAAACACCTTCCCCACACACTGAAACACCATCCCCACACACTGAAACCACTTCCCCAAATACTGAAACCCCTTCTGCACTCAGTGAAATCCTTCCCCACACACTGAAACCCTTTCTGCACACAGTCAAACCCTTCCCCACACACTGAAACACATTCCCCAAACACTGAAACACATCCCTACACACTGAAACCCCGTCCCCAGACACTGTAATCCTTCCCCGCACACTGAAACACTTCCCCACACACTGAAACACCTTCCACACACACTGAAACCCCTTCCCCACACACTGAACCCCTTCGCCACACACTGAAACCCTTCCCCACACACTGAAACCCCTTCCCCAAACACTGAATACCATTCCGCACACAATGAAACACCTTCGCCACACACTGAAACAGCTTCCCCACACATTGAATCCCCTTCCCCACAAACTGAAACCCCTTCTGCACACAATGAAACATCTTCCCCACACACTGAAACAACTTCCCCACACACTGAATCCCCTTCCCCACAAACTGAAACCCCTTCCGCACACAATGAAACAGCTTCCCCACACACTGAAACCCCTTCCCCACACTCTGAAACACCTTCCACACACACTGAAACCCCTTCCGCACACACTGAAACACCTTCCCCACACACTGAAACCCCTTCCCCACACACTGAAACCCCTTCCCCACACTCTTAAACCCCTTCCACACACACTGAAACACCTTCCCGACACACTGAAACCACTTCCCCACACACAGAAACCCTTTCTGCACACAGTGAAACCCTTCCCCACACACTGAAACACATTCCCCAAACACTGAAACACATCCCTACACACTGGAACCCCTTCCACACACAATGAAACCCATCCCCACAAACTGAAACCACTTCCCCACACACTGAAACCACTTCCCTACACACTGAATCCCCTTCCGCAAACAATCAAACACCTTCCCCACACAATGAAACACCTTCCCGACACACAGAAACCACATCCCCACACACTGAAACCCTTTCCGCACACAAGGAAACACCTTCCCCACTCACTGAAATCCCTTCCTCACACACAGATACCCCTTCCGCACACACTGAAACACCTTCCCCACACACTGAAACCCCTTCCCTACACACTGAATCCCCTTCCCCACACACTGAGACCCCGTCCACACACACTGGAATACCTTGCCCACACACTGAAACCCTGCCCCACACACTGAAACCCTTCCCCACACACTGAAACCCCTACCCCACATACTGAAACACCTTCCCCACACACTGAAACACCTTCCCCACCCACCGAAACCCATTCCACACACAGTTAAACCCTTCCCCACACACTGAAACCCCCTCCCCACACATTGAAACCCCTTCCCCACACACTGAATACCCTTCCACACACAATGAAACACCTTCCCCGCACAATGAAACACATTCCGCACACTCAGAATCCCCTTCCCCACACACTGAAACGCCTTCCGCACACAATGAAACACCTTCCCCACTCACTGAAACCTCTTCCCCACACACTGAAACACCTTCCGCACAAACTGAAACTCCTTCTGCACACACTGAAACACCTTCCCCACACGCTGAATCCCCTTCCCCACACACTGAAACACCTTTCCCACACACTGAAACGCCTTCCACACACACTGAAATACCTTCCCCACACACTGAAACCCCTTCCCCACTCACTGGAACACATCCCCACACACTGAAACCCCTTCCCCACACAGTGAAACACATCCCCACACAATGAAACGCCTTCCCCACACAATGAAACACATCTCCACACACTGAAACACCTTCCCCACACACTGAAACCCCTTCCCCAAACACTGAAACCCCTTCTGCACTCAGTGAAATCCTTCCCCACGCACTGAAACCCCTTCCACACACACTGAAACACCTTCCCCACACACTGAAACACCATCCCCACACACTGAAACCACTTCCCCAAATACTGAAACCCCTTCTGCACTCAGTGAAATCCTTCCCCACACACTGAAACCCCTTCCCCACACTCTGAAACTCCTTCCCCACACACTGAAACACCTTCCCCACACACAGAAACCCATTCCGCACACACTGAAACCCTTCCCCACAGACTGAAACACCTTCCCCACACACTGAAACACATCCCCACACACTGAAACGCCTTGCCCACACACTGAAACATTTCCCCACATACTGAAACACCATCCCCACACACTGAAACCCCTTCCCCAAACACTGAAACCCCTTCTGCACTCAGTGAAATCCTTCCCCACACACTGAAAGCCCTTCCCCACACACTGAAACTGATTCCCCACACACTGAAGCACCTTCCCCACACACAGAAACCCCTTCCGCACACACTGAAACCCTTCCCCACACACTGAAACCCCTTTCCCACACACTGAAACCCCGTCCCCAGACACTGTAATCCTTGCCCACACACTGAAACACTTCCCCACACTCTGGAACCACTTCCCCACACACTGAAACCCCTTCCCCCCACACTGAACCCCTTCCCCACACACTGAAGCCCTTCCCCACACACTGAAAACCCTTCCCCACATACTGCAACCCCTTCCCCACAAACTGAAACCCCTTCCCCACACACTGAATACCCTTCCGCACACAATGAAACACCTTCCCCACACACTGAAACAACTTCCCCACACACTGAATCCCCTTCCCCACAAACTGAAACCCCTTCCGCACACAATGAAACAGCTTCCCCACACACTGAAACCCCTTCCCCACACACTGAAACACCTTATGCACACACTGAAACCCCTTCCCCACACACTGAAACCCCTTCCCCACACACTGAAACTCCTTCCTCACACACTGAAACACCTTCCCCACACACAGAAACCCCTTCCGCACAAACTGAAACCGTTCCCCACACACTGAAACCCCTTTCCCACACACTGAAACCCCGTCCCCAGACTCTGTAATCCTTCCCCGCACACTGAAACACTTCCCCACACACTGAAACCCCTTCCCCACACACTGAACCCCTTCCCCACACACTGAAACCCTTCCCCACACACTGAAACCCCTTCCCCACAAACTGCAACCCCTTCCCCACAAACTGAAACCCCTTCCCCACACACTGAATACCCTTCCGCACACAATGAAACACCTTCCACACACACTGAAACATCTTCCCCACACACTGAATCCCCTTCCCCACAAACTGAAACCCCTTCCGCACACAATGAAACAGCTTCCCCACACACTGAAACCCCTTCCCCACACACTGAAACACCTTCCACACACACTGAAACCCCTTCCACACACACTGAAACATCTTCCCCACACACTGAAACCCCTTCCCCACACACTGAAACCCCTTCCCCACTCTCTTAAACCCCTTCCACACACACTGAAACACCTTCCCGTCACACTGAAACCACTTCCCCACACACAGAAACCCTTTCTGCACACAGTCAAACCCTTCCCCACACACTGAAACACATTCCCCAAACACTGAAACACATCCCTACACACTGAAACCCCGTCCCCAGACACTGTAATCCTTCCCCGCACACTGAAACACTTCCCCACACACTGAAACACCTTCCACACACACTGAAACCCCTTCCCCACACACTGAACCCCTTCGCCACACACTGAAACCCTTCCCCACACACTGAAACCCCTTCCCCAAACACTGAATACCATTCCGCACACAATGAAACACCTTCGCCACACACTGAAACAGCTTCCCCACACATTGAATCCCCTTCCCCACAAACTGAAACCCCTTCCGCACACAATGAAACATCTTCCCCACACACTGAAACAACTTCCCCACACACTGAATCCCCTTCCCCACAAACTGAAACCCCTTCCGCACACAATGAAACAGCTTCCCCACACACTGAAACCCCTTCCCCACACTCTGAAACACCTTCCACACACACTGAAACCCCTTCCGCACACACTGAAACACCTTCCCCACACACTGAAACCCCTTCCCCACACACTGAAACCCCTTCCCCACACTCTTAAACCCCTTCCACACACACTGAAACACCTTCCCGACACACTGAAACCACTTCCCCACACACAGAAACCCTTTCTGCACACAGTGAAACCCTTCCCCACACACTGAAACACATTCCCCAAACACTGAAACACATCCCTACACACTGGAACCCCTTCCACACACAATGAAACCCATCCCCACAAACTGAAACCACTTCCCCACACACTGAAACCACTTCCCTACACACTGAATCCCCTTCCGCAAACAATCAAACACCTTCCCCACACAATGAAACACCTTCCCGACACACAGAAACCACATCCCCACACACTGAAACCCTTTCCGCACACAAGGAAACACCTTCCCCACTCACTGAAATCCCTTCCTCACACACAGATACCCCTTCCGCACACACTGAAACACCTTCCCCACACACTGAAACCCCTTCCCTACACACTGAATCCCCTTCCCCACACACTGAGACCCCGTCCACACACACTGGAATACCTTGCCCACACACTGAAACCCTGCCCCACACACTGAAACCCTTCCCCACACACTGAAACCCCTACCCCACATACTGAAACACCTTCCCCACACACTGAAACACCTTCCCCACCCACCGAAACCCATTCCGCACACAGTTAAACCCTTCCCCACACACTGAAACCCCCTCCCCACACATTGAAACCCCTTCCCCACACACTGAATACCCTTCCACACACAATGAAACACCTTCCCCGCACAATGAAACACATTCCGCACACACAGAATCCCCTTCCCCACACACTGAAACGCCTTCCGCACACAATGAAACACCTTCCCCACTCACTGAAACCTCTTCCCCACACACTGAAACACCTTCCGCACAAACTGAAACTCCTTCTGCACACACTGAAACACCTTCCCCACACGCTGAATCCCCTTCCCCACACACTGAAACACCTTTCCCACACACTGAAACGCCTTCCACACACACTGAAATACCTTCCCCACACACTGAAACCCCTTCCCCACTCACTGGAACACATCCCCACACACTGAAACCCCTTCCCCACACAGTGAAACACATCCCCACACAATGAAACGCCTTCCCCACACAATGAAACACATCTCCACACACTGAAACACCTTCCCCACACACTGAAACCCCTTCCCCAAACACTGAAACCCCTTCTGCACTCAGTGAAATCCTTCCCCACACACTGAAACCCCTTCCACACACACTGAAACACCTTCCCCACACACTGAAACACCATCCCCACACACTGAAACCACTTCCCCAAATACTGAAACACCTTCTGCACTCAGTGAAATCCTTCCCCACACACTGAAACCCCTTCCCCACACTCTGAAACTCCTTCCCCACACACTGAAACACCTTCCCCACACACAGAAACCCCTTCCGCACACACTGAAACACTTCCCCACAGACTGAAACACCTTCCCCACACACTGAAACACATCCCCACACACTGAAACGCCTTGCCCACACACTGAAACATTTCCCCACATACTGAAACACCATCCCCACACACTGAAACCCCTTCCCCAAACACTGAAACCCCTTCTGCACTCAGTGAAATCCTTCCCCACACACTGAAACCCCTTCCCCACACACTGAAACTGATTCCCCACACACTGAAACACCTTCCCCACACACAGAAACCCCTTCCGCACACACTGAAACCCTTCCCCACACACTGAAACCCCTTTCCCACACACTGAAACCCCGTCCCCAGACACTGTAATCCTTGCCCACACACTGAAACACTTCCCCACACTCTGGAACCACTTCCCCACACACTGAAACCCCTTCCCCCCACACTGAACCCCTTCCCCACACACTGAAGCCCTTCCCCACACACTGAAAACCCTTCCCCACATACTGCAACCCCTTCCCCACAAACTGAAACCCCTTCCCCACACACTGAATACCCTTCCGCACACAATGAAACACCTTCCCCACACACTGAAACAACTTCCCCACACACTGAATCCCCTTCCCCACAAACTGAAACCCCTTCCGCACACAATGAAACAGCTTCCCCACACACTGAAACCCCTTCCCCACACACTGAAACACCTTACGCACACACTGAAACCCCTTCCCCACACACTGAAACCCCTTCCCCACACACTGAAACTCCTTCCTCACACACTGAAACACCTTCCCCACACACAGAAACCCCTTCCGCACAAACTGAAACCGTTCCCCACACACTGAAACCCATTTCCCACACACTGAAACCCCGTCCCCAGACTCTGTAATCCTTCCCCGCACACTGAAACACTTCCCCACACACTGAAACCCCTTCCCCACACACTGAACCCCTTCCCCACACACTGAAACCCTTCCCCACACACTGAAACCCCTTCCCCACAAACTGCAACCCCTTCCCCACAAACTGAAACCCCTTCCCCACACACTGAATACCCTTCCGCACACAATGAAACACCTTCCACACACACTGAAACATCTTCCCCACACATTGAATCCCCTTCCCCACAAACTGAAACCCCTTCCGCACACAATGAAACAGCTTCCCCACACACTGAAACCCCTTCCCCACACACTGAAACACCTTCCACACACACTGAAACCCCTTCCACACACACTGAAACATCTTCCCCACACACTGAAACCCCTTCCCCACACACTGAAACCCCTTCCCCACTCTCTTAAACCCCTTCCACACACACTGAAACACCTTCCCGTCACACTGAAACCACTTCCCCACACACAGAAACCCTTTCTGCACACAGTCAAACCCTTCCCCACACACTGAAACACATTCCCCAAACACTGAAACACATCCCTACACACTGAAACCCCGTCCCCAGACACTGTAATCCTTCCCCGCACACTGAAACACTTCCCCACACACTGAAACACCTTCCACACACACTGAAACCCCTTCCCCACACACTGAACCCCTTCGCCACACACTGAAACCCTTCCCCACACACTGAAACCCCTTCCCCAAACACTGAATACCATTCCGCACACAATGAAACACCTTCGCCACACACTGAAACAGCTTCCCCACACATTGAATCCCCTTCCCCACAAACTGAAACCCCTTCCGCACACAATGAAACATCTTCCCCACACACTGAAACAACTTCCCCACACACTGAATCCCCTTCCCCACAAACTGAAACCCCTTCCGCACACAATGAAACAGCTTCCCCACACACTGAAACCCCTTCCCCACACTCTGAAACACCTTCCACACACACTGAAACCCCTTCCGCACACACTGAAACACCTTCCCCACACACTGAAACCCCTTCCCCACACACTGAAACCCCTTCCCCACACTCTTAAACCCCTTCCACACACACTGAAACACCTTCCCGACACACTGAAACCACTTCCCCACACACAGAAACCCTTTCTGCACACAGTGAAACCCTTCCCCACACACTGAAACACATTCCCCAAACACTGAAACACATCCCTACACACTGGAACCCCTTCCACACACAATGAAACCCATCCCCACAAACTGAAACCACTTCCCCACACACTGAAACCACTTCCCTACACACTGAATCCCCTTCCGCAAACAATCAAACACCTTCCCCACACAATGAAACACCTTCCCGACACACAGAAACCACATCCCCACACACTGAAACCCTTTCCGCACACAAGGAAACACCTTCCCCACTCACTGAAATCCCTTCCTCACACACAGATACCCCTTCCGCACACACTGAAACACCTTCCCCACACACTGAAACCCCTTCCCTACACACTGAATCCCCTTCCCCACACACTGAGACCCCGTCCACACACACTGGAATACCTTGCCGACACACTGAAACCCTGCCCCACACAGTGAAACCCTTCCCCACACACTGAAACCCCTACCCCACATACTGAAACACCTTCCCCACACACTGAAACACCTTCCCCACCCACCGAAACCCATTCCGCACACAGTTAAACCCTTCCCCACACACTGAAACCCCCTCCCCACACATTGAAACCCCTTCCCCACACACTGAATACCCTTCCACACACAATGAAACACCTTCCCCGCACAATGAAACACATTCCGCACACACAGAATCCCCTTCCCCACACACTGAAACGCCTTCCGCACACAATGAAACACCTTCCCCACTCACTGAAACCTCTTCCCCACACACTGAAACACCTTCCGCACAAACTGAAACTCCTTCTGCACACACTGAAACACCTTCCCCACACGCTGAATCCCCTTCCCCACACACTGAAACACCTTTCCCACACACTGAAACGCCTTCCACACACACTGAAATACCTTCCCCACACACTGAAACCCCTTCCCCACTCACTGGAACACATCCCCACACACTGAAACCCCTTCCCCACACAGTGAAACACATCCCCACACAATGAAACGCCTTCCCCACACAATGAAACACATCTCCACACACTGAAACACCTTCCCCACACACTGAAACCCCTTCCCCAAACACTGAAACCCCTTCTGCACTCAGTGAAATCCTTCCCCACACACTGAAACCCCTTCCACACACACTGAAACACCTTCCCCACACACTGGAACACCTTCCCCACACACTGAAACCCCGTCCGCACACACTGAAACCCTTCCCCACACACTGAGACCCCTTTCCCAAACACTGAAACCCCGTCCCCAGACACTGTAATCCTTCCCCACACACTGAAACACTTCCCCACACACTGAAACCCCTTCCCCACACACTGAAACCCATTCCCCACACACTGAAACCCCTTCCCCACACACTGAACCCCTTCCCCACACACTGAAACCCTTCCCCACACACTGAAACACCTTCCCCACATACTGCAACCCCTTCCCCACACACTGAAACACCTTCCCCACACAATGAAACACCTTCCCCACACACTGAATCCCCTTACCCACACACTGATACCCCTTCTGCACACAATGAAACTCCTTCCCCAAACACTGAAACCCCTTCCCCACACATTGAAACACCTTCCGCACATACTGAAACCCCTTTCACAAACACTGAAACACCTTCCCACACACTGAAACCACTCGAACACACACTGAAACCCCTTTCCCACTCACTGATACCCCTTACCCACACACTGAAACCATTACCCACACTCTGAAACACTTTCTCCACACAATGAAAAACCTTCCCCAAACACTGAAACCCCTTCAACACACACTGAAACCATTCCACACACACAGAAACACCTTCCCCACACACTGAAACCCCTTCCGCACACACTGAAACCCATACCCACACATTAAAACCCATTCCCCACACACTGAAACCCCTTCCCCACACACTGAAACACATCCAAACACACAGAAACACCTTCCCCACACACTGAAACCCCTTCCGCACACATTAAAACCCATCCCCACACAACGAAACCCATCCCCACACACTGAAACCCAACCCCACACACTGGAACACCGTCCCCACACACTTAACCCCTTCCCCACACACTGTAACACATCCCCACACACTGAAACATCTTCCCCACACACTGAAACCCCTTCCCCACACACTGAAACACCTCCCCCACACACTGAAACACCTTCCCCACAAACTGAAATCCCTTCCCCACACACTGAAATACCTTCCACAGACACTGAAACACCTTCCCCACACACTGATACCCCTTCAGCACTCAGTGAAACCCTACCCCACACACTGAAACCTCTTCCCCACACACTGAAACCCCTTCCACACAAACTGAAAAACCTTCCCCACACACTGAAACACCTTCCCCACACACTGAAACCCCTTCCGCACACACTGTAACACATTCCCCACAAACTGAAACCCTTCCTCACACACAGAGACCCCTTCCGCACACACTGAAACCCTTCCCCACATACTGAAACCCCTTTTCCAAACACTGAAACCCCGTCCCCACACACTGTAACCCTTCCCCACACACTGAAACCCTTCCCCACACTCTGAGACCCCTTGCACACACACAGAAATACCTTCCCCACACACTGAAACCCTGCCCCACACACGGAAACCCTTCCCCAGTCACTGAAACCCCTACCCCAAATACTGAAACCCCTTCCCCACACACTGAAACACCTTCCCGACACACCGAAACCCATTCCGCACACAGTTAAACCCTTCCCCACACACTGAAACCCCCTCCCCACACATTGAAACCCCTTCCCCAGACACTGAATACCCATCAACACACAATGAAATACCTTCCCCACACAATGAAACACCTTCCGCACACACAGAATCACCTTCCCCGCACACTGAAACGCCTTCCGCACGCAATGAAACACCTTCTCCACACACTGAAACCCCTTCCCCACACACTGAAACACCTTCCGCACAAACTGAAACCCCTTCCGCACACACTGATACCCCTTCCCCACACACTGAATCCCCTTCCCCACACACTGAAACACCTTCCCCACACACTGAAACGCCTTCCACACACACTGAAATACCTTCCCCACACACTGAAACCCCTTCCCCACACACTGAAACACATCCCCACACACTGAAACCCCTTCCCCACACACTGAAACACATCCCCACACACTGAAACGCCTTCCCCACACACTGAAACACATCCCCACACACTGAAACAGCTTCCCCACAAACTGAAACCACTTCCCCAAACACTGAAACCCGTTCTGCACTCAGTGAAATCCTTCCCCACACACTGAAACCCCTTCCCCACACACTGAAACACCTTCCCCACACACTGGAACACCTTCCCCACACACTGAAACCCCTTCCGCACACACTGAAACCCTTCCCCACACACAGAAACCCCTTTCCCACACACTGAAACCCCGTCCCCTGACACTGTGATCCTTCCCCACACACTGAAACACTTCCCCACACACTGAAACCCATTCCCCACAGACTGAAACCCCTTCCCTACACACTGAAACCCCTTCCACACACACTGAAGCCCTTCCCCACACACTGAAACCCTTCCCCACACACTGAAATCCCTTCCCCACATACTGCAACACCTTCCCCACACACTGAAACGCCTTCCCCATACACGGAATACCCTACCGCACACAATGAAACACCTTCCCCACACACTGAAACACCTTCCCCACACACTGAATCCTCTTCCCCACAAACTGAAACTCCTTCCGCACACAATGAAACAGCTTCCCCACACACTGAAACCCCTTCCCCACACACTGAAAAACCTTCCCCACACACTGGAACACCTTCCACACACACTGAACCCCTTCCCCACACACTGAAACCCTTCCCCACAGACTGAAACCCCTTCCCCACATACTGCAACACCTTCCCCACACACTGAAGCGCCTTCCCCATACACGGAATACCCTACCGCACACAATGAAACACCTTCCCCACACACTGAAACACCTTCTCCACACACTGAATCCTCTTCCCCACAAACTGAAACTCCTTCCGCACACAATGAAACAGCTTCCCCACACACTGAAACCCCTTCCGCACACACTGAAGCACCTTCCCCAAACACTGAAACCCCTTCCTCACACACTGGAACCCCGTCCCCACACTCTGAAACCCCTTCAACACACACTGAAACCCCTACCCCACACACTGAAACCCCTTCCCCAAACACTGAAACCCTTCCCCACATACTGAAACCCCTTCCGCACACAATGAAACCCCTTCCCCAAAACTGAAAACTTTCCCCACACACTGAAACACCTTCGCCACACACTGAAACACCTTCCACACACACTGAAACTCATCCCCACACACTGAAACAAATCCCCACACACTGAAACACCTTCCCCACACAATGAAACCCCTTCCCCACCCAATGAAACACCTTCGGCACTCACTGAAACAGCTTCCCCACACACTGAAATACCTTCCCCTCACACTGAAACACCTGCCCCACACACTGAAACCCCTTCCCCACTCCCTCAAACACCTTCCCCACACACTGAAACAACTTCCCCACACACTGAAACACCTTCCCCACACACTGAAACCCCGTCCCCACACATTGTAGCCTTTCCCCACACACTGAAACACCTTCCCCACACACTGAAAACACTTCCGCACACACTGAAACCCATTCCCACACACTAAAACCCATCCCCACACACTGAAACCCAACCCCACACACTGAAACACCTTCCCCACACACTGAACCCCTTCCCCACACACTGTAACACATCCCCACACACTGAAACATCTTCCCTAAACACTGAAAACCCTTCCCCACACACTGAAATACTTCCCCCACACACTGAAACACCTTCCCCACATAACTGAAATCCCTTCCCCACACACTGAAATACCTTCCCCAGACACTGAAACACCTTCCCCACACACTGATACCCCTTCACCACACAGTGAAACCCTACCCCACACACTGAAAGCTCTTCCCCACAAACTGAAACCCCTTCCACACAAACTGAAACACCTTCCCCACACACTGAAACCCTTCCCCACACACTGAAACACCTACCCCACACAATTAAACCACTTCCCCACACCCTGTAACCCCTTCCCCACACACTGAAACACCTACCCCACACACTGAAACCCCTTCCGCAAACCATGAAATCCATCCCCACATACTGAAACCCATCCCCACACACTGAAACTCATCCCCACACACTGAAACCCTTCCCACCACACTGTAACCCCTTCCCTACACAGTGAAACACATCCCCACACACTGAAGCACCTTCCCCACACACTGAATCTCCTTCTGCACACACTGAAACCCATCCCCACACACTGAAACACCTTCCCCACACAGTGAAACTCTTCCGCACACACTGAAACTGATCCCCACACACTGAAACACATCCCGACACACTGAAACACCATCCCCACACACTGACACCCCTTCCCGACACACTGAACCACCTTCCCCAAACACTGAAACATCTTCCCCACACACTGAAATACCTTCCCCACACACTGAAACACCTGCCCCACACACTGAAACACCTTCCCCACACACTGAAACACCTTCCCCAAACACTGGAACAACTTCCCCACACACTGTATCCCTTCCCCACACACTGAAACACTTCGCCACACACTGAAACCCCTTCCCCACAAACTGAAACCCATTCCCGACACACTGAAACCCCTTCCCCACACACTGAAACCCTTCCCCACATACTGAAACCCCGTCCGCACACAATAAAACCCCTTCCCCAAAACTGAAAACTTTCCCCACACACTGAAACACCTTCCCCACACACTGAAACACCTTCCAAACACACTGAATCTCATCCCCACACACTGAAACACATCCCCACACCCTGAAACACCTTCCCCACACACTGAAACCCCTTCCCCACACAATGAAACACCTTCCGCACACACTGAAACAGCTTCCCCACACACTGAAATACCTTCCCCTCACACTGAAAAACCTGCCCCACACACTGAAACCCCTTCCCCACTCCCTGAAACACCTTCCCCACACAATGAAACAACTTCCCCACACACTGAAACCCCTTCCCCACACGTTGTAGCCTTTCCCCACGCACTAAAACACCTTCCCCACACACTGAAAACCCTTCCGCGCACACTGAAAGCCATTCCCACACACTAAAACCCATCCCCACACACTGAAACCCAACCCCAGACACTGAAACACCTTCCCCAAACATTGAACCCCTTCCCCACACACTGTAACACATCCCCACACACTGAAACATCTTCCCCAAACACTGAAACCCCTTCCCCACACACTGAAATACTTCCCCCACACATTGAAACACCTTCCCCACAAACTGAAATCCCTTCCCCACACACTGAAATACCTTCCCCAGACACTGAAACACCTTCCCCACACACTGATACTCCTTCACCACACAGTGAAACCCTACCCCACACACTGAAACCTCTTCCCCACAAACTGAAACCCCTTCCACACAAACTGAAACACCTTCCCCACACACTGATACACCTTCCCCACACACTGAAACCCCTTCCGCACACACTGTAACACATTCCCCACAAACTGAAACCCTTCCTCACACACAGATACCCCTTCCGCACACACTGAAACACTTCCCCACATACTGAAACCCCTTCCCCACACACTGAAACCCCTTCCCCACACACTGTAACCCTTCCCCACACACTGAAACCCTTCCCCACACACTGAGACCCCGTCCACACACACTGAAATACCTTGCCCACACACTGAAACCCTGCCCCACACACTGAAACCCTTCCCCACACACTGAAACCCCTACCGAACATACTGAAACCCCTTCCCCACACACTGAAACACCTTCCCCACCCACCGAAACCCATTCCGCACACAGTTAAACGCTTCCCCACACACTGAAACCCCCTCCCCACACATTGAAACCCCTTGCCCACACACTGAATACCCTTCCACACACAATGAAACACCTTCCCCACACAATGAAACACATTCTGCACACACAGAATCCCCTTCCCCACACACTGAAACACCTTCCGCACACAATGAAACACCTTCCCCACACACTGAAACCCCTTCCCCACACACTGAAACACCTTCCGCACAAACTGAAACTCCTACCACACACACTGATACACCTTCCCCACACGCTGAATCCCCTTCCCCACACACTGAAACACCTTTCCCACACACTGAAACGCCTTCCACACACACTGAAATACCTTCCCCACACACTGAAACCCCTTCCCCACACACTGGAACACATCCCCACACACTGAAACCCCTTCCCCACACACTGAAACACATCCCCACACACTGAAACGCCTTCCCCACACACTGAAACAAATCGCCACACACTGAAACACCTTCCCCACACACTGAAACCCCTTCCCCAAACACTGAAACCCCTTCTGCACTCAGTGAAATTCTTCCCCACACACTGAAACCCCTTCCACACACACTGAAACACCTTCCCCACACACTGGAACACCTTCCCCACACACTGAAACCCCGTCCGCACACACTGAAACCCTTCCCCAAACACTGAGACCCCTTTCCCAAACACTGAAACCCCGTCCCCAGGCACTGTAATCCTTCCCCACACACTGAAACACTTCCCCACACACTGAAACCCCTTCCCCACACACTGAAACCCATTCCCCACACACTGAAACCCCTTCCCCACACACTGAACCCCTTCACCACACACTGAAACCCTTCCCCACACACTGAAACACCTTCCCCACATACTGCAACCCCTTCCCCACACACTGAAACACCTTCCCCACACAATGAAACACCTTCCCCACACACTGAATCCCCTTACCCACACACTGATACCCCTTCTGCACACAATGAAACACCTTCCCCAAACACTGAAACCCCTTCCCCACACACTGAAACACCTTCCGCACACACTGAAACCCCTTCCACAAACACTGAAACACCTTCCCACACACTGAAACCACTGCAACACACACTGATACCCCTTCCCCACTCACTGATACCCCTTACCCATACACTGAAACCATTACCCACACTCTGAAACACCTTTCCACACAATGAAACCCCTTCCCCACACACTGAAACCATTCCACACACACAGAAACACCTTCCACACACACTGAAACCCCTTCCGCACACACTGAAACAAATCCAAACACACAGAAACACCTTCCCCACACACTGAAACCCCTTCCGCACACATTGAAACCCATCCCCACACACTGAAACACCTTCCCCACAAACTGAAACCACTTCCGCATACCGTGAAACCCGTCCCCACACACTGAAACCCCATCCCCACACATTGAAACACATCCCCACTAACAGAAACCCCTTCCCCACACACTGAAACCCCTTCCGCACACACTGAAACACCTTCCCCACACAATGAAACCCCACCCCCACACACTGAAACCCCTTCCGCACACACTGAAACCCCTTCCGCACACACTGAAACACCTTCCCCACACACTGAAACCCCTTCCCCACACTCTGAAACCCCTTCCCCACAAACTGAAACCCCTTCCCCACACACTGTAACCCCTTCCCCACACACTGAAACACCTACCCCACACACTGAAACCCCTTCCGCAAAACATGAAACCCATCCCCACATACTGAAACCCATCCCCACACACTGAAACCCATCCCCACACACTGAAACCCCTTCCCACCACACTGAAACCACTTCCCCACACAGTGAAACACATCCCCACACACTGAAGCACCTTCCCCACACACTGAATCTCCTTCTGCACACACTGAAACCCCTTCCACACAAACTGAAACCCCTTCCCCACACACTGAAATTCCTTCCCCACACACTGAAACGCTTCCCCACATACTGAAACCCCTTCCCCACCCACTGAAAACCCTTCCCCAAAACTGAAAACCTTCCCCACACACTGAAACCCTTCCCCACACGCTGATACCCCTTCACCACATACTGAAACCCCTTCCCCACACACTGAAACACCTTTCCCACACACTGCAACGACATCCGCACACAGTTAAACAATTCCCCACACACTGAAACCCCTTCCTCACACACTGAAACCCCTTCCCAACACACTGAATCCCCTTCCGCACACAATGAAACACCATCCCCACACAATGAAACACATTCCCCACACACTGAATCCCCTTCCCCACACACTGATACCCTTCCGCACACAATGAAACACCTTCCCCAAACACTGAAACCCCTTCCCCACACAGTGAAACACCTTCCGCACACACTGAAACCCCTTCCACAAACACTGAAACAACTTCCCAACACACTGAAACCTCTTCAACACACACTGAAACCCCT
The DNA here is from genome assembly GCF_036365525.1 of Heterodontus francisci. Classification (NCBI taxonomy): domain Eukaryota; kingdom Metazoa; phylum Chordata; class Chondrichthyes; order Heterodontiformes; family Heterodontidae; genus Heterodontus; species Heterodontus francisci. The sequence goes on along the minus strand of NC_090378.1, from coordinate 132,096,631 downwards.
TCCTCACACACTGAAACCCCTTCCGCACACACTGAAACACCTTCCCCACACACTGAAACCACTTCCCCACACACTGAAACCCCTTCTGCACGCAGTGAAACCCTTCCCCGCACACTGAAACCCTTCCCCACACACTGAAACACCTTCCCCACATACTGCAACCCCTTCCCCACACACTGAAACACCTTCCCCACACACTGAAACACCTTCCCCACACACTGAATCCCCTTACCCACACACTGATACCCCTTCTGCACACAATGAAACACCTTCCCCAAACACTGAAACCCCTTCCCCACACACTGAAACACCTTCCGCACACACTGAAACCCCTTCCACAAACACTGAAACACCTTCCCACACACTGAAACCACTGCAACACACACTGATAACCCTTCCCCACTCACTGATACCCCTTACCCATACACTGAAACCATTACCCACACTCTGAAACACCTTTCAACACAATGAAAAACCTTCCCCAAACACTGAAACCCCTTCCCCACACACTGAAACCATTCCACACACACAGAAACACCTTCCCCACACACTGAAACCCCTTCCGCACACACTGAAACAAATCCAAACACACAGAAACACCTTCCCCACACACTGAAACCCCTTCCGCACACATTGAAACCCATCCCCACACACTGAAACACCTTCCCCACAAACTGAAACCCCTTCCGCACACACTGAAACACCTTCCCCACACAATGAAACCCCATCCCCACACACTTCCGCATACCGTGAAACCCGTCCCCACACACTGAAACCCCTTCCCCACACATTGAAACACATCCCCACTAACAGAAACCCCTTCCCCACACACTGAAACCCCTTCCGCACACACTGAAACACCTTCCCCACACAATGAAACCCCATCCCCACACACTGAAACCCCTTCCGCACACACTCAAACCCCTTCTGCACACACTGAAACACCTTCCCCACACACTGAAACCCCTTCCCCACACTCTGAAACCCCTTCCCCACAAACTGAAACCCCTTCCCCACACACTGTAACCCCTTCCCCACACACTGAAACACCTACCCCAAACACTGAAAACCCTTCCGCAAAACATGAAACCCATCCCCACATACTGAAACCCATCCCCACACACTGAAACCCATCCCCACACACTGAAACCCCTTCCCACCACACTGAAACCCCTTCCCCACACAGTGAAACACATCCCCACACACTGAAGCACCTTCCCCACACACTGAATCTCCTTCCGCACACACTGAAACCCCTTCCACACAAACTGAAACCCCTTCCCCACACACTGAAATTCCTTCCCCACACACTGAAACGCTTCCCCACATACTGAAACCCCTTCCCCACCCACTGAAACACCTTCCCCAAAACTGAAAACCTTCCCCACACACTGAAACCCTTCCCCACACGCTGATACCCCTTCACCACATACTGAAACCCCTTCCCCACACACTGAAACAACTTCCCCACACACTGCAACGACATCCGCACACAGTTAAACAATTCCCCACACACTGAAACCCCTTCCTCACACACTGAAACCCCTTCCCAACACACTGAATCCCCTTCCGCACACAATGAAACACCATCCCCAAACACTGAAACCCCTTCCCCACACAGTGAAACACCTTCCGCACACACTGAAACCCCTTCCACAAACACTGAAACAACTTCCCAACACACTGAAACCTCTTCAACACACACTGAAACCCCTTCCTCACACACTGAAACCCCTTCCACACACACTGAAACACCTTCCCCACACACTGAAACCACTTCCCCACACACTGAAACCCCTTCCGCACGCAGTGAAACCCTTCCCCACACACTGAAACCCATTCCCCACACACTGAAACCCTTCCCCACACACTGAAACCCCTTCCCCACACAATGATACTCATCCCCACACAATGAAACCCCTTCCCCACACACTGAAACACATCCCCACACACTGAAACACCTTCCCCACAAACTGAAACCACTTCCGCATACCGTGAAACCCTTCCCCACACACTGAAACCCCTTCCCCACACAATGAAACACATCCCCACTAACAGAAACCCCTTCCCCACACACTGAAACCCCTTCCGCACACACTGAAACACCTTCCCCACACAATGAAACCCCATTCCCACACACTGAAACCCCTTCCGCACACGCTGAAACCCCTTCCGCACACACTGAAACACCGTCCCCACACACTGAAACCCCTTCCCCACACTCTGAAACCCCTTCCCCACAAACTGAAATCCCTTCCCCACACACTGTAACCCCTTCCCCACACACTGAAACTACTACCCCACACACTGAAACCCCTTCCGCAAAACATGAAACCCATCCCCACATATTGAAACCCATCCCCACACACTGAAACCCTTCCCCACACACTGAAACCCCTTCCCACCACACTGAAACCCCTTCCCCACACAGTGAAACACATCCCCACACACTGAAGCACCTTCCCCACACACTGAATCTCCTTCCGCACACACTGAAATCCATCCCCACGCACTGAAACACCTTCCCCACACACTGAAACCCTTCCGCACACACTGAAACACATCCCCACACACTGAAACACCTTCCCCACACACTGACACCCCTTCCCCACACACTGAAACACCTTCCCCACGCACTGAAACAGCTTCCCCACACAGTGAAATACCTTCCCCACACACTGAAACACCTGCCCCACACACTGAAACCCCTTCCCCACACACTGAAACACATCCCCACACACTGAAACACCTTCCCCACAAACTGAAACCACTTCCGCATACCGTGAAACCCGTCCCCACACACTGAAACCCCTTCCCCACACAATGAAACACATCCCCACTAACAGAAACCCCTTCCCCACGCACTGAAACCCCTTCCGCACACACTGAAACACCTTCCCCACACAATGAAACCCCATCCCCACACACTGAAACCCCTTCCCCACACAATGAAACACCTCCCCACTAACAGAAACCCCTTCCCCACACACTGAAACCCCTTCCGCACACACTGAAACACCTTCCCCACACAATGAAACACCATCCCCACACACTGAAACCCCTTCCGCACACACTGAAACCCCTTCCGCACACACTGAAACACCTTCCCCACACACTGAATCCCCTTCCCCACACTCTGAAACCCCTTCCCCACAAACTGAAACCCCTTCCCCACACACTGTAACCCCTTCCCCACACACTGAAACACCTTCCCCACACACTCAAACCACTTCCCCACACACTGAAACCCCTTCCGCACGCAGTGAAACCCTTCCCCACACACTGAAACCCATTCCCCACACACTGAAACCCTTTCCCACACACTGAAACCCCTTCCCCACTCAATGATACTCATCCCCACACACTGAAACCCCTTCCCCACACACTGAAACACATCCCCACACACTGAAACACCTACCCCACAAACTGAAACCACTTCCGCATACCGTGAAACCCTTCCCCACACACTGAAACCCCTTCCCCACACAATGAAACACATCCCCACTAACAGAAACCCCTTCCCCACACACTGAAACCCCTTCCGCACACACTGAAACACCTTCCCCACACAATGAAACCCCATCCCCACACACTGAAACCCCTTCCGCACACACTGAAACCCCTTCTGCACACACTGAAACACCTTCCCCACACACTGAAACCCCTTCCCCACACTCTGAAACCCCTTCCTCACAAACTGAAACCCCTTCCCCACACACTGTAACCCCTTCCCCACACACTGAAACACCTATCCCATACACTGAAACCCCTTCCGCAAAACATGAAACCCATCCCCACATACTGAAACCCATCCCCACACAATGAAACCCCATCCCCACACACTGAAACCCCTTCCGCACACACTGAAACCCCTTCCGCACACACTGAAACACCTTCCCCACACACTGAAACCCCTTCCCCACACTCTGAAACCCCTTCCCCACAAACGGAAACCCCTTCCCCACACACTGTAACCCCTTCCCCACACACTGAAACACCTACCCCACACACTGAAACCCCTTCCGCAAAACATGAAACCCATCCCCACATACTGAAACCCATCCCCACACACTGAAACCCATCCCCACACACTGAAACCCCTTCCCCACAAACTGAAACCCCTTCCCCACACACTGTAACCCCTTCCCCACACACTGAAACACCTACCCCACACACTGAAATACTTCTCCCACACACTAAACACCTTCCCCACAAACTGAAATCCCTTCCCCACAGACTGAAATAGCTTCCCCAGACACTGAAACACCTTCCCAACACACTGAAACCACTTCATCACACACTGAAACCCCTTCCCCACTCACTGATACCCCTTACCCACACACTGAAACCACTACCCAAACTCTGAAACCCCTGCTCCACACAATGAAACACCATCCCCAAACACTGAAACCCCTTCCCCACACACTGAAACCATTCCCCACACACTGAAACACCTTCCACACACACTGAAACCCCTTCCGCACACACTGAAACCCATCCCCACACACTGAAACCCATACCCACACACTGAAACACCTTCCCCATATACTGAAACCCCTTCCCCACACACTGAAACACATCCCCACACACAGAAACACCTTCCCCACACACTGAAAACCCTTCCGCACACACTGAAAACCATTCCCACACACTAAAACCCATCGCCACACACTGAAACCCAACCCCACACACTGAAACACCTTCCTCCACACACTGAACCCCTTCCCCACACACTGTAACACATCCCCACACACTGAAACATCTTCCCCAAACACTGAAACCCCTTCCCCACACACTGAAATACTTCTCCCACACACTAAACACCTTCCCCACAAACTGAAATCCCTTCCCCACAGACTGAAATAGCTTCCCCAGACACTGAAACACCTTCCCCACACACTGATACCCCTTCACCACACAGTGAAACCCTACCCCACACACTGAAACCTCTTCCCCACAAACTGAAACCCCTTCCACACAAACTGAAACACCTTCCCCACACACTGATACACCTTCCCCACACACTGAAACCCTTCCGCACACACTGGAACACATTCCCCACACAATGAAATCCTTCCTCACACACAGATACCCCTTCCGCACACACTGAAACCCTTCCCCACATACTGAAAACACTTCCCCACACACTGAAACCCCTTCCCCACACACTGTAACCCTTCCCCACACACTGAAACCCTTCCCCACACACTTTGACCACGTCCACACACACTGAAATACCTTGCCCACACACTGAAACCCTGCCCCACACACTGAAACCCTTCCCCACACACTGAAACCCCTACCCCACATACTGAAACCCCTTCCCCACACACTGAAACACCTTCCCCACCCACCGAAACCCATTCTGCACACAGTTAAACCCTTCCCCACACACTGAAACCCCCTCCCCACACATTGGAACCCCATCCCCACACACTGCATACCCTTCCACACACAATGAAACACCTTCCCCACACAATGAAACACATTCCGCACACACAGAATCCCCTTCCCCACACACTGAAACGCCTTCCGCACACAATGAAACACCTTCCCCACACACTGAAACCCCTTCCCCACACACTGAAACACCTTCCACACAAACTGAAACTCCTTCCGCACACACTGAAACACCTTCCCCACACGCTGAATCCCCTTCCCCACACACTGAAACACCTTCCCCACACACTGAAACGCCTTCCACACACACTGAAATACCTTCCCCACACACTGAAACCCCTTCCCCACACACTGGAACACATCCCCACACACTGAAACACATCCCCACACACTGAAACGCCTTCCCCACACACTGAAACACATCCCCACACACTGAAACACCTTCCGCACTCACTGAAACCCCTTCCCCAAACACTGAAACCCCTTCTGCACTCAGTGAAATCCTTCCCCACACACTGAAACCCCTTCCACACACACTGAACCACCTTCCCCACACACAGGAACACCTTCCCCACACACTGAAACCCCATCCGCACACACTGAAACCCTTACCCACACACTGAGACTTCTTTCCCAAAGACTGAAACCCCGTCCCCAGACACTGTAATCCTTCCCCACACACTGAAACACTTCCCCACACACTGAAACACCTTCCCCACACACTGAAACCCCATCCGCACACACTGAAACCCTTACCCACACACTGAGACTTCTTTCCCAAACACTGAAACCCCGTCCCCAGACACTGTAATCCTTCCCCACACACTGAAACACCTTCCCCACACACTGAAAACCCTTCCGCACACACTGAAACCCATTCCCACACACTAAAACCCATCCCCACACACTGAAACCCAACCCCACACACTGAAACACCTTCCCTACACACTGAACCCCTTCCCCACACACTGTAACACATCCCCACACACTGAAACATCTTCCCCAAACACTGAAACCCCTTCCCCACACACTGAAATACTTCTCCCACACACTGAAACACCTTCCCCACAAACTGAAATCCCTTCCCCACAGACTGAAATAGCTTCCCCAGACACTGAAACACCTTCCCCACACACTGATACCATTTCACCACACAGTGAAACCCTACCCCACACACTGAAACCTCTTCCCCACAAACTGAAACCCCTTCCACACAAACTGAAACACCTTCCCCACACACTGATACACCTTCCGCACAAACTGAAACACCTTCAGCACACACTGGAACACATTCCCCACACAATGAAACCCTTCCTCACACACAGATACCCCTTCTGCACACACTGAAACCCTTCCCCACATACTGAAACCACTTCCCCACACACTGAAACCCTTTCCCCACACACTGTAACCCTTCCACACACACTGAAACCCTTCCCCACACACTGAGACCCCGTCCACACACACTGAAATACCTTGCCCACACACTGAAACCCTGCCCGACACACTGAAACCCTTCCCCACACACTGAAACCCCTACCCCACATACTGAAACCCCTTCCCCACACACTGAAACACCTTCCCCACCCACCGAAACCCATTCTGCACACAGTTATACCCTTCCCCACACACTGAAACCCCCTCCCCACACATTGAAACCCCTTCCCCACACACTGAATACCCTTCCACACACAATGAAACACCTTCCCCACACAATGAAACACATTCCGCACACACAGAATCCCCTTCCCCACACACTGAAACGCCTTCCGCACACAATGCAACACCTTCCCCACACACTGAAACCCCTTCCCCACACACTGAAACACCTTCCACACAATCTGAAACTCCTTCCGCACACACTGAAACACCTTCCCCACACGCTGAATCCCCTTCCCCACACACTGAAACACCTTCCCCACACACTGAAACGCCTTCCACACACACTGAAATACCTTCCCCACACACTGAATCCCCTTCCCCACACACTGGAACACATCCCCACACACTGAAACCACTTCCCCACACACTGAAACACATCCCCACACACTGAAACGCCTTCCCCACACACTGAAACACATCCCCACACACTGAAACACCTTCCCCACACACTGAAACCCCTTCCCCAAACACTGAAACCCCTTCTGCACTCAGTGAAATCCTTCCCCACACACTGAAACCCCTTCCACACACACTGAACCACCTTCCCCACACACTGGAACACCTTCCCCACACACTGAAACCCCATCCGCACACACTGAAACCCTTACCCACACACTGAGACTTCTTTCCCAAACACTGAAACCCCGTCCCCAGACACTGTAATCCTTCCCCACACACTGAAACACTTCCCCACACACTGAAACCCCTTCCCCACACACTGAAACCCATTCCCCACACACTGAAACCCCTTCCCCACACACTGAACCCTTTCCCCACACACTGAAACCCTTCCCCACACACTGAAACCCCTTCCCCACATACTTCAACCCCTTCCCCACACACTGAAACACCTTCCCCACACAATGACACACCTTCCCCACACACTGAATCCCCTTACCCACACACTGATACCCCTTCTGCACACAGTGAAACACCTTCCCCAAACACTGAAACCCCTTCCCCACACACTGAAACCCCTTCCGCACACACTGAAACCCCTTCCACAAAATCTGAAACACCTTCCCACACACTGAAACCACTGCAACACACACTGAAACCCCTTCCCCACTCACTGATACCCCTTACCCACACACTGAAACCATTACCCACACTCTGAAACACCTTCTCCACTTAATGAAAAACCTTCCCCAAACACTGAAACCCCTTCTGCACACACTGAAACCCATACCCACACACTGAAACCCATTCCCCACACACTGAAACCCCTTCCCCACACACTGAAACACATCCAAACACATAGAAACACCTTCCCCACACAGTGAAACCCCTTCCTCACACATTGAAACCCATCCCCACACAACGAAACCCATCCCCACACACTGAAACCCAACCCCACACACTGAAACACCGTCCCCACACATTTAACCCCTTCCCCACACACTGTAACACATCCCCACACACTGAAACATCTTCCCCACACACTGAAACCCCTTCCCCACACACTGAAACACCGTCCCCACACACTTAACCCCTTCCCCACACACTGTAACACATCCCCACACACTGAAACATCTTCCCCACACACTGAAACCCCTTCCCCACACACTGAAACACCTCCCCCACACACTGAAACACCTTCCCCACAAACTGAAATCCCTTCCCCACACACTGAAATACCTTCCACAGACACTGAAACACCTTCCCCACACACTGATACCCCTTCAGCACTCAGTGAAACCCTACCCCACACACTGAAACCTCTTCCCCACACACTGAAACCCCTTCCACACAAACTGAAACACCTTCCCCACACACTGAAACACCTGCCCCACACACTGAAACCCCTTCCGCACACACTGTAACACATTCCCCACAAACTGAAACCCTTCCTCACACCCAGATACCCCTTCCGCACACACTGAAACCCTTCCCCACATACTGAAACCCCTTTTCCAAACACTGAAACCCCGTCCCCACACACTGTAACCCTTCCCCACACACTGAAACCCTTCCCCACACTCTGAGACCCCTTGCACACACACAGAAATACCTTCCCCACACACTGAAACCCTGCCCCACACACTGAAACCGTTCCCCAGTCACTGAAACCCCTACCCCACATACTGAAACCCCTTCTCCACACACTGAAACACCTTCCCCACACACCGAAACCCATTCCGCACACAGTTAAACCCTTCCCCACACACTAAAACCCCCTCCCCACACATTGAAACCCCTTCCCCACACACTGAATACCCATCAACACACAATGAAATACCTTCCCCACACAATGAAACACCTTCCGCACACATAGAATCCCCTTCCCCGCACACTGAAACACCTTCCGCACGCAATGAAACACCTTCCCCACACACTGAAACCCCTTCCCCACACACTGAAACACCTTCCGCACAAACTGGAAACCCCTTCCGCACACACTGAAACACCTTCCGCACACACTGAATCCCCTTCCCCACACACTGAAACACCTTCCCCACACACTGGAACACCTTCCCCACACACTGAAACCCCTTCCGCACACTCTGAATCCCTTCCCCACACACAGAAACCCCTTTCCCACACACTGAAACCCCGTCCCCAGACACTGCAATCCTTCCCCACACACTGAAACACTTCCCCACACACTGAAACCCGTTCCCCACAGACTGAAACCCCTTCCCCACACACTGAAACCTCTTCCACACACACTGAACCCTTTCCCCACACACTGAAACCCTTCCACACACACTGAAACCCCTTCCCCACATACTGCAACACCTTCCCCACCCACTGAAACGCCATCCCCATACACGGAATATCCTACCGCACACAATGAAACACCTTCCCCACACACTGAAACATCTTCCCCACAAACTGAAACTCCTTCCGCACACAATGAAACAGCTTCCCCACACACTGAAACCCCTTCCCCACACACTGAAAAACCTTCCCCACACACTGGAACACCTTCCCCACACAGTGAAACCCCTTCCACACACACTGAACCCCTTCCCCACACACTGAAACCCTTCCCCACACACTGAAACCCCTTCCCCACAGACTGCAACACCTTCCCCACACACTGAAACGCCTTCCCCAGACACGGAATAACCAACCGCACACAATGAAACACCTTCCCCACACCCTGAAACACCTTCCCCACACACTGAATCCTCTTCCCCACAAACTGAAACTCCTTCCGCACACAATGAAACAGCTTCCCCAGACACTGAAACCCCTTCCGCACACACTGAAGCAGCTTCCACAAACACTGAAACCCCTTCCTCACACACTGAAACCCCGTCCCCACACTCTGAAACCCCTTCAACACACACTGAAACACCATCCCCACAGACTGAAACCCCTTCCCCACACACTGAAACCCCTTCCGCACACAGCGAAACCCTTCCCCACACACTGAAACACAGTCCCCAAACACTGAAACACATCCCCACACACTGAAACCCCTTCTCCACACAATGAAACCCATCCCCACAAACTGAAACCCCTTCCCCACACACTGAAACACATCCCCACACACTGAAACACATTCCCCACACACTGAAAACCCTTCCCCACACACTGAAACCACTTCCGCACACAGTGAAACCCTTCCCCACACACTGAAACCCCTTCCCCACACACTGAAACACATCCCCACACACTGAAACCCCTTCCCCACGCACTGAAACTCCTTCCGCACACACTGAAACACCTTCCCCACACACTGAAACCCCATCCACACACAGTTAAACAATTCCCCACACACTGAAACCCCTTCCCCACACACTGAAACCACTTCCCTACACACTGAATCCCCTTCCGCACACAAAGAAATGCCTTCCCCACACAATGAAACACCTTCCCTACACACTGAAACCACTTCCCCACACACTGCAACCCCTTCCGCACACAATGAAACACCTCCCCCACTCACTGAAACCCCTTCCCCACACACTGAAACACCTTCCCCACACACTGAGACCCTTCCGCACACTCTGCAACCCCTTCCCCACACACTGAAACACCTTCCTCACACACTGAAACCCCTTAACCACACACTGAAACCCCTTCCCCACACACTGAAACACCTTCACCACACACTGAAACCCCTTCCGCACACACGGAAACCCATCCCCACACACTGAAACACATCCCCACACTCTGAAACCCCTTCCCCACACATTGAAACCACTTCCGCACACGCTGTAACACCTTCCCCACACACTGAAACCCCTTCCGCACACACTGAAACCCCCTCCGCACACACTGAAACACCTTCCCCACACACTGAAACCCTTCCCCACACACTGCTACACCTTCCCCACACACTGAAACCCCTTCTACACACACTGAAACCCCTTCCCCACACCCTGAAACCCCATCCCCTCACACTAAAACCCTTCCGCACACTGTGAAACCCTTCCCCACACACTGAAACCCCTTCCCCACGTACTGAAACACATCCCCACACACTGAAACGCCTTCCCCACACACTGAATCCGGTTCTCCACACACTGAAACCCCTTCCCCCCCACCAAAACCCTTCCCCACACTCCGAAACCCCTTCCCAACTCACTGAAACACCTTCCCCACACACTGAAACCCTTCCCCACACACTGAAACACCTACCCCACACAATTAAACCACTTCCCCACACACTGTAACCCCTTCCCCACACACTGAAACACCTACCCCACACACTGAAACCCCTTCCGCAAACCATGAAATCCATCCCCACATACTGAAACCCATCCCCACACACTGAAACCCAACCCCACACACTGAAACCCCTTCCCACCACACTGAAACCCCTTCCCCACACAGTGAAACACATCCCCACACACTGAAGCACCTTCCCCACACACTGAATCTCCTTCCGCACACACTGAAACCCATCCCCACACACTGAAACACCTTCCCCACACAGTGAAACCCTTCCGCACACACTGAAACTCATCCCCACACACTGAAACACATCCCCACACACTGAAACACCTTCCCCACACACTGACACCCCTTCCCCACACACTGAAACGCCTTCCCCACACATTGAAACAGCTTCCCCACACACTGAAATACCTTCCCCACACACTGAAACACCTGCCCCACAAACTGAAACACCTTCCCCACACACTGAAACCACTTCCCCACACACTGAAACACCGTCCCCACACACTGTATCCCTTCCCCACACACTGAAACACTTCGCCACACACTGAAACCCCTTCCCCACAAACTGAAACCCATTCCCCACACACTGAAACCCCTTCCCCACACCCTGAAACCCTTCCCCACATACTGAAACCCCTTCCACACACTATGAAACCCCTTCCCCAAAACTGAAAACTTTCCCCACACACTGAAACTCCTTCCCCACACACTGAAACACCTTCCACACACACTGAAACTCATCCCCACACACTGAAACACATCCCCACACACTGAAACACCTTCCCCACACACTGAAACCCCTTCCCCACACAATGAAACAACTTCCGCACACAGTGAAACAGCTTCCCCACACACTGAAATAACTTCCCCTCACACTAAAACACCTGCCTCACACACTGAAACCACTTCCCCACTCCCCAAAACACCTTCCCCACACACTGAAACAACTTCCCCACACACTGAAACACCTTCCCCACACACTGAAACCCCGTCACCACACATTGTAGCCTTTCCCCACACACTGAAAAACTTCACCACACACTGAAACCCCTTCCACACAAACTGAAATACCTTCCCCACACACTGAAATTCCTTCCCCACACACTGAAACACTTCCCCACATACTGAAACCCCTTCCCCACACACTGAAACCCCTTCCCCAAAACTGAAAACCTTCCCCACACACTGAAACCCTTCCCCACACGCTGATACCCCTTCACCACATACTGAAACACCTTCCCCACACACTGCAACGACATCCGCACACAGTTAAACAATTCCCCACACACTGAAACCCCTTCCCCACACACTGAAACCTCTTCCCAACACACTGAATCCCCTTCCGCACACAATGAAACACCTTTCCCACACAATGAAACACATTCCCCACACACTGAATCCCCTTCCCCACACACTGATACCCCTTCCGCACACAATGAAACACCTTCCACAAACACTGAAACCCCTTCCCCACACACTGAAACACCTTCCGCACACACTGAAACCCCTTCCACAAACACTGAAACAACTTCCCAACACACTGAAACCACTTCAACACACACTGAAACGCCTTCCTCACACACTGAAACCCCTTCCGCACACACTGTACACCTTCCCCACACACTGAAACCACTTCCCCACACACTGAAACCCATTCCGCACACAGTGAAACCCTTCCCCACACACTGAAACCCATTCCCCACACACTGAAACCCTTCACCACACACTGAAACCCCTTCCCCACACAATGATACTCATCCCCACACACTGAAACCCCTTCCCCACACACTGAAACACATCCCCACACACTGAAACACCTTCCCCACAAACTGAAACCACTTCCTCATACCGTGAAACACTTCCCCACACACTGAAACCCCTTCCCCACATAATGAAACACATCCCCACAAACAGAAACCCCTTTCCCCACACACTGAAACCCCTTCCGCACACACTGAAACACCTTCCCCACACACTGAAACCCCATCCCCACACACTGAAACCCCTTCCGCATGCACTGAAAACCTTCCGCACACACTGAAATACCGTCCCCACACACTGAAACCCCTTCCCGACACTCTGAAACCCCTTCCCCACAAACTGAAAACCCTTCCCCACACACTGTAACCCCTTCCCCACACACTGAAACACCTACCCCACACACTGAAACCCCTTCCGCAAACCATGAAACCCATCCCCACATACTGAAACCCATCCCCACGCACTGAAACCCATCCCCACACACTGAAACCCCTTCCCACCACACTGAATCTCCTTCCGCACACTCTGAAACCCATCCCCACACACTGAAACACCTTCCCCACACAGTGAAACCCTTCCGCACACACTGAAACTCATCCCCACACACTGAAACACATCCCCACACACTGAAACACCTTCCCCACACACTGACACCCCTTCCCCACACACTGAAACACCTTCCCCACACACTGAATCAGCTTCCCCACACACTGAAATAACTTCCCCACACACTGAAACACCTGCCCCACACACTGAAATACCTTCCCCACACACTGAAACCCCTTCCCCACGCACTGAAACACCGTCCCCACACACTGTATCCCTTCCCCACACACTGAAACACTTCACCACACACTGAAACCCCTTCCCCACAAACTGAAACCCATTTCCCACACACTGAAACCCCTTCCCCACAGACTGAAACCCTTCCCCACATACTGAAACCCCTTCCGCACACAATGAAATCCCTTCCCCAAAACTGAAAACTTTCCCCACACACTGAAACCCCTTCCCCACGCACTGAAACACCGTGCCCACACACTGTATCCCTTCCCCACACACTGAAACACTTCGCCACACACTGAAACCCCTTCCCCACAAACTGAAACCCATTCCCCACACACTGAAACACCTTCCCCACACACTGAAACCCTTCCCCACACACTGAAACCCCTTCCGCACACAGTGAAACCCTTCCCCACACACTGAAACCCATTCCCCACACACTGAATCCCTTCCCCACACACTGAAACACCTTCCCCACACAATGATACTCATCCCCACACACTGAAACCCCTTCCCCACACACTGAAACACATCCCCACACACTGAAACAACTTCCCCACAAACTGAAACCACTTCCGCATACCGTGAAACACTTCCCCACACACTGAAACCCCTTCCCCACACAATGAAACACATCCCCACAAACAGAAACCCCTTCCCCACACACTGAAACCCCTTCCGCACACACTGAAACACCTTCCCCACACACTGAAACCCCATCCCCACACACTGAAACCCCTTCCGCATACACTGAAACCCCTTCCGCACACACTGAAACACCTTCCTCACACACTGAAACCCCTTCCCCACACACTGAAACCCCTTCCCCACCAACTGAAATCCCTTCCCCACACACTGTAACCCCTTCCCCACACACTGAAACACCTACCCCACACACTGAAACCCCTTCCGCAAACCATGAAACCCATCCCCACATACTGAAACCCATCCCCACACACTGAAACCTATCCCCACACACTGAAACCCCTTCCCACCACACTGAAACCCCTTCCCCACACAGTGAAACAGCTTCCCCACACACTGAAGCACCTTCCCCACAGACAAAATCTCCTTCCGCACACACTGAAACCCATCCCCGCACACTGAAACACATCCCCACACACTGAAACACCTTCCCCACACACTGACACCCCTTCCCCACACACTGAAACACCATCCCCACACTCTGAAACAGCTTCCCCACACACTGAAATACCTTCCCCACACACTGAAACACCTGCTCCACACACTGAAACACCTTCCCCACACACTGAAAACCCTTCCCCACGCACTGAAACACCGTCCCCACACACTGTATCCTTTCCCCACACACTGAAACACTTCGCCACACACTTAAACCCCTTCCCCACAAACTGAAACCCATTCCCCACACACTGAAACCCCTTCCCCACACACTGATACCCTTCCCCACATACTGAAACCCCTTCCGCACACAATGAAACCCCTTCCCCAAAACTGAAAACTTTCCGCACACACTGAAACACCTTCCCCACACACTGAAACACCTTCCACACACACTGAAACTCATCCCCACACACTGAAACACATCCCCACAGACTGAAACGCCTTCCCCACACACTGAAACCCCTTCCCCACTCAATGAAACACCTTCCGCACACACTGAAACAGCTTCCCCACACACTGAAATACCTTCCCCTCACACTGAAAAACCTGCCCCACACACTGAAACACCCTTCCCCACTCCCTGAAACACCTTCCCCACACAATGAAACAACTTCCCCACACACTGAAACACCTTCCCCACACACTGAAACCCCGTCCCCACGCAATGAAACCCTTCCCCACATACTGAAACCCCTTCCCCACCCACTGAAACCCCTTCCCCAAAACTGAAAACCTTCCCCACACACTGAAACCCTTCCCCACACGCTGATACCCCTTCACCACATACTGAAACACCTTCCCCACACACTGCAACGACATCCGCACACAGTTAAACAATTCCCCACACATTGAAACCCCTTCCCAACACACTGAATCCCCTTCCGCACACAATGAAACACCTTTCCCACACAATGAAACACATTCCCCACACACTGAATCCCCTTCCCCACACACTGATACCCCTTCCGCACACAATGAAACACCTTCCCCAAACACTGAAGCCCCTTCCCCACACACTGAAACACCTTCCGCACACACTGAAACCCCTTCCACAAACACTGAACCAACTTCCCAACACACTGAAACCACTTCAACACACACTGAAACCCCTTCCTCACACACTGAAACCCCTTCCGCACACACTGTACACCTTCCCCACACACTGAAACCACTTCCCCACACACTGAAACCCATTCCGCACACAGTGAAACCCTTCCCCACACACTGAAACCCATTCCCCACACACTGAAACCCTTCCCCACACACTGAAACCCCTTCCCCACACAATGATACTCATCCCCACACACTGAAACCCCTTCCCCACACACTGAAACACATCCCCACACACTGAAACACCTTCCCCACAAACTGAAACCACTTCCGCATACCGTGAAACACTTCCCCACACACTGAAACCCCTTCCCCACACAATGAAACACATCCCCACAAACAGAAACCCCTTCCCCACACACTGAAACCCCTTCTGCACACACTGAAACACCTTCCCCACACACTGAAACCCCATCCCCACACACTGAAACCCCTTCCGCATACACTGAAACCCCTTCCGCACACACTGAAATACCTTCCCCACACACTGAAACCCCTTCCCCACACTCTGAAACCCCTTCCCCACAAACTGAAAACCCTTCCCCACCCACTGTAACCCCTTCCCCACACACTGAAACACCTACCCCACACACTGAAACCCCTTCCGCAAAGCATGAAACCCATCCCCACATACTGAAACCCATCCCCACACACTGAAACCCATCCCCACACACTGAAACCCCTTCCCACCACACTGAATCTCCTTCCGCACACACTGAAACCCATCCCCACACACTGAAACACATTCCCCACACAGTGAAACCCTTCCGCACACACTGAAACTCATCCCCACACACTGAAACACATCCCCGCATACTGAAACACCTTCCCCACACACTGACACCCCTTCCCCACACACTGAAACACCTTCCCCACACACTGAAACAGCTTCCCCACACACTGAAATACCTTCCCCACACACTGAAACACCTGCCCCACACACTGAAACACCTTCCCCACACACTGAAACCCCTTCCCCACGCACTGAAACACCGTCCCCACACACTGTATCCCTTCCCCACACACTGAAACACTTCACCACACACTGAAACCCCTTCCCCACAAACTGAAACCCATTCCCCACACACTGAAACCCCTTCCCCACACACTGAAACCCTTCCCCACATACTGAAACCCCTTCCGCACACAATGAAATCCCTTCCACAAAACTGAAAACTTTCCCCACACACTGAAACCCCTTCCCCACGCACTGAAACACCGTCCCCACACACTGTATCCCTTCCCCACACACTGAAACACTTCGCCACTCACTGAAACCCCTTCCCCACAAACTGAAACCCATTCCCCACACACTGAAACCCCTTCCCCACACACTGAAACCCTTCCCCACACACTGAAACCCCTTCCGCACACAGTGAAACCCTTCCCCACACACTGAAACCCATTCCCCACACACTGAAACCCTTCCCCACACACTGAAACCCCTTCCCCACACAATGATACTCATCCCCACACACTGAAACCCCTTCCCCACACACTGAAACACATCCCCACACTGAAACAACTTCCCCACAAACTGAAACCAAATCCGCATACCGTGAAACACTTCCCCACACACTGAAACCCCTTCCCCACACAATGAAACACATCCCCACAAACAGAAACCCCTTCCCCACACACTGAAACCCCTTCCGCACACACTGAAACACCTTCCCCACACACTGAAACCCCATCCCCACACACTGAAACCCCTTCCGCATACACTGAAACCCCTTCCGCACACACTGAAACACCTTCCCCACACACTGAAACCCCTTCCCCACACACTGAAACCCCTTCCCCACAAACTGAAATCCCTTCCCCACACACTGTAACCCCTTCCCCACACACTGAAACAGCTACGCCACTCACTGAAACCCCTTCCGCAAACCATGAAACCCATCCCCACATACTGAAACCCATCCCCACACACTGAAACCTATCCCCACACACTGAAACCCCTTCCCACCACACTGAAACCCCTTCCCCACACAGTGAAACACATCCCCACAAACTGAAGCACCTTCCCCACAGACTGAATCTCCTTCCGCACACACTGAAATCCATCCCCACACACTGAAACACCTTCCCCACACAGTGAAACCCTTCTGCACACACTGAAACTCATCCCCACACACTGAAACACATCCCCACACACTGAAACACCTTCCCCACACACTGACACCCCTTCCCCACACACTGAAACACCTTCCCCACACTCTGAAACAGCTTCCCCACACACTGAAATACCTTCCCCACACACTGAAACACCTGCCCCACACACTGAAACACCTTCCCCACAAACTGAAACCCATTCCCCACGCACTGAAACCCCTTCCCCACACACTGATACCCTTCCCCACATACTGAAACCCCTTCCGCACACAATGAAACCCCTTCCCCAAAACTGAAAACTTTCCGCACACACTGAAACTCCTTCCCCACACACTGAACCACCTTCCACACACACTGCAACTCATCCCCACACACTGAAACACATACCCACACACTGAAACACCTTCCCCACACACTGAAACCCCTTCCCCACTCAATGAAACACCTTCCGCACACACTGAAACAGCTTCCCCACACACTGAAATACCTTCCCCTCACACTGAAAAACCTGCCCCACACACTGAAACCCCTTCCCCACTCCCTGAAACACCTTCCCCACACAATGAAACAACTTCCCCACACACTGAAACACCTTCCCCACACACTGAAACCCCGTCCCCACACATTGTAGCCTTTCCCCACACACTGAAAAAATTCACCAAACCCTGAAACCCCTTCCACACAAACTGAAACCCCTTTCCCACACACTGAAATTCCTTACCAACACACTGAAACCCTTCCCCACATAATGAAACCCCTTCCCCACCCACTGAAACCCCTTCCCCAAAACTGAAAACCTTCCCCACACACTGAAACCCTTCCCCACACGCTGATACCCCTTCACCACGTACTGAAACCCCTTCCCCACACACTGAAACACCTTCCCCACACACTGCAACGACATCCGCACACAGTTAAACAATTCCCCACACACTGAAACCCCTTCCCCACACACTGAAACGCCTTAACAACATACTGAATCCCCTTCCGCACACAATGAAACACCTTCCCCACACAATGAAACACTTTCCCCACACACTGAATCCCCGTCCCCACACACTGATACCCCTTCCGCACACAATGAAACACCTTCCCCAAACACTGAAACAACTTCCCAACACACTGAAACATCTTCCCCACACACTGAAACCCCTTTCTCATACACTGAAACCCCTTCCGCACACAGTGAAACACCTTCCCAACACACTGAAACCACTTCCCCACACACTGAAACCCCTTCTGCACACAGCGCAACCCTTCCCCACACACTGAAACGCCTTCCCCACACACTGAAACACTTCCCCACACACTGAAACCCCTTCCCCACACAATGATACTCATCCCTACACACTGAAACCCCTTCCCCACACACTGAAACACATCCCCACACACTGAAACACCTTCCCCACAAACTGAAACCATTTCTGCATACCGTGAAACACTTCCCCACACACTGAAACCCCTTCCCCACACACTGAAACACATCCCCACAAACAGAAGCCCCTTCCCCACACACTGAAACCCCTTCCGCACACACTGAAACACCTTCCCCACACACTGAAACCCCATCCCCACACACTGAAACCCCTTCCCAACACACTGAAACCCCTTCCGCACTCACTGAAACACCTTCCCCACACACTGAAACCCCTTCCCCACACTCTGAAACCCCTTCCCCACAAACTGAAAACCCTTCCCCACACACTGTAACCCCTTCCCCACACACTGAAACACCTACCCCACACACTGAAATCCCTTCCAACCACACTGAAACCCTTGCCCACACACTGAAATCCCTTCCAACCACACTGAAACCCTTGCCCACACAGTGAAACACATCCCCACACACTGAAGCACCTTCCCCACACACTGAATCTCCTTCCGCACACACTGAAACCCATCCCCACACACTGAAACACCTTCCCCACACAGTGAAACCCTTCCGCACACACTGAAACTCATCCCCACACACTGAAACACATCCCCACACACTGAAACACCTTCCCCACACACTGACACCCCTTCCCCACACGCTGAAACACCTTCCCCACACTCTGAAACAGCTTCACCACACACTGAAATACCTTCCCCATACACTGAAACACCTGCCCCACACACTGAAACACCGTCCCCACACACTGTATCCCTTCCCCACACACTGAAACACTTCGCCACACACTGAAACCCCATCCCCACAAACTGAAACCCATTCCCCACACACTGAAACCCCTTCCCCACACACTGAAACCATTCCCCACATACTGAAACCCCTTCCGCACACAATGAAACACCTTCCCCAAAACTGAAAACTTTCCCCACAAACTGAAACACCTTCCCCACACACTGAAACACCTTCCACACACACTGAAACTCATCCCCACACACTGGAACACATCCCCACACACTGAAACACCTTCCCCACACACTGTATCCCTTCCCCACACACTGAAACACTTCGCCACACACTGAAACCCCTTCCCCACACACTGAAACCCCTTTCCCACAAACTGAAACCCCTTCCTCACACACTGAAACACCTTCCCCACAAACTGAAACACAATCGGCACACACTGAAAACTCTTCCCCACACACTGAAACACCTTCCCCACGCACTGTAAAACATCCCCACACACTGAAACCCCTACCCCCCACACTGAAAGCCCTTCCCCCCACACTGAAACACTTCCCCACACTCTGAAACCCCTTCCCGACACACTGAAACCCCTTCCCCACACAGTGAAACACATCCCCACACACTGAAACACCTTCCCCACACACTGAAACTCCTTCCGCACACACTGAAACCCATCCCCAAACACTGAAACCCATCCCCACACACTGAAACACCATCTCCACACACTGAACCCCTTCCCCACACACTGAAACACATCCCCACACATTGAATCACATCCAGACACACTGAAACACCTTCCCCACACACTGAAACCCCTTCCCCACACACTGAAACACCTTCCCCACAAACTGAAAAACCTTCCCAACACACTGAAATCCCTTCCCCACACACTTCAACGCTTCCCCACACTCTGAAACCCCTTCCCCACACACTGAAACCCCTTCCACACACACTGAAACACCTTCTCCACAAACTGAAACCCCTTCCCCACACACTGAAACACCTTCCCCACACACTGAAAGCCCTTCAGCAAACACTGAAACACATCCCCACACACTGAAAACCCATAACCACACACAGAAACCACTTCCCCACACACTGAAACCCCTTCGCCACGCACTGAAACCCCTTCGCCACGCACTGAAGCACATCCCCACACAATGGAACACCTTCCCCACACACTGAAACCCCTTCCGCCCGCACTGAAACCCATCTCCACACAATGAAACACATCCCCACACACTGAAACACCTTCCCCACACACTGAAACACATTCCTCACACACTGAAACTCATGCCGACACTCTGGAACGCATCCCCACACACTGAAACACCTTCCCCACGCACTGAAACCCCTCCCCAATCACTGAAACACCTTCCCCACACACTGATATACCTTCCCCACAGACTGAAACACCTTCCCCACACACTGAAACCCCTTCCCCACACACTGAAACACCTTCCCCACACACTGAAACAACTACCCCTCACACTGAAACCCCTTCCCCACATTCTGAAACACCGTCCCCACACACTGTAACCCTTCCCCACTCACTGAAACACTTCCCCACACACTGAAAGAACTTACCCCCACACAGAAACACTTCCCCACACTCTGAAACCCCTTCCCCACTCACTGAAACACTTCCCCACACACTGAAAGCCCTTCCCCCCACACTTAAAATATTCCCCACACTCTGAAACCCCTTCCCCACACACTGAAACCCATTCCGCACACACTGAAACACCTTCTCCACAAACTGAAACCCCTTCCCCACACACTGAAACACCTTCCGCACACACTGAAACCCATCCGCAAACACTGAAACCCCATCCCCACACACAGAAACCCCATCCGCACTCACTGAAACACCTTCCCCACACACTGAAACACATTCCTCGCACACTGAAACTCATGCCGACACACTGAAACACATCCCCACACACTGAAACACCTTCCCCACACACTGAAACCCTTTCCCAGACACTGAAACACCTTCCCCACACACTGATATACCTTCGCCACACACTGAAACACCTTCCCCACATACTGAAACCCCTTCCCCACACAGTGAAACACCTTCCCCACACACTGAAACAACTTCCCCTCACACTGAAACCCCTTCCCCACATTCTGAAACCCCGTCCCCACGCACTGTAACCATTCCCCACTCACTGAAACACTTCCCCACACACAGAAACCCCTTCCCCACAAACTGAAAGCCCTTCCCCACACACTGAAACCCCTTCCCCACACACTGAAATACCTTCCCCACACACTAAAATCCCTTCCCCACACACAGAAACCCATTCCCCCACACTGAAACCCCTTCCCCACACACTGAAACACCTTCCCCACACACTGAAACCCCTTCCCCACATTCTGAAACACCGTTCCCACACACTGTAACCCTTCCCCACACACTGAAACACTTCCCCACACACTGAAAGCCCTTCCCCCCACACAGAAACACTTCCCCACACTCTGAAACCCTTTCCCCACACACTGAAACACTTCCCCACACACTGAAAGCCCTTCCCCCCACACTGTAACCCTTCCCCACACACTGAAACACTTCCCCACACACTGAAAGCCCTTCCCCCCACACAGAAACACCTCCCCACACTCTGAAACCCCTTCCCCACTCACTGAAACACTTCCCCACACACTGAAAGCCCTTCCCCCCACACTTAAAAGCTTCCCCACACTCTGAAACCCATTCCCCACACACTGAAACCCATTCCGCATACACTGAAACACCTTCTCCACAAACTGAAACCCCTTCCCCACACACTGAAACACCTTCCCCACACACTGAAACCCATCCCCAAACACTGAAACCCCATCCCCACACATAGAAACCCCATCCGCACTCACTGAAACACCTTCCCCACACACTGAAACACATTCCTCGCACACTGAAACACATGCCGACACACTGAAACACATCCCCACACACTGAAACACCTTTCCCACACACTGAAACGCTTTCCCAGACACTGAAACACCTTCCCCACACACTGAAACCCTTCCCCACACGCTGATACCCCTTCACCACGTACTGAAACCCCTTCCCCACACACTGAAACACCTTCCCCACACACTGCAACGACATCCGCACACAGTTAAACAATTCCCCACACACTGAAACCCCTTCCCCACACACTGAAACGCCTTAACAACATACTGAATCCCCTTCCGCACACAATGAAACACCTTCCCCACACAATGAAACACTTTCCCCACACACTGAATCCCCGTCCCCACACACTGATACCCCTTCCGCACACAATGAAACACCTTCCCCAAACACTGAAACAACTTCCCAACACACTGAAACATCTTCCCCACACACTGAAACCCCTTTCTCATACACTGAAACCCCTTCCGCACACAGTGAAACACCTTCCCAACACACTGAAACCACTTCCCCACACACTGAAACCCCTTCTGCACACAGCGCAACCCTTCCCCACACACTGAAACGCCTTCCCCACACACTGAAACACTTCCCCACACACTGAAACCCCTTCCCCACACAATAATACTCATCCCTACACACTGAAACCCCTTCCCCACACACTGAAACACATCCCCACACACTGAAACACCTTCCCCACAAACTGAAACCATTTCCGCATACTGTGAAACACTTCCCCACACACTGAAACCCCTTCCCCACACACTGAAACACATCCCCACAAACAGAAGCCCCTTCCCCACACACTGAAACCCCTTCCGCACACACTGAAACACCTTCCCCACACACTGAAACCCCATCCCCACACACTGAAACCCCTTCCCAACACACTGAAACCCCTTCCGCACACACTGAAACACCTTCCCCACACACTGAAACCCCTTCCCCACACTCTGAAACCCCTTCCCCACAAACTGAAAACCCTTCCCCACACACTGTAACCCCTTCCCCACACACTGAAACACCTACCCCACACACTGAAACCCCTTCCGCAAACCATGAAACCCATCCCCACATACTGAAACCCATCCCCACACACTGAAACCCATCCCCACACACTGAAATCCCTTCCAACCACACTGAAACCCTTGCCCACACAGTGAAACACATCCCCACACACTGAAGCACCTTCCCCACACACTGAATCTCCTTCCGCACACACTGAAACCCATCCCCACACACTGAAACACCTTCCCCACACAGTGAAACCCTTCCGCACACACTGAAACTCATCCCCACACACTGAAACACATCCCCACACACTGAAACACCTTCCCCACACACTGACACCCCTTCCCCACACGCTGAAACACCTTCCCCACACTCTGAAACAGCTTCACCACACACTGAAATACCTTCCCCACACACTGAAACACCTGCCCCACACACTGAAACACCGTCCCCACACACTGTTTCCCTTCCCCACACACTGAAACACTTCGCCACACACTGAAACCCCATCCCCACAAACTGAAACCCATTCCCCACACACTGAAACCCCTTCCCCACACACTGAAACCATTCCCCACATACTGAAACCCCTTCCGCACACAATGAAACACCTTCCCCAAAACTGAAAACTTTCCCCACAAACTGAAACACCTTCCCCACACACTGAAACACCTTCCACACACACTGAAACTCATCCCCACACACTGGAACACATCCCCACACACTGAAACACCTTCCCCACACACTGTATCCCTTCCCCACACACTGAAACACTTCGCCACACACTGAAACCCCTTCCCCACACACTGAAACCCCTTTCCCACAAACTGAAACCCCTTCCTCACACACTGAAACACCTTCCCCACAAACTGAAACACAATCGGCACACACTGAAAACTCTTCCCCACACACTGAAACACCTTCCCCACGCACTGTAAAACATCCCCACACACTGAAACCCCTACCCCCCACACTGAAAGCCCTTCCCCCCACACTGAAACACTTCCCCACACTCTGAAACCCCTTCCCGACACACTGAAACCCCTTCCCCACACAGTGAAACACATCCCCACACACTGAAACACCTTCCCCACACACTGAAACTCCTTCCGCACACACTGAAACCCATCCCCAAACACTGAAACCCATCCCCACACACTGAACCACCATCTCCACACACTGAACCCCTTCCCCACACACTGAAACACATCCCCACACATTGAATCACATCCAGACACACTGAAACACCTTCCCCACACACTGAAACCCCTTCCCCACACACTGAAACACCTTCCCCACACACTGAAAAACCTTCCCAACACACTGAAATCCCTTCCCCACACACTTCAACGCTTCCCCACACTCTGAAACCCCTTCCCCACACACTGAAACCCCTTCCACACACACTGAAACCCCTTCGCCACGCACTGAAGCACATCCCCACACAATGAAACACCTTCCCCACACACTGAAACCCCTTCCGCCCGCACTGAAACCCATCTCCACACAATGAAACACATCCCCACACACTGAAACACCTTCCCCACACACTGAAACACATTCCTCACACACTGAAACTCATGCCGACACTCTGGAACGCATCCCCACACACTGAAACACCTTCCCCACACACTGAAACCCCTCCCCAATCACTGAAACACCTTCCCCACACACTGATATACCTTCCCCACAGACTGAAACACCTTCCCCACACACTGAAACCCCTTCCCCACACACTGAAACACCTTCCCCACACACTGAAACAACTACCCCTCACACTGAAACCCCTTCCCCACATTCTGAAACACCGTCCCCACACACTGTAACCCTTCCCCACTCACTGAAACACTTCCCCACACACTGAAAGCCCTTACCCCCACACAGAAACACTTCCCCACACTCTGAAACCCCTTCCCCACTCACTGAAACACTTCCCCACACACTGAAAGCCCTTCCCCCCACACTTAAAATATCCCCCACACTCTGAAACCCCTTCCCCACACACTGAAACCCATTCCGCACACACTGAAACACCTTCTCCACAAACTGAAACCCCTTCCCCACACACTGAAACACCTTCCGCACACACTGAAACCCATCCGCAAACACTGAAACCCCATCCCCACACACAGAAACCCCATCCGCACTCACTGAAACACCTTCCCCACACACTGAAACACATTCCTCGCACACTGAAACACATGCCGACACACTGAAACACATCCCCACACACTGAAACACCTTCCCCACACACTGAAACCCTTTCCCAGACACTGAAACACCTTCCCCACACACTGATATACCTTCGCCACACACTGAAACACCTTCCCCACATACTGAAACCCCTTCCCCACACAGTGAAACACCTTCCCCACACACTGAAACAACTTCCCCTCACACTGAAACCCCTTCCCCACATTCTGAAACCCCGTCCCCACGCACTGTAACCATTCCCCACTCACTGAAACACTTCCCCACACACTGAAACCCCTTCCCCACAAACTGAAAGCCCTTCCCCACACACTGAAACCCCTTCCCCACACACTGAAATACCTTCCCCACACACTAAAATCCCTTCCCCACACACAGAAACCCATTCCCCCACACTGAAACCCCTTCCCCACACACTGAAACACCTTCCCCACACACTGAAACCCCTTCCCCACATTCTGAAACACCGTTCCCACACACTGTAACCCTTCCCCACACACTGAAACACTTCCCCACACACTGAAAGCCCTTCCCCCCACACAGAAACACTTCCCCACACTCTGAAACCCCTTCCCCACTCACTGAAACACTTCCCCACACACTGAAAGCCCTTCCCCCCACACTGTAACCCTTCCCCACACACTGAAACACTTCCCCACACACTGAAAGCCCTTCCCCCCACACAGAAACACCTCCCCACACTCTGAAACCCCTTCCCCACTCACTGAAACACTTCCCCACACACTGAAAGCCCTTCCCCCCACACTTAAAAGCTTCCCCACACTCTGAAACCCATTCCCCACACACTGAAACCCATTCCGCATACACTGAAACACCTTCTCCACAAACTGAAACCCCTTCCCCACACACTGAAACACCTTCCCCACACACTGAAACCCATCCCCAAACACTGAAACCCCATCCCCACACACAGAAACCCCATCCGCACTCACTGAAACACCTTCCCCACACACTGAAACACATTCCTCGCACACTGAAACACATGCCGACACACTGAAACACATCCCCACACACTGAAACACCTTTCCCACACACTGAAACGCTTTCCCAGACACTGAAACACCTTCCCCACACACTGATATACCTTCGCCACACACTGAAACACCTTCCCCACACACTGAAACCCCTTCCCCACACACTGAAACCCCTTCCCCACAAACTGAAATCCCTTCCCCACACTCTGTAACCCCTTCCCCACACACTGAAACACCTACCCCACTCACTGAAACCCCTTCCGCAAACCATGAAACCCCTTCCCCAGATTCTGAAACCGCGTCCCCACGCACTGTAACCGTTCCCCACTCACTGAAACACTTCCCCACAAACAGAAACCCCTTCCCCACAAACTGAAACCCCTTCCCCACACACTGAAACCCCTTCCCCACACACTGAAATACCTTCCCCACACACTAAAATCCCTTCCCCACACACAGAAACTCATTCCCCCACACTGAAACCCCTTCCGCACACACTGAAACCCTTCCCCACACTCTGAAACACCTTCCCCAAACACTGAAACCCCTTCCCCACACACTCAAACACCTTCCCCTCACACTGAAAATCCTACCCCACACACTAAAATACCTTCCCCACACACTGTAACCGCTTCCCCATAAAACTGAAACCCCTTCCCCACACACTGAAACACCTTCCCCACACACTGAAAGCCAATCCGCACACACTGAATCCCATCCCGACACGCTGAAACACCTTCCCCACACACTGAGACCCCTTCCGCATGCACTGAAAACCATCGCCACACACTGAAACCCATCCCCACACACTGAAACACCTTCCCCACACACTGAAAGCCTTCCCCACAGACTGAAACTCATCCCCACACACTGAAACACATCCCCACACACTGAAACACCTTCCCCACACACTGAAACCCCTTCCCCACACACTGAACCATCTTCCCCACACACTGAAACAGCTTCCCCACACACTGAAACACCTTCCCCACACAGTGAAACCCCTTCCACACACACTGAAACACCTTCCCCACACACTGAAACAACTTCCCCACACACTGAAACCCATTCCCTTCTCACTGAAACCCCGTCCCCACACACTGTAACATTTCCCCACACACTGAAACACTTCGCCACACACTGCAACCCCTTCCACACAAACTGAAACCCCTTCCCCACACACTGAAACCGCTTCCCCACCCAGTGAAACACATCCCCACACACTGAAACACCTTCCCCACACACTGAAACTCCTTCCGCTCACAATGAAACCCATCCCCACACACTGAAACCCATCCCCACACACCGAAACACCTTCCCCACACACTGAACCCCTTCCCCACACACTGAAACACATCCCCACACATTGATACACATCCCGACACACTGAAACACCTTCCCCACACACTGAAACCCCTTCCCCACACACTGAAATCCCTTCCCCACACACTTAAAAGCTTCCCCACACTCTGAAACCCCTTCCACACACACTTGAACCCATTCCACACACACTGAAACAACTTCTCCACAAACTGAAACCCCTTCCCCACACACTGAAACACCTTCCCCACACACTGAAAGCCCTTCCGCACACACTGAAACCCATCCCCAAACACAGAAACCCCATCCCCACAACAGAAACACCATCCCCACTCACTGAAACACCTTCCCCACACACTGAAATACATGCCGACGCACTGAAACACATCCCCACACACTGAAACACCTTCCCCACACACTGAAGCCCTTTCCCAAACTCTGAAACACCTTCCCCACACACTGATATACCTTCGCCACACACTGAAACACCTTCCCCACACACTGAAACCCCTTCCCCACACACTGAAACACCTTCCCCACACACTGAAACAACTTCCCCTCACACTGAAACCCCTTCCCCACATTCTGAAACCCCGTTCCCACGCACTGTAACCCTTCCCCACTCACTGAAACACTTCCCCACACACAGAAAACCCTTCCCCACAAACTGAAACCCCTTCCCCACACACTGAAACCCCTTCCCCACACACTGAAATAACTTCCCCACACACTGAAATCCCTTCCCCACACACAGAAACCCATTCCCCCACTCTGAAACCCCATCCGCACACACTGAAACCCTTCACCACACACTGAAACACATCCCCACACATTGAAACACATCACCACACTCTGAAACACGTTCCCCAAACACTGAAACCCCTTCCCCACACACTCAAACACCTTCCACTCACACTGAAAATCCTACCCCACACACTAAAATACCTTCCCCACACACTGAAACCGCTTCCCCATAAAACTGAAACCCCTTCCCCACACACTGAAACACCTTCCCCACACACAGAAACCCCTTCCCCACAAACTGAAACCCCTTCCCCACACACTGAAACCCCTTCCCCACACACTGAAATACCTTCCCCACACACTAAATTCCCTTCCCCACACACAGAAACCCATTCCCCCACACTGAAACCCCTTCCGCACACACTGAAACCCTTCCCCACACTCTGAAACACCTTCCCCAAACACTGAAACCCCTTCCCCACACACTCAAACACCTTCCCCTCAAACTGAAAATCCTACTCCACACACTAAAATACCTTCCCCACACATTGAAACCGCTTCCCCATAAAACTGAAACCCCTTCCCCACACACTGAAACACCTGCCCCACACACTGACACCCCTTCCGCACACACTGAATCCCATCCCCACACGCTGAAACACCTTCCCCACACACTGAGACCCCTTCCGCATGCACTGAAAACCATCGCCACACACTGAAACCCATCCCCACACACTGAAACACCTTCCCCACACACTGAAATCCTTCCCCACAGACTGAAACTCATCCCCACACACTGAAACACATCCCCACACACTGAAACACCTTCCCCACACACTGAAACCCCTTCCCCACACACTGAACCATCTTCCCCACACACTGAAACAGCTTCCCCACACACTGAAACACCGTCCCCACACAGTGAAACACCTTCCCCACACACTGAAACAACTTCCCCACACACTGAAACCCCTTCCCCACACACTGAAACCCCGTCCCCACACACTGTAACCCTTCCCCACACACTGAAACACTTCGCCACACACTGAAACCCCTTCCCCACAAACTGAAACCCCTTCCCCACACACTGAAACCCCTTCCCCACACAGTGAAACACATCCCCACACACTGAAACACCTTCCCCACAGACTGAAACTCCTTCCGCTCACACTGAAACCCATCCCCACTCACTGAAACCCATCCCCACACACCGAAACACCTTCCCCACAGACTGAAACTCCTTCCGCTCACACTGAACCCCTTCCCCACACACTGAAACACATCCCCACACATTGAATCACATCCCGACACACTGAAACACCTTCCCCACACACTGAAACCCCTTCCCCACACACTGAAATCCCTTCCCCACACACTTTAAAGCATCCCCACACTCTGAAACCCCTTCCCCACACACTGAAACCCATTCCACACACACTGGAACACCTTCTCCACAAACTGAAACCCCTTCCCCACACACTGAAAGACCTTCCCCACACACTGAAAGCCCTTCCGCACACACTGAAACCCATCCCCAAACACTGAAACCCCATCCCCACAGACAGAAACCCCATCCCCACTCACTGAAACACCTTCCCCACACACTGAAACACATTGCTCGCACACTGAAACACATGCCGACGCACTGAAACACATCCCCAACACTGAAACACCTTCCCCACACACTGAAACCCTTTCCCAAACACTGAAACACCTTCCCCACACACTGATATACCTTCGCCACACACTGAAACACCTTCCCCACACACTGAAACCCCTTCCCCACACACTGAAACACCTTCCCCACACACTGAAACAACTTCCCCTCACACTGAAACCCCTTCCCCACATTCTGAAACCCCGTCCCCACGCACTGTAACCCTTCCCCACTCACTGAAACACTTCCCCACACACAGAATCCCCTTCCCTCAAACTGAAACCCCTTCCCCACACACTGAAACCCCTTCCCCACACACTGAAATACCTTCCCCACACACTAAAATCCCTTCCCCACACACAGAAACTCATTCCCCCACACTGAAACCCCTTCCGCACACACTGAAACCCTTCCCCACACTCTGAAACACCTTCCCCAAACACTGAAACCCCTTCCCCACACACTCAAACACCTTCCCCTCACACTGAAAATCCTACCCCACACACTAAAATACCTTCCCCACACACTGTAACCGCTTCCCCATAAAACTGAAACCCCTTCCCCACACACTGAAACACCTTCCCCACACACTGAAAGCCAATCCGCACACACTGAATCCCATCCCGACACGCTGAAACACCTTCCCCACACACTGAGACCCCTTCCGCATGCACTGAAAACCATCGCCACACACTGAAACCCATCCCCACACACTGAAACACCTTCCCCACACACTGAAAGCCTTCCCCACAGACTGAAACTCATCCCCACACACTGAAACACATCCCCACACACTGAAACACCTTCCCCACACACTGAAACCCCTTCCCCACACACTGAACCATCTTCCCCACACACTGAAACAGCTTCCCCACACACTGAAACACCTTCCCCACACAGTGAAACCCCTTCCACACACACTGAAACACCTTCCCCACACACTGAAACAACTTCCCCACACACTGAAACCCATTCCACACTCACTGAAACCCCGTCCCCACACACTGTAACATTTCCCCACACACTGAAACACTTCGCCACACACTGCAACCCCTTCCACACAAACTGAAACCCCTTCCCCACACACTGAAACCGCTTCCCCACCCAGTGAAACACATCCCCACACACTGAAACACCTTCCCCACACACTGAAACTCCTTCCGCTCACAATGAAACCCATCCCCACACACTGAAACCCATCCCCACACACCGAAACACCTTCCCCACACACTGAACCCCTTCCCCACACACTGAAACACATCCCCACACATTGATACACATCCCGACACACTGAAACACCTTCCCCACACACTGAAACCCCTTCCCCACACACTGAAATCCCTTCCCCACACACTTAAAAGCTTCCCCACACTCTGAAACCCCTTCCCCACACACTTGAACCCATTCCACACACACTGAAACAACTTCTCCACAAACTGAAACCCCTTCCCCACACACTGAAACACCTTCCCCACACACTGAAAGCCCTTCCGCACACACTGAAACCCATCCCCAAACACAGAAACCCCATCCCCACAACAGAAACCCCATCCCCACTCACTGAAACACCTTCCCCACACACTGAAATACATGCCGACGCACTGAAACACATCCCCACACACTGAAACACCTTGCCCACACACTGAAGCCCTTTCCCAAACTCTGAAACACCTTCCCCACACACTGATATACCTTCGCCACACACTGAAACACCTTCCCCACACACTGAAACCCCTTCCCCACACACTGAAACACCTTCCCCACACACTGAAACAACTTCCCCTCACAATGAAACCCCTTCCCCACACACTGAAACCCCGTTCCCACGCACTGTAACCCTTCCCCACTCACTGAAACACTTCCCCACACACAGAAAACCCTTCCCCACAAACTGAAACCCCTTCCCCACACACTGAAACCCCTTCCCCACACACTGAAATAACTTCCCCACACACTGAAATCCCTTCCCCACACACAGAAACCCATTCCCCCACTCTGAAACCCCATCCGCACACACTGAAACCCTTCACCACACACTGAAACACATCCCCACACATTGAAACACATCACCACACTCTGAAACACGTTCCCCAAACACTGAAACCCCTTCCCCACACACTCAAACACCTTCCACTCACACTGAAAATCCTACCCCACACACTAAAATACCTTCCCCACACACTGAAACCGCTTCCCCATAAAACTGAAACCCCTTCCCCACACACTGAAACACCTTCCCCACACACAGAAACCCCTTCCCCACAAACTGAAACCCCTTCCCCACACACTGAAACCCCTTCCCCACACACTGAAATACCTTCCCCACACACTAAAATCCCTTCCCCACACACAGAAACCCATTCCCCCACACTGAAACCCCTTCCGCACACACTGAAACCCTTCCCCACACTCTGAAACACCTTCCCCAAACACTGAAACCCCTTCCCCACACACTCAAACACCTTCCCCTCAAACTGAAAATCCTACTCCACACACTAAAATACCTTCCCCACACATTGAAACCGCTTCCCCATAAAACTGAAACCCCTTCCCCACACACTGAAACACCTTCCCCACACACTGACACCCCTTCCGCACACACTGAATCCCATCCCCACACGCTGAAATACCTTCCCCACACACTGAGACCCCTTCCGCATGCACTGAAAACCATCGCCACACACTGAAACCCATCCCCACACACTGAAACACCTTCCCCACACACTGAAATCCTTCCCCACAGACTGAAACTCATCCCCACACACTGAAACACATCCCC
This sequence comes from Heterodontus francisci, assembly GCF_036365525.1. Taxonomy (NCBI): domain Eukaryota; kingdom Metazoa; phylum Chordata; class Chondrichthyes; order Heterodontiformes; family Heterodontidae; genus Heterodontus; species Heterodontus francisci. The sequence continues at coordinate 132,062,245 of NC_090378.1, read as the reverse complement.
ACACACTGAAACACCTTCCCCACACACTGAAACCCCTTCCCCACACACTGAACCATCTTCCCCACACACTGAAACAGCTTCCCCACACACTGAAACACCGTCCCCACACAGTGAAACACCTTCCCCACACACTGAAACAACTTCCCCACACACTGAAACCCCTTCCCCACACACTGAAACCCCGTCCCCACACACTGTAACCCTTCCCCACACACTGAAACACTTCGCCACACACTGAAACCCCTTCCCCACAAACTGCAACCCCTTCCCCACACACTGAAACCCCTTCCCCACACAGTGAAACACATCCCCACACACTGAAACACCTTCCCCACACACTGAAACTCCTTCCGCTCACACTGAAACCCATCCCCACTCACTGAAACCCATCCCCACACACCGAAGCACCTTCCCCACACACTGAAACCCCTTCCCCACAAACTGAAACCCCTTCCCCACACACTGAAACCCCTTCCGCACACACTGAAACCCTTCCCCACACTCTGAAACACCTTCCCCAAACACTGAAACCCCTTCCCCACACATTCAAACACCTTCCCCTCACACTGAAAATCCTACCCCACACACTAAAATACCTTCCCCACACACTGAAACCGCTTCCCCATAAAACTGAAACCCCTTCCCCACACACTGAAACACCTTCCCCACACACTGAAAGCCCTTCCGCACACACTGAATCCCATCCCGACACGCTGAAACATCTTCCCCACACACTGAGACCCCTTCCGCATGCACTGAAAACCATCGCCACACACTGAAACCCATCCCCACACACTGAAACACCTTCCCCACACACTGAAACCCTTCCCCACACACTGAAACTCATCCCCACACACTGAAACACATCCCCACACACTGAAACACCTTCCCCACACACTGAAACCCCTTCCCCACACACTGAAATCCCTTCCCCACACACTTTAAAGCATCCCCACACTCTGAAACCCCTTCCCCACACACTGAAACCCATTCCACACACACTGGAACACCTTCTCCACAAACTGAAACCCCTTCCCCACACACTGAAAGACCTTCCCCACACACTGAAAGCCCTTCCGCACACACTGAAACCCATCCCCAAACACTGAAACCCCATCCCCACAGACAGAAACCCCATCCCCACTCACTGAAACACCTTCCCCACACACTGAAACACATTGCTCGCACACTGAAACACATGCCGACGCACTGAAACACATCCCCAACACTGAAACACCTTCCCCACACACTGAAACCCTTTCCCAAACACTGAAACACCTTCCCCACACACTGATATACCTTCGCCACACACTGAAACACCTTCCCCACACACTGAAACCCCTTCCCCACACACTGAAACACCTTCCCCACACACTGAAACAACTTCCCCTCACACTGAAACCCCTTCCCCACATTCTGAAACCCCGTCCCCACGCACTGTAACCCTTCCCCACTCACTGAAACACTTCCCCACACACAGAAGCCCCTTCCCTCAAACTGAAACCCCTTCCCCACACACTGAAACCCCTTCCCCACACACTGAAATAACTTCCCCACACACTGAAATCCCTTCCCCACACACAGAAACCCATTCCCCCACTCTGAAACCCCATCCGCATACACTGAAACCCTTCCCCACACACTGAAACACATCCCCACACATTGAAACACATCACCACACTCTGAAACACCTTCCCCAAACACTGAAACCCCTTCCCCACACACTCAAACACCTTCGACTCACACTGAAAATCCTACCCCACACACTGAAACCGCTTCCCCATAAAACTCAAACCCCTTCCCCACACACTGAAACACCTTCCCCACACACTGAAAGCCCTTCCGCACACACTGAATCCCATCCCCACACGCTGAAACACCTTCCCCACACACTGAGACCCCTTCCGCACGCACTGAAAACCATCCCCACAAACTGAAACCCATCCCCACACACTGAAACACCTTCCCCACACACTGAAACCCTTCCCCACACACTGAAACTCATCCCCACACACTGAAACACATCCCCACACACTGAAACCCCTTCCCCACACACTGAACCATCTTCCCCACACACTGAAACAGCTTCCCCACACACTGAAACACCTTCCCCACACGCTGAAACACCTTCCCCACACACTGAAACAACTTCCCCACACACTGTCACCCCTTCCCCACACACTGAAACCCCGTCCCCACACACTGTAACCCTTCCCCACACACTGAAACACTTCGCCACACACTGAAACCCCTTCCCCACAAACTGAAACCCCTTCCCCACACACTGAAACCCCTTCCGCACACACTGAAACCCTTCCCCACATACAGAAACCCCTTCCGCACACACTGAAGCCCCTTCCCCAAAACTGAAAACCTTCCCCACACACTGAAACCCTTCCCCACACACTGATACCCCATCACCACATACTGAAACCCCTTCCCCACACACTGAAACACCTTCCCCACACACTGAAACACCATCTGCAAACAGTCAAACAATTCCCCACACACTGAAACCCCTACCCCACACACTGAAACCCCTTCCCTACACACTGAATCCCCTTCCGCATACAATGAAACACCTTCCCCACACAATGAAACACCTTGCTCACACACTGAATCCCCTTCCCCACACACTGATACACCTTCCGCACACAATGAAACACCTTCCGCAAACACTGTAACACCTTCCCAACACACTGAAACACCTTCCGCACACACTGAACCACCTTCCGCACACAATGAAACACCTTCCCCACACACTGAAACAACATCCCCACACACTGAAACCCCTTCCGCACACAGTAAAACCCTTCCCCACACACTGATACCCCTTCCTCACACACTGAAACACATCCCCACACACTGAAACCCCTTCCCCACACAATGATACACATCCCCACACACTGAAACCCCTTCCCCACACACTGAAACACATCCCCACATACTGAAACACCTTCCCCACAAACTGAAACCCATTCCGCATACCGTGAAACACTTCCCCACACACTGAAACCCCTTCCGCACACACTGAAACACCTTCCCCACACACTGAAACCCCATCCCCACACACTGAAACACCTTCCACACGCACTGAAACCCCTTCCGCACACACTGAAACAACTTCCCCACACACTGAAACCCCTTCCCCACACTCTGAAACCCCTTCCCCACAAACTGAAAGACATTCCGCACACACTGAAACACCTTCCCCACAAACTGAAAGACATTCCGCACACACTGAAAAGTCTTCCCCACACACTGGAAACCCTTCCACACACAGTGAAACCCTTCCTCACACACTGAAACCCTTCCCCACACTCTGAAACCCCTTCCTCACATAGTGAAAAATATCCCCACACACTGAAACCCCTTCCCCCCACACTGAAAGCCCTTCCCCCACACTGAAACACTTCCCCACACTCTGAAACCCCTTCCCCACACACTGAAACACATTCCCCACACACTGAAACCCAACCCCACACTGTGAAACCCCTTCCCCACACACTGAAACCCTTTCCCACTCACTGCAACCCATCCCCACAGACTGAAACACATCCCCACACACTGCAACCCCTTCCCCACACACTGAAAACCCTTCCCCACACCCTGAAACACATCCCCACACACAGAAACCCCTTCCCCACACACTGAAACCCCTTCCGTACACACTGAAACCCATCCCAACACACTGACACCCATCCCCACACACTGAAACACATCCCCACACACTGAAACACATCCCCACACACTGAAACTCCTTCCCCACACACTGAAACGCTTTCCCAGACACTGAAACACCTTCCCCACACACTGATATACCTTCGCCACACTCTGAAACCCCTTCCTCACAAACTGAAAGACATTCCGCACACACTGAAACACCTTCCCCACAAACTGAAAGACATTCCGCACACACTGAAAACTCTTCCCCACACACTGGAAACCCTTCCACACACAGTGAAACCCTTCCTCACACACTGAAACCCCTTCCCCACACTCTGAAACCCCTTCCTCACATAGTGAAAAATATCCCCACACACTGAAACCCCTTCCCCCCACACTGAAAGCCCTTCCGCCACACTGAAACACTTCCCCACACTCTGACACCCCTTCCCCACACACTGAAACACCTTCCCCACACACTGAAACCCAACCCCACACTGTGAAACCCCTTCCCCACACACTGAAACCCCTTCCCACTCACTGCAACCCATCCCCACAGACTGAAACACATCCCCACACACTGCAACCCCTTCCCCACACACTGAAAACCCTTCCCCACACACTGAAACACATCCCCACACACTGAAACCCCTTCCCCACACACTGAAACCCCTTCCGTACACACTGAAACCCATCCCAACACACTGACACCCATCCCCACACACTGAAACCCATCCCCACACACTGAAACACATCCCCACACACTGAAACACCTTCCCCACACACTGAAACGCTTTCCCAGACACTGAAACACCTTCCCCACACACTGATATACCTTCGCCACACACTGAAACACCTTCCCCACACACTGAAACCCCTTCCCCACACACTGAAACACCTTCCCCACACACTGAAACAACTTCCCCTCACACTGAAACCCCTTCCCCACATTCTGAAACCCCGTCCCCACGCACTGTAACCGTTCCCCACTCACTGAAACACTTCCCCACACACAGAAACCCCTTCCCCACAAACTGAAACCCCTTCCCCACACACTGAAACCCCTTCCCCACACACTGAAATAACTTCCCCACACACTAGAATCCCTTCCCCACACACAGAAACCCATTCCCCCACACTGAAACCCCTTCCGCACACACTGAAACCCTTCCCCACACTCTGAAACACCTTCCCCAAACACTGAAACCCCTTCCCCACACATTCAAACACCTTCCCCTCACACTGAAAATCCTACCCCACACACTAAAATACCTTCCCCACACACTGAAACCGCTTCCCCATAAAACTGAAACCCCTTCCCCACACACTGAAACACCTTCCCCACACACTGAAAGCCCTTCCGCACACACTGAATCCCATCCCGACACGCTGAAACACCTTCCCCACACACTGAGACCCCTTCCGCATGCACTGAAAACCATCGCCACACACTGAAACCCATCTCCACACACTGAAACACCTTCCCCACACACTGAAACCCTTCCCCACACACTGAAACTCATCCCCACACACTGAAACACATCCCCACACACTGAAACACCTTCCCCACACACTGAAACCCCTTCCCCACACACTGAACCATCTTCCCCACACACTGAAACAGCTTCCCCACACACTGAAACACCTTCCCCACAAAGTGAAACCCCTTCCCCACACACTGAAACACCTTCCCCACACACTGAAACAACTTCCCCACACACTGAAACCCCTTCCCCACACACTGAAACCCCGTCCCCACACACTGTAACCCTTCCCCACACACTGAAACACTTCGCCACACACTGAAACCCCTTCCCCACAAACTGAAACCCCTTCCCCACACACTGAAACCCCTTCCCCACACAGTGAAACACATCCCCACACACTGAAACACCATCCCCACACACTGAAACTCCTTCCGCACACACTGAAACCCATCCCCACACACTGAAACCCATCCCCACACACCGGAACACCTTCCCCACACACTGAACCCCTTCCCCACACACTGAAACACATCCCCACACATTGAATCACATCCCGACACACTGAAACACCTTCCCCACACACTGAAACCCCTTCCCCACACACTGAAATCCCTTCCCCACACACTTACAAGCTTCCCCACACTCTGAAACCCCTTCCCCACACACTGAAACCCATTCCACACACACTGAAACACCTTCTCCACAAACTGAATCCCCTTCCCCACACACTGAAACACCTTCCCCACACACTGAAAGCCCTTCCGCACACACTTAAACCCATCCCCAAACACAGAAACCCCATCCCCACAGACAGAAACCCCATTCACACTCACTGAAACACCTTCCCCGCACACTGAAACACATTGCTCGCACACTGAAACACATGCCGACGCACTGAAACACATCCCCACACACTGAAACACCTTCCCCACACACTGAAACCCTTTCCCAAACACTGAAACACCTTCCCCACACACTGATATACCTTCGCCACACACTGAAACACCTTCCCCACACACTGAAACCCCTTCCCCACGCACTGAAACACCTTCCCCACACACTGAAACAACTTCCCCTCACACTGAAACCCCTTCCCCACATTCTGAAACCCCGTTCCCACGCACTGTAACCCTTCCCCACTCACTGAAACACTTCCCCACACACAGAAAACCCTTCCCCACAAACTGAAACCCCTTCCCCACACACTGAAACCCCTTCCCCACACACTGAAATAACTTCCCCACACACTGAAATCCCTTCCCCACACACAGAAACCCATTCCCCCACACTGAAACCCCATCCGCACACACTGAAACCCTTCCCCACACACTGAAACACATCCCCATACATTGAAACACATCACCACACTCTGAAACACCTTCCCCAAACACTGAAACCGCTTCCCCATAAAACTGAAACCCCTTCCCCACACACTGAAACACCTTCCCCACACACAGAAACCCCTTCTGCACAAACTGAAACCCCTTCCCCACACACTGAAACCCCTTCCCCACACACTGAAATACCTTTCCCACACACTAAAATCCCTTCCCCACAAACAGAAACCCATTCCCTCACACTGAAACCCCTTCCGCACACACTGAAACCCTTCCCCACACTCTGAAACACCTTCCCCAAACACTGAAACCCCTTCCCCACACACTCAAACACCTTCCCCTCACACTGAAAATCCTACCCCACACACTAAAATACCTTCCCCACACATTGAAACCGCTTCCCCATAAAACTGTAACCCCTTCCCCACACACTGAAACAACTTCCCCACACACTGACACCCCTTCCGCACACATTGAATCCCATCCCCACACGCTGAAACACCTTCCCCACACACTGAGACCCCTTCCGCATGCACTGAAAACCATCGCCACACACTGAAACCCATCCCCACACACTGAAACACCTTCCCCACACACTGAAACCCTTCCCCACAGACTGAAACTCATCCCCACACACAGAAACACATCCCCACACACTGAAACACCTTCCCCACACACTGAAACCCCTTCCCCACACACTGAACCATCTTCCCCACACACTGAAACAGCTTCCCCACACACTGAAACACCTTCCCCACACAGTGAAACCCCTCCCCCACACACTGAAACACCTTCCCCACACACTGAAACAACTTCCCCACACACTGAAACCTCTTCCCCACACACTGAAACCCCGTCCCCACACACTGTAACCCTTCCCCACACACTGAAACACTTCGCCACACACTGAAACCCCTTCCCCACAAACTGAAACCCCATCCCCACACACTGAAACCCCTTCCCCACACAGTGAAACACATCCCCACACACTGAAACACCTTCCCCACAGACTGAAACTCCTTCCGCTCACACTGAAACCCAACCCCACACACTGAACCCCTTCCCCACACACTGAAACACATCCCCACACATTGAATCACATCCCGACACACTGAAACACCTTCCCCACACGCTGAAACCCCTTCCCCACACACTGAAATCCCTTCCCCACACACTTAAAAGCTTCCCCACACTCTGAAAACCCTTCCCCACACACTGAAACCCATTCCACACACACTGGAACACCTTCTCCACAAACTGAAACCCCTTCCCCACACACTGAAACACCTTCCCCACACACTGAAAGCCCTTCCGCACACACTGAAACCCATCCCCAAACACTGAAACCCCATCCCCACAGACAGAAACCCCATCCCCACTCACTGAAACACCTTCCCCACACACTGAAACACATTGCTCGCACACTGAAACACATGCCGACGCACTGAAACACATCCCCAACACTGAAACACCTTCCCCACACACTGAAACCCTTTCCCAAATACTGAAACACCTTCCCCACACACTGATATACCTTCGCCACACACTGAAACACCTTCCCCACACACTGAAACCCCTTCCCCACACACTGAAACACCTTCCCCACACACTGAAACAACTTCCCCTCACACTGAAACCCCTTCCCCACATTCTGAAACCCCGTTCCCACGCACTGTAACCCTTCCCCACTCACTGAAACACATCCCCACACATTGAAACACATCACCACACTCTGAAACACCTTCCCCAAACACTGAACCCCCTTCCCCATACACTCAAACACCTTCCACTCACACTGAAAATCCTACCCCACACACTAAAATACCTTCCCCACACACTGAAACCGCTTCCCCATAAAACTCAAACCCCTTCCCCACACACTGAAACACCTTCCCCACACACTGAAAGCCCTTCCGCACACACTGAATCCCATCCCCACACGCTGAAACACCTTCCCCACACGCTGAGACCCCTTCCGCACGCAGTGAAAACCATCCCCACAAACTGAAACCCATCCCCACACACTGAAACACCTTCCCCACACACTGAAACCCTTCCCACACACTGAAACTCATCCCCACACACTGAAACACATCCCCACACACTGAAACACCTTCCCCACACACTGAAACCCCTTCCCCACACACTGAACCATCTTCCCCACACACTGAAACATCTTCCCCACACACTGAAACACCTTCCCCACACGCTGAAACACCTTCCCCACACACTGAAACAACTTCCCCACACACTGAAACCCCTTCCCCACACACTGAAACCCCTTCCCCACACACTGAAACACTTCACCACACACTGAAACCCCTTCCCCACAAACTGAAACCCCTTCCCCACACACTGAAACCCCTTCCCCACACACTGAAACCCTTCCCCACATACAGAAACCCCTTCCTCACACACTGAAGCCCCTTCCCCAAAACTGAAAACCTTCCCCACACACTGAAACCCTTCCCCACACACTGATACCCCATCACCACATACTGAAACCCCTTCCCCACACACTGAAACACCTTCCCCACACACTGAAACACCATCTGCAAACAGTTAAACAATTCCCCACACACTGAAACCCCTACCCCACACACTGAAACCCCTTCCCTACACACTGAATCCCCTTCCGCATACAATGAAACACCTTCCCCACACAATGAAACACCTTGCTCACACACTGAATCCCCTTCCCTACACACTGATACACCTTCCGCACACAATGAAACACCTTCCGCAAACACTGTAACACCTTCCCAACACACTGAAACACCTTCCACACACACTGAAACCCCTTCCGCACACAATGAAACACCTTCCCCACACACTGAAACAACATCCCCACACACTGAAACCCCTTCCGCACACAGTAAAACCCTTCCCCACACACTGAAACCCCTTCCTCACACACTGAAACACATCCCCACACACTGAAACACCTTCCCCACAAACTGAAACCCATTCCGCATACCGTGAAACACTTCCCCACACACTGAAACCCCTTCCCCACACAATGATACACATCCCCACATACTGAAACCCCTTCCCCGCACACTGAAACACATCCCCACATACTGAAACACCTTCCCCACAAACTGAAACCCATTCCGCAGACCGTGAAACACTTCCCCACACACTGAAACCCCTTCCGCACACACTGAAACACCTTCCCCACACACTGAGACCCCATCCCCACACACTGAAACCCCTTCCACACGCACTGAAACCCCTTCCGCACACACTGAAACAACTTCCCCACACACTGAAACCCCTTCCCCACACTCTGAAACCCCTTCCCCACAAACTGAAACCCCTTCCTCACACACTGAAACACCTTCCCCACAAACTGAAAGACATTCCGCACACACTGAAACCTCTTCCCCACACACTGGAAACCCTTCCACACACAGTGAAACCCTTCCTCACACACTGAAACCCCTTCCCCACACTCTGAAACCCCTTCCTCACATAGTGAAAAACATCCCCACACACTGAAACCCCTTCCCCCCACACTGAAAGCCCTTCCCCCCACACTGAAACACTTCCCCACACTCTGAAACCCCTTCCCCACACACTGAAACACCTTCCCCACACACTGAAACCCAACCCCACACTGTGAAACCCCTTCCCCACACACTGAAACCCCTTCCCACTCACTGCAACCCATCCCCACAGACTGAAACACATCCCCACACACTGCAACCCCTTCCCCACACACTGAAAACCCTTCCCCACACCCTGAAACACATCCCCACACACTGAAACCCCTTCCCCACACACTGAAACCCCTTCCGTACACACTGAAACCCATCCCAACACACTGAAACCCATCCCCACACACTGAAACCCATCCCCACACACTGAATAATCTTCCCCACAGACTGAAACCGTTCCCCACACACTGAAACACATCCCCACACACTGAAACCCATCACCATAAACTGAAACACCGTCCCCACACACTGAAACCCTTCCCCACACACTGACACACATCCCCACACACTGAAACACATCCCCACACACTGAAACACCTTCCCCACACACTGAAACATTTCCCCACTCACTGAAACCCCTTCCCTACAAACTGAAACTCCTTTGCCACACACAGAAACCCCTTCCGCAAACACTGAAACACTTCCCCACATACTGAAACCACTTCCCCACACCCTGAAATCCCTTCCCCACACACTGAAACCCTTCCCCACACTCTGATACCCCTTCCCCACACACTGAAACCCCTTCCGCACACACTGAAACACCTTCCCCACAAACTGAAACCCCTTCCCCACAGACTGAAACACCTTCCCCACACACTGAAAGCCCTTCCGCACACACTGAAACCCATCCCCACACACAGAAACCCCATCCCCACACACAGCAACCCCTTCCCCACACTCTGAATTCCCTTCGCCACACACTGAAACACATCCCCACACACTGAAACACCTTCCCCACACACTGAAACCCCTTCCGCACGCACTGAAACCCATCCCCACACAATGAAACCCATCCCCACACACTGAAACACCTTCCCCACACACTGAAACACATTCCCCACACACTGAAACACATCCCGACACACTGAAACACATCCCCACACACTGAAACAACTTCCCCACACACTGAAACCCCTTCCCCACACACTGAAACTCCTTCCCCACACACTGAATCACCTTCCCCACACACTGGAATACCTTCCCCACACACTGAAACCCCTTCCCCACTCACAGAAACACCTTCCCCACACACTGAAACAACTTCCCCACACACTGAAACCCCTTCCCCGCACACTGTAACCCTTCCCCACACACTGAAACACTTCCCCACACACTGAAACCCCTTCCCCACAAACTGAAACCCCTTTCCCACACAATGAAACCCCTTCCCCACACACTGAAATCCCTTCCCCACACACAGAAACCCATACCCACACACTGAAACACCTTCCCCACACACTGAATCCCTTCCCCACACACTGAAACACATAGCCACACATTGAAACACATCCCCACACACTGAAACACCTTCCCCACACAATGAAACCCCTTCCCCACACACTGAAACACCTTCCCCACACACTGAAACACCTTCCCCACAAACTGAAACCCCTTTCCCACACAATGAAACCCCTTCCCCACACACTGAAATCCCTTCCCCACACACAGAAACCCATACCCACACACTGAAACACCTTCCCCACACACTGAATCCCTTCCCCACACACTGAAACACATAGCCACACATTGAAACACATCCCCACACACTGAAACACCTTCCCCACACAATGAAACCCCTTCCCCACACACTGAAACACCTTCCCCACACACTGAAAAGCCTTCCCCACACACTGAAATCCCTTTCCCACACACTGAAACCCTTCCCCACACTCTGAAACCCCTTCCCCACACACTGAAACCCCTTCCACACACACTGAAACCCCTTCCCCACACACTGAAACCCCTTCCCCACAAACTGAAACCCCTTTCCCACACAATGAAACCCCTTCCCCACACACTGAAATCCCTTCCCCACACACAGAAACCCATACCCACACACTGAAACACCTTCCCCACACACTGAACCCCTTCCCCACACACTGAAACACATAGCCACACATTGAAACACATCCCCACACACTGAAACACCTTCCCCACACAATGAAACCCCTTCCCCACACACTGAAACACCTTCCCCACACACTGAAAAGCATTCCCCACACACTGAAATCCCTTTCCCACACACTGAAACCCTTCCCCACACTCTGAAACCCCTTCCCCACACACTGAAACCCCTTCCACACACACTGAAACCCCTTCCCCACAAACTGAAAGCCCTTCCCCACACACTGAAAACCATCCCCACACACTGAAACCCATCCCCACACACTTAAACACCTTCCCCACACACTGAAACCCTTCCCCACACACTGAAACTCATCCCCACACACTGAAACACATCCCCACACACAGAAACACCTTCCCCACACACTGAAACCCCTTCCCCACACACTGAACCATCTTCCCCATACACTGAAACAGCTTCCCCACACACTGAAACACATTCCCCACACACTGAAACCCCTTCCCCACACACTGAAACACCTTCCCCACACACTGAAACAACTTCCCCACACACTGAAACCCCTTCCCCACACACTGAAACCCCGTCCCCACACACTGTATCCCTTCCCCACACACTGAAACACTTCGCCACACACTGAAACCCCTTCCGCACACAAAGAAACCCCTTCCACAAAACTGAAAACCTTCCCCACACACTGAAACCCCTCCCCACACACTGATGCCCCATCACCACATACAGAAACCCCTTCCCCACACACTGAAACGCCATCCGCAAACAGTTAAACAATTCCCCACACACTGAAACCCCTTCCCCACACACTGAAACTCCTTCCCTACACACTGAATCCCCTTCCGCACACAATGAAACACCTTCCCCACACAAAGAAACACCTTCCCCACACACTGAATCCCCTTCCCCACAAACTGAAACCCCTTTCCCACACAATGAATCCCCTTCCCCACACACTGAAATCCCTTCCCCACACACAGAAACCCATACCCACACACTGAAACACCTTCCCCACACACTGAATCCCTTCCCCACACACTGAAACACATAGCCACACATTGAAACACATCCCCACACACTGAAACACCTTCCCCACACAATGAAACCTCTTCCCCACACACTGAAACACCTTCCCCACACACTGAAAAGCCTTCCCCACACACTGAAATCCCTTTCCCACACACTGAAACCCTTCCCCACACTCTGAAACCCCTTCCCCACACACTGAAACCCCTTCCACACACACTGAAACCCCTTCCCCACAAACTGAAACCCCTTCCCCACACACTGAAACACCTTCCCCACACACTGAAACACATTCCACATACACCGAAACCCATTCAGCACGCAGTGAAACCCATCCCCACACAATGAAACACCTTCCCCACACACTGAAACACATTCCCCACACAATGAAATACATCCCGACACACTGAAACACATCCCCACACACTGAAACACCTTCCCCACACACTGAAAACCCTTCCCCACACACTGAAACTCCTTCCCCACACACTGAATCACCTTCCCCACACACTGGAATACCATCCCCACACACTGAAACACCTTCCCCACACACTGAAAACCCTTCCCCACACACTGAAACACCTTCCCCACACACTGAAACAATTTCCCCACACACTGAAACCCCGTCCCCACACACTGTAACCCTTCCCCACACACTGAAACACTTCCCCACACACTGAAACCCCTTCCCCACACACTGAAACACCTTCCCCACACACTGAAACACCTTCCCCACACACTGAGACTCCTTCCGCACGCACTGCAAACCATCCCCACACACTGAAACCCATCTCCACACACTTAAACACATCCCCACACACAGAAACACCTTCCCCACACACTGAAACCCCTTCCCCACACACTGAAACCCCTTCCCCACACACTGAAACATCTTCCCCACACACTGAAACAACTTCCCCACACACTGATACCCCTTCCCCACACACTGAAACCCCGTCCCCACACACTGTAACCCTTCCCCACACACTGAAACAACTTCCCCACACACTGAAACCCCATCCCCACACACTGTAACCCTTCCCCACAACTGAAACACTTCCCCACACACTGAAACCCCTTCCCCACACACTGAAACCCCTTCCCGACACACTGAATCCCCTTCCGCACACAATGAAACACCTTCCCCACACAAAGAAACACCTTCCCCACACACTGAATCCCCTTCCCCACACACTGATACACCTTCCGCGCACAATGAAACACCTTCCGCAAACACTGTAAACACCTTCCCAACACAATGAAACAACTTCAACACACACTGAAACCCCTTTCTCACACACTGAAACCCCTTCCGCACACAATGAAACACCTTCCCCACACACTGAAACAACATCCCCACACACTGAAACCCCTTCCGCACACAGTCAAACCGTTCCCCACACACTGAAACCCCTTCCTCACACACTGAAACACATCCCCACACACTGAAACCCCTTCCCCACACAATGATACACATCCCCACACACTGAAACCCCTTCCCCACACACTGAAACACATCCCCACACACTGAAACACCTTCCCCACAAACTGAAACCCCTTCCGCATGCTGTGAAACACTTCCCCACACACTGAAACCCCTTCCGCACACACTGAAACACCTTCCCCACACACTGAAACCCCATCCCCACACACTGAAACTCCTTCCGCACGCACTGAACCCCCTTCTGCACACACTGAAACAACTTCCTCACACACTGAAACCCCTTCCCCACACTCTGAAACCCCTTCCCCACAAACTGAAACCCCTTCCTCACACACTGAAACAGCTTCCCCACAAACTGAAACACATTCCGCACACATTGAAACCTGTTCCCCACACACTGAAACCCTTCCTCAAACACTGAAACCCCTTCCCCACACACTGAAACCCCTTTCCCTCACAGAGAAAAACATCCCCACACACTGAAACCCCTTCCCCCCACACTGAAAGCCCTTCCCCCCACACTGAAACACTTCCCCACACTCTGAAACCCCTTCCCCACACACTGAAACACCTTCCCCACACACTGAAACCCAACCCCACACTGTGAAACCCCTTCCCCACACACTAAAACAACTTCCCCACATACTGAAACCCCTTTCCAACACAATGAATCTCCTTCCCCACACACTGAAACCCCTTCCCACTCACTGCAACCCATCCCCACAGACAGAAACACATCCCCACACACTGAAACCCCTTCCCCACACACTGAAAACCCTTCCCCACATTCTGAAACACATCCCCACACACTGAAACACCTTCCCCACACACTGAAACCCCTTCCGTACACACTAAAACCAATCCCAACACACTGAAACCCATCCCCACACACTGAAACCCATCCCAACACACTGAAACACCTTCCCCACACACTGAAACACATTCCCCACTCACTGAAACACATCCCGACACACTGAAACCCCTTCCCCAAACACTGAAACTCCTTCCCCACACACTGAATCACCTTCCCCACATACTGGAATACCTTGCCAACACACTGAAACCCCTTCCCCACACACAGAAACACCTTCCCCACACACTGAAACAACTTCCCCACACACTTAAACCCCTTCCCCAAACACTGAAACTCCTTCCCCACACACTGAATCACCTTCCCCACATACTGGAATACCTTGCCAACACACTGAAACCCCTTCCCCACACACAGAAACACCTTCCCCACACACTGAAACAACTTCCCCACACACTTAAACCCCTTCCCCACACACTGTAACCCTTCCCCACACACTGAAACCCCTTCCCCACACACTGAAACACCTTCCCCACAAACTGAAAGCCCTTCCGCACACATTGAATCCCATCCCCACACACTGAAACCCCATCCCCACACACAGAAACCCCTGCCCCACACACTGAAACCCCTTCCGTACACACTGAAACCCATCCCAACACACTGAAACCCATCCCCACACACTGAAACCCTTCCCAACACACTGAAACACCTTCCCCACACACTGAAACTCCTTCCCACTCACTGCAACCCATCCCCACAGACTGAAACACATCCCCACACACTGCAACCCCTTCCCCACACACTGAAAACCCTTCCCCACACCCTGAAACACATCCCCACACACTGAAACACCTTCCCCACACACTGAAACCCCTTCCGTACACACTGAAACCCATCCCAACACACTGAAACCCATCCCCACACACTGAAACCCATCCCAACACACTGAAACACCTTCCCCACACACTGAAACATATTCCCCACTCACTGAAACACATCCCGACACACTGAAACACATCCCCACACACTGAAACAACTTCCCCACACACTGAAACCCCTTCCCAACACACTGAAACTCCTTCCCCACACACTGAATCACCTTCCCCACACACTGGAATACCTTCCCCACACACTGAAACCGCTTCCCCACACACAGAAACACCTTCCCCACACACTGAAACAACTTTCCCACACACTTAAACCCCTTCCCAACACACTGTAACCCTTCCCCACACACTGAAACCCCTTCCACAGACACTGAAACCCCTTCCCCACAAACTGAAATCCCTTCCCCACACACTGAAACACCTTCCCCACACACTGAAAGCCCTTCCGCACACATTGAATCCCATCCCCACACACTGAAACCCCATCCCCACACACAGAAACACCTCCCCCACACACTGAAACGCCATCGCCACACACTGAAACACATCCCCACACACTGAAACACCTTCCACATACACTGAAACCCCTTCCGCACGCACTGAAACCCATCCCCACACAATGAAACCAATCCCCACACACTGAAACACCTTCCCCACACACTGAAACACATTCCCCACACACTGAAATACATCCCGACACACTGAAACACAACCCCACACACTGAAACACCTTCCCCACACACTGAAACACCTTCCCCACACACTGAAACTCCTTCCCACTCACTGCAACCCATCCCCACAGACTGAAACACATCGCCACACACTGCAACCCCTTCCCCACACACTGAAAACCCTTCCCCACACCCTGAAACACATCCCCACAAACTGAAACCCCTTCCCCACACACTGAAACCCCTTCCGTACACACTGAAACCCATCCCAACACACTGAAACCCATCCCCACACACTGAAACCCATCCCCACATACTGAATAATCTTCCCCACAGACTGAAACCGTTCCCCACACACTGAAACACATCCCCACACACTGAAACCCATCACCATAAACTGAAACACCTTCCCCACACACTGAAACCCTTCCCCACACACTGAAACACATCCCCACACACTGAAACACATCCCCACACACTGAAACACCTTCCCCGCACACTGAATCCCTTCCCCACACACAGAAACCCATCCCCACACACTGAAACACCTTCCCCACACACTGAACCCCTTCCCCACACACTGAAACCCCTTCCACAGACACTGAAACCCCTTCCCCACAAACTGAAACCCCTTCCCCACACACTGAAACACCTTCCCCACACACTGAAAGCCCTTCCGCACACATTGAATCCCATCCCCACACACTGAAACCCCATCCCCACACACAGAAACCCCTCCCCCACACACAGAAACCCCATCGCCACACACTGAAACACATCCCCACACACTGAAACACCTTCCACATACACTGAAACCCCTTCCGCACGCACTGAAACCCATCCCCACACAATGAAACCAATCCCCACACACTGAAACACCTTCCCCACACACTGAAACACATTCCCCACACACTGAAATACATCCCGACACACTGAAACACAACCCCACACACTGAACCACCTTCCCCACACACTGAA
Organism: Heterodontus francisci; assembly: GCF_036365525.1. Taxonomy (NCBI): domain Eukaryota; kingdom Metazoa; phylum Chordata; class Chondrichthyes; order Heterodontiformes; family Heterodontidae; genus Heterodontus; species Heterodontus francisci. The sequence continues at coordinate 132,044,337 of NC_090378.1, read as the reverse complement.
ACCCCTTCCCCACACACTGAAACTCCTTCCCACTCACTGCAACCCATCCCCATAGACTGAAACACATCCCCACACACTGCAACCCCTTCCTCACACACTGAAAACCCTTCCCCACACCCTGAAACACATCCCCACACACTGAAACCCCTTCCCCACACACTGAAACCCCTTCCGAACACACTGAAACCCATCCCAACACACTAAAACCCATCCCCACACACTGAAACCCATCCCCACACACTGAATAATCTTCCCCACAGACTGAAACCGTTCCCCACACACTGAAACACATCCCCACACACTGAAACCCATCACCATAAACTGAAACACCGTCCCCACACACTGAAACCCTTCCCCACACACTGACACACATCCCCACACACTGAAACACATCCCCACACACTGAAACACCTTCCCCACACACTGAAACATTTCCCCACTCACTGAAACCCCTTCCCTACAAACTGAAACTCCTTTGCCACACACAGAAACCCCTTCAGCAAACACTGAAACCCTTCCCCACATACTGAAACCACTTCCCCACACCCTGAAATCCCTTACCCACACACTGAAACCCTTCCCCACACTCTGATACCCCTTCCCCACACACTGAAACCCCTTCCGCACACTCTGAAACACCTTCCCCACATACTGAAACCCCTTCCCCACAGACTGAAACACCTTCCCCACACACTGAAAGCCCTTCCGCACACACTGAAACCCATCCCCACACACAGAAACCCCATCCCCACACACAGCAACCCCTTCCCCACACTCTGAATTCCCTTCGCCACACACTGAAACACATCCCCACACACTGAAACACCTTCCCCACACACTGAAACCCCTTCCGCACGCACTGAAACCCATCCCCACACAATGAAACGCATCCCCACACACTAAAACACCTTCCCCACACACTGAAACACATTCTCCACACACTGAAACACATCCCGACACACTGAAACACATCCCCACACACTGAAACAACTTCCCCACACACTGAAACCCCTTCCCCACACACTGAAACTCCTTCCCCACACACTGAATCACCTTCCCCACACACTGGAATACCTTCCCCACACACTGAAACCCCTTCCCCACTCACAGAAACACCTTCCCCACACACTGAAACCCCTTCCCCACACACTGAAACTCCATCCCCACACACTGAATCACCTTCCCCACACACTGGAATACCTTCCCCACACACTGAAACCCCTTCCCCACTCACAGAAACACCTTCCCCACACACTGAAACAACTTCCCCACACACTGAAACCCCTTCCCCACACACTGTAACCCTTCCCCACACACTGAAACACTTCCCCACACACTGAAACCCCTTCCCCACAAACTGAAACCCCTTTCCCACACAATGAAACCCCTTCCCCACACACTGAAATCCCTTCCCCACACACAGAAACCCATACTCACACACTGAAACACCTTCCCCACACACTGAATCCCTTCCCCACACACTGAAACACATAGCCACACATTGAAACACATCCCCACACACTGAAACACCTTCCCCACACAATGAAAACCCTTCCCCACACACTGAAACACCTTCCCCACACACTGAAAAGCCTTCCCCACACACTGAAATCCCTTTCCCACACACTGAAACCCTTCCCCACACTCTGAAACCCCAACCCCACACACTGAAACCCCTTCCACACACACTGAAACCCCTTCCCCACACACTGAAACCCCTTCCCCACAAACTGAAACCCCTTTCCCACACAATGAAACCTCTTCCCCACACACTGAAATCCCTTCCCCACACACAGAAACCCATACCCACACACTGAAACACCTTCCCCACACACTGAATCCCTTCCCCACACACTGAAACACATAGCCGCACATTGAAACACATCCCCACACACTGAAACACCTTCCCCACACAATAAAACCCCTTCCCCACACACTGAAACACCTTCCCCACACACTGAAAAGCCTTCCCCACACACTGAAACCTCTTTCCCACACACTGAAACCCTTCCCCACACTCTGAAACCCCTTCCCCACACACTGAAACCCCTTCCACACACACTGAAACCCCTTCCCCACAAACTGAAAACCCTTCCCCACACACTGAAACCCCATCCCCACACACAGAAACCCCTTCCCCACACACTGAAACCCCATCGCCACACACTGAAACACATCCCCACACACTGAAACAGATTCCACATACACCGAAACCCCTTCCGCATGCAGTGAAACCCATCCCCACACAATGAAACCAATCCCCACACACTGAAACACCTTCCCCACACACTGAAACACATTCCCCACACAATGAAATACATCCCGACACACTGAAACACATCCCCACACACTGAAACACCTACCCCACACACTGAAATCCCTTCCCCACACACTGAATCACCTTCCCCACACACTGGAATACCTTCCCCAAACACTGAGACACCTTCCCCACACACTGAAAACACTTCCCCACACACTGAAACACCTTCCCCACACACTGAAACAACTTCCCCACACACTGAAACCCCGTCCCAACACACTGTAACCCTTCCCCACAAACTGAAACACTTCCCCACACACTGAAACCCCTTCCCCACACACTGAAACACCTTCCCCACACACTGAAAGCCCTTCCGCACACACTGAATCCCATCCCCACACGCTGAAACACCTTCCCCACACACTGAGACCCCTTCCGCACGCACTGAAAACCATCCCCACACACTGAAACCCATCCCCACACACTTAAACACCTTCCCCACACACTGAAACCCTTCCCCACACACTGAAACTCATCCCCACACACTGAAACACATCCCCACACACAGAAACACCTTCCCCACACACTGAAACCCCTTCCCCACACACTGAACCATCTTCCCCACACACTACAACAGCTTCCCCACACACTGAAACACATTCCCCACACACTGAAACCCCTTCCCCACACACTGAAACACCTTCCCCACACACTGAAACAACTTCCCCACACACTGAAACCCCTTCCCCACACACTGAAACCCCGTCCCCACACACTGTAACCCTTCCCCACACACTGAAACACTTCGCCACACACTGAAACCCCTTCCGCACACACTGAAACATCTTCCCCAAAACTGAAAACCTTCCCCACACACTGAAACCCTTCCCCACACACAGATACACCATCACCACATACTGAAACCCCTTCCCCACACACTGAAACGCCATCTGCAAACAGTTAAACAATTCCCCACACACTGAAACCCCTTCCCCACACACTGAAACTCCTTCCCTACACACTGAATCCCCTTCCGCACACAATGAAACACCTTCCCCACACAAAGAAACACCTTCCCCACACACTGAATCCCCTTCCCCACAAACTGAAACCCCTTTCCCACACAATGAAACCCCTTCCCCACACACTGAAATCCCTTCCCCACACACAGAAACCCATACCCACACACTGAAACACCTTCCCCACACACTGAATCCCTTCCCCACACACTGAAACACATAGCCACACATTGAAACACATCCCCACACACTGAAACACCTTCCCCACACAATGAAACCTCTTCCCCACACACTGAAACACCTTCCCCACACACTGAAAAGCCTTCCCCACACACTGAAATCCCTTTCCCACACACTGAAACCCTTCCCCACACTCTGAAACCCCTTCCCCACACACTGAAACCCCTTCCACACACACTGAAACCCCTTCCCCACAAACTGAAACCCCTTCCCCACACACTGAAACACCTTCCCCACACACTGAAACACATTCCACATACACCGAAACCCATTCCGCACGCAGTGAAACCCATCCCCACACAATGAAACACCTTCCCCACACACTGAAACACATTCCCCACACAATGAAATACATCCCGACACACTGAAACACATCCCCACACACTGAAACACCTTCCCCACACACTGAAAACCCTTCCCCACACACTGAAACTCCTTCCCCACACACTGAATCACCTTCTCCACACACTGGACTACCATCCCCACACACTGAAACACCTTCCCCACACACTGAAAACCCTTCCCCACACACTGAAACACCTTCCCCACACACTGAAACAATTTCCCCACACACTGAAACCCCGTCCCCACACACTGTAACCCTTCCCCACACACTGAAACACTTCCCCACACACTGAAACCCCTTCCCCACACACTGAAACACCTTCCCCACACACTGAAAGCCCTCCCGCACACACTGAATCCCATCCCCACACGTTGAAACACCTTCCCCACACACTGAGACCCCTTCCGCACGCACTGCAAACCATCCCCACACACTGAAACCCATCCCCACACACTTAAACACCTTCCCCAAACACTGAAACCCTTCCCCACACACTGAAACTCATCCCCACACACTGAAACACATCCCCACACACAGAAACACCTTCCCCACACACTGAAACCCCTTCCCCACACACTGAAACCCCTTCCCCACACAAAGAAACACCTTCCCCACACACTGAATCCCCTTCCCCACAAACTGAAACCCCTTTCCCACACAATGAAACCCCGTCCCCACACACTGAAATCCCTTCCCCACACACAGAAACCCATACCCACACACTGAAACACCTACCCCACACACTGAATCCCTTCCCCACACACTGAAACACATAGCCACACTTTGAAACACATCCCCACACACTGAAACACCTTCCCCACACAATGAAACCTCTTCCCCACACACTGAAACACCTTCCCCACACACTGAAAAGCCTTCCCCACACACTGAAATCCCTTTCCCACACACTGAAACCCTTCCCCACACTCTGAAACCCCTTCCCCACACACTGAAACCCCTTCCACACACACTGAAACCCCTTCCCCACAAACTGAAACCCCTTCCCCACACACTGAAACACCTTCCCCACACACTGAAACACATTCCACATACACCGAAACCCATTCCGCACGCAGTGAAACCCATCCCCACACAATGAAACATCTTCCCGACACACTGAAACACATTCCCCACACAATTAAATACATCCCGACACACTGAAACACATCCCCACACACTGAAACACCTTCCCCACACACTGAAAACCCTTCCCCACACACTGAAACTCCTTCCCCACACACTGAATCACCTTCCCCACACACTGGACTACCATCCCCACACACTGAAACACCTTCCCCACACACTGAAAACCCTTCCCCACACACTGAAACACCTTCCCCACACACTGAAACAATTTCCCCACACACTGAAACCCCGTCCCCACACACTGTAACCCTTCCCCACACACTGAAACACTTCCCCACACACTGAAACCCCTTCTCCACACACTGAAACACCTTCCCCACACACTGAAAGCCCTTCCGCACACACTGAATCCCATCCCCACACGCTGAAACACCTTCCCCACACACTGAGACCCCTTCCGCACGCGCTGCAAACCATCCCCACACACTGAAACCCATCCCCACACACTTAAACACCTTCCCCAAACACTGAAACCCTTCCCCACACACTGAAACTCATCCTCACACACTGAAACACATCCCCACATTCAGAAACACCTTCCCCACACACTGAAACCCCTTCCCCACACACTGAAACCCCTTCCCCACACACTGAAACACCTTCCCCACACACTGAATCCCCTTCCCCACACACTGATACACCTTCCGCGCACAATGATACACCTTCCGCAAACACTGTAACACCTTCCCAACACACTGAAACACCTTCAACACACACTGAAACCCCTTCCTCACACACTGAAACCCCTTCCGCACACAATGAAACACCTTCCCCACACACTGAAACAACATTCCCACACACTGAAACCCCTTCCGCACACAGTCAAACCATTCCCCACACACTGAAACACCTTCCTCACACACTGAAACACATCCCCACACACTGAAACCCCTTCCCCACACAATGATACACATCCCCACACACTGAAACCCCTTCCCCACACACTGAAACACATCCCCACACACTGAAACACCTTCCCCACAAACTGAAACCCCTTCCGCATGCTGTGAAACACTTCCCCACACACTGAAACCCCTTCCGCACACACTGAAACACATCCCCACACACTGAAACCCCTTCCTCACACACTGAACCACCTTCCCCACACTCAGCAACACCTTCCCCACACACAGAAATATCTTACACACACACTGAAACATCTTCCCCACAGACTGAAACCCCTTCCCCACACACTGAAACACCTTCCCCACACACTGAAACAACTTCCCCACACACTGAAACCCATTCCGCACACACTGAAACTCCTTCCCCACACACTGTAACCCTTCCCCACACACTGAAACCCTTCCCCACACTCTGATACCCCTTCCCCACACACTGCAACCCCTTCCGCACACTCTGAAACACCTTCCCCACATACTGAAACCCCTTCCCCACAGACTGAAACACCTTCCCCACACACTGAAAGCCCTTCCGCACACACTGAAACCCATCCCCACACACAGAAACCCCATCCCCACACACAGCAACCCCTTCCCCACACTCTGAATTCCCTTCGCAACACACTGAAACACATCCCCACACACTGAAACACCTTCCCCACACACTGAAACCCCTTCCGCACGCACTGAAACCCATCCCCACACAATGAAACGCATCCCCACACACTAAAACACCTTCCCCACACACTGAAACACATTCCCCACACACTGAAACACATCCCGACACACTGAAACACATCCCCACACACTGAAACAACTTCCCCACACACTGAAACCCCTTCCCCACACACTGAAACTCCTTCCCCACACACTGAATCACCTTCCCCACACACTGGAATACCTTCCCCACACACTGAAACCCCTTCCCCACTCACAGAAACACCTTCCCCACACACTGAAACAACTTCCCCACACACTGAAACCCCTTCCCGACACACTGTAACCCTTCCCCACACACTGAAACACTTCCCCACACACTGAAACCCCTTCCCCACAAACTGAAACCCCTTTCCCACACAATGAAACCCCTTCCCCACACACTGAAATCCCTTCCCCACACACAGAAACCCATACCCACACACTGAAACACCTTCCCCACACACTGAATCCCTTCCCCACACACTGAAACACATAGCCACACATTGAAACACATCCCCACACACTGAAACACCTTCCCCACACAATGAAACCCCTTCCCCACACACTGAAACACCTTCCCCACACACTGAAAAGCCTTCCCCACACACTGAAATCCCTTTCCCACACACTGACACCCTTCCCCACACTCTGAAACCCCAACCCCACACACTGAAACCCCTTCCACACACACTGAAACCCCTTCCCCACACACTGAAACCCCTTCCCCACAAACTGAAACCCCTTTCCCACACAATGAAACCTCTTCCCCACACACTGAAATCCCTTCCCCACACTCTGAAACCCATACCCACACACTGAAACACCTTCCCCACACACTGAATCCCTTCCCCACACACTGAAACACATAGCCGCACATTGAAACACATCCCCACACACTGAAACACCTTCCCCACAAACTGAATCCCCTTCCCCACAAACTGAAACCCCTTTCCCACACACTGAAACACCTTCCCCACACACTGAAAAGCCTTCCCCACACACTGAAATCTCTTTCCCACACACTGAAACCCTTCCCCACACTCTGAAACCCCTTCCCCACACACTGAAACCCCTTCCACACACACTGAAACCCCTTCCCCACAAACTGAAAACCCTTCCCCACACACTGAAACCCCTTCCCCACAGACTGAAACACCTTCCCCAAACACTGAAACACATCCCCACACACTGAAACACATTCCACATACACCGAAACCCCTTCCGCATGCAGTGAAACCCATCCCCACACAATGAAACCAATCCCCACACACTGAAACACCTTCCCCACACACTGAAACACATTCCCCACACAATGAAATACATCCCGACACACTGAAACACATCCCCACACACTGAAACACCTACCCCACACACTGAAATCCCTTCCCCACACACTGAATCACCTTCCCCACACACTGGAATACCTTCCCCAAACACTGAAACACCTTCCCCACACACTGAAAACACTTCCCCACACACTGAAACACCTTCCCCACACACTGAAACAACTTCCCCACACACTGAAACCCCATCCCAACACACTGTAACCCTTCCCCACAAACTGAAACACTTCCCCACACACTGAAACCCCTTCCCCACACACTGAAACACCTTCCCCACACACTGAAAGCCCTTCCGCACAGACTGAATCCCATCCCCACACGCTGAAACACCTTCCCCACACACTGAGACCCCTTCCGCACGCACTGAAAACCATCCCCACACACTGAAACCCATCCCCACACACTTAAACACCTTCCCCACACACTGAAACCCTTCCCCACACACTGAAACTCATCCCCACACACTGAAACACATCCCCACACACAGAAACACCTTCCCCACACACTGAAACCCCTTCCCCACACACTGAACCATCTTCCCCACACACTGAAACTGCTTCCCCACACACTGAAACACATTCCCCACACACTGAAACCCCTTCCCCACACACTGAAACACCTTCCCCACACACTGAAACAACTTCCCCACACACTGAAACCCCTTCCCCACACACTGAAACCCCGTCGCCACACACTGTAACCCTTCCCCACACACTGAAACACTTCGCCACACACTGAAACCCCTTCTGCACACACTGAAACCCCTTCCCCAAAACTGAAAACCTTCCCCACACACTGAAACCCTTCCCCACACACAGATACCCCATCACCACATACTGAAACCCCTTCCCCACACACTGAAACGCCATCCGCAAACAGTTAAACAATTCCCCACACACTGAAACCCCTTCCCCACACACTGAAACTCCTTCCCTACACACTGAATCCCCTTCCGCACACAATGAAACACCTTCCCCACACAAAGAAACACCTTCCCCACACACTGAATCCCCTTCCCCACAAACTGAAACCCCTTTCCCACACAATGAAACCCCTTCCCCACACACTGAAATCCCTTCCCCACACACAGAAACCCATACCCACACACTGAAACACCTTCCCCACACACTGAATCCCTTCCCCACACACTGAAACACATAGCCACACATTGAAACACATCCCCACACACTGAAACACCTTCCCCACACAATGAAACCTCTTCCCCACACACTGAAACACCTTCCCCACACACTGAAAAGCCTTCCCCACACACTGAAATCCCTTTCCCACACACTGAAACCCTTCCCCACACTCTGAAACCCCTTCCCCACACACTGAAACCCCTTCCACACACACTGAAACCCCTTCCCCACAAACTGAAACCCCTTCCCCACACACTGAAACACCTTCCCCACACACTGAAACACATTCCACATACACCGAAACCCATTCCGCACGCAGTGAAACCCATCCCCACACAATGAAACACCTTCCCCACACACTGAAACACATTCCCCACACAATGAAATACATCCCGACACACTGAAACACATCCCCACACACTGAAACACCTTCCCCACACACTGAAAACCCTTCCCCACACACTGAATCTCCTTCCCCACACACTGAATCACCTTCCCCACACACTGGACTACCATCCCCACACACTGAAACACCTTCCCCACACACTGAAAACCCTTCCCCACACACTGAAACACCTTCCCCACACACTGAAACAATTTCCCCACACATTGAAACCCCGTCCCCACACACTGTAACCCTTCCCCACACACTGAAACACTTCCCCACACACTGAAACCCCTTCCCCACACACTGAAACACCTTCCCCACACACTGAAAGCCCTCCCGCACACACTGAATCCCATCCCCACACGTTGAAACACCTTCCCCACACACTGAGACCCCTTCCGCACGCACTGCAAACCATCCCCACACACTGAAACCCATCCCCACACACTTAAACACCTTCCCCAAACACTGAAACCCTCCCCACACACTGAAACTCATCCCCACACACTGAAACACATCCCCACACACAGAAACACCTTCCCCACACACTGAAACCCCTTCCCCACACACTGAAACCCCTTCCCCACACAAAGAAACACCTTCCCCACACACTGAATCCCCTTCCCCACAAACTGAAACCCCATTCCCACACAATGAAACCCCTTCCCCACACACTGAAATCCCTTCCCCACACACAGAAACCCATACCCACACACTGAAACACCTACCCCACACACTGAATCCCTTCCCCACACACTGAAACACATAGCCACACATTGAAACACATCCCCACACACTGAAACACCTTCCCCACACAATGAAACCTCTTCCCCACACACTGAAACACCTTCCCCACACACTGAAAAGCCTTCCCCACACACTGAAATCCCTTTCCCACACACTGAAACCCTTCCCCACACTCTGAAACCCCTTCCCCACACACTGAAACCCCTTCCACACACACTGAAACCCCTTCCCCACAAACTGAAACCCCTTCCCCACACACTGAAACACCTTCCCCGCACACTGAAACACCTTCCCCGCACACTGAAACACATTCCACATACACCGAAACCCATTCCGCACGCAGTGAAACCCATCCCCACACAATGAAACATCTTCCCGACACACTGAAACACATTCCCCAAACAATGAAATACATCCCGACACACTGAAACACATCCCCACACACTGAAACACCTTCCCCACACACTGAAAACCCTTCCCCACACACTGAAACTCCTTCCCCACACACTGAATCACCTTCCCCACACACTGGACTACCATCCCCACACACTGAAACACCTTCCCCACACACTGAAAACCCTTCCCCACACACTGAAACACCTTCCCCACACACTGAAACAATTTCCCCACACACTGAAACCCCGTCCCCACACACTGTAACCCTTCCCCACACACTGAAACACTTCCCCACACACTGAAACCCCTTCTCCACACACTGAAACACCTTCCCCACACACTGAAAGCCCTTCCGCACACACTGAATCCCATCCCCACACGCTGAAACACCTTCCCCACACACTGAAACCCTTCCCCACACACTGAAACTCATCCCCACACTCTGAAACACATCCCCACACTCAGAAACACCTTCCCCACACACTGAAACCCCTTCCCCACACACTGAAACCCCTTCCCCACACACTGAAACACCTTCCCCACACACTGAATCCCCTTCCCCACACACTGATACACCTTCCGCGCACAATGAAACACCTTCCGCAAACACTGTAACACCTTCCCAACACACTGAAACACCTTCAACACACACTGAAACCCCTTCCTCACACACTGAAACCCCTTCCGCACACAATGAAACACCTTCCCCACACACTGAAACAACATCCCCACACACTAAAACCCCTTCCGCACACAGTCAAACCGTTCCCCACACACTGAAACACCTTCCTCACACACTGAAACACATCCCCACACACTGAAACCCCTTCCCCACACAATGATACACATCCCCACACACTGAAACCCCTTCCCCACACACTGAAACACATCCCCACACACTGAAACACCTTCCCCACAAACTGAAACCCCTTCCGCATGCTGTGAAACACTTCCCCACACACTGAAACCCCTTCCGCACACACTGAAACACCTTCCCCACACACTGAAACCCCATCCCCACACACTGAAACACCTTCCGCACGCACTGAAACCCCTTCTGCACACACTGAAACAACTTCCTCACACACTGAATCCCCTTCCCCACACTCTGAACCCCCTTCCCCACAAACTGAAACCCCTTCCTCACACACTGAAACACCTTCCCCACAAACTGAAACACATTCCGCACACATTGAAACCTGTTCCCCACACACTGAATCCCTTCCTCACACACAGAAACCCCTTCCCCACACACTGAAACCCCTTTCCCACACAGGGAAAAACATCCCCACACACTGAAACCCCTTCCCCCCACAAAGAAAGCCCTTCCCCCCACACTGAAACACTTCCCCACACTCTGAAACCCCTTCCCCACACACTGAAACACCTTCCCCACACACTGAAACCCAACCCCACACTGTGAAACCCCATCCCCACACACTAAAACAACTTCCCCACATACTGAAACCCCTTTCCAACACAATGAATCTCCTTCCCCACACACTGAAACCCCTTCCCACTCACTGCAACCCATCCCCACAGACAGAAACACATCCCCACACACTGAAACCCCTTCCCCACACACTGAAAACCCTTCCCCACACCCTGAAACACATCCCCACACACTGAAACACCTTCCCCACACACTGAAACCCCTTCCGTACACACTGAAACCCATCCCAACACACTGAAACCCATCCCCACACACAGAAACCCATCCCAACACACTGAAACACCTTCCCCACACACTGAAACACATTCCCCACACACTGAAACACATCCCGACACACTGAAACACATTCCCACACACTGAAGCAACTTCCCCACACACTGAAACCCCTTCCCCACACACTGAAACTCCTTCCCCACACACTGAATCACCTTCCCCACACACTGGAATACCTTCCCCACACACTGAAACCCCTTCCCCACACACAGAAACACCTTCCCCACACACTGAAACAACTTCCCCACACACTGAAACCCCTTCCCCACACACTGTAACCCTTCCCCACACACTGAAACACTTCCCCACACAATGAAACCCCATCCCCACACACTGAAATCCCTTCCCCACACACAGAAACCCATCCCCACACACTGAAACACCTTCCCCACAAACTGGACCCCTTCCCCACACACTGAAACCCCTTCCACTGACACTGAAACCCCTTCCCCACAAACTGGAACCCCTTCCCCACACACTGAAACACCTTCCCCACACACTGAAAGCCCTTCCGCAGACATTGAATCCCATCCCCACACACTGAAACCCCATCCCCACACACAGAAACCCCTCCCCCACACACTGAAACCCCATCGCCACACACTGAAACACATCCCCACACACTGAAACACCTTCCACATACACTGAAACCCCTTCCGCACGCACTGAAACCCATCCCCACACAATGAAACCAATCCCCACACACTGAAACACCTTCCCCACACACTGAAACACATTCCCCACACACTGAAATACATCCCGACACACTGAAACACAACCCCACACACTGAAACACCTTCCCCACACACTGAAACCCCTTCCCCACACACTGAAACCCATCCCCACACACTGAAACCCTTCCCCACACACTGAAACCTCTTCCCAAACACTGAAACCTCTTCGCCACAGTCGGAAACCCTTCCCCACAATAGAAAACCTCTTCCCCACACACTGAACCCTCTTCCCCACACGCTGAATCTTCTTCCACACCCACTGAAACTCATCCCCACACACTGAAACCCCTTCCACACACACTAAAACCTCTTCCACACACACTGAAACCCCTTCCCCACACACTGAAACCCCTTCCACACACACTGTAACCCCTTTCCCGCACACTGAAACCCCTTCCCCAGACAATGAAACCCCTTCCACACACACTGAAACCTCTTCCCCACACAATGAAACACCTTCCCCACAAACTGAAACACATCCCCACAGACTGAAACACATCCCGACAGACTGAAACCCCTTCCCCATACACTGAAACCCATCCCCAAACACTGAAACCTCTTCCACACACACTGAAACCCCTTCCCCACACACAGAAAGCCATCACCACACACTGAAACCTCTTCCCCACACACTGAAACCTCTTCCCCACACACTGCAACCCCTTCCTCACACACTGAAATCTCTTCCCCACACACTGAAACCCCTTCCCCACACACTGAAACCCCTTCCCCACATACTGAAACCTCTTCCCCATACACTGAAACCCCTTCTCGACAGACAGAAACCACTTCCCCACACACTGAAACCTCTTCCCCACACACTGAAACCTCTTCCCCACACACTGAACCCCCTTATCCACACACTGAAACCCCTTTCCCACACTCTGAAACCTCTTCCCCACACACTGAAACCTCTTCCGCACAGACTGAAACCCCTTCCCCACACACTGAAACCCATCCCCACACACTGAAACCTCATCCCCACACACTGAAACACCTTCCCCACACACTCAAACCCCTTCCCCACAAACTGAAACCCATCCCCACACACAGAAACCACCTCCCCACACACTGAAACCCCTTCCCCACACACTGAAACCAATCCCCACACACTGAAACCCTTCCCCACACACTGAAACCTCTTCCCAAACACTGAAACCTCTTCGCCACAGTTGGAAACCCTTCCCCACAATAGAAAACCTCTTCCCCACACACTGAACCCTCTTCCCCACACACTGAAACCCCTTCCCCGCACACTGAAACCTCTTTCCCACACACTGAATCCCCTTTAACACACACACTGAAACCCCTTCCCCACACACTGAAACCTCTTCCCCACGCACTGAAACCACTTCCCCACAGCCTGAAACCCCTTCCCCACACTCTGAATCCTCTTCCCCACATACTGAAACCTCTTCCCCACACACTGAAACCACTTCCCCACACACTGAAACCCCTTCCCCACGCACTGAAACCTCTTCCCCACACACTGAAACCTCTTCCCCACAGTCTGAAACACTTCCCCACACACTGACACCACTTCCCCACACACTGAAAGTCCTTCCCCACGCACTGAAACCTCTTCCCCACAAACTGAAAACTCTTCCCCACAGACTGAAACCTTTCCCTACGCACAGAAACCCATCCCTACACACTGAAACCTGTACCCCACACACTGAACCCTCTTGCCCACACACTGAAAAACTTCCCCATGCACTGAAACCCCTTCCCCACAGACTGAAACCCCTTCCCCACACACAGAAACCCCTTCCCCACACACTGAAACCCCTTCCCCACACACTGAAACCCATCCCCACACACTGAAACCTCTTCCCCACACAGTGAAACCCCTTCCACACACACTGAAACCTCTTGCCCACACACTGAAAGCTCTCCCCCACAGACTGAAACCCTTACCCACATACTGAAACCTCTTCCCCACACACTGAAACCCCTTCCCCACGCACAGAAACCTCTTACCCACACACTGAAACATCTTCCACACACACTGAAACATCTTCCCCTCACACTGAAACCTCATCCCCACACGCTGAATCTTCTTCCACAACCCCTGAAACCCATCCCCACAAACTGAAACCCCTTCCACACACACTGAACCATCTTCCACACAAACTGAAACCCCTTCCCCACACACTGAAACCCCTTCCCCACACACTGAATCACCTTCCCCACACAATGAAATCCTTTCCCCACACACTGAAACCATTCCCCACACACTGAATCCCCTTCCCCACACACATAAACGCCTACCAACGCACTGAAACCCCTTCCCCACACACTGAAACCCCTTCCCCACAAACTGAAACAACGTCCCCACACAATGAAACCCCTTCCCCACAAAATGAAACACCTTCCCCACACACTGAAACCCCTTCCCCACACACAGAAAGCCATCCCCACAAACTGAAAGCCTTCCCCACAAACTGAAACCTCTTCCCCACACACTGAAACCCCTTCCCCACACACAGAAAGCCATCCCCACACACTGAAACCTCTTCCCCACACACTGAAACCTCTTCCCCACACACTGCAACCCCTTCCTCACATACTGAAATCTCTTCCCCACACACTAAAACCCCTTCCCCACACACTGAAACCCCTTCCCCACATACTGAAACCTCTTCCCCATACACTGAAACCCCTTCCCCACAGACTGAAACCACTTCCCCACACACTGAAACCTCTTCCCCACACACTGAAACCTCTTCCCCACACACTGAAACCCCATATCCATACACTGAAACCCCTTTCCCACACACTGAAACCTCTTCCCCACACACTGAAACCTCTTCCGCACAGACTGAAACCCCTTCCCCACACACTGAAACCCATCCCCACACACTGAAACCTCATCCCCACACACTGAAACCCCTTCCCCAAACACTGAAACCCCTTCCCCACAATCTGAAACCCATCCCCACACACAGAAACCACCTCCCCACACACTGAAACCCCTTCCCCACACGCTGAAACACATCCCCACACACTGAAACCCTTCCCCACACACTGAAACCTCTTCCCAAACACTGAAACTTCTTCGCCACAGTCGGAAACCCTTCCCCACAATAGAAAACCTCTTCCCCACACACTGAACCCTCTTCCCCACACGCTGAATCTTCTTCCACACCCACTGAAACTCATCCCCACACACTGAAACCCCTTCCACACACACTAAAACCTCTTCCACACACACTGAAACCCCTTCCCCACACACTGAATCCCCTTCCACACACACTGTAACCCCTTTCCCGCACACTGAAACCCCTTCCCCAGACAATGAAACCCCTTCCACACACACTGAAACACCTTCCCCGCACATTGAAACCCCTTCCCCACACACTGAAACCTCTTCCCCAAACAATGAAACACCTTCCCCACAATCTGAAACACATCCCCACAGACTGAAACACATCCCGACAGACTGAAACCCCTTCCCCATACACTGAAACCTCTTCCCCACACACTGAAACCCCTTCCCCACGCACAGAAACCTCTTACCCACACACTGAAACATCTTCCACACACACTGAAACATCTTCCCCTCACACTGAAACCTCATCCCCACACGCTGAATCTTCTTCCACAACCCCTGAAACCCATCCCCACAAACTGAAACCCCTTCCACACACACTGAACCATCTTCCACACAAACTGAAACCCCTTCCCCACACACTGAAACCCCTTCCCCACACACTGAATCACCTTCCCCACACAATGAAATCCTTTCCCCACACACTGAAACCATTCCCCACACACTGAATCCCCTTCCCCACACACATAAACGCCTACCAACGCACTGAAACCCCTTCCCCACACACTGAAACCCCTTCCCCACAAACTGAAACAACGTCCCCACACAATGAAACCCCTTCCCCACAAAATGAAACACCTTCCCCACACACTGAAACCCCTTCCCCACACACAGAAAGCCATCCCCACAAACTGAAAGCCTTCCCCACAAACTGAAACCTCTTCCCCACACACTGAAACCCCTTCCCCACACACAGAAAGCCATCCCCACACACTGAAACCTCTTCCCCACACACTGAAACCTCTTCCCCACACACTGCAACCCCTTCCTCACATACTGAAATCTCTTCCCCACACACTAAAACCCCTTCCCCACACACTGAAACCCCTTCCCCACATACTGAAACCTCTTCCCCATACACTGAAACCCCTTCCCCACAGACTGAAACCACTTCCCCACACACTGAAACCTCTTCCCCACACACTGAAACCTCTTCCCCACACACTGAAACCCCATATCCATACACTGAAACCCCTTTCCCACACACTGAAACCTCTTCCCCACACACTGAAACCTCTTCCGCACAGACTGAAACCCCTTCCCCACACACTGAAACCCATCCCCACACACTGAAACCTCATCCCCACACACTGAAACCCCTTCCCCAAACACTGAAACCCCTTCCCCACAATCTGAAACCCATCCCCACACACAGAAACCACCTCCCCACACACTGAAACCCCTTCCCCACACACTGAAACACATCCCCACACACTGGAACCCTTCCCCACACACTGAAACCTCTTCCCAAACACTGAAACTTCTTCGCCACAGTCGGAAACCCTTCCCCACAATAGAAAACCTCTTCCCCACACACTGAACCCTCTTCCCCACACGCTGAATCTTCTTCCACACCCACTGAAACTCATCCCCACACACTGAAACCCCTTCCACACACACTAAAACCTCTTCCACACACACTGAAACCCCTTCCCCACACACTGAAACCCCTTCCACACACACTGTAACCCCTTTCCCGCACACTGAAACCCCTTCCCCAGACAATGAAACCCCTTCCACACACACTGAAACACCTTCCCCGCACATTGAAACCCCTTCCCCACACACTGAAACCTCTTCCCCAAACAATGAAACACCTTCCCCACAATCTGAAACACATCCCCACAGACTGAAACACATCCCGACAGACTGAAACCCCTTCCCCATACACTGAAACCCATCCCCAAACACTGAAACCTCTTCCACACACACTGAAACATTTCCCTGCAGACTGAAAGCCTTCCCCACAAACTGAAACCTCTTCCCCACACACTGAAACCCCTTCCCCACACACAGAAAGCCATCACCACACACTGAAACCTCTTCCCCACACACTGAAACCTCTTCCCCACACACTGCAACCCCTTCCTCACACACTGAAATCTCTTCCCCACACACTGAAACCCCTTCCCCACACACTGAAACCCCTTCCCCACATACTGAAACCTCTTCCCCATACACTGAAACCCCTTCTCGACAGACAGAAACCACTTCCCCACACACTGAAACCTCTTCCCCACACACTGAAACCTCTTCCCCACACACTGAACCCCCTTATCCACACACTGAAACCCCTTTCCCACACTCTGAAACCTCTTCCCCACACACTGAAACCTCTTCCGCACAGACTGAAACCCCTTCCCCACACACTGAAACCCATCCCCACACACTGAAACCTCATCCCCACACACTGAAACACCTTCCCCACACACTCAAACCCCTTCCCCACAAACTGAAACCCATCCCCACACACAGAAACCACCTCCCCACACACTGAAACCCCTTCCCCACACACTGAAACCAATCCCCACACACTGAAACCCTTCCCCACACACTGAAACCTCTTCCCAAACACTGAAACCTCTTCGCCACAGTTGGAAACCCTTCCCCACAATAGAAAACCTCTTCCCCACACACTGAACCCTCTTCCCCACACACTGAAACCCCTTCCCCGTACACTGAAACCTCTTTCCCACACACTGAATCCCCTTTAACACACACGCTGAAACCCCTTCCCCACACACTGAAACCTCTTCCCCACGCACTGAAACCACTTCCCCACAGCCTGAAACCCCTTCCCCACACTCTGAATCCTCTTCCCCACACACTGAAACCTCTTCCCCACACACTGAAACCACTTCCCCACACACTGAAACCCCTTCCCCACGCACTGAAACCTCTTCCCCACACACTGAAACCTCTTCCCCACAGTCTGAAACACTTCCCCACACACTGACACCACTTCCCCACACACTGAAAGTCCTTCCCCACGCACTGAAACCTCTTCCCCACAAACTGAAAACTCTTCCCCACAGACTGAAACCTTTCCCTACGCACAGAAACCCATCCCTACACACTGAAACCTGTACCCCACACACTGAACCCTCTTGCCCACACACTGAAAAACTTCCCCATGCACTGAAACAGCTTCCCCACAGACTGAAACCCCTTCCCCACACACAGAAACCCCTTCCCCACACACTGAAACCCCTTCCCCACACACTGAAACCCATCCCCACACACTGAAACCTCTTCCCCACACAGTGAAACCCCTTCCACACACACTGAAACCTCTTGCCCACACACTGAAAGCTCTCCCCCACAGACTGAAACCCTTACCCACATACTGAAACCTCTTCCCCACACACTGAAACCCCTTCCCCACGCACAGAAACCTCTTACCCACACACTGAAACATCTTCCACACACACTGAAACATCTTCCCCTCACACTGAAACCTCATCCCCACACGCTGAATCTTCTTCCACAACCCCTGAAACCCATCCCCACAAACTGAAACCCCTTCCACACACACTGAACCATCTTCCACACAAACTGAAACCCCTTCCCCACACACTGAAACCCCTTCCCCACACACTGAATCACCTTCCCCACACAATGAAATCCTTTCCCCACACACTGAAACCATTCCCCACACACTGAATCCCCTTCCCCACACACATAAACGCCTACCAACGCACTGAAACCCCTTCCCCACACACTGAAACCCCTTCCCCACAAACTGAAACAACGTCCCCACACAATGAAACCCCTTCCCCACAAAATGAAACACCTTCCCCACACACTGAAACCCCTTCCCCACACACAGAAAGCCATCCCCACAAACTGAAAGCCTTCCCCACAAACTGAAACCTCTTCCCCACACACTGAAACCCCTTCCCCACACACAGAAAGCCATCCCCACACACTGAAACCTCTTCCCCACACACTGAAACCTCTTCCCCACACACTGCAACCCCTTCCTCACATACTGAAATCTCTTCCCCACACACTAAAACCCCTTCCCCACACACTGAAACCCCTTCCCCACATACTGAAACCTCTTCCCCATACACTGAAACCCCTTCCCCACAGACTGAAACCACTTCCCCACACACTGAAACCTCTTCCCCACACACTGAAACCTCTTCCCCACACACTGAAACCCCATATCCATACACTGAAACCCCTTTCCCACACACTGAAACCTCTTCCCCACACACTGAAACTTCTTCCGCACAGACTGAAACCCCTTCCCCACACACTGAAACCCATCCCCACACACTGAAACCTCATCCCCACACACTGAAAGCCCTTCCCCACACACTGAAACCCCTTCCCCACAAACTGAAACCCATCCCCACACACAGAAACCACCTCCCCACACACTGAAACCCCTTCCCCACACACTGAAACCCATCCCCACACACTGAAACCCTTCCCCACACACTGAAACCTCTTCCCAAACACTGAAACCTCTTCGCCACAGTCGGAAACCCTTCCCCACAATAGAAAACCCCTTCCCCACACACTGAAACCCATCCCCACACACTGAAACCCTTCCCCACACACTGAAACCTCTTCCCAAACACTGAAACCTCTTCGCCACAGTCGGAAACCCTTCCCCACAATAGAAAACCTCTTCCCCACACACTGAACCCTCTTCCCCACACGCTGAATCTTCTTCCACACCCACTGAAACTCATCCCCACACACTGAAACCCCTTCCACACACACTGTAACCCCTTTTCCCGCACACTGAAACCCCTTCCCCAGACAATGAAACCCCTTCCACACACACTGAAACACCTTCCCCGCACATTGAAACCCCTTCCCCACACACTGAAACCTCTTCCCCACACAATGAAACACCTTCCCCACAAACTGAAACACATCCCCACAGACTGAAACACATCCCGACAGACTGAAACCCCTTCCCCATACACTGAAACCCATCCCCAAACACTGAAACCTCTTCCACACACACTGAAACATTTCCCTGCAGACTGAAAGCCTTCCCCACAAACTGAAACCTCTTCCCCACACACTGAAACCCCTTCCCCACACACAGAAAGCCATCACCACACACTGAAACCTCTTCCCCACACACTGAAACCTCTTCCCCACACACTGCAACCCCTTCCTCACACACTGAAATCTCTTCCCCACACACTGAAACCCCTTCCCCACACACTGAAACCCCTTCCCCACACACTGAAACCCCTTCCCCACATACTGAAACCTCTTCCCCATACACTGAAACCCCTTCTCGACAGACAGAAACCACTTCCCCACACACTGAAACCTCTTCCCCACACACTGAAACCTCTTCCCCACACACTGAACCCCCTTATCCACACACTGAAACCCCTTTCCCACACTCTGAAACCTCTTCCCCATACACTGAAACCTCTTCCGCACAGACTGAAACCCCTTCCCCACACACTGAAACCCATCCCCACACACTGAAACCTCATCCCCACACACTGAAACACCTTCCCCACACACTCAAACCCCTTCCCCACAAACTGAAACCCATCCCCACACACAGAATACACCTCCCCACACACTGAAACCCCTTCCCCAAAGACTGAAACCAATCCCCACACACTGAAACCCTTCCCCACACACTGAAACCTCTTCCCAAACACTGAAACCTCTTCGCCACAGTTGGAAACCCTTCCCCACAATAGAAAACCTCTTCCCCACACACTGAACCCTCTTCCCCACACACTGAAACCCCTTCCCCGCACACTGAAACCTCTTTCCCACACACTGAAACCCCTTCCCCACACACTGAAACCCCTTCCACACACACTGTAACCCCTTTCCCGCACACTGAAACCCCTTCCCCAGACAATGAAACCCCTTCCACACACACTGAAACACCTTCCCCGCACATTGAAACCCCTTCCCCACACACTGAAACCTCTTCCCCACACAATGAAACACCTTCCCCACAAACTGAAACACATCCCCACAGACTGAAACACATCCCGACAGACTGAAACCCCTTCCCCATACACTGAAACCCATCCCCAAACACTGAAACCTCTTCCACACACACTGAAACATTTCCCTGCAGACTGAAAGCCTTCCCCACAAACTGAAACCTCTTCCCCACACACTGAAACCCCTTCCCCACACACAGAAAGACATCACCACACACTGAAACCTCTCCCCCACACACTGAAACCTCTTCCCCACACACTGCAACCCCTTCCTCACACACTGAAATCTCTTCCCCACACACTGAAACCCCTTCCCCACACACTGAAACCCCTTCCCCACATACTGAAACCTCTTCCCCATACACTGAAACCCCTTCTCGACAGACAGAAACCACTTCCCCACACACTGAAACCTCTTCCCCACACACTGAAACCTCTTCCCCACACACTGAACCCCCTTATCCACACACTGAAACCCCTTTCCCACACTCTGAAACCTCTTCCCCACACACTGAAACCTCTTCCGCACAGACTGAAACCCCTTCCCCACACACTGAAACCCATCCCCACACACTGAAACCTCATCCCCACACACTGAAACACCTTCCCCACACACTCAAACCCCTTCCCCACAAACTGAAACCCATCCCCACACACAGAAACCACCTCCCCACACACTGAAACCCCTTCCCCACACACTGAAACCAATCCCCACACACTGAAACCCTTCCCCACACACTGAAACCTCTTCCCAAACACTGAAAACTCTTCGCCACAGTTGGAAACCCTTCCCCACAATAGAAAACCTCTTCCCCACACACTGAACCCTCTTCCCCACACACTGAAACCCCTTCCCCGCACACTGAAACCTCTTTCCCACACACTGAATCCCCTTTAACACACACACTGAAACCCCTTCCCCACACACTGAAACCTCTTCCCCACGCACTGAAACCACTTCCCCACAGCCTGAAACCCCTTCCCCACACTCTGAATCCTCTTCCCCACACACTGAAACCTCTTCCCCACACACTGAAACCACTTCCCCACACACTGAAACCCCTTCCCCACGCACTGAAACCTCTTCCCCACACACTGAA
Organism: Heterodontus francisci; assembly: GCF_036365525.1. NCBI lineage: Eukaryota > Metazoa > Chordata > Chondrichthyes > Heterodontiformes > Heterodontidae > Heterodontus > Heterodontus francisci. The sequence goes on along the minus strand of NC_090378.1, from coordinate 132,021,086 downwards.
ACCTCTTCCCCACAGTCTGAAACACTTCCCCACACACTGACACCACTTCCCCACACACTGAAAGTCCTTCCCCACGCACTGAAACCTCTTCCCCACAAACTGAAAACTCTTCCCCACAGACTGAAACCTTTCCCTACGCACAGAAACCCATCCCTACACACTGAAACCTGTACCCCACACACTGAACCCTCTTGCCCACACACTGGAAAACTTCCCCATGCACTGAAACCCCTTCCCCACAGACTGAAACCCCTTCCCCACACACAGAAACCCCTTCCCCACACACTGAAACCCCTTCCCCACACACTGAAACCCATCCCCACACACTGAAACCTCTTCCCCACACAGTGAAACCCCTTCCACACACACTGAAACCTCTTGCCCACACACTGAAAGCTCTCCCCCACAGACTGAAACCCTTACCCACATACTGAAACCTCTTCCCCACACACTGAAACCCCTTCCCCACGCACAGAAACCTCTTACCCACACACTGAAACATCTTCCACACACACTGAAACATCTTCCCCTCACACTGAAACCTCATCCCCACACACTGAATCTTCTTCCACAACCCCTGAAACCCATCCCCACAAACTGAAACCCCTTCCACACACACTGAACCATCTTCCACACAAACTGAAACCCCTTCCCTGCACACTGAAACCCCTTCCACACACACTGTAACCCCTTCCCCGCACACTGAAACCCCTTCCCCACACACTGAAACCCCTTCCACACACACTGAAAACCCTTCCCCGCACACTGAAAGCCCTTCCCCACGCACTGAAACCTCTTCCCCAGACACTGAAACCCCTTCCCCACAAACTGAAACCCATCCCCATAGACTGAAACACATCCCCACAGATTGAAACCCATTCCCCACTCACTGAAACCCATCCCCACACACTGAAACCTCTTCCACATACACTTAAACCTTTCCCTACAGACTGAAACCCTTCCCCACACACAGAGAGCATTCCCCACACACTGAAACATCTTCCCCACACACTGAAACCCCTTCCCCACACACTGAAACCCATCCCCACACACTGAAACCTCTTCCCCACACACTGCAACCTCTTCCCCACACACTGAAACCCCTTCCCCACACACTTAAACCCCTTCCCCACACACTGAAACACATTCCACACACAGTGAAACCCCTCCCCACACACTGAAACCCTTCCCCACACACTGAAACCCCTTCACCCCACACTGAAACAACTTCCACTCACAGTAAAACCCCTTCCCCACACACTGAAACCATTCCCCACACAGTGGCACCATTCCCCACACACTGAAAACCCTTCCCCTCACAGTGAAACCCCTTCCCGACACACTGAATACCTTGCCCACACACTGAAACCATTCCCCACTCACTGCAACCACTGACCCACACAGTGAAACCCCTCTCCCACACACTGAAACCCTTCCCCACACACTGAAATCCGTCCCCACACACTGAAATCATTCCCCACACACTGAAACCCCTTCCCCACACACTGAAATCCGTCCCCACACACTGAAATCATTCCCCACACACTGCAACCCCTTCCTCACACACTGAAATCTCTTCCCCACACACTGAAACCCCTTCCCCACACACTGAAACCCCTTCCCCACACACTGAAACCCCTTCCCCACATACTGAAACCTCTTCCCCATACACTGAAACCCCTTCTCGACAGACAGAAACCACTTCCCCACACACTGAAACCTCTTCCCCACACACTGAAACCTCTTCCCCACACACTGAACCCCCTTATCCACACACTGAAACCCCTTTCCCACACTCTGAAACCTCTTCCCCATACACTGAAACCTCTTCCGCACAGACTGAAACCCCTTCCCCACACACTGAAACCCATCCCCACACACTGAAACCTCATCCCCACACACTGAAACACCTTCCCCACACACTCAAACCCCTTCCCCACAAACTGAAACCCATCCCCACACACAGAAACCACCTCCCCACACACTGAAACCCCTTCCCCACAGACTGAAACCAATCCCCACACACTGAAACCCTTCCCCACACACTGAAACCTCTTCCCAAACACTGAAACCTCTTCGCCACAGTTGGAAACCCTTCCCCACAATAGAAAACCTCTTCCCCACACACTGAACCCTCTTCCCCACACACTGAAACCCCTTCCCCGCACACTGAAACCTCTTTCCCACACACTGAAACCCCTTCCCCACACACTGAAACCCCTTCCACACACACTGTAACCCCTTTCCCGCACACTGAAACCCCTTCCCCAGACAATGAAACCCCTTCCACACACACTGAAACACCTTCCCCGCACATTGAAACCCCTTCCCCACACACTGAAACCTCTTCCCCACACAATGAAACACCTTCCCCACAAACTGAAACACATCCCCACAGACTGAAACACATCCCGACAGACTGAAACCCCTTCCCCATACACTGAAACCCATCCCCAAACACTGAAACCTCTTCCACACACACTGAAACATTTCCCTGCAGACTGAAAGCCTTCCCCACAAACTGAAACCTCTTCCCCACACACTGAAACCCCTTCCCCACACACAGAAAGACATCACCACACACTGAAACCTCTCCCCCACACACTGAAACCTCTTCCCCACACACTGCAACCCCTTCCTCACACACTGAAATCTCTTCCCCACACACTGAAACCCCTTCCCCACACACTGAAACCCCTTCCCCACATACTGAAACCTCTTCCCCATACACTGAAACCCCTTCTCGACAGACAGAAACCACTTCCCCACACACTGAAACCTCTTCCCCACACACTGAAACCTCTTCCCCACACACTGAACCCCCTTATCCACACACTGAAACCCCTTTCCCACACTCTGAAACCTCTTCCCCACACACTGAAACCTCTTCCGCACAGACTGAAACCCCTTCCCCACACACTGAAACCCATCCCCACACACTGAAACCTCATCCCCACACACTGAAACACCTTCCCCACACACTCAAACCCCTTCCCCACAAACTGAAACCCATCCCCACACACAGAAACCACCTCCCCACACACTGAAACCCCTTCCCCACACACTGAAACCAATCCCCACACACTGAAACCCTTCCCCACACACTGAAACCTCTTCCCAAACACTGAAAACTCTTCGCCACAGTTGGAAACCCTTCCCCACAATAGAAAACCTCTTCCCCACACACTGAACCCTCTTCCCCACACACTGAAACCCCTTCCCCGCACACTGAAACCTCTTTCCCACACACTGAATCCCCTTTAACACACACACTGAAACCCCTTCCCCACACACTGAAACCTCTTCCCCACGCACTGAAACCACTTCCCCACAGCCTGAAACCCCTTCCCCACACTCTGAATCCTCTTCCCCACACACTGAAACCTCTTCCCCACACACTGAAACCACTTCCCCACACACTGAAACCCCTTCCCCACGCACTGAAACCTCTTCCCCACACACTGAAACCTCTTCCCCACAGTCTGAAACACTTCCCCACACACTGACACCACTTCCCCACACACTGAAAGTCCTTCCCCACGCACTGAAACCTCTTCCCCACAAACTGAAAACTCTTCCCCACAGACTGAAACCTTTCCCTACGCACAGAAACCCATCCCTACACACTGAAACCTGTACCCCACACACTGAACCCTCTTGCCCACACACTGGAAAACTTCCCCATGCACTGAAACCCCTTCCCCACAGACTGAAACCCCTTCCCCACACACAGAAACCCCTTCCCCACACACTGAAACCCCTTCCCCACACACTGAAACCCATCCCCACACACTGAAACCTCTTCCCCACACAGTGAAACCCCTTCCACACACACTGAAACCTCTTGCCCACACACTGAAAGCTCTCCCCCACAGACTGAAACCCTTACCCACATACTGAAACCTCTTCCCCACACACTGAAACCCCTTCCCCACGCACAGAAACCTCTTACCCACACACTGAAACATCTTCCACACACACTGAAACATCTTCCCCTCACACTGAAACCTCATCCCCACACACTGAATCTTCTTCCACAACCCCTGAAACCCATCCCCACAAACTGAAACCCCTTCCACACACACTGAACCATCTTCCACACAAACTGAAACCCCTTCCCTGCACACTGAAACCCCTTCCACACACACTGTAACCCCTTCCCCGCACACTGAAACCCCTTCCCCACACACTGAAACCCCTTCCACACACACTGAAAACCCTTCCCCGCACACTGAAAGCCCTTCCCCACGCACTGAAACCTCTTCCCCAGACACTGAAACCCCTTCCCCACAAACTGAAACCCATCCCCATAGACTGAAACACATCCCCACAGATTGAAACCCATTCCCCACTCACTGAAACCCATCCCCACACACTGAAACCTCTTCCACATACACTTAAACCTTTCCCTACAGACTGAAACCCTTCCCCACACACAGAGAGCATTCCCCACACACTGAAACATCTTCCCCACACACTGAAACCCCTTCCCCACACACTGAAACCCATCCCCACACACTGAAACCTCTTCCCCACACACTGCAACCTCTTCCCCACACACTGAAACCCCTTCCCCACACACTTAAACCCCTTCCCCACACACTGAAACACATTCCACACACAGTGAAACCCCTCCCCACACACTGAAACCCTTCCCCACACACTGAAACCCCTTCACCCCACACTGAAACAACTTCCACTCACAGTAAAACCCCTTCCCCACACACTGAAACCATTCCCCACACAGTGGCACCATTCCCCACACACTGAAAACCCTTCCCCTCACAGTGAAACCCCTTCCCGACACACTGAATACCTTGCCCACACACTGAAACCATTCCCCACTCACTGCAACCACTGACCCACACAGTGAAACCCCTCTCCCACACACTGAAACCCTTCCCCACACACTGAAATCCGTCCCCACACACTGAAATCATTCCCCACACACTGAAACCCCTTCCCCACACACTGAAATCCGTCCCCACACACTGAAATCATTCCCCACACACTGAAACCCCTTCCCCACACACTGAAACCCCGTCCCCACACACTGAACCCCTTCCCCACACACTGAAACCCTTCACCACACACTGAAACCCCTTACCCACACACTGAAACCAGTCCCCACACACTGAAACGCCTTCCCCACACAGTGAAACCCCTTCCCCACAAACTGAAACCACTCCGCACACACTGAAACCCCTTCCCCACACAGTGAACCACATTCCCCACACACTGAAACCCCTTCCACACACACTGAAACCCCTTCCCCACACACTGAAACCATTCCCCACGCACTGAAACCCCTTCCACACACAATGAAACACCTTCCCCACACACTGAAACCCCTTCCCCACACACCGAAACCATTCCCCACACACTGAAACCCCTTCCCCACACACTGAAACCCCTTCCCCACACACTGAATCACCTTCCCCACACAATGAAATCCTTTCCCCACACACTGAAACCATTCCCCACACACTGAATCCCCTTCCCCACACACATAAACGCCTACCAACGCACTGAAACCCCTTCCCCACACACTGAAACCCCTTCCCCACAAACTGAAACAACGTCCCCACACAATGAAACCCCTTCCCCACAAAATGAAACACCTTCCCCACACACTGAAACCCCTTCCCCACACACTGAAACCCCTTCCCCACACACTGAAACACCTTCCCCACACACTGTAACCCCTTCCCCACACACTGAAACCCCTTCGCCACCAACTGAAACAACGTCCCCACACACTGAAACCCCTTCCCCACACACAGAAACCACTTCCCCACACAGTGAAACCCCTTCCCCACACACTGAAACCCCTTCCCCACGCACTGAAACAACGTCCCCACACACTGAAACCCCTTCCCCACACACTGAAACAATTCCCCACACACTGAAACCCTTTCCCCACACACTGAAACCCCTTCCCCACACACTGGAACCCCGTCCCCACCCCCTGAAACATCTTCCCCACACACTGAAACCCCATCCCCACGCAGTGAAACCCCCTCCCCACACACTGAACCCCCTTCCCCACACACTGAAACCCATACCCACACAGTGAAACCCCTACCCTACAAACCGAAACCCCTTCCCCACAGACTGAAACACCGTCCCCATACAGTGAAACACCTTCCCCACACACTGAAACCCCTTCCCCACACACTGAAACCCTTCCCCACACACTGAAACCCATACCCACGCACTGAAACCATTCCCCAAACACTGAAACCCTTCCCCGCACACTGAAACCCCTTCCCCACACACTGAAACACCTTCCACACACACTGAAACCCCTTCCCCGCACACGGAATCTCCTTCCCCATGCACTGAAACCTCTTCCCCACACACTGAAACCCCTTCCCACAAACTGAAAACCATCCCCACAGACTGAAACACATCCCCACAGACTGAAACCCCTTCCCCACACACTGAAACGCATCCCCACACATTGAAACCTCTTCCACACACACTGAAACCTTTCCCTACTGACTGAAATCCTTCCCCACACACTGAAACCTCTACCCCACACACTCAAACCACTTCCACACACACTGAAACACATCCCCACACACTGAAACCTCTTCCCCACAAACTGAAACCTCTTACCCACACACTGAAACCATTTTCCCCACACACTGAAACCTCTTCCCCATGCACTAAAACCCCTTCCCCACAGACTGAAACCACTACCCCACCCACTGAAACCTCTTCCCCACACACTGAAACCCCTTATCCACAAACTGAAACCCCTTTCCCACACACTGAAACCCTTCCCCACACACTGAAACCCATACCCACGCACTGAAACCATTCCCCAAACACTGAAACCCTTCCCCGCACACTGAAACCCCTTCCCCACACACTGAAACACCTTCCACACACACTGAAACCCCTTCCCCGCACACGGAATCTCCTTCCCCATGCACTGAAACCTCTTCCCCACACACTGAAACCCCTTCCCACAAACTGAAAACCATCCCCACAGACTGAAACACATCCCCACAGACTGAAACCCCTTCCCCACACACTGAAACGCATCCCCACACATTGAAACCTCTTCCACACACACTGAAACCTTTCCCTACTGACTGAAATCCTTCCCCACACACTGAAACCTCTACCCCACACACTCAAACCACTTCCACACACACTGAAACACATCCCCACACACTGAAACCTCTTCCCCACAAACTGAAGCCTCTTACCCACACACTGAAACCATTTTCCCCACACACTGAAACCTCTTCCCCATGCACTAAAACCCCTTCCCCACAGACTGAAACCACATAGGGCGGCACAGTGGTGCAGTGGTTAGCACCGCAGCCTCACAGCTCCAGGGACCCGGGTTCGATTCTGGGTACTGCCTGTGTGGAGTTTGCAAGTTCTCCCTGTGTCTGCGTGGGTTTTATCCGGGTGCTCCGGTTTCCTCCCACAAGCCAAAAGACTTGCAGGTTGGTAGGTAAATTGGCCATTATAAATTGTCACTAGTATAGGTAGGTGGTAGGGAAATATAGGGACAGGTGGGGATGTTTGGTAGGAATATGGGATTAGTGTAGGAATAGTATAGGTGGGTGGTTGATGGTCGGCACGGACTCGGTGGGCCGAAGGGCCTGTTTCGGTGCTGTATCTCTCATCTCATCTCATCTCATCTCACTACCCCACCCACTGAAACCTCTTCCCCACACAATGAAACCCCTTATCCACAAACTGAAACCCCTTTCCCACACACTGAAACCTCTTCCCCACACGCTAAAACCTCTTCCGCACAGGCTGAAACCCCTTCCCCACACACTGAAACCCATCCCCACACACGGAAACCTCATCCGCACACACTGAAACCACTTCCCAACACACTGAAACCCCTTCCCCACACACTGAAACCCATCCCCACACACTGAAACCTCGTCCCAACACACTGAAGCCTCTTCCGCACAGACTGAAGCCCCTTCCCCACACACTGAAACCCCTTCCCCACACACTGAAACCCATCCCCACACACTGAAACCTCATCCCCACACACTGAAACTCCTTCCCCACACACTGAAACCCCTTCCCCACACACTGAAACCCCTTCCCCACACACTGAAACCACTTCCCCACACACTGAAACCTCTTCCCCACACACTGAAACACCGTCCCCACGCACTGAAACTTCTTCCACACACAGAAACCTCTTCCCCACACACTGAAACCTCTTCCCCACGCACTGAAACCTCTTCCACACACACTGCAACATCTTCCCCACACACTGAAACCTCTTCCCCACGCACTGAAACCTCTTCCCCACACGCTGAAACTTCTTCCACACCCACTGAAACCCATCCCCACACACTGAAACCCCTTCCACACACACTGAAACCTCTTCCACACACAATGAAATCCATTCCCCACACACTGAAACCTCTTCCGCACACACTGAAACCCCTTCCCCACACGCTGAAACCTTTCCCTACACAATGAAACCCATCCCCACACACTGAAACCTGTACCCCACACACTGAAACCTCTTCCCCACACACTGAAAACCTTCCCCACACACTGAAACCCCTTCCAAACAGACAGAAGCCCCTTAACCAAACACTGAAACCCATCCCCACATACTGAAATCTCTTCCACCACACTGAAACCACTTCCCCACACACTGAAACCCCTTCCCCACACACTGAAACCCATCCCCACACACTGAAACCTCTTCCCAACACACTGAATCCCCTTCCCCATACACTGAAACCCATCCCCACACACTGAAACCCATCCCCACACACTGAAGCCACATCCCCACACACAGAAAGCTCTTCCCCACAGACTGAAACCCTTACCCACACAATGAAACCTCTTCCCCACACACTGAAACCCCTTCCACACACACTAAAACCTCTTCCACATACACTGAAACCCCTTCCCCACACACTGAAACACCTTCCACACACACTGTAACCCCTTTCCCGCACACTGAAACCCCTTCCCCAGACAATGAAACCCCTTCCACACACACTAAAACCCCTTCCCCGCACATTGAAACCCCTTCCCCACACACTGAAACCTCTTCCCCACACAATGAAACACCTTCCCCACAAACTGAAACCCAGCCCCACAGACTGAAACACATCCCGACAGACTGAAACCCCTTCCCCACACACTGAAACCTCTTCCACACACACTGAAACATTTCCCTACAGACTGAAAGCCTTCCCCACAAACTGAAACCTCTTCCCCACACACTGAAACCCCTTCCCCACAAACAGAAAGCCATCCCCACACACTGAAACCTCTTCCCCTACACAGAAACCTCTTCCACACACACTGCAACCCCTTCCCCACACACATGAATCTCTTCCCCACACACTGAAACCCCTTCCCCACACACTGAAACCCCTTCCCCACATACTGAAACCTCTTCCCCATACACTGAAACCCCTTCCCCACAGACTGAAACCACTTCCCCACACACTGAAACCCCTTCCCCACACACTGAAAGCCATCCCCACACACTGAAACCTCTTCCCCACACACTGAAACCTCTTCCCCACACACTGCAACCCCTTCCTCACGCACTGAAATCTCTTCCCCACACACTAAAACCCCTTCCCCACACACTGAAACCCCTTCCCCACATACTGAAACCTCTTCCCCATACACTGAAACCCCTTCCCCACAGACTGAAACCACTTCCCCACACACTGAAACCTCTTCCCCACACACTGAAACCTCTTCCCCACACACTGAAACCCCATATCCATACACTGAAACCCCTTTCCCACACACTGAAACCTCTTCCCCTCACACTGAAACCTCTTCCGCACAGACTGAAACCCCTTCCCCACACACTGAAACCCATCCCCACACACTGAAACCTCATCCCCACACACTGAAACCCCTTCCCCACACACTGAAACCCCTGCCCCACAAACTGAAACCCATCCCCACACACAGAAACCACATCCCCACACACTGAAACCCCTTCCCCACACACTGAAACCCATCCCCACACACTGAAACCCTTCCCCACACACTGAAACCTCTTCCCAAACACTGAAACCTCTTCGCCACAGTCGGAAACCCTTCCCCACAATAGAAAACCTCTTCCCCACACACTGAACCCCCTTCCCCACACGCTGAATCTTCTTCCACACCCACTGAAACTCATCCCCACACACTGAAACCCCTTCCACACACACTAAAACCTCTTCCCCACACACTGAAACCCCTTCCTCGCACACTGAAACCTCTTTCCCACACACTGAATCCCCTTTAACACACACACTGAAACCCCTTCCCCACACACTGAAACCACTTCCCCACGCACTGAAACCTCTTCCCCACACACTGAAACCACTTCCCCACACACTGAAACCCCATCCCCACGCACTGAAACCTCTTCCCCACACACTGAAACCTCTTCGCCACAGTCTGAAACACTTCCCCACACACTGACAAGACTTCCCCACACACTGAAAGTCCTTCCCCACGCACTGAAACCTCTTCCCCACAAACTGAAAACTCTTCCCCACAGACTGAAACCTTTCCCTACGCACAGAAACCCATCCCTACACACTGAAACCTGTACCCCACACACTGAACCCTCTTGCCCACACACTGAAAAACTTCCCCATGCACTGAAACCCCTTCCCCACAGACTGAAACCCCTTCCCCACACACAGAAACCCCTTCCCCACACACTGAAACCCCTTCCCCACACACTGAAACCCATCCCCACACACTGAAACCTCTTCCCCACACAGTGAAACCCCTTCCACACACACTGAAACCTCTTGCCCACACACTGAAAGCTCTCCCCCACAGACTGAAACCCTTACCCACATACTGAAACCTCTTCCCCACACACTGAAACCCCTTCCCCACGCACAGAAACCTCTTACCCACACACTGAAACATCTTCCACACACACTGAAACATCTTCCCCTCACACTGAAACCTCATCCCCACACGCTGAATCTTCTTCCACAACCCCTGAAACCCATCCCCACAAACTGAAACCCCTTCCACACACACTGAACCATCTTCCACACAAACTGAAACCCCTTCCCTGCACACTGAAACCCCTTCCACACACACTGTAACCCCTTCCCCGCACACTGAAACCCCTTCCCCACACACTGAAACCCCTTCCACACACACTGAAAACCCTTCCCCGCACACTGAAAGCCCTTCCCCACGCACTGAAACCTCTTCCCCAGACACTGAAACCCCTTCCCCACAAACTGAAACCCATCCCCATAGACTGAAACACATCCCCACAGATTGAAACCCATTCCCCACTCACTGAAACCCATCCCCACACACTGAAACCTCTTCCACACACACTTAAACCTTTCCCTACAGACTGAAACCCTTCCCCACACACAGAGAGCATTCCCCACACACTGAAACATCTTCCCCACACACTGAAACCCCTTCCCCACACACTGAAACCCATCCCCACACACTGAAACCTCTTCCCCACACACTGCAACCTCTTCCCCACACACTGAAACCCCTTCCCCACACACTTAAACCCCTTCCCCACACACTGAAACACATTCCACACACAGTGAAACCCCTCCCCACACACTGAAACCCTTCCCCACACACTGAAACCCCTTCACCCCACACTGAAACAACTTCCACTCACAGTAAAACCCCTTCCCCACACACTGAAACCATTCCCCACACAGTGACACCATTCCCCACACACTGAAAACCCTTCCCCTCACAGTGAAACCCCTTCCCGACACACTGAATACCTTGCCCACACACTGAAACCATTCCCCACTCACTGCAACCACTGACCCACACAGTGAAACCCCTCTCCCACACACTGAAACCCTTCCCCACACACTGAAATCCGTCCCCACACACTGAAATCATTCCCCACACACTGAAACCCCTTCCCCACACACTGAAACCCCGTCCCCACACACTGAACCCCTTCCCCACACACTGAAACCCTTCACCACACACTGAAACCCCTTACCCACACACTGAAACCATTCCCCACACACTGAAACGCCTTCCCCACACAGTGAAACCCCTTCCCCACAAACTGAAACCACTCCGCACACACTGAAACCCCTTCCCCACACAGTGAACCACATTCCCCACACACTGAAACCCCTTCCACACACACTGAAACCCCTTCCCCACACACTGAAACCATTCCCCACGCACTGAAACCCCTTCCACACACAATGAAACACCTTCCCCACACACTGAAACCCCTTCCCCACACACCGAAACCATTCCCCACACACTGAAACCCCTTCCCCACACACTGAAACCCCTTCCCCACACACTGAATCACCTTCCCCACACAATGAAATCCTTTCCCCACACACTGAAACCATTCCCCAAACACTGAATCCCCTTCCCCACACACATAAAAGCCTACCAACGCACTGAAACCCCTTCCCCACACACTGAAACCCCTTCCCCACAAACTGAAACAACGTCCCCACACAATGAAACCCCTTCCCCACAAAATGAAACACCTTCCCCACACACTGAAACCCCTTCCCCACACACTGAAACCCCTTCCCCACACACTGAAACACCTTCCCCACACACTGTAACCCCTTCCCCACACACTGAAACCCCTTTGCCACCAAATGAAACAACGTCCCCACACACTGAAACCCCTTCCCCACACACAGAAACCCCTTCCCCACACAGTGAAACCCCTTCCACACACACTGAAACCCCTTCCCCACGCACTGAAACAACGTCACCACACACTGAAACCCCATCCCCACACACTGAAACAATTCCCCACACACTGAAACCCTTTCCCCACACACTGAAACCCCTTCCCCACACACTGGAACCCCGTCCTCACACACTGAAACATCTTCCCCACACACTGAAACCCCATCCCCACGCAGTGAAACCCCCTCCCCACACACTGAAGCCCCTTCCCCACACACTGAAACCCATACCCACACAGTGAAACCCCTACCCTACAAACCGAAACCCCTTCCCCACAGACTGAAACACCGTCCCCATACAGTGAAACACCTTCCCCACACACTGAAACCCATACCCACACACTGAAACCATTCCCCAAACACTGAAACACTTCCCCGCACACTGAAACCCCTTCCCCACACACTGAAACACCTTCCACACACACTGAAACCCCTTCCCCGCACACGGAATCTCCTTCCCCATGCACTGAAACCTCTTCCCCACACACTGAAACCCCTTCCCACAAACTGAAAACCATCCCCACAGACTGAAACACATCCCCACAGACTGAAACCCCTTCCCCACACACTGAAACGCATCCCCACACATTGAAACCTCTTCCACACACACTGAAACCTTTCCCTACTGACTGAAATCCTTCCCCACACACTGAAACCTCTACCCCACACACTCAAACCACTTCCACACACACTGAAACACATCCCCACACACTGAAACCTCTTCCCCACAAACTGAAACCTCTTACCCACACACTGAAACCATTTTCCCCACACACTGAAACCTCTTCCCCATGCACTAAAACCCCTTCCCCACAGACTGAAACCACTACCCCACCCACTGAAACCTCTTCCCCACACACTGAAACCCCTTATCCACAAACTGAAACCCCTTTCCCACACACTGAAACCTCTTCCCCACACGCTAAAACCTCTTCCGCACAGGCTGAAACCCCTTCCCCACACACTGAAACCCATCCCCACACACGGAAACCTCATCCGCAAACACTGAAACCACTTCCCAAAACACTGAAACCCCTTCCCCACACACTGAAACCCATCCCCACACACTGAAACCTCTTCCCAACACACTGAAGCCTCTTCCGCACAGACTGAAACCCCTTCCCCACACACTGAAACCCCTTCCCCACACACTGAAACCCATCCCCACACACTGAAACCTCATCCCCACACACTGAAACTCCTTCCCCACACACTGAAACCCCTTCCCCACACACTGAAACCCCTTCCCCACACACTGAAACCACTTCCCCACACACTGAAACCTCTTCCCCACACACTGAAACACCGTCCCCACGCATTGAAACTTCTTCCACACACAGAAACCTCTTCCCCACACACTGAAACCTCTTCCCCACGCACTGAAACCTCTTCCACACACACTGCAACATCTTCCCCACACACTGAAACCTCTTCCCCACACGCTGAAACTTCTTCCACACCCACTGAAACCCATCCCCACACACTGAAACCCCTTCCACACACACTGAAACCTCTTCCACACACAATGAAATCCATTCCCCACACACTCAAACCTCTTCCGCACACACTGAAACCCCTTCCCCACACGCTGAAACCTTTCCCTACACAATGAAACCCATCCCCACACACTGAAACCTGTACCCCACACACTGAAACCTCTTCCCCACACACTGAAAACCTTCCCCACACACTGAAACCCCTTCCCAACAGACAGAAGCCCCTTAACCAAACACTTAAACCCATCCCCACATACTGAAATCTCTTCCACCACACTGAAACCCCTTCCCCACACACTGAAACCCCTTCCCCACACACTGAAACCCATCCCCACACACTGAAACCTCTTCCCAACACACTGAAACCCCTTCCCCATACACTGAAACCCCATCCCCACACAGTGAAACCCCCTCCCCACACACTGAAGCCCCTTCCCCACACACTGCAACCCATACCCACACAGTGAAACCCCTACCCTACAAACCGAAACCCCTTCCCCACAGACTGAAACACCGTCCCCATACAGTGAAACACCTTCCCCACACACTGAAACCCCTTCCCCACACACTGAAACCCTTCCCCACACACTGAAACCCATACCCACACACTGAAACCATTCCCCAAACACTGAAACCCTTCCCCGCACACTGAAACCCCTTCCCCACACACTGAAACACCTTCCACACACACTGAAACCCCTTCCCCGCACACGGAATCTCCTTCCCCATGCACTGAAACCTCTTCCCCACACACTGAAACCCCTTCCCACAAACTGAAAACCATCCCCACAGACTGAAACACATCCCCACAGACTGAAACCCCTTCCCCACACACTGAAACGCATCCCCACACATTGAAACCTCTTCCACACACACTGAAATCTTTCCCTACTGACTGAAATCCTTCCCCACACACTGAAACCTCTACCCCACACACTCAAACCACTTCCACACACACTGAAACACATCCCCACACACTGAAACCTCTTCCCCACAAACTGAAACCTCTTCCCCACACACTGAAACCATTTTCCCCACACACTGAAACCTCTTCCCCATGCACTAAAACCCCTTCCCCACAGACTGAAACCACTACCCCACCCACTGAAACCTCTTCCCCACACACTGAAACCCCTTATCCACAAACTGAAACCCCTTTCCCACACACTGAAACCTCTTCCCCACACGCTAAAACCTCTTCCGCACAGGCTGAAACCCCTTCCCCACACACTGAAACCCATCCCCACACACGGAAACCTCATCCACACACACTGAAACCACATCCCAACACACTGAAACCCCTTCCCCACACACTGAAACCCATCCCCACACACTGAAACCTCTTCCCAACACACTGAAGCCTCTTCCACACAGACTGAAATCCCTTCCCCACACACTGAAACCCCTTCCCCACACACTGAAACCCATCCCCACACACTGAAACCTCATCCCCACACACTGAAACTCCTTCCCCACACACTGAAACCCCTTCCCCACACACTGAAACCCCTTCCCCACACACTGAAACCACTTCCCCACACACTGAAACCTCTTCCCCACACACTGAAACACCGTCCCCACGCACTGAAACTTCTTCCACACACAGAAACCTCTTCCCCACACACTGAAACCTCTTCCCCACGCACTGAAACCTCTTCCACACACACTGAAACATCTTCCCCACACACTGAAACCTCTTCCCCACACGCTGAAACTTCTTCCACACCCACTGAAACCCATCTCCACACACTGAAACCCCTTCCACACACACTGAAACCTCTTCCACACACAATGAAATCCATTCCCCACACACTGAAACCTCTTCCGCACACACTGAAACCCCTTCCCCACACGCTGAAACCTTTCCCTACACAATGAAACCCATCCCCACACACTGAAACCTGTACCCCACACACTGAAACCTCTTCCCCACACACTGAAAACCTTCCCCACACACTGAAACCCCTTCCCAACAGACAGAAGCCCCTTAACCAAACACTGAAACCCATCCCCACATACTGAAATCTCTTCCACCACACTGAAACCCCTTCCCCACACACTGAAACCCCTTCCCCACACACTGAAACCCATCCCCACACACTGAAACCTCTTCCCAACACACTGAAACCCCTTCCCCATACACTGAAACACATCCCCACACACTGAAACCCATCCCCACACACTGAAGCCACATCCCCACACACAGAAAGCTCTTCCCCACAGACTGAAACCCTTACCCACACAATGAAACCTCTTCCCCACACACTGAAACCCCTTCCACACACACTAAAACCTCTTCCACATACACTGAAACCCCTTCCCCACACACTGAAACACCTTCCACACACACTGTAACCCCTTTCCCGCACACTGAAACCCCTTCCCCAGACAATGAAACCCCTTCCACACACACTAAAACCCCTTCCCCGCACATTGAAACCCCTTCCCCACACACTGAAACCTCTTCCCCACACAATGAAACACCTTCCCCACAAACTGAAACCCAGCCCCACAGACTGAAACACATCCCGACAGACTGAAACCCCTTCCCCACACACTGAAACCTCTTCCACACACACTGAAACATTTCCCTACAGACTGAAAGCCTTCCCCACAAACTGAAACCTCTTCCCCACACACTGAAACCCCTTCCCCACAAACAGAAAGCCATCCCCACACACTGAAACCTCTTCCCCTACACAGAAACCTCTTCCCCACACACTGCAACCCCTTCCCCACACACATAAATCTCTTCCCCACACACTGAAACCCCTTCCCCACACACTGAAACCCCTTCCCCACATACTGAAACCTCTTCCCCATACACTGAAACCCCTTCCCAACAGACTGAAACCACTTCCCCACACTTTGAAACCTCTTCCCCACACACTGAAACCTCTTCCCCACACACTGAAACTCCTTATCCACACACTGAAACCCCTTTCCCACACACTGAAACCTCTTCCCCACACACTGAAACCTCTTCCGCACAGACTGAAACCCCTTCCCCACACACTGAAACCCATCCCCACACACTGAAACCTCATCCCCACACACTGAAACACCTTCCCCACACACTCAAACCCCTTCCCCACAAACTCAAACCCATCCCCACACACAGAAACCTCCTCCCCACACACTGAAACACCTTCCCCACTCACTGAAACCCATCCCCACATACTGAAACCCTTCCCCACACACTGAAACCTCTTCCCAAACACTGAAACCTCTTCGCCACAGTCTGAAACCCTTCCCCACAAAAGAAAACCTCTTCCCCACACACTGAACCCTCTTCCCCACACACTGAAACCCCTTCCCCGCACACTGAAACCTCTTTCCCACACACTGAATCCCCTTCACCACACACTGAAACCCCTTGCCCACACACTGAAACCTCTTCCCCACGCACTAAAACCACTTCCCCACAGCCTGAAACCCCTTCCCCACACTCTGAATCCTCTTCCACACACACTGAAACCTCTTCCCCACACACTGAAACCACTTCCCCACACACTGAAACCCCTTCCCCACGCACTGAAACCTCCTCCCCACACACTGAAACCTCTTCCCCACAGACTGAAACCCTTCCCCACACACTGAAATCACTTCCCCACACACTGAAAGTCCTTCCCCACGCAACGAAACCTCTTCCCCACAAACTGAAACCTCTTCCCCACTGACTGACACCTTTCCCTACACACAGAAACCCATCCCCACACACTGAGACCTGTACCCCACACACTGAACCCTCTTAACCACTCACTGAAAAACTTCCCCACGCACTGAAACCCCTTCCCCACACACTGAAACCCCTTCCCCACACACTGAAACCCATCCCCACACACTGAAACCTCTTCCCCACACAGTGAAGCCCCTTCCACACACACTGAAACCTCTTGCCCACACACTGAAAGCTCTTCCCCACAGACTGAAACCCTTACCCACATACTGAAACCTCTTCCCCACACACTGAAACCCCTTCCCCACGCCCAGAAACCTCTTACCCACACACTGAAACATCTTCCCCGCACGCTGAAACCTCATCCCCACACGCTGAATCTTCTTCCACAACCCCTGAAACACATCCCCACAAACTGAAACCCCTTCCACACACACTGAACCATCTTCCACACAAACTGAAACCCCTTCCCTGCACACTGAAACCCCTTCCACACACACTGTAACCCCTTCCCCGCACACTGAAACCCCTTCCCCACACACTGAAACCCCTTCCACACACACTGAAAACCCTTCCCCGCACACTGAAAACCCTTCCCCACGCACTGAAACCTCTTCCCCAGACAGTGAAACCCCTTCCCCACAAACTGAAACCCATCCCCATAGACTGAAACACATCCCCACAGATTGAAACCCCTTCCCCACTCACTGAAACCCATCCCCACACACTGAAACCTCTTCCACACACACTTAAACCTTTCCCTACAGACTGAAACCCTTCCCCACACACTGAAACCTCTTCCCCACAAACTAAAACCCCTTCCCCACACACAGAAAGCCATCCCCACACACTGAAACCCATCCCCACACACTGAAACCTCTTCCCCACAAACTGAAACCTCTTCCCCACACACTGAAACCATTTTCCCCACACACTGAAACCTCTTCCCCATGCACTAAAACCCCTTCCCCACAGACTGAAACCACTACCCCACCCACTGAAACCTCTTCCCCACACACTGAAACCCCTTATCCACAAACTGAAACCCCTTTCCCACACACTGAAACCTCTTCCCCACACGCTAAAACCTCTTCCGCACAGGCTGAAACCCCTTCCCCACACACTGAAACCCATCCCCACACACGGAAACCTCATCCACACACACTGAAACCACATCCCAACACACTGAAACCCCTTCCCCACACACTGAAACCCATCCCCACACACTGAAACCTCTTCCCAACACACTGAAGCCTCTTCCGCACAGACTGAAATCCCTTCCCCACACACTGAAACCCCTTCCCCACACACTGAAACCCATCCCCACACACTGAAACCTCATCCCCACACACTGAAACTCCTTCCCCACACACTGAAACCCCTTCCCCACACACTGAAACCCCTTCCCCACACACTGAAACCACTTCCCCACACACTGAAACCTCTTCCCCACACACTGAAACACCGTCCCCACGCACTGAAACTTCTTCCACACACAGAAACCTCTTCCCCACACACTGAAACCTCTTCCCCACGCACTGAAACCTCTTCCACACACACTGAAACATCTTCCCCACACACTGAAACCTCTTCCCCACACGCTGAAACTTCTTCCACACCCACTGAAACCCATCCCCACACACTGAAACCCCTTCCACACACACTGAAACCTCTTCCACACACAATGAAATCCATTCCCCACACACTGAAACCTCTTCCGCACACACTGAAACCCCTTCCCCACACGCTGAAACCTTTCCCTACACAATGAAACCCATCCCCACACACTGAAACCTGTACCCCACACACTGAAACCTCTTCCCCACACACTGAAAACCTTCCCCACACACTGAAACCCCTTCCCAACAGACAGAAGCCCCTTAACCAAACACTGAAACCCATCCCCACATACTGAAATCTCTTCCACCACACTGAAACCCCTTCCCCACACACTGAAACCCCTTCCCCACACACTGAAACCCATCCCCACACACTGAAACCTCTTCCCAACACACTGAAACCCCTTCCCCATACACTGAAACACATCCCCACACACTGAAACCCATCCCCACACACTGAAGCCACATCCCCACACACAGAAAGCTCTTCCCCACAGACTGAAACCCTTACCCACACAATGAAACCTCTTCCCCACACACTGAAACCCCTTCCACACACACTAAAACCTCTTCCACATACACTGAAACCCCTTCCCCACACACTGAAACACCTTCCACACACACTGTAACCCCTTTCCCGCACACTGAAACCCCTTCCCCAGACAATGAAACCCCTTCCACACACACTAAAACCCCTTCCCCGCACATTGAAACCCCTTCCCCACACACTGAAACCTCTTCCCCACACAATGAAACACCTTCCCCACAAACTGAAACCCAGCCCCACAGACTGAAACACATCCCGACAGACTGAAACCCCTTCCCCACACACTGAAACCTCTTCCACACACACTGAAACATTTCCCTACAGACTGAAAGCCTTCCCCACAAACTGAAACCTCTTCCCCACACACTGAAACCCCTTCCCCACAAACAGAAAGCCATCCCCACACACTGAAACCTCTTCCCCTACACAGAAACCTCTTCCCCACACACTGCAACCCCTTCCCCACACACATAAATCTCTTCCCCACACACTGAAACCCCTTCCCCACACACTGAAACCCCTTCCCCACATACTGAAACCTCTTCCCCATACACTGAAACCCCTTCCCAACAGACTGAAACCACTTCCCCACACTCTGAAACCTCTTCCCCACACACTGAAACCTCTTCCCCACACACTGAAACTCCTTATCCACACACTGAAACCCCTTTCCCACACACTGAAACCTCTTCCCCACACACTGAAACCTCTTCCGCACAGACTGAAACCCCTTCCCCACACACTGAAACCCATCCCCACACACTGAAACCTCATCCCCACACACTGAAACACCTTCCCCACACACTCAAACCCCTTCCCCACAAACTCAAACCCATCCCCACACACAGAAACCTCCTCCCCACACACTGAAACCCCTTCCCCACACACTGAAACACATCCCCACATACTGAAACCCTTCCCCACACACTGAAACCTCTTCCCAAACACTGAAACCTCTTCGCCACAGTCTGAAACCCTTCCCCACAAAAGAAAACCTCTTCCCCACACACTGAACCCTCTTCCCCACACACTGAAACCCCTTCCCCGCACACTGAAACCTCTTTCCCACACACTGAATCCCCTTCACCACACACTGAAACCCCTTGCCCACACACTGAAACCTCTTCCCCACGCACTAAAACCACTTCCCCACAGCCTGAAACCCCTTCCCCACACTCTGAATCCTCTTCCACACACACTGAAACCTCTTCCCCACACACTGAAACCACTTCCCCACACACTGAAACCCCTTCCCCACGCACTGAAACCTCCTCCCCACACACTGAAACCTCTTCCCCACAGACTGAAACCCTTCCCCACACACTGAAATCACTTCCCCACACACTGAAAGTCCTTCCCCACGCAACGAAACCTCTTCCCCACAAACTGAAACCTCTTCCCCACTGACTGACACCTTTCCCTACACACAGAAACCCATCCCCACACACTGAGACCTGTACCCCACACACTGAACCCTCTTAACCACTCACTGAAAAACTTCCCCACGCACTGAAACCCCTTCCCCACACACTGAAACCCCTTCCCCACACACTGAAACCCATCCCCACACACTGAAACCTCTTCCCCACACAGTGAAGCCCCTTCCACACACACTGAAACCTCTTGCCCACACACTGAAAGCTCTTCCCCACAGACTGAAACCCTTACCCACATACTGAAACCTCTTCCCCACACACTGAAACCCCTTCCCCACGCCCAGAAACCTCTTACCCACACACTGAAACATCTTCCCCGCACGCTGAAACCTCATCCCCACACGCTGAATCTTCTTCCACAACCCCTGAAACACATCCCCACAAACTGAAACCCCTTCCACACACACTGAACCATCTTCCACACAAACTGAAACCCCTTCCCTGCACACTGAAACCCCTTCCACACACACTGTAACCCCTTCCCCGCACACTGAAACCCCTTCCCCACACACTGAAACCCCTTCCACACACACTGAAAACCCTTCCCCGCACACTGAAAACCCTTCCCCACGCACTGAAACCTCTTCCCCAGACACTGAAACCCCTTCCCCACAAACTGAAACCCATCCCCATAGACTGAAACACATCCCCACAGATTGAAACCCCTTCCCCACTCACTGAAACCCATCCCCACACACTGAAACCTCTTCCACACACACTTAAACCTTTCCCTACAGACTGAAACCCTTCCCCACACACTGAAACCTCTTCCCCACAAACTAAAACCCCTTCCCCACACACAGAAAGCCATCCCCACACACTGAAACCCATCCCCACACACTGAAACCTCTTCCCCACACAATGCAACCTCTTCCCCACACACTGAAAGCCCTTCCCCACACACTGAAACCCCTTCCCCACACACTGAAACCCTTCCCCACACACTGAAACCCCTTCCCCACACACTGAAACACATTCCACACACAGTGAAAACCCTCCCCACACACTGAAACCCTTCCCCACAAACTGAAACCCCTTCACCCCACACTGAAACAACTTCCACACACAGTGAAACCCATTCCCCATACACTGAAACCATTCCCCACACAGTGACACCATTCCCCACACACTGAAAACCCTTCCCCTCACAGTGAAACCCCTTCCCGACACACTGAATACCTTGCCCACACACTGAAACCATTCCCCACACACTGAAACCACTGACCCACACAGTGAAACCCCTTTCCCACAAACTGAAACCCTTCCCCACACACTGAAATCCGTCCCCACAAACTGAAATCATTCCCCACACACTGAAACCCCTTCCCCACACACTGAAACCCCGTCCCCACACACTGAACCCCTTCCCCACACACTGAAACCCTTCTCCACACACTGAAACCCCTTACTCACACATTGAAACCATTCCCCAAACACTGAAACGCCTTCCCCACACAGGGAAACCCCTTCCCCACACACTGAAACCACTCCCCACACACTGAAACCCCTTCCCCACACACTGAACCACATTCCCCACACACTGAAACCCCTTCCACACACACTGAAACCCCTTCCCCACACACTGAAACCATCCCACACACACTGAAACCCCTTCCCCACACACAATGAAACCCCTTCCCCACACACTGAAACCCCTTCCCCACACACCGAAACCATTCCCCACACACTGAAACCCCTTCCCCACACACTGAAACCCCTTCCCCACACACTGAATCACCTTCCCCACACACTGAAATCCTTTCCCCACACACTGAAACCATTCCCCACACACTGAAACCGCTTCGCCAGACAGTGAAATCCCTTCCCCACACACTGAAACCCCTTCCCCACACACTGAAACCCTTTCCCCACACAGTGAAACCCCTTCCCCACACACTGAAACCCGTCCCCACACACTGAAACCATTCCCCACGCACTGAAACCTCTTCCCCACACACTGAAACCCCTTCACCACACACTGAAACCCATCCCCACACACTGAAGTCCCTTCCCCACACACAGAAAGCTCTTCCCCACACACTGAAACCCCTTCCCTACACACTGAAACCCATCCCCTCACACTGAAACCTCTTCCCCACACACTGAAACCCCTTCCCCACACACTGAAACCCATCCCCACACACTGAAACCTCTTCCCCACACACTGAAACCTATTCCCCATACACTGAAACCCATCCCCACACACTGAAACCCATCCCCACACACTGAAGTCACTTCCCCACAGACTGAAACCCTTACCCACACAATGAAACCTCTTCCCCACACAGTGAAACCCCTTCCCCACACACCGAAACCATTCCCCACACACTGAAACCCCTTCCCCACACACTGAAACCCCTTCCCCACACACTGAATCACCTTCCCCACACACTGAAATCCTTTCCCCACACACTGAAACCATTCCCCACACACTGAAACCGCTTCGCCAGACAGTGAAACCCCTTCCCCACACACTGAAAACCCTTCTCCACACAGTGAAACCCCTTCCCCACACACTGAAACAATTTCCCCACACAGTGAAACCCCTTCCCCACACACTGAAACCCGTCCCCACACACTGAAACCATTCCCCACGCACTGAAACCACTTCCCCACACACTGAAACCCCTTCACCACACACTGAAACCCATCCCCACACACTGAGGTCACTTCCCCACACACAGAAAGCTCTTCCCCACACACTGAAACACCTTCCCAACACACTGAAACCCATCCCCACACACTGAAACCTCTTCCCCACACACAAACCCCTTCCCCACACACTGAAACCCATCCCCACACACTGAAACCTCTTCCCCACACACTGAAACCCCTTCCCCATACACTGAAACCCATCCCCACACACTGAAACCCATCCCCACACACTGAAGTCACTTCCCCACACACAGAAAGCTCTTCCCCACAGACTGAAACCCTTACCCACACAATGAAACCTCTTCCCCACACACTGAAACCCCTTCCCCACGCACAGAAACGTCTTCCACACACATTGAAACCCCTTCCCTACACACTGAAACCTCTTCCCCAGACACTGAAACTCCTTCCCCACGCACTGAATCCTCTTCCACACACACTGAAACGTCTTCCCCACACACTGAAACCTCTTCCCCACACGTTGAATCTTCTTCCACACCCACTGAAACTCATCCCCACACACTGAAACCCCTTCCACACACACTAAAACCTCTTCCACACACACTGAAACCCCTTCCCCACACACTGAAACCCCTTCCACACACACTGTAACCCCATTCCCGCACACTGAAACACCTTCCCCAGACAATGAAACCCCTTCCGCACAGACTGAAAACCCTTCCCCACACACTGAAACCCCTTCCCCACACACTGAAACCCATTCCCACACACTGAAACCTCATCCCCACACACAGAAACTCCTTCCCCACACACTGAAACCCCTTCCCCACACACTGAAACCCCTTCCCCACACACTGAAACCACTTCCCCACACACTGAAACCTCTTCCCCACACACTGAAACACCGTCCCCACGCACTGAAACTTCTTCCACACACAGAAACCTCTTCCCCACACACTGAAACCTCTTCCCCACGCACTGAAACCTCTTCCACACACACTGAAACATTTTCCCCACACACTGAAACCTCTTCCCCACACGCTGAAACTTCTTCCACACCCACTGAAACCCATCCCCACACAGTGAAACCCCTTCCACACACACTGAAACCTCTTCCACACACAATGAAATCCATTCCCCACACACTGAAACCTCTTCCGCACACACTGAAACCCCTTCCTCACACTCTGAAACCTTTCCCTACACAATGAAACCGATCCCCACAGTGAAACCTGTACCCCACACACTGAGACCTCTTCCCCACACACTGAAAACCTTCCCCACACACTGAAACCCCTTCCCCACAGACAGAAGCCCATTAACCAAACACTGAAACCCATCACCACATACTGAAATCTCTTCCATCACACTGAAACCCCTTCCCCACACAATGAAACCCCTTCCCCACACACTGAAACCCATCCCCACACACTGAAACCTCTTCCCCACACACTGAAACCCCTTCCCCATAAACTGAAACCCATCCCCACACACTGAAACCCGTCCCCACACACTGAAGCCACTTCCCCACACACAGAAAGCTCTTCCCCACAGACTGAAACCCTTACCCACACAATGAAACCTCTTCCCCACACACTGAAACCCCTTCCACACACACTAAAACCTCTTCCACACACACTGAAACCCCTTCCCCACACACTGAAACCCCTTCCGCACACACTGTAACCCCTTTCCCACTCACTGTAACCCCTTCCCCAGACAATGAAACCCCTTCCACACACACTAAAACCCCTTCCCCGCACATTGAAACACCTTCCCCACACACTGAAGCCTCTTCCCCACACAATGAAACACCTTCCCCACAAACTGAAACCCATCCCCACAGACTGAAACACATCCCGACAGACTGAAACCCCTTCCCCACACACTGAAACCTCTTCCACACACACTGAAACATTTCCCTACAGAATGAAAGCCTTCCCCACAAACTGAAACCTCTTCCCCACACACTGAAACCCCTTCCCCACACACAGAAAGCCATCCCCACACACTGAAACCTCTTCCCCACACACTGAAACCTCTTCCCCACACACTGCAACCCCTTCCCCACACACAGAAATCTCTTCCCCACACACTGAAACCCCTTCCCCACACACTGAAACCCCTTCCCCACATACTGAAACCTCTTCCCCATACACTGAA
Source organism: Heterodontus francisci (assembly GCF_036365525.1). Classification (NCBI taxonomy): domain Eukaryota; kingdom Metazoa; phylum Chordata; class Chondrichthyes; order Heterodontiformes; family Heterodontidae; genus Heterodontus; species Heterodontus francisci. The sequence continues at coordinate 131,994,814 of NC_090378.1, read as the reverse complement.
ACCCCTTCCCAACAGACTGAAACCACTTCCCCACACACTGAAACCTCTTCCCCACACACTGAAACCTCTTCCCCACACACTGAAACTCCTTATCCACAGACTGAAACCCCTTTCTCACACACTGAAACCTCTTCCCCACACACTGAAACCTCTACCGCACAGACTGAAACCCTTTCCCCACACACTGAAACCCATCCCCACACACTGAAACCTCATACCCACACACTGAAACACCTTCCCCACACACTGAAACCCCTTCGCCACAAACTCAAACCCATCCCCACACACAGAAACCTCCTCCCCACACACTGAAACCCCTTCCCCACACACTGAAACCCATCCCCACACACTGAAACCCCTTCCCCACACACTGAAACCTCTTCCACACACACTGGAAACCCGTCCCCACACACTGAAACATCTTCCCCACACAGTGAAACCCCATCCCCACACAGTGAAACCCCATCCCCACACACTGAAGCCCCTTCCCCACACACTGAAACCAATACTCACACACTGAAACCCCTACCCTACAAACCGAAACCCCTTCCCCACAGACTGAAACACCGTCCCCATACAGTGAAACACCTTCCCCACACACTGAAACCCCTTCCCCACACACTGAAACCCTTCCCCACACACTGAAACCCATACCCACACACTGAAACCATTCCCCAAACACTGAAACCCTTCCCCGCACACTGAAACCCCTTCCCCACACACTGAAACACCTTCCACACACACTGAAACCCCTTCCCCGCACACGGAAACTCCTTCCCCATGCACTGAAACCTCTTCCCCACACACTGAAACCCCTTCCCACAAACTGAAAACCATCCCCACAGACTGAAACACATCCCCACAGAGTGAAACCCCTTCCCCACACACTGAAACGCATCCCCACACATTGAAACCTCTTCCACACACACTGAAACCTTTCCCTACTGACTGAAATCCTTCCCCACACACTGAAACCTCTACCCCACACACTCAAACCACTTCCACACACACTGAAACCCATCCCCACACACTGAAACCTCTTCCCCACAAACTGAAACCTCTTACCCACACACTGAAACCCCTTCCCCACACACTGAAACCTCTTCCCCATGCACTAAAACCCCTTCCCCACAGACTGAAACCACTACCCCACCCACTGAAACCTCTTCCCCACACACTGAAACCCCTTATCCACAAACTGAAACCCCTTTCCCACACACTGAAACCTCTTCCCCACACACTAAAACCTCTTCCGCACAGGCTGAAACCCATTCCCCACACACTGAAACCCATCCCCCACACACTGAAACCCATCCCCACACACTGAAACCTCTTCCCAACACACTGAAGCCTCTTCCGCACAGACTGAAACCCCTTCCCCACACACTGAAACCCCTTCCCCACACACTGAAACCCATCCCCACACACTGAAACCTCTTCCCCACACACTGAAACCCCTTCCCCATACACTGAAACCCATCCCCACACACTGAAACCCATCCAAACACAATGAAGTCACTTCCCCACACACAGAAAGCTCTTCCCCACAGACTGAAACCCTTACCCACACAATGAAACCTCTTCCCCACACACTGAAACCCCTTCCCCACGCACAGAAACCTCTTCCACACACATTGAAACCCCTTCCCTACACACTGAAACCTCTTCCCCACACACTGAAACTCCTTCCCCACGCACTGAATCCTCTTCCACACACACTGAAACGTCTTCCCCACACACTGAAACCTCTTCCCCACACGTTGATTCTTCTTCCACACCCACTGAAACTCATCCCCACACACTGAAACCCCTTCCACACACACTAAAACCTCTTCCACACACACTGAAACCAATTCCCCACACACTGAAACCCCTTCCACACACACTGTAACCCCATTCCCGCACACTGAAACCCCTTCCCCAGACAATGAAACCCCTTCCGCACAGACTGAAACCCCTTCCCCACACACTGAAACCCCTTCCCCACACACTGAAACCCATCCCCACACATTGAAACCTCATCCCCACACACTGAACCTCCTTCCCCACACACTGAAACCCCTTCCCCACACTCTGAAACCCCTTCCCCACACAATGAAACCACTTCCCCACACACTGAAACCTCTTCCCCACACACTGAAGCACCGTCCCCACGCACTGAAACTTCTTCCACACACAGAAACCTCTTCCCCACACACTGAAACCTCTTCCCCACGCACTGAAACCTCTTCCACACACACTGAAACATCTTCCCCACACACTGAAACCTCTTCCCCACACGCTGAAACTTCTTCCACACCCACTGAAACCCATCCCCACACACTGAAACCCCTTCCACACACACTGAAACCTCTTCCACACACAATGAAATCCATTCCCCACACACTGAAACCTCTTCCGCACACACTGAAACCCCTTCCCCACACACTGAAACCTTTCCCGACACAATGAAACCCATCTCCACACACTGAAACCTGTACCCCACACACTGAGACCTCTTCCCCACACACTGAAAACCTTCCCCACACACTGAAACCCCTTCCCCACAGACAGAAGCCCCTTAACCAAACACTGAAACCCATCCCCACATACTGAAATCTCTTCCACCACACTGAAACCCCTTCCCCACACAATGAAACCCCTTCCCCACACACTGAAACCCATCCCCACACACTGAAACCTCTTCCCCACACACTGAAACCCCTTCCCCATACACTGAAACCCATCCCCACACACTGAAACCCGTCCCCACACACTGAAGCCACTTCCCCACACACAGAAAGCTCTTCCCCACAGACTGAAACCCTTACCCACACAATGAAACCTCTTCCCCACACACTGAAACCCCTTCCACACACACAAAAACCTCTTCCACACACACTGAAACCCCTTCCCCACGCACTGAAACCCCTTCCCCACACACTGAAACCCCTTTCCCACACACTGAAACCCCTTCCCCACACTCTGAAACCCCTTCCCCACACAATGAAACCACTTCCCCACACACTGAAACCTCTTCCCCACACACTGAAGCACCGTCCCCACGCACTGAAACTTCTTCCACACACAGAAACCTCTTCCCCACACACTGAAACCTCTTCCCCACGCACTGAAACCTCTTCCACACACACTGAAACATCTTCCCCACACACAGAAACCTCTTCCCCACACGCTGAAACTTCTTCCACACCCACTGAAACCCATCCCCACACACTGAAACCCCTTCCACACACACTGAAACCTCTTCCACACACAATGAAATCCATTCCCCACACACTGAAACCTCTTCCGCACACACTGAAACCCCTTCCCCACACACTGAAACCTTTCCCGACACAATGAAAACCATCCCCACACACTGAAACCTGTACCCCAGACACTGAGACCTCTTCCCCACACACTGAAAACCTTCCCCACACACTGAAACCCCTTCCCCACAGACAGAAGCCCCTTAACCAAACACTGAAACCCATCCCCACATACTGAAATCTCTTCCACCACACTGAAACCCCTTCCCCACACAATGAAACCCCTTCCCCACACACTGAAACCCATCCCCACACACTGAAACCTCTTCCCCACACACTGAAACCCCTTCCCCATACACTGAAACCCATCCCCACACACTGAAACCCGTCCCCGCACACTGAAGCCACTTCCCCACACACAGAAAGCTCTTCCCCACAGACTGAAACCCTTACCCACACATTGAAACCTCTTCCCCACACACTGAAACCCCTTCCACACACACAAAAACCTCTTCCACACACACTGAAACCCCTTCCCCACGCACTGAAACCCCTTCCGCACACACTGTAACCCCTTTCCCGCACACTGAAACCCCTTCCCCACACACTAAAACCCCTTCCCCGCACATTGAAGCCCCGTCCCCACACACTGAAACCTCTTCCCCACACAATGAAACACCTTCCCCACAAACTGAAACTCATCCCCACAGACTGAAACACATCCCGACAGACTGAAACCCCTTCCCCACACACTGAAACCCCTTCCCCATACACTGAAACCCATCCCCACACACTGAAACCCATCCAAACACACTGAAGTCACTTCCCCACACACAGAAAGCTCTTCCCCACAGACTGAAACCCTTACCCACACAATGAAACCTCTTCCGCACACACTGAAACCCCTTCCCCACGCACAGAAACCTCTTCCACACACATTGAAACCCCTTCCCTACACACTGAAACCTCTTCCCCACACACTGAAACTCCTTCCCCACGCACTGAATCCTCTTCCACACACACTGAAACGTCTTCCCCACACACTGAAACCTCTTCCCCACACGTTGAATCTTCTTCCACACCCACTGAAACTCATCCCCACACACTGAAACCCCTTCCACACACACTAAAACCTCTTCCACACACACTGAAACCAATTCCCCACACACTGAAACCCCTTCCACACACACTGTAACTTCATTCCCGCACACTGAAACCCCTTCCCCAGACAATGAAACCCCTTCCGCACAGACTGAAACCCCTTCCCCACACACTGAAACTCCTTCCCCACACACTGAAACCCATCCCCACACACTGAAACCTCATCCCCACACACTGAAACTCCTTCCCCACACACTGAAACCCCTTCCCCACACTCTGAAACCCCTTCCCCACACAATGAAACCACTTCCCCACACACTGAAACCTCTTCCCCACACACTGAAGCACCGTCCCCACGCACTGAAACTTCTTCCACACACAGAAACCTCTTCCCCACACACTGAAACCTCTTCCCCACGCACTGAAACCTCTTCCACACACACTGAAACATCTTCCCCACACACTGAAACCTCTTCCCCACACGCTGAAACTTCTTCCACACCCACTGAAACCCATCCCCACACACTGAAACCCCTTCCACACACACTGAAACCTCTTCCACACACAATGAAATCCATTCCCCACACACTGAAACCTCTTCCGCACACACAGAAAACCCTTCCCCACACACTGAAACCCTTCCCGACACAATGAAACCCATCCCCACACACTGAAACCTGTACCCCACACACTGAGACCTCTTCCCCACACACTGAAAACCTTCCCCACACACTGAAACCCCTTCCCCACAGACAGAAGCCCCTTAACCAAACACTGAAACCCATCCCCACATACTGAAATCTCTTCCACCACACTGAAACCCCTTCCCCACACAATGAAACCCCTTCCCCACACACTGAAACCCATCCCCACACACTGAAACCTCTTCCCCACACACTGAAACCCCTTCCCCATACACTGAAACCCATCCCCACACACTGAAACCCGTCCCCACACACTGAAGCCACTTCCCCAAACACAGAAAGCTCTTCCCCACAGACTGAAACCCTTACCCACACAATGAAACCTCTTCCCCACACACTGAAACCCCTTCCACACACACTAAAACCTCTTCCACACACACTGAAACCCCTTCCCCACGCACTGAAACCCCTTCCGCACACACTGTAACCCCTTTCCCGCACACTGAAACCCCTTCCCCAGACAATGAAACCCCTTCCACACACACTAAAACCCCTTCCCCGCACATTGAAACCCCTTCCCCACACACTGAAACCTCTTCCCCACACAATGAAACACCTTCCCCACACACTGAAACCCATCCCCACACACTGAAACCTCTTCCCCACACACTGAAACCCCTTCCCCATACACTGAAACCCATCCCCACACACTGAAACCCGTCCCCGCACACTGAAGCCACTTCCCCACTCACAGAAAGCTCTTCCCCACAGACTGAAACCCTTACCCACACATTGAAACCTCTTCCCCACACACTGAAACCCCTTCCACACACACAAAAACCTCTTCCACACACACTGAAACCCCTTCCCCACGCACTGAAACCCCTTCCGCACACACTGTAACCCCTTTCCCGCACACTGAAACCCCTTCCCCACACACTAAAACCCCTTCCCCGCACATTGAAGCCCCGTCCCCACACACTGAAACCTCTTCCCCACACAATGAAACACCTTCCCCACAAACTGAATCCCATCCCCACAGACTGAAACACATCCCGACAGACTGAAACCCCTTCCCCACACACTGAAACCCCTTCCCCATACACTGAAACCCATCCCCACACACTGAAACCCATCCAAACACACTGAAGTCACTTCCCCACACACAGAAAGCTCTTCCCCACAGACTGAAACCCTTACCCACACAATGAAACCTCTTCCGCACACACTGAAACCCCTTCCCCACGCACAGAAACCTCTTCCACACACATTGAAACCCCTTCCCTACACACTGAAACCTCTTCCCCACACACTGAAACTCCTTCCCCACGCACTGAATCCTCTTCCACACACACTGAAACGTCTTCCCCACACACTGAAACCTCTTCCCACAGGTTGAATCTTCTTCCACACCCACTGAAACTCATCCCCACACACTGAAACCCCTTCCACACACACTAAAACCTCTTCCACACACACTGAAACCAATTCCCCACACACTGAAACCCCTTCCACACACACTGTAACTTCATTCCCGCACACTGAAACCCCTTCCCCAGACAATGAAACCCCTTCCGCACAGACTGAAACCCCTTCCCCACACACTGAAACCCCTTCCCCACACACTGAAACCCATCCCCACACACTGAAACCTCATCCCCACACACTGAAACTCCTTCCCCACACACTGAAACCCCTTCCCCACACTCTGAAACCCCTTCCCCACACAATGAAACCACTTCCCCACACACTGAAACCTCTTCCCCACACACTGAAGCACCGTCCCCACGCACTGAAACTTCTTCCACACACAGAAACCTCTTCCCCACACACTGAAACCTCTTCCCCACGCACTGAAACCTCTTCCACACACACTGAAACATCTTCCCCACACACTGAAACCTCTTCCCCACACGCTGAAACTTCTTCCACACCCACTGAAACCCATCCCCACACACTGAAACCCCTTCCACACACACTGAAACCTCTTCCACACACAATGAAATCCATTCCCCACACACTGAAACCTCTTCCGCACACACTGAAACCCCTTCCCCACACACTGAAACCCTTCCCGACACAATGAAACCCATCCCCACACACTGAAACCTGTACCCCACACACTGAGACCTCTTCCCCACACACTGAAAACCTTCCCCACACACTGAAACCCCTTCCCCACAGACAGAAGCCCCTTAACCAAACACTGAAACCCATCCCCACATACTGAAATCTCTTCCACCACACTGAAACCCCTTCCCCACACAATGAAACCCCTTCCCCACACACTGAAACCCATCCCCACACACTGAAACCTCTTCCCCACACACTGAAACCCCTTCCCCATACACTGAAACCCATCCCCACACACTGAAACCCGTCCCCACACACTGAAGCCACTTCCCCACACACAGAAAGCTCTTCCCCACAGACTGAAACCCTTACCCACACAATGAAACCTCTTCCCCACACACTGAAACCCCTTCCACACACACTAAAACCTCTTCCACACACACTGAAACCCCTTCCCCACGCACTGAAACCCCTTCCGCACACACTGTAACCCCTTTCCCGCACACTGAAACCCCTTCCCCAGACAATGAAACCCCTTCCACACACACTAAAACCCCTTCCCCGCACATTGAAACCCCTTCCCCACACACTAAAACCTCTTCCCCACACAATGAAACACCTTCCCCACAAACTGAAACCCTTCCCCTCAGACTGAAACACATCCCGACAGACTGAAACCCCTTCCCCACACACTGAAACCTATTCCACACACACTGAAACATTTCCCTACAGACTGAAAGCCTTCCCCACAAACTGAAACCTCTTCCCCACACACTGAAACCCCTTCCCCACACACAGAAAGCCAACCCCACACACTGAGACCTCTTCCCCACACACTGAAACCTCTTCCCCACACACTGCAACCCCTTCCCCACACACAGAAATCTCTTCCCCACACACTGAAACCCCTTCCCCACACACTGAAACCCCTTCCCAACAGACTGAAACCACTTCCCCACACACTGAAACCACTTCCCCACACACTGAAACCTCTTCCCCACACACTGAAACTCCTTATCCACACACTGAAACCCCTTTCCCACACACTGACACCTCTTCCCCACACACTGAAACCTCTTCCGCACAGACTGAAACCCCTTCCCCACACACTGAAACCCATCCCCACACACTGAAACCTCATCTCCAGACACTGAAACACCTTCCCCACACACTGAAACCCCTTCCCCACAAACTCAAACCCATCCCCACACACAGAAACCTCCTCCCCACACACTGAAACCCCTTCCCCACACACTGAAACCCATCCCCACACACTGAAACCCTTCCCCACACACTGAAACCTCTTCCCCACACACTGGAACCCCGTCCCCACACACTGAAACATCTTCCCCACACACTGAAACCCCATCCCCACACAGTGAAACACCCTCCCCACACACTAAAGCCCCTTCCCCACACACTGAAACCAATAACCACACACTGAAACCCCTACCCTACAAACCGAAACCCCTTCCCCACAGACTGAAACACCATCCCCATACAGTGAAACACCTTCCCCACACACTGAAACCCCTCCCCCACACACTGAAACACTTCCCCACACACTGAAACCCATACCCACACACTGAAACCATTCCCCAAACACTGAAACCCTTCCCCGCACACTGAAACCCCTTCCCCACACACTGAAACACCTTCCACACACACTGAAACCCCTTCCCCGCACACGGAAACTCCTTCCCCATGCACTGAAACCTCTTCCCCACACATTGAAACCCCTTCCCACAAACTGAAAACCATCCCCACAGACTGAAACACATCCCCACAGACTGAAACCCCTTCCCCACACACTGAAACGCATCCCCACACATTGAAACCTCTTCCACACACACTGAAACCTTTCCCTACTGACTGAAATCCTTCCCCACACACTGAAACCTCTACCCCACACACTCAAACCACTTCCACACACACTGAAACCCATCCCCACACACTGAAACCTCTTCCCCACAAACTGAAACCTCTTACCCACACACTGAAACCCCTTCCCCACACACTGAAACTTCTTCCCCATGCACTAAAACCCCTTCCCCACAGAATAAAACCACTACCCCACCCACTGAAACCTCTTCCCCACACACTGAAACCACTTATCCACAAACTGAAACCCCTTTCCCACACACTGAAACCTCTTCCCCACACACTAAAACCTCTTCCGCACAGGCTGAAACCCCTTCCCCACACACTGAAACCCATCCCCACACACGGAAACCTCATCCGCACACACTGAAACCACTTCCCCACACACTTAAACCTCTTCCCCACACACTGGAACCCCTACCCTACAAACCGAAACCCCTTCCCCACAGACTGAAACACCGTCCCCATACAGTGAAACACCTTACCCACACACTGAAACCCCTTCCCCACACGCTGAAACCCTTCCCCACACACTGAAACCCATACCCACACACTGAAACCATTCCCCAAACACTGAAACCCTTCCCCGCACACTGAAACCCCTTCCCCACACACTGAAACACCTTCCACACACACTGAAACCCCTTCCCCGCACACGGAAACTCCTTCCCCATGCACTGAAACCTCTTCCCCACACACTGAAACCCCTTCCCACAAACTGAAAACCATCCCCACAGACTGAAACACATCCCCACAGACTGAAACCCCTTCCCCACACACTGAAACGCATCCCCACACATTGAAACCTCTTCCACACACACTGAAACCTTTCCCTACTGACTGAAATCCTTCCCCACACACTGAAACCTCTACCCCACACACTCAAACCACTTCCACACACACTGAAACCCATCCCCACACACTGAAACCGCTTCCCCACAAACTGAAACCTCTTACCCACACACTGAAACCCCTTCCCCACACACTGAAACCTCTTCCCCATGCACTAAAACCCCTTCCCCACAGACTGAAACCACTACCCCACCCACTGAAACCTCTTCCCCACACACTGAAACCCCTTATCCACAAACTGAAACCCCTTTCCCACACACTGAAACCTTCTCCCCACACACTAAAACCTCTTCCGCACAGGCTGAAACCCCTTCCCCACACACTGAAACCCATCCCCCACACACTGAAACCCATCCCCACACACTGAAACCTCTTCCCAACACACTGAAGCCTCTTCCGCACAGACTGCAACCCCTTCCCCACACACTGAAACCCCTTCCCCACACACTGAAACCCATCCCCACACACTGAAACCTCATCCCCACACACTGAAACTCCTTCCCCACACACTGAAACCCCTTCCCCACACACTGAAACCCCTTTCCCACACACTGAAACCACTCCCCCACACACTGAAACCTCTTCCCCACACACTGAAACACCTTCCCCACGCACTGAAACTTCTTCCACACACAGAAACCTCTTCCCCACACACTGAAACCTCTTCCCCACGCACTGAAACCTCTTCCACACACACTGAAACATCTTCCCCACACACTGAAACTTCTTCCCCACACGCTGAAACTTCTTCCACACCCACTGAAACCCATCCCCACACACTGAAACCCCTTCCACACACACTGAAACCTCTTCCACACACAATGAAATCCATTCCCCACACACTGAAACCTCTTCCGCACACACTGAAACCCCTTCCCCACACACTGAAACCTTTCCCTACACAATGAAACCCATCCCCACACACTGAAACCTGTACCCCACACACTGAAACCTCTTCCCCACACAATGAAATCCTTCCCCACAAACTGAAACCCCTTCCCCACAGACAGAAGCCCCTTAACCAAACACTGAAACCCATCCCCACAAACTGAAATCTCTTCCCCACACACTGAAACCCCTTCCCCACACACTAAAACCCCTTCCCCACACACTGAAACCCATCCCCACACACTGAAACCTCTTCCCAACACACTGAAACCCCTTCCCCATACACTGAAACCCATCCCCACACACTGAAACCACATCCCCACACACAGAAGTCACTTCCCCACACACAGAAAGCTCTTCCCCACAGACTGAAACCCTTACCCACACAATGAAACCTCTTCCCAACACACTGAAACCCCTTCCCCACGCACAGAAACCTCTTCCACACACATTGAAACCCCTTCCCTACACACTGAAACCTCTTCCCCACACACTGAAACCACTTATCCACAAACTGAAACCCCTTTCCCACACACTGAAACCTCTTCCCCACACACTAAAACCTCTTCCGCACAGGCTGAAACCCCTTCCCCACACACTGAAACCCATCCCCACACACGGAAACCTCATCCGCACACACTGAAACCACTTCCCCACACACTTAAACCTCTTCCCCACACACTGGAACCCCTACCCTACAAACCGAAACCCCTTCCCCACAGACTGAAACACCGTCCCCATACAGTGAAACACCTTACCCACACACTGAAACCCCTTCCCCACACGCTGAAACCCTTCCCCACACACTGAAACCCATACCCACACACTGAAACCATTCCCCAAACACTGAAACCCTTCCCCGCACACTGAAACCCCTTCCCCACACACTGAAACACCTTCCACACACACTGAAACCCCTTCCCCGCACACGGAAACTCCTTCCCCATGCACTGAAACCTCTTCCCCACACACTGAAACCCCTTCCCACAAACTGAAAACCATCCCCACAGACTGAAACACATCCCCACAGACTGAAACCCCTTCCCCACACACTGAAACGCATCCCCACACATTGAAACCTCTTCCACACACACTGAAACCTTTCCCTACTGACTGAAATCCTTCCCCACACACTGAAACCTCTACCCCACACACTCAAACCACTTCCACACACACTGAAACCCATCCCCACACACTGAAACCGCTTCCCCACAAACTGAAACCTCTTACCCACACACTGAAACCCCTTCCCCACACACTGAAACCTCTTCCCCATGCACTAAAACCCCTTCCCCACAGACTGAAACCACTACCCCACCCACTGAAACCTCTTCCCCACACACTGAAACCCCTTATCCACAAACTGAAACCCCTTTCCCACACACTGAAACCTTCTCCCCACACACTAAAACCTCTTCCGCACAGGCTGAAACCCCTTCCCCACACACTGAAACCCATCCCCCACACACTGAAACCCATCCCCACACACTGAAACCTCTTCCCAACACACTGAAGCCTCTTCCGCACAGACTGCAACCCCTTCCCCACACACTGAAACCCCTTCCCCACACACTGAAACCCATCCCCACACACTGAAACCTCATCCCCACACACTGAAACTCCTTCCCCACACACTGAAACCCCTTCCCCACACACTGAAACCCCTTTCCCACACACTGAAACCACTCCCCCACACACTGAAACCTCTTCCCCACACACTGAAACACCTTCCCCACGCACTGAAACTTCTTCCACACACAGAAACCTCTTCCCCACACACTGAAACCTCTTCCCCACGCACTGAAACCTCTTCCACACACACTGAAACATCTTCCCCACACACTGAAACTTCTTCCCCACACGCTGAAACTTCTTCCACACCCACTGAAACCCATCCCCACACACTGAAACCCCTTCCACACACACTGAAACCTCTTCCACACACAATGAAATCCATTCCCCACACACTGAAACCTCTTCCGCACACACTGAAACCCCTTCCCCACACACTGAAACCTTTCCCTACACAATGAAACCCATCCCCACACACTGAAACCTGTACCCCACACACTGAAACCTCTTCCCCACACAATGAAATCCTTCCCCACAAACTGAAACCCCTTCCCCACAGACAGAAGCCCCTTAACCAAACACTGAAACCCATCCCCACAAACTGAAATCTCTTCCCCACACACTGAAACCCCTTCCCCACACACTAAAACCCCTTCCCCACACACTGAAACCCATCCCCACACACTGAAACCTCTTCCCAACACACTGAAACCCCTTCCCCATACACTGAAACCCATCCCCACACACTGAAACCACATCCCCACACACAGAAGTCACTTCCCCACACACAGAAAGCTCTTCCCCACAGACTGAAACCCTTACCCACACAATGAAACCTCTTCCCAACACACTGAAACCCCTTCCCCACGCACAGAAACCTCTTCCACACACATTGAAACCCCTTCCCTACACACTGAAACCTCTTCCCCACACACTGAAACTCCTTCCCCACGCACTGAATCCTCTTCCACACACACTGAAACGTCTTCCCCACACACTGAAACCTCTTCCCCACACGCTGAATCTTCTTCCACACCCACTGAAACTCATCCCCACACACTGAAACCCCTTCCACACACACTAAAACCTCTTCCACACACACTGAAACCCCTTCCCCACACACTGAAACCCCTTCCACACACACTGTAACCCCTTTCCCGCACACTGAAACCCCTTCCCCAGACAATGAAACCCCTTCCGCACAGACTGAAACCCCTTCCCCACACACTGAAACCCCTTCCCCACACACTGAAACCCATCCCCACACACTGAAACCTCATCCCCACACACTGAAACTCCTTCCCCACACACTGAAACCCCTTCCCCACACGCTGAAACCCCTTCCCCACACACTGAAACCACTTCCCCACACACTGAAACCTCTTCCCCACACACTGAAACACCGTCCCCACGCACTGAAACTTCTTCCACACACAGAAACCTCTTCCCCACACACTGAAACCTCTTCCCCACGCACTGAAACCTCTTCCACACACACTGAAACATCTTCCCCACACACTGAAACCTCTTCCCCACACGCTGAAACTTCTTCCACACCCACTGAAACCCATCCCCACACACTGAAACCCCTTCCACACACACTGAAACCTCTTCCACACACAATGAAATCCATTCCCCACACACTGAAACCTCTTCCGCACACACTGAAACCCCTTCCCCACACTCTGAAACCTTTCCCTACACAATGAAACCCATCCCCACACACTGAAACCTGTACCCCACACAGTGAAACCTCTTCCCCACACACTGAAAACCTTCCCCACACACTGAAACCTCATCCCCACACACTGAAACCCCTTCCCCACACACTGAAACCCCTTCCCCACACAATGAAACCCATCCCCACACACTGAAACCTCTTCCCCACACACTGAAACCCCTTCCCCATACACTGAAACCCATCCCCACACACTGAAACCCATCCCCACACACTGAAGCCACTTCCCCACACACAGAAAGCTCTTCCCCACAGACTGAAACCCTTACCCACACAATGAAACCTCTTTCCCACACACTGAAACCCCTTCCACACACACTAAAAGCTCTTCCCCACTCACTGAAACTCCTTCCCCACGCACTGAATCCTCTTCCACACACACTGAAACGTCTTCCCCACACACGGAAACCTCTTCCCCACACGCTGAATCTTCTTCCACACCCACTGAAACTCATCCCCACACAATGAAACCCCTTCCACACACACTAAAACCTCTTCCACACACACTGAAACCCCTTCCCCACACACTGAACCCCTTCCACACACACTGTAACCCCTTTCCCGCACACTGAAACCCCTTCCCCAGACAATGAAACCCCTTCCGCACAGACTGAAACCCCTTCCCCACACACTGAAACCCCTTCCCCACACACTGAAACCCATCCCCACACACTGAAACCTCATCCCCACACACTGAAACTCCTTCCCCACACACTGAAACCCCTTCCCCACACACTGAAACCCCTTCCCCACACACTGAAACAACTTCCCCACACACTGAAACCTCTTCCCCACACACTGAAACACCGTCCCCACGCACTGAAACTTCTTCCACACACAGAAACCTCTTCCCCACACACTGAAACCTCTTCCCCACGCACTGAAACCTCTTCCACACACACTGAAACTCCTTCCCCACACACTGAAACCCCTTCCCCACACGCTGAAACCCCTTCCCCACACACTGAAACCACTTCCCCACACACTGAAACCTCTTCCCCACACACTGAAACACCGTCCCCACGCACTGAAACTTCTTCCACACACAGAAACCTCTTCCCCACACACTGAAACCTCTTCCCCACGCACTGAAACCTCTTCCACACACACTGAAACATCTTCCACACACACTGAAACCCATCCCCACACACTGAAGCCACTTCCCCACACACAGAAAGCTCTTCCCCACAG
Organism: Heterodontus francisci; assembly: GCF_036365525.1. NCBI lineage: Eukaryota > Metazoa > Chordata > Chondrichthyes > Heterodontiformes > Heterodontidae > Heterodontus > Heterodontus francisci. Next base: position 131,979,626 of record NC_090378.1, on the reverse strand, counting down.
ACTGAAACCCTTACCCACACAATGAAACCTCTTCCCCACACACTGAAACCCCTTCCACACACACTAAAAGCTCTTCCCCACTCACTGAAACTCCTTCCCCACGCACTGAATCCTCTTCCACACACACTGAAACGTCTTCCCCACACACGGAAACCTCTTCCCCACACGCTGAATCTTCTTCCACACCCACTGAAACTCATCCCCACACAATGAAACCCCTTCCACACACACTAAAACCTCTTCCACACACACTGAAACCCCTTCCTCACACACTGAACCCCTTCCACACACACTGTAACCCCTTTCCCGCACACTGAAACCCCTTCCCCAGACAATGAAACCCCTTCCGCACAGACTGAAACCCCTTCCCCACACACTGAAACCCCTTCCCCACACACTGAAACCCATCCCCACACACTGAAACCTCATCCCCACACACTGAAACTACTTCCCCACACACTGAAACCCCTTCCCCACACACTGAAACCCCTTCCCCACACACTGAAACCACTTCCCCACACACTGAAACCTCTTCCCCACACACTGAAACACCGTCCCCACGCACTGAAACTTCTTCCACACACAGAAACCTCTTCCCCACACACTGAAACCTCTTCCCCACGCACTGAAACCTCTTCCACACACACTGAAACTCCTTCCCCACACACTGAAACCCCTTCCCCACACGCTGAAACCCCTTCCCCACACACTGAAACCACTTCCCCACACACTGAAACCTCTTCCCCACACACTGAAACACCGTCCCCACGCACTGAAACTTCTTCCACACACAGAAACCTCTTCCCCACACACTGAAACCTCTTCCCCACGCACTGAAACCTCTTCCACACACACTGAAACATCTTCCCCACACACTGAAACCTCTTCCCCACACGCTGAAACTTCTTCCACACCCACTGAAACCCATCCCCACACACTGAAACCCCTTCCACACACACTGAAACCTCTTCCACACACAATGAAATCCATTCCCCACACACTGAAACCTCTTCCGCACACACTGAAACCCCTTCCCCACACACTGAAACCTTTCCCAACACAATGAAACCCATCCCCACACACTGAAACCTGTACCCCACACAGTGAAACCTCTTCCCCACACACTGAAAACCTTCCCCACACACTGAAACCTCATCCCCACACGCTGAAACCCCTTCCCCACACTCTGAAACCCCTTCCCCACACAATGAAACCCATCCCCACACACTGAAACCTCTTCCCCACACACTGAAACCCCTTCCCCATACACTGAAACCCATCCCCACACACTGAAACCCATCCCCACACACTGAAGCCACTTCCCCACACACAGAAAGCTCTTCCCCACAGACTGAAACCCTTACCCACACAATGAAACCTCTTCCCCACACACTGAAACCCCTTCCACACACACTAAAAGCTCTTCCCCACTCACTGAAACTCCTTCCCCACGCACTGAATCCTCTTCCACACACACTGAAACGTCTTCCCCACACACGGAAACCTCTTCCCCACACGCTGAATCTTCTTCCACACCCACTGAAACTCATCCCCACACAATGAAACCCCTTCCACACACACTAAAACCTCTTCCACACACACTGAAACCCCTTCCCCACACACTGAACCCCTTCCACACACACTGCAACCCCTTTCCCGCACACTGAAACCCCTTCCCCAGACAATGAAACCCCTTCCGCACAGACTGAAACCCCTTCCCCACACACTGAAACCCCTTCCCCACACACTGAAACCCATCCCCACACACTGAAACCTCATCCCCACACATTGAAACTCCTTCCCCACACACTGAAACCCCTTCCCCACACACTGAAACCCCTTCCCCACACACTGAAACCACTTCCCCACACACTGAAACCTCTTCCCCACACACTGAAACACCGTCCCCACGCACTGAAACTTCTTCCACACACAGAAACCTCTTCCCCACACACTGAAACCTCTTCCACACGCACTGAAACCTCTTCCACACACACTGAAACATCTTCCCCACACACTGAAACCTCTTCCCCACACGCTGAAACTTATTCCACACCCACTGAAACCCTCCCCACACACTGAAACCCCTTCCACACACACTGAAACCCATCCCCACACACAGAAACCCCGTCCACACACACTGAACCCTCTTCCACACAAAATGAAATCCATTCCCCACACACTGAAACCTCTTCCACACCCACTGAAACCCATCCCCACACACAGAAACCCCGTCCACACACACTGAACCCTCTTCCACGCACAATGAAATCCATTCCCCACACACTGAAACCCCTTCCACACACACTGAAACCTCTTCCACACACAATGAAATCCATTCCCCACACACTGAAACCTCTTCCGCACACACTGAAACCCCTTCCCCACACACTGAAACTTTCCCTACACAATGAAACCCATCCCCACACACTGAAACCTGTACCCCACACACTGAGACCTCTTCCCCACACACTGAAAACCTTCCCCACACACTGAAACCCCTTCCCCACAGACAGAAGCCCCTTAACCAAACACTGAAACCCATCCCCACATACTGAAATCTCTTCCACCACACTGAAACCCCTTCCCCACACACTGAAACCCCTTACCCACACACTGAAACCCATCCCCACACACTGAAACCTCTTCCCAACACACTGAAACCCCTTCCCCATACACTGAATCCCATCCCCACACACTGAAACCCATCCCCACACACTGAAGCCACTTCCCCACACACAGAAAGCTCTTCCCCACAGACTGAAACCCTTACCCACACAATGAAACCTCTTCCCCACACACTGAAACCCCTTCCACACACACTAAAACCTCTTCCACACACACTGAAACCCCTTCCCCACACACTGAAACCCCTTCCACACACACTGTAACCCCCTTCCCGCACACTGAAACCCCTTCCCCAGACAATGAAACCCCTTCCACACACACTAAAACCCCTTCCCCGCACATTGAAACCCCTTCCCCACACACTGAAACCTCTTCCCCACACAAAGAAACACCTTCCCCACAAACTGAAACCCATCCCCACAGACTGAAACAGATCCCGACAGACTGAAACCCCTTCCCCACACACTGAAACCTCTTCCACACACACTGAAACATTTCCCTACAGACTGAAAGCCTTCCCCACAAACTGAAACCTCTTCCCCACACACTGAAACCCCTTCCCCACACACAGAAAGCCATCCCCACACACTAAAACCTCTTCCACACACACTGAAACCTCCTCCCCACACACTGCAACCCCTTCCCCACACACAGAAATCTCTTCCCCACACACTGAAACCCCTTCCCCACACACTGAAACCCCTTCCCCACATACTGAAACCTCTTCCCCATACACTGAAACCCCTTCCCAACAGACTGAAACCACTTCCCCACACACTGAAACCTCTTCCCCACACACTGAAACCTCTTCCCCACACACTGAAACTCCTTATCCACACACTGAAACCCCTTTCCCACACACTGAAACCTCTTCCCCACACACTGAAACCTCTTCCGCACAGACTGAAACCCCTTCCCCACACACTGAAACCCATCCCCACACACTGAAACCTCATTCCCACACACTGAAACACCTTCCCCACACACTGAAACCCCTTCCCCACAAACTCAAACTCATCCCCACACACAGAAACCACCTCCCCACACACTGAAACCCCTTCCCCACACACTGAAACCCATCCCCACACACTGAAACCCTTCACCACACACTGAAACCTCTTCCCCACACACTGGAACCCCGTCCCCACACACTGAAACATCTTCCCCACACACTGAAACCCCATCCCCACACAGTGAAACCCCCTCCCCACACACTGAAGCCCCTTCCCCACACACTGAAACCCATACCCACACACTGAAACCCCTACCCGACAAACCGAAACCCCTTCCCCACAGACTGAAACACCGTCCCCATACAGTGAAACACCTTCCCCACATACTGAAACCCCTTCCCCACACACTGAAACCCTTCCCCACACACTGAAACCCATACCCACACACTGAAACCAATCCCCAAACACTGAAACACTTCCCCGCACACTGAAACCCCTTCCCCACACACTGAAACACCTTCCACACACACTGAAACCCCTTCCCCGCACACGGAAACTCCTTCCCCATGCACTGAAACCTCTTCCCCACACACTGAAAACCCTTGCCACAAACTGAAAACAATCCCCACAGACTGAAACACATCCCCACAGACTGAAACCCCTTCCCCACACACTGAAACGCATCCCCACACATTGAAACCTCTTCCACACACACTGAAACCTTTCCCTACTGACTGAAATCCTTCCCCACACACTGAAACCTCTACCCCACACACTCAAACCACTTCCACACACACTGAAACCCATCTCCACACACTGAAACCTCTTCCCCTCAAACTGAAACCTCTTACCCACACACTGAAACCCCTTCCCCACACACTGAAACCTTTTCCCCATGCACTAAAACCCCTTCCCCACAGAATGAAACCACTACCCCACCCACTGAAACCTCTTCCCCACACACAAAAACCTCTTCCGCACATGCTGAAACCCCTTCCCCACACACTGAAACCCATCCCCACACACGGAAACCTCATCCGCACACACTGAAACCACTTCCCCACACACTGAAACCTCTTCCCCACACACTGGAAACCCGTCCCCACACACTGAAACATCTTCCCCACGCACTGAAACCCCATCCCCACACAGTGAAACCCCCTCCCCACACACTGAAGCCCCTTCCCCACACACTGAAACCCATACCCACACACTGAAACCCCTACCCGAAAAACCGAAACCCCTTCCCCACAGACTGAAACACCGTCCCCAAGCAGTGAAACACCTTCCCCACATACTGAAACCCCTTCCCCACACACTGAAACCCTTCCCCACACACTGAAACCCACACCCACACACTGAAACCAATCCCCAAACACTGAAACCCTTCCCCGCACACTGAAACCCCTTCCCCACACACTGAAACACCTTCCACACACACTGAAACCCCTTCCCTGCACACGGAAACTCCTTCCCCATGCACTGAAACCTCTTCCCCACACACTGAAACTCCTTGCCACAAACTGAAAACCATCCCCACAGACTGAAACACATCCCCACAGACTGAAACCCCTTCCCCACACACTGAAACGTATCCCCACACATTGAAACCTCTTCCACACACACTGAAACCTTTCCCTACTGACTGAAATCCTTCCCCACACACTGAAACCTCTACCCCACACACTCAAACCACTTCCACACACACTGAAACCCATCCCCACACACTGAAACCCCTTCCCCACACACTGAAACGCATCCCCACACATTGAAACCTCTTCCACACACACTGAAACCTTTCCCTACTGACTGAAATCCTTCCCCACACACTGAAACCTCTACTTCACACACTCAAACCACTTCCCCACAAACTGAAACCTCTTACCCACACACTGAAACCCCTTCCCCACACACTGAAACCTCTTCCCCATGCACTAAAACCCCTTCCCCACAGACTGAAACCACTACACCACCCACTGAAACCTCTTCCCCACACACTGAAACCGCTTATCCACAAACTGAAACCCCTTTCCCACACACTGAAACCTCTTCCCCACACACTAAAACCTCTTCCGCACAAGCTGAAACCCCTTCCCCACACACTGAAACCCATCCCCACACACGAAAACCTCATCCGCACACACAGAAACCACTTCCCCACACACTGAAACCCCTTCCCCACACACTGAAACCTCTTCCCCACACAATGAAACACCTTCCCCACAAACTGAAACCCATCCCCACAGACTGAAACACATCCCGACAGACTGAAACCCCTTCCCCACACACTGAAACCTCTTCCACACACACTGAAACATTTCCCTACTGACTGAAAGCCTTCCCCACAAACTGTAACCTCTTCCCCACACACTGAAACCCCTTCCCCACACACAGAAAGCCATCCCCACACACTGAAACCTCTTCCCCACACACTGAAACCTCTTCCCCACACACTGCAACCCCTTCCCCACACACAGAAATCTCTTCCCCACACACTGAAACCCCTTCCCCACACACAGAAACCCCTTCCCCACATACTGAAACCTCTTCCCCATACACTGAAACCCCTTCCCAACAGACTGAAACCACTTCCCCACACACTGAAACCTCTTCCCCACACACTGAAACCTCTTCCCCACACACTGAAACTCCTTATCCACACACTGAAACCCCTTTCCCACACGCTGACACCTCTTCCCCACACACTGAAACCTCTTCCGCACAGACTGAAACCCCTTCCCCACACACTGAAACCCATCCCCACACACTGAAACCTCATTCCCACACACTGAAACACCTTCCCCACACACTGAAACCCCTTCCCCACAAACTCAAACCCATCCCCACACACAGAAACCTCCTCCCCACACACTGAAACACCTTCCCCACACACTGAAACCCATCCCCACACACTGAAACCCTTCCCCACACACTGAAACCTCTTCCCCACACACTGGAACCCCGTCCCCACACACTGAAACATCTTCCCCACACACTGAAACCCCATCCCCACACAGTGAAACCCCCTCCCCACACACTGAAGCCCCTTCCCCACACACTGAAACCCATACCCACACACTGAAACCCCTACCCGACAAACCGAAACCCCTTCCCCACAGACTGAAACACCGTCCCCATACAGTGAAACACCTTCCCCACATACTGAAACCCCTTCCCCACACACTGAAACCCTTTCCCACACACTGAAACCCATACCCACACACTGAAACCAATCCCCAAACACTGAAACCCTTCCCCGCACACTGAAACCCCTTCCCCACACACTGAAACACCTTCCACACACACTGAAACCCCTTCCCCGCACACGGAAACTCCTTCCCCATGCACTGAAACCTCTTCCCCACACACTGAAACCCCTTGCCACAAACTGAAAACCATCCCCACAGACTGAAACACATCCCCACAGACTGAAACCCCTTCCCCACACACTGAAACGCATCCCCACACATTGAAACCTCTTCCACACACACTGAAACCTTTCCCTACTGACTGAAATCCTTCCCCACACACTGAAACCTCTACCCCACACACTCAAACCACTTCCACACACACTGAAACCCATCCCCACACACTGAAACCTCTTCCCCACAAACTGAAACCTCTTACCCACACACTGAAACCTCTTCCCCACACACTGAAACCTCTTCCCCATGCACTAAAACCCCTTCCCCACAGACTGAAACCACTACCCCACCCACTGAAACCTCTTCCCCACACACTGAAACCCCTTATCCACAAACTGAAACCCCTTTCCCACATACTGAAACCTCTTCCCCACACACGGAAACCTCATCCGCACACACTGAAACCACTTCCCCACACACTGAAACCCATCCCCACACACTGAAACCTCTTCCCAACACACTGAAGCCTATTCCGCACAGACTGAAACCCCTTCCCCACAAACTGAAACCCCTTCCCCACCCACTGAAACCCATCCCCACACACAGAAACCCCTTCCCCACATACTGAAACCTCTTCCCCATACACTGAAACCCCTTCCCAACAGACTGAAACCACTTCCCCACACACTGAAACCTCTTCCCCACACACTGAAACCTCTTCCCCACACACTGAAACTCCTTATCCACACACTGAAACCCCTTTCCCACACACTGACACCTCTTCCCCACACACTGAAACCTCTTCCGCACAGACTGAAACCCCTTCCCCACACACTGAAACCCATCCCCACACACTGAAACCTCATTCCCACACACTGAAACACCTTCCCCACACACTGAAACCCCTTCCCCACAAACTCAAACCCATCCCCACACACAGAAACCTCCTCCCCACACACTGAAACCCCTTCCCCACACACTGAAACCCATCCCCACACACTGAAACCCTTCCCCACACACTGAAACCTCTTCCCCACACACTGGAACCCCGTCCCCACACACTGAAACATCTTCCCCACACACTGAAACCCCATCCCCACACAGTGAAACCCCCTCCCCACACACTGAAGCCCCTTCCCCACACACTGAAACCCATACCCACACACTGAAACCCCTACCCGACAAACCGAAACCCCTTCCCCACAGACTGAAACACCGTCCCCATACAGTGAAACACCTTCCCCACATACTGAAACCCCTTCCCCACACACTGAAACCCTTTCCCACACACTGAAACCCATACCCACACACTGAAACCAATCCCCAAACACTGAAACCCTTCCCCGCACACTGAAACCCCTTCCCCACACACTGAAACACCTTCCACACACACTGAAACCCCTTCCCCGCACACGGAAACTCCTTCCCCATGCACTGAAACCTCTTCCCCACACACTGAAACCCCTTGCCACAAACTGAAAACCATCCCCACAGACTGAAACACATCCCCACAGACTGAAACCCCTTCCCCACACACTGAAACGCATCCCCACACATTGAAACCTCTTCCACACACACTGAAACCTTTCCCTACTGACTGAAATCCTTCCCCACACACTGAAACCTCTACCCCACACACTCAAACCACTTCCACACACACTGAAACCCATCCCCACACACTGAAACCTCTTCCCCACAAACTGAAACCTCTTACCCACACACTGAAACCTCTTCCCCACACACTGAAACCTCTTCCCCATGCACTAAAACCCCTTCCCCACAGACTGAAACCACTACCCCACCCACTGAAACCTCTTCCCCACACACTGAAACCCCTTATCCACAAACTGAAACCCCTTTCCCACATACTGAAACCTCTTCCCCACACACGGAAACCTCATCCGCACACACTGAAACCACTTCCCCACACACTGAAACCCATCCCCACACACTGAAACCTCTTCCCAACACACTGAAGCCTATTCCGCACAGACTGAAACCCCTTCCCCACAAACTGAAACCCCTTCCCCACCCACTGAAACCCATCCCCACACAATGAAACCTCATCCCCACACACTGAAACCACATCCCCACACACTGAAACCCCTTCCCCACACACTGAAACCCCTTCCCCACACACTGAAACCACTTCCCACACACTGAAACCTCTTCCCCACACACTGAAACACCTTCCCCACGCACTGAAACTTCTTCCACACACAGAAATCTCTTCCCCACACACTGAAACCTCTTCCCCACGCACTGAAACCTCTTCCACACCCACTGAAACCCATCCCCACACACTGAAACCCCTTCCACACACACTGAAACCTCTTCCACACACAATGAAATCCATTCCCCACACACTGAAACCTCTTCCGCACACACTGAAACCCCTTCCCCACACACTGAAACCTTTCCCTACACAATGAAACCCATCCCCACACACTGAAACCTGTACCCCACACACTGAAACCTCTTCCTCACACAATGAAATCCTTCCGCAAACACTGAAACGCCTTCCCCACAGACAGAAGCCCTTAACCAAACACTGAAACCCATCCCCACAAACTGAAATCTCTTCCCCACACACTGAAACCCCTTCCCCACACACTGAAACCCCTTCCCCACACACTGAAACCCATCCCCACACACTGAAACCCATCCCCACACACTGAAGTCACTTCCCCACACACAGAAAGCTCTTCCCCACAGACTGAAACCCTTACCCACACAATGAAACCTCTTCCCCACACACTGAAACCCCTTCCCCACGCACAGAAACCTCTTCCACACACATTGAAACCCCTTCCCTACACACTGAAACCTCTTCCCCACAGACTGAAACTCCTTCCCCACGCACTGAATCCTCTTCCACATACACTGAAACGTCTTCCCCACACACTGAAACCTCTTTCCCACACGCTGAATCTTCTTCCACACCCACTGAAACTCATCCCCACACACTGAAACCCCTTCCACACACACTAAAACCTCTTCCACACACACTGAAACCCCTTCCCCACACACTGAAACCCCTTCCACACACAATGTAACCCCTTTCCCGCACACTGAAACCCCTTCCACAGACAATGAAACCCCTTCCGCACAGACTGAAACCCCTTCCCCACACACTGAAACCCCTTCCCCACACACTGAAACCCATCCCCACACACTGAAACCTCATCCCCACACACTGAAACTCCTTCCCCACACACTGAAACACCTTCCGCACACACTGAAACCCCTTCCCCACACACTGAAACCACTTCCCCACACACTGAAACCTCTTCCCCACACACTGAAACACCGTCCCCACGCACTGAAAATTGTTCCACACACAGAAACCTCTTCCCCACACACTGAAACCTCTTCCCCACGCACTGAAACCTCTTCCACACACACTGAAACATCTTCCCCACACACTGAAACCTCTTTCCCACAAGCTGAAACTTCTTCCACACCCACTGAAACCCATCCCCACACACTGAAACCCCTTCCACACACACTGAAACCTCTTCCACACACAATGAAATCCATTCCCCACACACTGAAACCTCTTCCACACACACTGAAACCCCTTCCCCACACACTGAACCCTTTCCCTACACAATGAAACCCATCCCCACACACTGAAACCTGTACCCCACACACTGAAACCTCTTCCCCACACACTGAAAACCTTCCCCACACACTGAAATCCCTTCCCCACAGACAGAAGCCCCTTAACCAAACACTGAAACCCATCCCCACATACTGAAATCTCTTCCCCACACACTGAAACCCCTTCCCCACACACTGAAACCCCTTCCCCACACACTGAAACCCATCCCCACACACTGAAACCTCTTCCCCACACACTGAAACCCCTTCCCCATACACTGAAACCCATCCCTACACACTGAAACCCATCCCCACACACTGAAGCCACTTCCCCACACACAGAAAGCTCTTCCCCACAGACTGAAACCCTTACCCACACAATGAACCCTCTTCCCCACACACTGAAACCCCTTCCACACACACAAAAACCTCTTCCACACACACTGAAACCCCTTCCCCACACACTGAAACCCCTTCCACACACAATGTAACCCCTTTCCCGCACACTGAAACCTCTTCCCCAGACAATGAACCCCCTTCCACACACACTAAAACCCCTTCCCCGCACATTGAAACCCCTTCCCCACACACTGAAACCTCTTCCCCACACAATGAAACATCTTCCCCACAAACTGAAACCCATCCCCACAGACTGAAACACATCCCGACAGACTGAAACCCCTTCCCCACACACTGAAACCTCTTCCACACACACTGAAAACTGTACCCCACACACTGAAACCCATCCCCACACACTGAAACCTCTTCCCCACACACTGAAACCTCTTCCCCACACATTGAAACCCCTTCCCCACACACAGAAAGCCATCCCCACACACTGAAACCTCTTCCCCACACACTGAAACCTCTTCCCCACAAACTGCAACCCCTTCCCCACACACAGAAATCTCTTCCCCACACACTGAAACCCCTTCCCCACACACTGAAACCCCTTCCCCACATACTGAAACCTCTTCCCCATACACTGAAACCCCTTCCCAACAGACTGAAACCACTTCCCCACACACTGAAACCTCTTCCCCACACACTGAAACCTCTTCCCCACACACTGAAACTCCTTATCCACACACTGAAACCCCTTTCCCACTAACTGAAACCTCTTCCCCACACACTGAAACCTCTTCCGCACAGACTGAAACCCCTTCCCCACACACTGAAACCCATCCCCACACACTGAAACCTCATCCCCACACACTGAAACACCTTCCCCACACACTGAAATGCCTTCGCCACAAACTCAAACCCATCCCCACACACAGAAACCTCCTCCCCACACACTGAAACCCCTTCCCCACACACTGAAACCCATCCCCACACACTGAAACCCTTCCCCACACACTGAAACCTCTTCCCAAACACTGAAACCTCTTCGCCACAGTCTGAAACACTTCCCCACACACAAGAAATCCTCTTGCCCACACACTGAACCCTCTTCCCCACACACTGGAACCCCGTCCCCACACACTGAAACATCTTCCCCACACACTGAAACCCCATCCCCACACAGTGAAACCCCCTCCCCACACACTGAAGCCCCTTCCCCACACACTGAAACCCATACCCACACACTGAAACCAATCCCCAAACACTGAAACCCTTCCCCGCACACTGAAACCCCTTCCCCACACACTGAAACACCTTCCACACACACTGAAACCCCTTCCCCGCACACGGAAACTCCTTCCCCATGCACTGAAACCTCTTCCCCACACACTGAAACCCCTTGCCACAAACTGAAAACCATCCCCACAGACTGAAACACATCCCCACAGACTGAAACCCCTTCCCCACACACTGAAACGCATCCCCACACATTGAAACCTCTTCCACACACACTGAAACCTTTCCCTACTGACTGAAATCCTTCCCCACACACTGAAACCTCTACCCCACAAACTCAAACCACTTCCACACACACTGAAACCCATCCCCACACACTGAAACCTCTTCCCCACAAACTGAAACCTCTTACCCACACACTGAAACCTCTTCCCCACACACTGAAACCTCTTCCCCATGCACTAAAACCCCTTCCCCACAGACTGAAACCTCTTCCCCACACACTGAAACCCCTTATCCACACACTGAAACCCCTTTCCCACATACTGAAACCTCTTCCCCACACACGGAAACCTCATCCGCACACACTGAAACCCCTTCCCCACACATTGAAACCCCTTCCCCACCCACTGAAACCCATCCCCACACACTGAAACCTCATCCCCACACACTGAAACCACATCCCCACACACTGAAACCCCTTCCCCACACACTGAAACCCCTTCCCCACACACTGAAACCACTTCCCACACACTGAAACCTCTTCCCCACACACTGAAACACCTTCCCCACGCACTGAAACTTCTTCCACACACAGAAACCTCTTCCCCACACACTGAAACCTCTTCCCCACGCACTGAAACCTCTTCCACACCCACTGAAACCCATCCCCACACACTGAAACCCCTTCCACACACACTGAAACCTCTTCCACACACAATGAAATCCATTCCCCACACACTGAAACCTCTTCCGCACACACTGAAACCCCTTCCCCACACACTGAAACCTTTCCCTACACAATGAAACCCATCCCCACACACTGAAACCTGTACCCCACACACTGAAACCTCTTCCCCACACAATGAAATCCTTCCCCAAACACTGAAACCCCTTCCCCACAGACAGAAGCCCCTTAACCAAACACTGAAACCCATCCCCACAAACTGAAATCTCTTCCCCACACTCTGAAACCCCTTCCCCACACACTGAAACCCCTTCCCCACACACTGAAACCCATCCCCACACACTGAAACCCATCCCCACACACTGAAGTCACTTCCCCACACACAGAAAGCTCTTCCCCACAGACTGTAACCCTTACCCACACAATGAAACCTCTTCCCCACACACTGAAACCCCTTCCCCACGCACAGAAACCTCTTCCACACACATTGAAACCCCTTCCCTACACACTGAAACCTCTTCCCCACAGACTGAAACTCCTTCCCCACGCACTGAATCCTCTTCCACATACACTGAAACGTCTTCCCCACACACTGAAACCTCTTTCCCACACGCTGAATCTTCTTCCACACCCACTGAAACTCATCCCCACACACTGAAACCCCTTCCACACACACTAAAACCTCTTCCACACAAACTGAAACCCCTTCCCCACACACTGAAACCCCTTCCACACACACTGTAACCCCTTTCCCGCACACTGAAACCCCTTCCACAGACAATGAAACCCCTTCCGCACAGACTGAAACCCTTCCCCACACACTGAAACCCCTTCCCCACACACTGAAACCCATCCCCACACACTGAAACCTCATCCCCACACACTGAAACTCCTTCCCCACACACTGAAACCCCTTCCGCACACACTGAAACCCCTTCCCCACACACTGAAACCACTTCCCCACACACTGAAACCTCTTCCCCACACACTGAAACACCGTCCCCACGCACTGAAAATTGTTCCACACACAGAAACCTCTTCCCCACACACTGAAACCTCTTCCCCACGCACTGAAACCTCTTCCACACACACTGAAACATCTTCCCCACACACTGAAACCTCTTCCCCACACACTGAAACCCCTTCCACACACACTGAAACCTCTTCCACACACAATGAAATCCATTCCCCACACACTGAAACCTCTTCCACACACACTGAAACCCCTTCCCCACACACTGAACCCTTTCCCTACACAATGAAACCCATCCCCACACACTGAAACCTGTACCCCACACACTGAAACCTCTTCCCCACACACTGAAAACCTTCCCCACACACTGAAACCCCTTCCCCACAGACAGAAGCCCCATAACCAAACACTGAAACCCATCCCCACATACTGAAATCTCTTCCCCACACACTGAAACCCCTTCCCCACACACTGAAACCCCTTCCCACACACTGAAACCCATCCCCACACACTGAAACCTCTTCCCCACACACTGAAACCCCTTCCCCATACACTGAAACCCATCCCTACACACTGAAACCCATCCCCACACACTGAAGCCACTTCCCCACACACAGAAAGCTCTTCCCCACAGACTGAAACCCTTACCCACACAATGAACCCTCTTCCCCACACACTGAAACCCCTTCCACACACACTAAAACCTCTTCCACACACACTGAAACCCCTTCCCCACACACTGAAACCCCTTCCACACACACTGTAACCCCTTCCCCGCACACTGAAACCCCTTCCCCAGACAATGAAACCCCTTCCACACACACTAAAACCCCTTCCCCGCACATTGAAACCCCTTCCCCACACACTGAAACCTCTTCCCCACACAATGAAACACCTTCCCCACAAACTGAAACCCATCCCCACAGACTGAAACACATCCCGACAGACTGAAACCCCTTCCCCACACACTGAAACCTCTTCCACACACACTGAAACATTTCCCTACAGACTGAAAGCCTTCCCCACAAACTGAAACCTCTTCCCCACACACTGAAACCCCTTCCCCACACACAGAAAGCCATCCCCACACACTGAAACCTCTTCCCCACACACTGAAACCTCTTCCCCACACACTGCAACCCCTTCCCCACACACAGAAATCTCTTCCCCACACACTGAAACCCCTTCCCCACACACTGAAACCCGTTCCCCACATACTGAAACCTCTTCCCCATACACTGAAACCCCTTCCCAACAGACTGAAACCACTTCCCCACACACTGAAACCTCTTCCCCACACACTGAAACCTCTTCCCCACTCACTGAAACTCCTTATCCACACACTGAAACCCCTTTCCCAAACACTGAAACCTCTTCCCCACCCACTGAAACCTCTTCCGCACAGACTGAAACCCCTTCCCCACACACTGAAACCCATCCCCACACACTGAAACCTCATCCCCACACACTGAAACACCTTCGCCACACAGTGAAACGCCTTCCCCACAAACTCAAACCCATCCCCACACACAGAAACCTCCTCCCCACACACTGAAACCCCTTCCCCACACACTGAAACCCATCCCCACACACTGAAACCCTTCCCCACACACTGAAACCTCTTCCCAAACACTGAAACCTCTTCGCCACATTCTGAAACCCTTCCCCACACAAGAAAACCTCTTCCCCACACACTGAACCCTCTTCCCCACACACTGAAACCCCTTCCCCGCACACTGAAACCTCTTTCCCACACACTGAATCCCCTTCACCACACACTGAAACCCCTTCCCCACACACTGAAACCTCTTCCCCACGCACTGAAACCACTTCCCCACAGCCTGAAACCCCTTCCCCACACTCTGAATCCTCTTCCCCACACACTGAAACCTCTTCCCCACACACTGAAACCACTTCCCCACACACTGAAACCCCTTCCCCACGCACTGAAACCTCTTCCCCACACACTGAAACCTCTTCCCCACTGACTGAAACCCTTCCCCATACACTGAAACCACTTCCCCACACAGTGAAAGTCCTTCCCCACGCAATGAAAAATCTTCCCCACAAACTGAAACCTCTTCCCCACTGACTGTAACCTTTCCCTACACACAGAAACCCATCCCCACACACTGAGACCTGTACCCCACACACTGAACCCTCTTCCCCACACACTGAAAAATTTCCCCAGGCACTGAAACCCCTTCCCCACAGACTGAAACCCCTTAACCACACACTGAAACCCAATCCCACACACTGAAATCTCTTCCCCACACACAGAAACCCCTTCCCCACACACTGAAACCCCTTCCCCACACACTGAAACCCATCCCCACACACTGAAACCTCTTCCCCACACAGTGAAACCCCTTCCACACACACTGAAACCTCTTGCCCACACACTGAAAGCTCTTCCCCACAGACTGAAACCCTTACCCACATACTGAAACCTCTTCCCCACACATTGAAACCCCTTCCCCACGCCCAGAAACCTCTTACCCACACACTGAAACATCTTCCACACACACTGAAACATCTTCCCCTCACACTGAAACCTCATCCCCACACGCTGAATCTTCTTCCACAACCCCTGAAACCCATCCCCACAAACTGAAACCCCTTCCACACACACTGATCCATCTTCCACACAAACTGAAACCAGTTCCCTGCACACTGAAATCCCTTCCACACACACTGTAACCCCTTCCCCGCACACTGAAACCCCTTCCCCGCACACTGAAACCGCTTCCACACACACTGAAAACCCTTCCCCGTACACTGAAAGCCCTTCCCCACGCACTGAAACCTCTTCCCCAGACACTGAAACCCCTTCCGCACAAACTGAAACCCATCCCCATAGACTGAAACACATCCCCACAGATTGAAACCCCTTCCCCACACACAGAAAGCCATCCCCACACACTGAAACATATTCCCCACACACTGAAACCCCTTCCCCACACACTGAAACCCATCCCCACACACTGAAACCTCTTCCCCACACACTGCAACCTCTTCCCCACACACTGAAAGCCCTTCCCCACACACTGAAACCCCTTCCCCACACACTGAAACCCTTCCCCACACACTGAAACCCTTCCCCACACACTGAAACACATTCCAAACACAGTGAAAACCCTGCCCACACACTGAAACCCTTCCCCACACACTGAAACCCCTTCACCCCACACTGAAACCCTTTCCCCACACACTGAAACCCCGTCCCCACAACACTGAACCCCCTTCCCCACACACTGAAACCCTTCAGCACACACTGAAACCCCTTACTCACACATTGAAACCATTCCCCAAATACTGAAACGGCTTCCCCACACAGTGAAACCCCTTCCCCACACACTGAAAACACTCCCCACACACTGAAACCCCTTCCCCACACACTGAACCACATTCCCCACACACTGAAACCCCTTCCACACACACTGAAACCCCTTCCCCACACACTGAAACCATCCCCCACACACTGAAACCCCTTCCGCACACCATGAAACCCCTTCCCCACACACTGAAACCCCTTCCACACACACTGAATCACCTTCCCCACACACTGAAACCCCTTCCCCACACACTGAATCACCTTCCCCACACACTGAAATCCTTTCCCCACACACTGAAACGATTCCCCACACACTGAAACCGCTTCGCCAGACAGTGAAACCCCTTCCCCACACACTGAAACCCCTTCTCCACACAGTGAAACCCCTTTCCCACACACTGAAACCCTTTCCCCACACAGTGAAACCCCTTCCCCACACACTGAAACCCGGCCCCACACACTGAAACCATTCCCCACGCACTGAAACCACTTCGCCACACAATGAAACCCCTTCACCACACACTGAAACCCCTTCCACACACACTGAAACAACTTCCCCACACACTGTAACCCCTTCCCTACACACTGAAACCCCTTCTGCACACAGTGAATCCCCTTCCCCACACACTGAAACACCTTCCCCACACACTGAAACCCTTACCCCACACACTGAAACCTTTCCCCACACACTGAAACCCCTTCCCCACACAGTGAAACACCTTCCCCACACACTGAAACCCCTTCCCCACACACTGAAACCAATTCCCACAAACTGAAACCCCTTCCCCACACACAGAAACCCCTTCCCCACACACTGAAACACCTTCCCCACACAGAGAATCCACTGCCCCACACAGTGATTCACCTTCCCCACGCACTGAAATCCTTTCACCACACACTGAAACCATTCCCCACACACTGAAACCCCTTCTCCAAACAGTGAAGCCCCTTCCCTACACACTGAAACCCCTTCGGCACACAGGGAAACGCCTTCCCCACACACTGAAACCCCTTCCACACACACTGAAACCCCTTCCCCACACACTGAAACCATCCCCCACACACTGAAACCCCTTCCGCACACCATGAAACCCCTTCCCCACACACTGAAACCCCTTCCACACACACCGAAACCATTCCCCACACACTGAAACCCCTTCCCCACACACTGAAACCCCTTCCCCACACACTGAATCACCTTCCCCACACACTGAAATCCTTTCCCCACACACTGAAACGATTCCCCACACACTGAAACCGCTTCGCCAGACAGTGAAACCCCTTCCCCACACACTGAAACCCCTTCTCCACACAGTGAAACCCCTTTCCCACACACTGAAACCCTTTCCCCACACAGTGAAACCCCTTTCCCACACACTGAAACCCGGCCCCACACACTGAAACCATTCCCCACGCACTGAAACCACTTCGCCACACAATGAAACCCCTTCACCACACACTGAAACCCCTTCCACACACACTGAAACAACTTCCCCACACACTGAAACCCCTTCCCTACACACTGAAACCCCTTCTGCACACAGTGAATCCCCTTCCCCACACACTGAAACACCTTCCCCACACACTGAAACCCTTACCCCACACACTGAAACCTTTCCCCACACACTGAAACCCCTTCCCCACACAGTGAAACACCTTCCCCACACACTGAAACCCCTTCCCCACACACTGAAACCAATTCCCACAAACTGAAACCCCTTCCCCACACACAGAAACCCCTTCCCCACACACTGAAACACCTTCCCCACACAGAGAATCCACTGCCCCACACAGTGATTCACCTTCCCCACGCACTGAAATCCTTTCACCACACACTGAAACCATTCCCCACACACTGAAACCCCTTCTCCAAACAGTGAAGCCCCTTCCCTACACACTGAAACCCCTTCGGCACACAGGGAAACGCCTTCCCCACACACTGAAACCCTTTCCCCACACAGTGAAACCCCTTCTCCACACACTGAAGCCTGTCGCCACACACTGAAACCATTCCCCACGCACTGAAACCCCTTCCCTACACACTGAAACCCCTTCCCCACAAACTGAAACCCCTTCCCCACATACTGAAACAACGTCCCCACACACTGAAACCCCTTCCCCACACACTGAAACCCCTACCCCACACAGTGAGTCCCCTTCCCCACACACTGAAAATCCATCCCCACACACTGGAACCCTTTCCCCACACACTGAAACCATTTCCCCACACACTGAAACCCCTTCCCCACACACTGAAACCCCTTCCCCACACACTGAAACCCCGTCCCCACACAGTGAAATATCTTCCCAACACACTGAAAACCCATCCCCACACACTGAAACCCCTTCCCCACACACTGAAACCCTTCCCCACAGACTGAAACCCCTACCCTACACACTGAAACCCCATCCCCACACACTGAAACCCCGTCCCCACACAGTGAAACACATTCCCCACACACTGTAACACCTTCCCCAAACACTGAAACCCTTCCCCACACACTGAAACACATACCCACACACGGAAACCGTTCCCCACACACTGAAAGCGCTTCCCCACACACTGAAACCCTTCCCCACAAACTGCAATCCTTCCCCACACACTGAAATCCTTCCCCACACACTGAAACCCCTTCCCCACACAGTGAAACCCCTTCCCCACACACTGAAACCATTCCCCACACACTGAAACCCCTTCCCCACACACAACCACATTCCCCACACATTGAAACCCCTTCCACACAAACTGAAACCTCTTCCCCACACAGTGAAACCATTCCCCACACACTGAAACCCCTTCAACACACACTGAAACCCCTTCCCCACACACTGAAACCCCTTCCCCACACAGAGAATCCCCTTCTCCACATACTGAATCACCTTCCCCACACACTGAAATCCTTTCCCCACACACTGAAACCATTCCCCACACACTGAAACCGCTTCGCCAGACAGTGAAACCCCTTCCCCACACACTGAAACCCCTTCTCCACACAGTGAAACCCCTTCCCCACACACTGAAACCCTTTCCCCACACAGTGAAACCCCTTCCCCACACACTGAAACCCGTCCCCACACACTGAAACCATTCCCCACGCACTGAAACCACTTCCCCACACACTGAATCCCCTTCACCACACACTGAAACCCCTTCCACACACACTGAATCAACTTCCCCACACACTGAAACCCCTTCCCCACACACTGAAACCCCTTCCCCACACAGTGAATCCCCTTCCCCACACACTGAAACACCTTCCCCACACACTGAAACCTCTTCCCAAACACTGAAACCTCTTCGCCACATTCTGAAACCCTTCCCCACACAAGAAAACCTCTTCCCCACACACTGAACCCTCTTCCCCACACACTGAAACCCCTTCCCCGCACACTGAAACCTCTTTCCCACACACTGAATCCCCTTCACCACACACTGAAACCCCTTCCCCACACACTGAAACCTCTTCCCCACGCACTGAAACCACATCCCCACAGCCTGAAACCCCTTCCCCACACTCTGAATCCTCTTCCCCACACACTGAAACCTCTTCCCCACACACTGAAACCACTTCCCCACACACTGAAACCCCTTCCCCACGCACTGAAACCTCTTCCCCACACACTGAAACCTCTTCCCCACAGACTGAAACCCTTCCCCATACACTGAAACCACTTCCCCACACACTGAAAGTCCTTCCCCACGCAATGAAAAATCTTCCCCACAAACTGAAACCTCTTCCCCACTGACTGAAACCTTTCCCTACACACAGAAACCCATCCCCACACACTGAGACCTGTACCCCACACACTGAACCCTCTTCCCTACACACTGAAAAAGTTCCCCAGGCACTGAAACCCCTTCCCCACAGACTGAAACCCCTTAACCACACACTGAAACCCAATCCCACACACTGAAATCTCTTCCCCACACACAGAAACCCCTTCCCCACACACTGAAACCCCTTCCCCACACACTGAAACCCATCCCCACACACTGAAACCTCTTCCCCACACAGTGAAACCCCTTCCACACACACTGAAACCTCTTGCCCACACACTGAAAGCTCTTCCCCACAGACTGAAACCCTTACCCACATACTGAAACCTCTTCCCCACACACTGAAACCCCTTCCCCACGCCCAGAAACCTCTTACCCACACACTGAAACATCTTCCACACACACTGAAACATCTTCCCCTCACACTGAAACCTCATCCCCACACGCTGAATCTTCTTCCACAGCCCCTGAAACCCATCCCCACAAACTGAAACCCCTTCCACACACACTGATCCATCTTCCACACAAACTGAAACCAGTTCCCTGCACACTGAAATCCCTTCCACACACACTGTAACCCCTTCCCCGCACACTGAAACCCCTTCCCCGCACACTGAAACCCCTTCCACACACACTGAAAACCCTTCCCCGCACACTGAAAGCCCTTCCCCACGCACTGAAACCTCTTCCCCAGACACTGAAACCCCTTCCGCACAAACTGAAACCCATCCCCATAGACTGAAACACATCCCCACAGATTGAAACCCCTTCCCCACACACAGAACGCCATCCCCACACACTGAAACATATTCCCCACACACTGAAACCCCTTCCCCACACACTGAAACCCATCCCCACACACTGAAACCTCTTCCCCACACACTGCAACCTCTTCCCCACACACTGAAAGCCCTTCCCCACACACTGAAACCCCTTCCCCACACACTGAAACCCTTCCCCACACACTGAAACCCTTCCCCACACACTGAAACACATTCCAAACACAGTGAAAACCCTGCCCACACACTGAAACCCTTCCCCACACACTGAAACCCCTTCACCCCACACTGAAACCCTTTCCCCACACACTGAAACCCCGTCCCCACAACACTGAACCCCTTCCCCACACACTGAAACCCTTCACCACACACTGAAACCACTTACTCACACATTGAAACCATTCCCCAAACACTGAAACGGCTTCCCCACACAGTGAAACCCCTTCCCCACACACTGAAACCACTCCCCACACACTGAAACCCCTTCCCCACACACTGAACCACATTCCCCACACACTGAAACCCCTTCCACACACACTGAAACCCCTTCCCCACACACTGAAACCATCCCCCACACACTGAAACCCCTTCCGCACACCATGAAACCTCTTCCCCACACACTGAAACCCCTTCCACACACACCGAAACCATTCCCCACACACTGAAACCCCTTCCCCACACACTGAAACCCCTTCCCCACACACTGAATCACCTTCCCCACACACTGAAATCCTTTCCCCACACACTGAAACGATTCCCCACACACTGAAACCGCTTCGCCAGACAGTGAAACCCCTTCCCCACACACTGAAACCCCTTCTCCACACAGTGAAACCCCTTTCCCACACACTGAAACCCTTTCCCCACACAGTGAAACCCCTTCCCCACACACTGAAACCCGGCCCCACACACTGAAACCATTCCCCACGCACTGAAACCACTTCGCCACACAATGAAACCCCTTCACCACACACTGAAACCCCTTCCACACACACTGAAACAACTTCCCCACACACTGAAACCCCTTCCCTACACACTGAAACCCCTTCTGCACACAGTGAATCCCCTTCCCCACACACTGAAACACCTTCCCCACACACTGAAACCCTTACCCCACACACTGAAACCTTTCCCCACACACTGAAACCCCTTCCCCACACAGTGAAACACCTTCCCCACACACTGAAACCCCTTCCCCACACACTGAAACCAATTCCCACAAACTGAAACCCCTTCCCCAAACACAGAAGCCCCTTCCCCACACACTGAAACACCTTCCCCACACAGAGAATCCACTGCCCCACACAGTGATTCACCTTCCCCACGCACTGAAATCCTTTCACCACACACTGAAACCATTCCCCACACACTGAAACCCCTTCTCCAAACAGTGAAGCCCCTTCCCTACACACTGAAACCCCTTCGGCACACAGGGAAACGCCTTCCCCACACACTGAAACCCCTTCCACACACACTGAAACCCCTTCCCCACACACTGAAACCATCCCCCACACACTGAAACCCCTTCCGCACACCATGAAACCCCTTCCCCACACACTGAAACCCCTTCCACACACACCGAAACCATTCCCCACACACTGAAACCCCTTCCCCACACACTGAAACCCCTTCCCCACACACTGAATCACCTTCCCCACACACTGAAATCCTTTCCCCACACACTGAAACGATTCCCCACACACTGAAACCGCTTCGCCAGACAGTGAAACCCCTTCCCCACACACTGAAACCCCTTCTCCACACAGTGAAACCCCTTTCCCACACACTGAAACCCTTTCCCCACACAGTGAAACCCCTTCCCCACACACTGAAACCCGGCCCCACACACTGAAACCATTCCCCACGCACTGAAACCACTTCGCAACACAATGAAACCCCTTCACCACACACTGAAACCCCTTCCACACACACTGAAACAACTTCCCCACACACTGAAACCCCTTCCCTACACACTGAAACCCCTTCTGCACACATTGAATCCCCTTCCCCACACACTGAAACACCTTCCCCACACACTGAAACCCTTACCCCACACACTGAAACCTTTCCCCACACACTGAAACCCCTTCCCCACACAGTGAAACACCATCCCCACACACTGAAACCCCTTCCCCACACACTGAAACCAATTCCCACAAACTGAAACCCCTTCCCCACACACAGAAACCCCTTCCCCACACACTGAAACACCTTCCCCACACAGAGAATCCACTGCCCCACACAGTGATTCACCTTCCCCACGCACTGAAATCCTTTCACCACACACTGAAACCATTCCCCACACACTGAAACCCCTTCTCCAAACAGTGAAGCCCCTTCCCTACACACTGAAAACCCTTCGGCACACAGGGAAACGCCTTCCCCACACACTGAAACCCTTTCCCCACACAGTGAAACCCCTTCTCCACACACTGAAGCCTGTCGCCACACACTGAAACCATTCCCCACGCACTGAAACCCCTTCCCTACACACTGAAACCCCTTCCCCACAAACTGAAACCCCTTCCCCACATACTGAAACAACGTCCCCACACACTGAAACCCCTTCCCCACACACTGAAACCCCTACCCCACACAGTGAGTCCCCTTCCCCACACACTGAAAATCCATCCCCACACACTGGAACCCTTTCCCCACACACTGAAACCATTTCCCCACACACTGAAACCCCTTCCCCACACACTGAAACCCCTTCCCCACACACTGAAACCCCGTCCCCACACAGTGAAATATCTTCCCAACACACTGAAAACCCATCCCCACACACTGAAACCCCTTCCCCACACACTGAAACCCTTCCCCACAGACTGAAACCCCTACCCTACACACTGAAACCCCATCCCCACACACTGAAACCCCGTCCCCACACAGTGAAACACATTCCCCACACACTGTAACACCTTCCCCAAACACTGAAACCCTTCCCCACACACTGAAACACATACCCACACACGGAAACCGTTCCCCACACACTGAAAGCGCTTCCCCACACACTGAAACCCTTCCCCACAAACTGCAATCCTTCCCCACACACTGAAATCCTTCCCCACACACTGAAACCCCTTCCCCACACAGTGAAACCCCTTCCCCACACACTGAAACCATTCCCCACACACTGAAACCCCTTCCCCACACACAACCACATTCCCCACACATTGAAACCCCTTCCACACAAACTGAAACCTCTTCCCCACACAGTGAAACCATTCCCCACACACTGAAACCCCTTCAACACACACTGAAACCCCTTCCCCACACACTGAAACCCCTTCCCCACACAGAGAATCCCCTTCTCCACATACTGAATCACCTTCCCCACACACTGAAATCCTTTCACCACACACTGAAACCCCTTCTCCAAACAGTGAAGCCCCTTCCCTACACACTGAAACCCCTTCGGCACACAGGGAAACGCCTTCCCCACACACTGAAACCCTTTCCCCACACAGTGAAACCCCTTCTCCACACACTGAAGCCTGTCGCCACACAGTGAAACCATTCCCCACGCACTGAAACCCCTTCCCTACACACTGAAACCCCTTCCCCACAAACTGAAACCCCTTCCCCACATACTGAAACAACGTCCCCACACACTGAAACCCCTTCCCCACACACTGAAACCCCTACCCCACACAGTGAGTCCCCTTCCCCACACACTGAAAATCCATCCCCACACACTGGAACCCTTTCCCCACACACTGAAACCATTTCCCCACACACTGAAACCCCTTCCCCACACACTGAAACCCCTTCCCCACACACTGAAACCCCGTCCCCACACAGTGAAATATCTTCCCAACACACTGAAAACCCATCCCCACACACTGAAACCCCTTCCCCACACACTGAAACCCTTCCCCACAGACTGAAACCCCTACCCTACACACTGAAACCCCATCCCCACACACTGAAACCCCGTCCCCACACAGTGAAACACATTCCCCACACACTGTAACACCTTCCCCAAACACTGAAACCCTTCCCCACACACTGAAACACATACCCACACACGGAAACCGTTCCCCACACACTGAAAGCGCTTCCCCACACACTGAAACCCTTCCCCACAAACTGCAATCCTTCCCCACACACTGAAATCCTTCCCCACACACTGAAACCCCTTCCCCACACAGTGAAACCCCTTCCCCACACACTGAAACCATTCCCCACACACTGAAACCCCTTCCCCACACACAACCACATTCCCCACACATTGAAACCCCTTCCACACAAACTGAAACCTCTTCCCCACACAGTGAAACCATTCCCCACACACTGAAACCCCTTCAACACACACTGAAACCCCTTCCCCACACACTGAAACCCCTTCCCCACACAGAGAATCCCCTTCTCCACATACTGAATCACCTTCCCCACACACTGAAATCCTTTCCCCACACACTGAAACCATTCCCCACACACTGAAACCGCTTCGCCAGACAGTGAAACCCCTTCCCCACACACTGAAACCCCTTCTCCACACAGTGAAACCCCTTCCCCACACACTGAAACCCTTTCCCCACACAGTGAAACCCCTTCCCCACACACTGAAACCCGTCCCCACACACTGAAACCATTCCCCACGCACTGAAACCACTTCCCCACACACTGAATCCCCTTCACCACACACTGAAACCCCTTCCACACACACTGAATCAACTTCCCCACACACTGAAACCCCTTCCCCACACACTGAAACCCCTTCCCCACACAGTGAATCCCCTTCCCCACACACTGAAACACCTTCCCCACACACTGAAACCCTTACCCCACACACTGAAACCATTCCCCACAGACTGAAACCCCTTCCCCACACAGTGAAACCCTTTCCCCACACAGTGAAACCACTTCCCCACACACTGAAACTCTTTCCCCACACACGGAAACCCCTTCCCCACACTCTGAAACCCCATCCCCACACACTGATACATCTTCCCCACACACTGAAAACCCATCCCCACACAGTGACACCCCTTCCCCACACACTGAAACTCCGTCCCCACACACTGAAACCCTTCCCCACACACTGAAATCCCTACCCTTCACACTGAAACCCCTTCCCCACACACTGAAACCCCATCCCCACACAGTGAAACACATTCCCCTCACACTGAAACTCCTTCCCCACACACCGAAACTCTTCCCCACACACTGAAACCCATACCCACACACTGAAACCCTTCCCCACGCACTGAAACCCATTACCCACACAGTGAAACCCCTTCCCCACACACTGAAACCCGTCCCCACACACTGAAACCCCTTCCCCACACACTGAAACCCCTTCCCCACACAGTGAATCCCCTTCCCCACACAGTGAAACACCTTCCCCACACACTGAAACCCTTACCCCACACACTGAAACCATTCCCCACACACTGAAACCCCTTCCTCACACAGTGAAACCCCTTCCCCACACAGTTAAACCACTTCCCCACACACTGAAACCCTTTCCCCACACGGAAACACCTTCCCCACACACTGAAACCCTTACCCCACACACTGAAACCATTCCCCACACACTGAAACCCCTTCCCCACACAGTGAAACACCTTCCCCACACACTGAAACCCCTTCCCCACACACTGAAACCATTTCCCACAATCTGAAACCCCTTCCCCACACACAGAAACCCCTTCCCCACACACTGAAACACCTTCCCCACACAGAGAATCCTCTGCCCCACACAGTGATTCACCTTCCCCACGCACTGAAATCCTTTCACCACACACTGAAACCATTCCCCACACACTGAAACCCCTTCTCCAAACAGTGAAGCCCCTTCCCTACACACTGAAACCCCTTCAGCACACAGGGAAACGCCTTCCCCACACACTGAAACCCTTTCCCCACACAGTGAAACCCCTTCTCCACACACTGAAGCCTGTCGCCACACACTGAAACCATTCCCCACGCACTGAAACCCCTTCCCCACACACTGAAACCCCTTCCCCACAAACTGAAACCCCTTCCCCACATACTGAAACAACGTCCCCACACACTGAAACCCCTTCCCCACACACTGAAACCCCTACCCCACACAGTGAGTCCCCTTCCCCACACACTGAAAAACCATCCCCACACACTGGAACCCTTTCCCCACACACTGAAACCATTTCCCCACACACTGAAACCCCTTCCCCACACACTGAAACCCCTTCCCCACACACTGAAACCCTTTCCCCACACAGTGAAACCCCTTCTCCACACACTGAAGCCTGTCGCCACACACTGAAACCATTCCCCACGCACTGAAACCCCTTCCCCACACACTGAAACCCCTTCCCCACAAACTGAAACCCCTTCCCCACATACTGAAACAACGTCCCCACACACTGAAACCCCTTCCCCACACACTGAAACCCCGTCCCCACACAGTGAAATATCTTCCCCACACACTGAAAACCCATCCCCACACACTGAAACCCCTTCCCCACACACTGAAACCCCTTCCCCACACACTGAAACCCCTACCCTACACACTGAAACCCCTCCCCCACACACTGAAACCCCGTCCCCACACAGTGAAATACATTCCCCACACACTGAAGCACCTTCCCCAAACACTGAAACCCTTCCCCACACACTGAAACACATACCCACACACGGAAACCGTTCCCCACACACTGAAAGCCCTTCCCCACACACTGAAACCCTTCCCCACAAACTGCAATCCTTCCCCACACACTGAAACCCTTCCCCACACACTGAAACCCCTTCCCCACACAGTGAAACCCCTTCCCCACACACTGAAACCATTCCCCACACACTGAAACCCCTTCCCCACACACAACCACATTCCCCACACACTGAAACCCCTTCCACACACACTGAAACCTCTTCCCCACACAGTGAAACCATTCCCCACACACTGAAACCCCTTCAACACACACTGAAACCCCTTACCCACACACTGAAACCCCTTCCCCACACACTGAAACCATTTCCCACACACTGAAACCCCTTCCCCACACACTGAAACCCCTTCCCCACACACTGAAACCCCTTCCCCACACAGAGAATCCCCTTCTCCACATACTGAATCACCTTCCCCACACACTGAAATCCTTTCCCCACACACTGAAACCATTCCCCACACACTGAAACCGCTTCGCCAGACAGTGAAACCCCTTCCCCACACACTGAAACCCCTTCTCCACACAGTGAAACCCCTTCCCCACACACTGAAACCCTTTCCCCACACAGTGAAACCCCTTCCCCACACACTGAAACCCGTCCCCACACACTGAAACCATTCCCCACGCACTGAAACCACTTCCCCACACACTGAATCCCCTTCACCACACACTGAAACCCCTTCCACACACACTGAATCAACTTCCCCACACACTGAAACCCCTTCCCCACACACTGAAACCACTTCCCCACACAGTGAATCCCCTTCCCCACACACTGAAACACCTTCCCCACACACTGAAACCCTTACCCCACACACTGAAACCATTCCCCACACACTGAAACCCCTTCCCCACACAGTGAAACCCCTTCCCCACACAGTGAAACCACTTCCCCACACACTGAAACTCTTTCCCCACACACGGAAACCCCTTCCCCACACACTGAAACCCCATCCCCACACACTGATACATCTTCCCCAAACACTGAAAACCCATCCCCACACAGTGACACCCCTTCCCCACACACTGAAACCCCGTCCCCACACACTGAAACCCTTCCCCACACACTGAAACCCCTACCCTTCACACTGAAACCCCTTCCCCACACACTGAAACCCCATCCCCACACAGTGAAACACATTCCCCTCACACTGAAACTCCTTCCCCACACACCAAATCTCTTCCCCACACACTGAAACCCATACCCACACACTGAAACCCTTCCCCACGCACTGAAACCCATTACCCACACAGTGAAACCCCTTCCCCACACACTGAAACCCGTCCCCACACACTGAAACCCCTTCCCCACACTCTGAAACCCCTTCCCCACACAGTGAATCCCCTTCCCCACACACTGAAACACCTTCCCCACACACTGAAACCCTTACCCCACACACTGAAACCATTCCCCACACACTGAAACCCCTTCCTCACACAGTGAAACCACTTCCCCACACACTGAAACCCTTTCCCCACACGGAAACCCCTTCCCCACACACTGAAACCCCATCCCCACACACTGATACATCTTCCCCACACACTGAAAACCCATCCCCACACAGTGACACCCCTTCCCCACACACTGAAACCCCGTCCCCACACACTGAAACCCTTCCCCACACACTGAAACACCTACCCTTCACACTGAAACCCCTTCCCCACACACTGAAACCCCATCCCCACACAGTGAAACACATTGCCCTCACACTGAATCTCCTTCCCCACACACCAAACCCCTTCCCCACACACTGAAACCCATACCCACACACTGAAACCCTTCCCCACACACTGAAACCCATTACCAACATAGTGAAACCCTTCCCCACACACTGAAACCCTTCCCCACACAATGTAATCCTTCCCCACACAGTGAAACCCCTCCCCCACCCACTGAAACCCGTCCCCACACACTGAAACCATTCCCCACGCACTGAAACCACTTCCCCACACACTGAAACCCCTTCCCCACACACTGAAACCCCTTCCACACACACTGAAACAACGTCCCCACACACTGAAACCCCTTCCCCACACACTGAAACCCCTTCCCCACACAGTGAATCCCCTTCCCCACACACTGAAACCCCTTCCCCACACACTGAAACCCTTACCCCACACACTGAAACCATTCCCCACACACTGAAACCCCTTCCCCACACAGTGAAACCCCTTCCCCACACAGTGAAACCACTTCCCCACACACTGAAACCCTTTCCCCACACACTGAAACCCCTTCCCCACACACTGAAACCACTTCCCCACACACTGATGCATCTTCCCCACACACTGAAAACCCATCCCCACACAGTGACACCCCTTCCCCACACACTGAAACCCCGTCCCCACACACTGAAACCCTTCCCTACACACTGAAACCCCTACCCTTCACACTGAAACCCCTTCCCCACACACTGAAACCCCGTCCCCACACAGTGAAACACATTCCCCTCACACTGAAACTCCTTCCCCACACACCAAATCTCTTCCCCACACACTGAAACCCATACCCACACACTGAAACCCTTCCCCACGCACTGAAACCCATTACCCACACAGTGAAACCCCTTCCCCACACACTGAAACCCGTCCCCACACACTGAAACCCCTTCCCCACACTCTGAAACCCCTTCCCCACACAGTGAATCCCCTTCCCCACACACTGAAACACCTTCCCCACACACTGAAACCCTTACCCCACACACTGAAACCATTCCCCACACACTGAAACCCCTTCCTCACACAGTGAAACCACTTCCCCACACACTGAAACCCTTTCCCCACACGGAAACCCCTTCCCCACACACTGAAACCCCATCCCCACACACTGATACATCTTCCCCACACACTGAAAACCCATCCCCACACAGTGACACCCCTTCCCCACACACTGAAACCCCGTCCCCACACACTGAAACCCTTCCCCACACACTGAAACACCTACCCTTCACACTGAAACCCCTTCCCCACACACTGAAACCCCATCCCCACACAGTGAAACACATTGCCCTCACACTGAATCTCCTTCCCCACACACCAAACCCCTTCCCCACACACTGAAACCCATACCCACACACTGAAACCCTTCCCCACACACTGAAACCCATTACCAACATAGTGAAACCCTTCCCCACACACTGAAACCCTTCCCCACACAATGTAATCCTTCCCCACACAGTGAAACCCCTCCCCCACCCACTGAAACCCGTCCCCACACACTGAAACCATTCCCCACGCACTGAAACCACTTCCCCACACACTGAAACCCCTTCCCCACACACTGAAACCCCTTCCACACACACTGAAACAACGTCCCCACACACTGAAACCCCTTCCCCACACACTGAAACCCCTTCCCCACACAGTGAATCCCCTTCCCCACACACTGAAACCCCTTCCCCACACACTGAAACCCTTACGCCACACACTGAAACCATTCCCCACACACTGAAACCCCTTCCCCACACAGTGAAACCCCTTCCCCACACAGTGAAACCACTTCCCCACACACTGAAACCCTTTCCCCACAAACTGAAACCCCTTCCCCACACACTGAAACCACTTCCCCACACACTGATGCATCTTCCCCACACACTGAAAACCCATCCCCACACAGTGACACCCCTTCCCCACACACTGAAACCCCGTCCCCACACACTGAAACCCTTCCCTACACACTGAAACCCCTACCCTTCACACTGAAACCCCTTCCCCACACACTGAAACCCCGTCCCCACACAGTGAAACACATTCCCCTCACACTGAAACTCCTTCCCCACACACCGAAACCCTTCCCCACACACTGAAACCCATACCCACACACTGAAACCCTTCCCCACACACTGAAACCCATTACCCACACAGTGAAACCCTTCCCCACACACTGAAACCCTTCCCCACACAATGAAATCCTTCCCCACACACTGAAACGCTTCCGCACACAATGAAATCCTTCCCCACACTCTGAAACCATTCCCCACACCCTGAAAACATTTCCCACACACTGAAACCCTTACCCACACACTGAAACAACTTCCCAACACAGTGAAACACTTCCCCACACACTGAAACCCTTCCCCACACACTGAAACCCCTTCCCCACACGCTGAAACCATTCCCCACACACTGAAACCCATCCCCACACACTGAAACCATTCCCCACACACTGAAACCCCTTCCCCACACACTGAAACACCTTCCCCACACACTGTAACCCCTTCCCCACACAGAGAATCCCCTTCTCCACACACTGAATCACCTTCCCCACACACTGAAATCCTTTCCCCACACACTGAAACCATTCCCCACACACTGAAACCCCTTCCCCACAAAGTGAAACCCCTTCCACACATACTGAAACCCCTTCCCCACACAGTGAAACCCATTCCCCACACACTGAAACCCCTTCCCAACACACTGAAACAACGTCCCCACACACCGAAACCCCTACCCCACTCACTGAAACCCCTTCCCCACACAGTGAATACCCTTCCCCACACACTGAAACACCTTCCCCACACACTGAAACCCTTGCCCCACACAATGAAACCCCTTCCCCACACACAGAAGCCCCTTCCCCACACACTGAAACCCTTCCCCACACAATGTAATCCTTCCCCACACAGTGAAACCCCTCCCCCACCCACTGAAACCCGTCCCCACACACTGAAACCATTCCCCACGCACTGAAACCACTTCCCCACACACTGAAACCCCTTCCCCACACACTGAAACCCCTTCCACACACACTGAAACAACGTCCCCACACACTGAAACCCCTTCCCCACACACTGAAACCCCTTCCCCACACAGTGAATCCCCTTCCCCACACACTGAAACCCCTTCCCCACACACTGAAACCCTTACCCCACACACTGAAACCATTCCCCACACACTGAAACCCCTTCCCCACACAGTGAAGCCCCTTCCCCACACAGTGAAACCACTTCCCCACACACTGAAACCCTTTCCCCACACACTGAAACCCCTTCCCCACACACTGAAACACCATCCCCACACACTGATACATCTTCCCCACACACTGAAAACCCATCCCCACACAGTGACACCCCTTCCCCACACACTGAAACCCCGTCCCCACACACTGAAACCCTTCCCCACACACTGAAACCCCTACCCTTCACACTGAAACCCCTTCCCCACACACTGAAACCCCGTCCCCACACAGTGAAACACATTCCCCTCACACTGAAACTCCTTCCCCACACACCGAAACCCTTCCCCACACACTGAAACCCATACCCACACACTGAAACCCTTCCCCACACACTGAAACCCATTACCCACACAGTGAAACCCTTCCCCACACACTGAAACCCTTCCCCACACAATGAAATCCTTCCCCACACACTGAAACGCTTCCCCACACAATGAAATCCTTCCCCACACGCTGAAACCATTCCCCACACCCTGAAAACATTTCCCACACACTGAAACCCTTACCCACACACTGAAACAACTTCCCAACACAGTGAAACACTTCCCCACACACTGAAACCCTTCCCCACACACTGAAACCCCTTCCCCACACGCTGAAACCATTCCCCACACACTGAAACCCTTCCCCACACACTGAAACCATTCCCCACACACTGAAACCCCTTCCCCACACAGTGAAACCCCTTCCCCACACACTGTAACCCCTTCCCCACACAGAGAATCCCCTTCTCCACACACTGAATCACCTTCCCCACACACTGAAATCCTTTCCCCACACACTGAAACCATTCCCCACACACTGAAACCCCTTCCCCACAAAGTGAAACCCCTTCCACACATACTGAAACCCCTTCCCCACACAGTGAAACCCATTCCCCACACACTGAAACCCCTTCCCAACACACTGAAACAACGTCCCCACACACCGAAACCCCTACCCCACTCACTGAAACCCCTTCCCCACACAGTGAATACCCTTCCCCACACACTGAAACACCTTCCCCACACACTGAAACCCTTGCCCCACACAATGAAACCCCTTCCCCACACACAGAAGCCCCTTCCCCACACAATGAAACCCCTTCCCCACACAGTGAAACCCCTTCCCCACACACTGAAACCCTTTCACCACACACGGAAACCCCTTCCACACACACTGAAACAACTTCCCCACACACTGAAACCCCTTCCCTGCACACTGAAACCCCTTCCCCACACAGTGACTCCCCTTCCCCACACACTGAAACACCTTCCCCACACACTGAAACCCTTACCCCACACACTGAAACTATTCCCCACACACTGAAACCCCTTCCCCACACAGTGAAACACCTTCCCCACACACTGAAACCCCTTCCCCACACACTGAAACCATTTCCCACAAACTGAAACCCCTTCCCCACACACAGAAACCCCTTCCCCACACACTGAAACACCTTCCCCACACAGAGAATCCACTGCCCCACACAGTGATTCACCTTCCCCACACACTGAAATCCCTTCACCACACACTGAAACCATTCCCCACACACTGAAACCCCTTCTCCAAACAGTGAAGCCCCTTCCCTACACACTGAAACCCCTTCGCCACACAGGGAAACGCCTTCCCCACACACTGAAACCCTTTCCCCACACAGTGAAACCCCTTCTCCACACACTGAAGCCTGTCCCCACACACTGAAACCATTCCCCATGCACTGAAACCCCTTCCCCACACACTGAAACCCCTTCCCCACAAACTGAAAACCCTTCCCCACATACTGAAACAACGTCCCCACACACTGAAACCCCTTCCCCACACACTGAAACCCCTACCCCACACAGTGAATCCCCTTCCCCACAAACTGAAAAACCATCCCCACACACTGAAACCCTTTCCCCACACACTGAAACCATTTCCCCACACACTGAAACCCCTTCCCCACACACTGAAACCCCTTCCCCACACAGTGAAACCCCTTCCCCACACTCTGAAACACTTTCCTACTCGGAAACCCCTTCCCCACACACTGAAACCCCTACCCCACACAGTGAATCCCCTTCCCCACAAACTGAAAAACCATCCCCACACACTGAAACCCTTTCCCCACACACTGAAACCATTTCCCCACACACTGAAACCCCTTCCCCACACACTGAAACCCCTTCCCCACACACTGAAACCCCTACCCCACACAGTGAATCCCCTTCCCCACAAACTGAAAAACCATCCCCACACACTGAAACCCTTTCCCCACACACTGAAACCATTTCCCCACACACTGAAACCCCTTCCCCACACACTGAAACCCCTTCCCCACACAGTGAAAATCCTTCCCCACACACTGAAACCCTTTCCCCACACAGTGAAACCCCTTCCCCACACACTGAAACCCGTCCCCACACACTGAAACCATTCCCCACGCACTGAAACCACTTCCCCACACACCGAATCCCCTTCACCACACACTGAAACCCCTTCCACACACACTGAATCAACTTCCCCACACACTGAAACCCCTTCCCCACACACTGAAACCCCTTCCCCACACAGTGAATCCCCTTCCCCACACACTGAAACACCTTCCCCACACACTGAAACCCTTACCCCACACAATGAAACCATTCCCCACACACTGAAACCCCTTCCCCACACAGTGAAACCCCTTCCCCACACAGTGAAACCACTTCCCCACACACTGAAACTCTTTCCCCACACACGGAAACCCCTTCCCCACACACTGAAACCCCGTCCCCACACAGTGAAATATCTTCCCCACACACTGAAAACCCATCCCCACACACTGAAACCCCTACCCCACACACTGAAACCCCTTCCCCACACACTGAAACCCATCCCCACAGACTGAAAACCCTACCCTACACACTGAAACCCCTTCCCCACACACTGAAACCCCGTCCCCACACAGTGAAACACATTCCCCACACACTGAAACACCTTCCCCAAACACTGAAACCCTTCCCCACACACTGAAACACATGCCCACACAAGGAAACCGTTCCCCACACACTGAAACCCCTTCCCCACACACTGAAACCCTTCCCCACACACTGCAATCCTTCCCCACACACTGAAATCCTTCCCCACACACTGAAACCCCTTCCCCACACAGTGAAACCCCTTCCCCACACACTGAAACCATTCCCCACACACTGAAACCCCTTCCCCACACACAACCACATTCCCCAAACACTGAAACCCCATCCACACATACTGAAACCTCTTCCCCACACAGTGAAACCATTCCCCACACACTGAAACCCCTTCAACACACACTGAAACCCCTTCCCCACACACTGAAACCCCTTCCCCACACACTGAAACCATTCCCCACACACTGAAACCCCTTCCCCACACACTGAAACCCCTTCCCCACACACTGAAACCCCTTCCCCACACAGAGCATCCCCTTCTCCACATACTGAATCACCTTCCCCACACACTGAAATCCTTTCCCCACACACTGAATCCATTCCCCACACACTGAAACCGCTTCGCCAGACAGTGAAACCCCTTCCCCACACACTGAAACCCCTTCTCCACACAGTGAAAATCCTTCCCCACACACTGAAACCCTTTCCCCACACAGTGAAACCCCTTCCCCACACACTGAAACCCGTCCCCACACACTGAAACCATTCCCCACGCACTGAAACCACTTCCCCACACACCGAATCCCCTTCACCACACACTGAAACCCCTTCCACACACACTGAATCAACTTCCCCACACACTGAAACCCCTTCCCCACACACTGAAACCCCTTCCCCACACAGTGAATCCCCTTCCCCACACACTGAAACACCTTCCCCACACACTGAAACCCTTACCCCACACAATGAAACCATTCCCCACACACTGAAACCCCTTCCCCACACAGTGAAACCCCTTCCCCACACAGTGAAACCACTTCCCCACACACTGAAACTCTTTCCCCACACACGGAAACCCCTTCCCCACACACTGAAACCCCATCCCCACACACTGATACATCTTCCCCACACACTGAAAACCCATCCCCACACAGTGACAGCCCTTCCCCACACACTGAAACCCCGTCCCCACACACTGAAACCCTTCCCCACACACTGAAACCCCTACCCTTCACACTGAAACCCCT
The DNA here is from genome assembly GCF_036365525.1 of Heterodontus francisci. Taxonomy (NCBI): domain Eukaryota; kingdom Metazoa; phylum Chordata; class Chondrichthyes; order Heterodontiformes; family Heterodontidae; genus Heterodontus; species Heterodontus francisci. Next base: position 131,941,986 of record NC_090378.1, on the reverse strand, counting down.
TCCCCACACACTGAAACCCCGTCCTCACACAGTGAAACACATTCCCCTCACACTGAAACTCCTTCCCCACACACCGAAACTATTCCCCACACACTGAAACCCATACCCACACACTGAAACCCTTCCCCACGCACTGAAACCCATTACCCTTCCCCACACAGTGAAACCCCTTCCCCACACACTGAAACCCGTCCCCACACACTGAAACCCCTTCCCCACACACTGAAACCCCTTCCCCACACAGTGAATCCCCTTCCCCACACAGTGAAACACCTTCCCCACACACTGAAACCCTTACCCCACACACTGAAACCATTCTCCACACACTGAAACCCCTTCCCCACACAGTGAAACCCCTTCCCCACACAGCTAAACCACTTCCCCACACACTGAAACCCTTTCCCCACACACGGAAACCCCTTCCCCACACACTGAAACCCCATCCCCACAAACTGATACATCTTCCCCACACACTGAAAACCCATCCCCACACAGTGACACCCCTTCCCCACACACTGAAACCCCGTCCCCACACACTGAAACCCTTCCCCACACACTGAAACCCCTACCCTTCACACTGAAACCCCTTCCCCACACACTGAAACCCCATCCCCACACAGTGAAACACATTGCCCTCACACTGAATCTCCTTCCCCACACACCAAACCCCTTCCCCACACACTGAAACCCATACCCACACACTGAAACCCTTCCCCACACACTGAAACACATTACCCACATAGTGAAACCCTTCCCCACACACTGAAACCCTTCCCCACACAAAGTAATCCTTCCCCACACAGTGAAACCCCTCCCCCACCCACTGAAACCCGTCCCCACACACTGAAACCATTCCCCACGCCCTGAAACCACTTCCCCACACACTGAAACCCCTTCCCCACACACTGAAACCCCTTCCACACACACTGAAACAACGTCCCCACACACTGAAACCCCTTCCCCACACACTCAAACCCCTTCCCCACACAGTGAATCCCCTTCCCCACACACTGAAACCCCTTCCCCACACACTGAAACCCTTACCCCACACACTGAAACCATTCCCCACACACTGAAACCCCTTCCCCACACAGTGAAACCCCTTCCCCACACAGTGAAACCACTTCCCCACACACTGAAACCCTTTCCCCACACACTGAAACCCCTTCCCAACACACTGAAACCCCATCCTCACACACTGATACATCTTCCCCACACACTGAAAACCCATCCCCACACAGTGACACCCCTTCCCCACACACTGAAACCCCGTCCCCACACACTGAAACCCTTCCCCACACACTGAAACCCCTACCCTTCACACTGAAACCCCTTCCCCACACACTGAAACCCCGTCCCCACACAGTGAAACACATTCCCCTCACACTGAAACTCCTTCCCCACACACCGAAACCCTTCCCCACACTCTGAAACCCATACCCACACACTGAAACCCTTCCCCACACACTGAAACCCATTACCCACACAGTGAAACCCTTCCCCACACACTGAAACCCTTCCCCACACAATGAAATCCTTCCCCACACACTGAAACGCTTCCCCACGCAATGAAATACTTCCCCACACGCTGAAACCATTCCCCACACACTGAAAACATTTCCCACACACTGAAACCCTTCCCCACACTGAAACAACTTCCCAACACAGTGAAAAACTTCCCCACACACTGAAACCCTTCCCCACACACTGAAACCCCTTCCCCACACGCTGAAACCATTCCCCACACACTGAAACCCTTCTCCACACACTGAAACCATTCCCCACACACTGAAACCCCTTCCCCACACACTGAAACCCCTTCCCCACACACTGTAACCCCTTCCCCACACAGAGAATCCCCTTCTCCACACACTGAATCACCTTCCCCACACACTGAAATCCTTTCCCCACACACTGAAACCATTCCCCACACACTGAAACCCCTTCCCCACAAAGTGAAACCCCTTCCACACATCCTGAAACCCCTTCCCCACACAGTGAAACCCATTCCCCACACACTGAAACCCCTTCCCAACACACTGAAACAACGTCCCCACACACCGAAACCCTTACCCCACTCACTGAAACCCCTTCCCCACACAGTGAATACCCTTCCCCACACACTGAAACACCTTCCCCACACACTGAAACCCTTGCCCCACACAATGAAACCCCTTCCCCACACACAGAAACCCCTTTCCCACACACTGAAACCCCTTCCCCACACAGTGAAACCCCTTCCCCACACACTGAAACCCTTTCACCACACACGGAAACCCCGTCCCGTCACACTGAAACATCTTCCCCACACACTGAAAACCCATCTCCACACAGTGACACCCATTCCCCACACACTGAAACCCTTCCCCACACACTGAAACCCCTACCCTACACACTGAAACCCCTTCCCCACACACTGAAACCCCGTCCCCACACAGTGAAACACCTTCCCCACACACTGAAACTCCTTCCCCACACACTGAAACCCTTCCCCACACACTGAAACCCATACCCACACACTGAAACCCTTCCCCACACACTGAAACCCCTTCCCCACACAATGAAACCCTTCTCCACACACTGAAACCCATCCCCTCACACTGAAATCCTTCCCCGCACACTAAAACCCCTTCTCCACACACTGAAACCCATCCCCTCACACTGAAATCCTTCCCCGCACACTAAAACCCCTTCCCCACACGCTGAAACCATTCCCCACACACTGAAACCCTTCCCCACACACTGAAACCCTTCCCCACACACTGAATCCCCTTCCCCACACACTGAAACACCTTCCCCACACAGTGAAACCTTTCCCCACACACTGAAACCCTTCCCCCCACACTGAAACCCCTTCCCCACACACTGAAACCCTTCCCCACACACTGAAACCCTTCCCCACACACTGAAACCCCTTCCCCACACACTGAAACACATTCCACACGCAGTGAAACCCCTCCCCACACACTGAAACTCTTCCCCACACACTGAAACCCCTTCACCCCACACTGAAACACCTTCCACACACAGTGAAACCCCTTCCCCACACACTGAAACCATTCCCCACACAGTGAAACAATTGCCCACACACTGAAAACCCTTCCCCTCACAGTGAAACCCCTTCCCCACACACTGAATACCTTGCCCACACACTGAAACCGTTCCCCACACACTGATACCCCGTCCCCACACAGTGAAACCCCTTCCCCACACACTGAAACCCTTCCCCACACACTGAAACTCGTCCCCACATGAAACCATTTCCCAGACACTGATTCCCCTTCTCCACACACTGAAACCCCGTCCCCACACACTGAAACCGCTTCCCCACACACTGAAACCCTTCCCCACACACTGAAACCCCTTCCCCACTCACTGAAACCATTCTCCACACACTGAAACCCCTTCCCCATACAGTGAAACCCCTTCCCAACACACTGAAACCATTCCCCACACACTGTAACCATTCCCCACACACTGAAACCCCTTCCACACACACTGAAATCCCTTCCCCACACACTGAAACACCTTCCACACACACTGAAACCATTCCCCACACACTGAAACCCCTTCCCCATACAGTTAAACCACTTCCCCACACACTGAAACCCTTTCCCCACACATGGAAACCCCTTCCCCACACACTGAAACCCCATCCCCACACACTGATACATCTTCCCCACACACTGAAAACCCATCCCCACACAGTGACACCCCTTCCCCACACACTGAAATCCCGTCCCCACACACTGAAACCCTTCCCCACACACTGAAACCCCTACCCTTCACACTGAAACCCCTTCCCCACACACTGAAACCCCATCCCCACACAGTGAAACACATTGCCCTCACACTGAATCTCCTTCCCCACACACCAAAACCCTTCCCCACACACTGAAACCCATACCCACACACTGAAACCCTTCCCCACACACTGAAACCCATTACCCACATAGTGAAACCCTTCCCCACACACTGAAACCCTTCCCCACACAATGTAATCCTTCCCCACGCACTGAGACCACTTCCCCACACACTGAAACCCCTTCCCCACACTCTGAAACCCCTTCCACACACACTGAAACAACGTCCCCACACACTGAAACCCCTTCCCCACACACTGAAACCCCTTCCCCACACAGTGAATCCCCTTCCCCACACACTGAAACCCCTTCCCCACACACTGAAACCCTTACCCCACACACTGAAACCATTCCCCACACACTGAAACCCCTTCCCCACACAGTGAAACCCCTTCCCCACACAGTGAAACCACTTCCCCACACACTGAAACCCTTTCCCCACACACTGAAACCCCTTCCCCACTCACTGAAACCCCATCCCCACACACTGATACATCTTCCCCACACACTGAAAACCCATCCCCACACAGTGACACCCCTTCCCCACACACTGAAACCCCGTCCCCACACACTGAAACCCTTCCCCACACACTGAAACCCCTACCCTTCACACAGAAACCCCTTCCCCACACACTGTAACCCCATCCCCACACAGTGAAACACATTCCCCTCACACTGAAACTCCTTCCCCACACACCGAAACCCTTCCCCACAAAGTGAAACCCCTTCCACACATACTGAAACCCCTTCCCCACACAGTGAAACCCATTCCCCACACACTGAAACCCCTTCCCAACACACTGAAACAACGTCCCCACACACCGAAACCCCTACCCCACTCACTGAAACCCCTTCCCCACACAGTGAATACCCTTCCCCACACACTGAAACACCTTCCCCACACACTGAAACCCTTGCCCCACACAATGAAACCCCTTCCCCACACACAGAAGCCCCTTCCCCACACACTGAAACCCTTCCCCACACAATGTAATCCTTCCCCACACAGTGAAACCCCTCCCCCACCCACTGAAACCCGTCCCCACACACTGAAACCATTCCCCACGCACTGAAACCACTTCCCCACACACTGAAACCCCTTCCCCACACACTGAAACCCCTTCCACACACACTGAAACAACGTCCCCACACACTGAAACCCCTTCCCCACACACTGAAACCCCTTCCCCACACAGTGAATCCCCTTCCCCACACACTGAAACCCCTTCCCCACACACTGAAACCCTTACCCCACACACTGAAACCATTCCCCACACACTGAAACCCCTTCCCCACACAGTGAAACCCCTTCCCCACACAGTGAAACCACTTCCCCACACACTGAAACCCTTTCCCCACACACTGAAACCCCTTCCCCACACACTGAAACCCCATCCCCACACACTGATACATCTTCCCCACACACTGAAAACCCATCCCCACACAGTGACACCCCTTCCCCACACACTGAAACCCCGTCCCCACACACTGAAACCCTTCCCCACACACTGAAACCCCTACCCTTCACACTGAAACCCCTTCCCCACACACTGAAACCCCGTCCCCACACAGTGAAACACATTCCCCTCACACTGAAACTCCTTCCCCACACACCGAAAACCCTTCCCCACACACTGAAACCCATACCCACACACTGAAACCCTTCCCCACACACTGAAACCCATTACCCACACAGTGAAACCCTTCCCCACACACTGAAACCCTTCCCCACACAATGATATCCTTCCCCACACACTGAAACGCTTCCCCACACAATGAAATCCTTCCCCACACGCTGAAACCATTCCCCACACCCTGAAAACATTTCCCACACACTGAAACCCTTACCCACACACTGAAACAACTTCCCAACACAGTGAAACACTTCCCCACACACTGAAACCCTTCCCCACACACTGAAACCCCTTCCCCACACGCTGAAACCATTCCCCACACACTGAAACCCTTCCCCACACACTGAAACCATTCCCCACACACTGAAACCCCTTCCCCACACAGTGAAACCCCTTCCCCACACACTGTAACCCCTTCCCCACACAGAGAATCCCCTTCTCCACACACTGAATCACCTTCCCCACACACTGAAATCCTTTCCCCACACACTGAAACCATTCCCCACACACTGAAACCCCTTCCCCACAAAGTGAAACCCCTTCCACACATACTGAAACCCCTTCCCCACACAGTGAAACCCATTCCCCACACACTGAAACCCCTTCCCAACACACTGAAACAACGTCCCCACACACCGAAACCCCTACCCCACTCACTGAAACCCCTTCCCCACACAGTGAATACCCTTCCCCACACACTGAAACACCTTCCCCACACACTGAAACCCTTGCCCCACACAATGAAACCCCTTCCCCACACACAGAAGCCCCTTCCCCACACAATGAAACCCCTTCCCCACACAGTGAAACCCCTTCCCCACACACTGAAACCCTTTCACCACACACGGAAACCCCTTCCACACACACTGAAACAACTTCCCCACACACTGAAACCCCTTCCCTGCACACTGAAACCCCTTCCCCACACAGTGACTCCCCTTCCCCACACACTGAAACACCTTCCCCACACACTGAAACCCTTACCCCACACACTGAAACCATTCCCCACACACTGAAACCCCTTCCCCACACAGTGAAACACCTTCCCCACACACTGAAACCCCTTCCCCACACACTGAAACCATTTCCCACAAACTGAAACCCCTTCCCCACACACAGAAACCCCTTCCCCACACACTGAAACATCTTCCCCACACAGAGAATCCACTGCCCCACACAGTGATTCACCTTCCCCACACACTGAAATCCCTTCACCACACACTGAAACCATTCCCCACACACTGAAACCCCTTCTCCAAACAGTGAAGCCCCTTCCCTACACACTGAAACCCCTTCGCCACACAGGGAAACGCCTTCCCCACACACTGAAACCCTTTCCCCACACAGTGAAACCCCTTCTCCACACACTGAAGCCTGTCCCCACACACTGAAACCATTCCCCATGCACTGAAACCCCTTCCCCACACACTGAAACCCCTTCCCCACAAACTGAAAACCCTTCCCCACATACTGAAACAACGTCCCCACACACTGAAACCCCTTCCCCACACACTGAAACCCCTACCCCACACAGTGAATCCCCTTCCCCACAAACTGAAAAACCATCCCCACACACTGAAACCCTTTCCCCACACACTGAAACCATTTCCCCACACACTGTAACCCCTTCCCCACACACTGAAACCCCTTCCCCACACAGTGAAACCCCTTCCCCACACTCTGAAACACTTTCCTACTCGGAAACCCCTTCCCCACACACTGAAACCCCTACCCCACACAGTGAATCCCCTTCCCCACAAACTGAAAAACCATCCCCACACACTGAAACCCTTTCCCCACACACTGAAACCATTTCCCCACACACTGAAACCCCTTCCCCACACACTGAAACCCCTTCCCCACACACTGAAACCCCTACCCCACACAGTGAATCCCCTTCCCCACAAACTGAAAAACCATCCCCACACACTGAAACCCTTTCCCCACACACTGAAACCATTTCCCCACACACTGAAACCCCTTCCCCACACACTGAAACCCCTTCCCCACACAGTGAAAATCCTTCCCCACACACTGAAACCCTTTCCCCACACAGTGAAACCCCTTCCCCACACACTGAAACCCGTCCCCACACACTGAAACCATTCCCCACGCACTGAAACCACTTCCCCACACACCGAATCCCCTTCACCACACACTGAAACCCCTTCCACACACACTGAATCAACTTCCCCACACACTGAAACCCCTTCCCCACACACTGAAACCCCTTCCCCACACAGTGAATCCCCTTCCCCACACACTGAAACACCTTCCCCACACACTGAAACCCTTACCCCACACAATGAAACCATTCCCCACACACTGAAACCCCTTCCCCACACAGTGAAACCCCTTCCCCACACAGTGAAACCACTTCCCCACACACTGAAACTCTTTCCCCACACACGGAAACCCCTTCCCCACACACTGAAACCCCGTCCCCACACAGTGAAATATCTTCCCCACACACTGAAAACCCATCCCCACACACTGAAACCCCTACCCCACACACTGAAACCCCTTCCCCACACACTGAAACCCATCCCCACAGACTGAAAACCCTACCCTACACACTGAAACCCCTTCCCCACACACTGAAACCCCGTCCCCACACAGTGAAACACATTCCCCACACACTGAAACACCTTCCCCAAACACTGAAACCCTTCCCCACACACTGAAACACATGCCCACACAAGGAAACCGTTCCCCACACACTGAAACCCCTTCCCCACACACTGAAACCCTTCCCCACACACTGCAATCCTTCCCCACACACTGAAATCCTTCCCCACACACTGAAACCCCTTCCCCACACACAACCACATTCCCCAAACACTGAAACCCCTTCCACACATACTGAAACCTCTTCCCCACACAGTGAAACCCCTTCCCCACACACTGAAACCATTCCCCACACACTGAAACCCCTTCCCCACACACAACCACATTCCCCAAACACTGAAACCCCTTCCACACATACTGAAACCTCTTCCCCACACAGTGAAACCATTCCCCACACACTGAAACCCCTTCAACACACACTGAAACCCCTTCCCCACACACTGAAACCCCTTCCCCACACACTGAAATCATTCCCCACACACTGAAACCCCTTCCCCACACACTGAAACCCCTTCCCCACACACTGAAACCCCTTCCCCACACAGAGAATCCCCTTCTCCACATACTGAATCACCTTCCCCACACACTGAAATCCTTTCCCCACACACTGAAACCATTCCCCACACACTGAAACCGCTTCGCCAGACAGTGAAACCCCTTCCCCACACACTGAAACCCCTTCTCCACACAGTGAAAATCCTTCCCCACACACTGAAACCCTTTCCCCACACAGTGAAACCCCTTCCCCACACACTGAAACCCGTCCCCACACACTGAAACCATTCCCCACGCACTGAAACCACTTCCCCACACACCGAATCCCCTTCACCACACACTGAAACCCCTTCCACACACACTGAATCAACTTCCCCACACACTGAAACCCCTTCCCCACACAGTGAATCCCCTTCCCCACAAACTGAAAAACCATCCCCACACACTGAAACCCTTTCCCCACACACTGAAACCATTTCCCCACACACTGTAACCCCTTCCCCACACACTGAAACCCCTTCCCCACACAGTGAAACCCCTTCCCCACACAGTGAATCCCCTTCCCCACAAACTGAAAAACCATCCCCACACACTGAAACCCTTTCCCCACACACTGAAACCATTTCCCCACACACTGAAACCCCTTCCCCACACACTGAAACCCCTTCCCCACACACTGAAACCCCTACCCCACACAGTGAATCCCCTTCCCCACAAACTGAAAAACCATCCCCACACACTGAAACCCTTTCCCCACACACTGAAACCATTTCCCCACACACTGAAACCCCTTCCCCACACACTGAAACCCCTTCCCCACACAGTGAAAATCCTTCCCCACACACTGAAACCCTTTCCCCACACAGTGAAACCCCTTCCCCACACACTGAAACCCGTCCCCACACACTGAAACCATTCCCCACGCACTGAAACCACTTCCCCACACACCGAATCCCCTTCACCACACACTGAAACCCCTTCCACACACACTGAATCAACTTCCCCACACACTGAAACCCCTTCCCCACACACTGAAACCCCTTCCCCACACAGTGAATCCCCTTCCCCACACACTGAAACACCTTCCCCACACACTGAAACCCTTACCCCACACAATGAAACCATTCCCCACACACTGAAACCCCTTCCCCACACAGTGAAACCCCTTCCCCACACAGTGAAACCACTTCCCCACACACTGAAACTCTTTCCCCACACACGGAAACCCCTTCCCCACACACTGAAACCCCGTCCCCACACAGTGAAATATCTTCCCCACACACTGAAAACCCATCCCCACACACTGAAACCCCTACCCCACACACTGAAACCCCTTCCCCACACACTGAAACCCATCCCCACAGACTGAAAACCCTACCCTACACACTGAAACCCCTTCCCCACACACTGAAACCCCGTCCCCACACAGTGAAACACATTCCCCACACACTGAAACACCTTCCCCAAACACTGAAACCCTTCCCCACACACTGAAACACATGCCCACACAAGGAAACCGTTCCCCACACACTGAAACCCCTTCCCCACACACTGAAACCCTTCCCCACACACTGCAATCCTTCCCCACACACTGAAATCCTTCCCCACACACTGAAACCCCTTCCCCACACACAACCACATTCCCCAAACACTGAAACCCCTTCCACACATACTGAAACCTCTTCCCCACACAGTGAAACCCCTTCCCCACACACTGAAACCATTCCCCACACACTGAAACCCCTTCCCCACACACAACCACATTCCCCAAACACTGAAACCCCTTCCACACATACTGAAACCTCTTCCCCACACAGTGAAACCATTCCCCACACACTGAAACCCCTTCAACACACACTGAAACCCCTTCCCCACACACTGAAACCCCTTCCCCACACACTGAAATCATTCCCCACACACTGAAACCCCTTCCCCACACACTGAAACCCCTTCCCCACACACTGAAACCCCTTCCCCACACAGAGAATCCCCTTCTCCACATACTGAATCACCTTCCCCACACACTGAAATCCTTTCCCCACACACTGAAACCATTCCCCACACACTGAAACCGCTTCGCCAGACAGTGAAACCCCTTCCCCACACACTGAAACCCCTTCTCCACACAGTGAAAATCCTTCCCCACACACTGAAACCCTTTCCCCACACAGTGAAACCCCTTCCCCACACACTGAAACCCGTCCCCACACACTGAAACCATTCCCCACGCACTGAAACCACTTCCCCACACACCGAATCCCCTTCACCACACACTGAAACCCCTTCCACACACACTGAATCAACTTCCCCACACACTGAAACCCCTTCCCCACACACTGAAACCCCTTCCCCACACAGTGAATCCCCTTCCCCACACACTGAAACACCTTCCCCACACACTGAAACCCTTACCCCACACAATGAAACCATTCCCCACACACTGAAACCCCTTCCCCACACAGTGAAACCCCTTCCCCACACAGTGAAACCACTTCCCCACACACTGAAACTCTTTCCCCACACACGGAAACCCCTTCCCCACACACTGAAACCCCATCCCCACACACTGATACATCTTCCCCACACACTGAAAACCCATCCCCACACAGTGACAGCCCTTCCCCACACACTGAAACCCCGTCCCCACACACTGAAACCCTTCCCCACACACTGAAACCCCTACCCTTCACACTGAAACCCCTTCCCCACACACTGAAACCCCGTCCTCACACAGTGAAACACATTCCCCTCACACTGAAACTCCTTCCCCACACACCGAAACTATTCCCCACACACTGAAACCCATACCCACACACTGAAACCCTTCCCCACGCACTGAAACCCATTACCCTTCCCCACACAGTGAAACCCCTTCCCCACACACTGAAACCCGTCCCCACACACTGAAACCCCTTCCCCACACACTGAAACCCCTTCCCCACACAGTGAATCCCCTTCCCCACACAGTGAAACACCTTCCCCACACACTGAAACCCTTACCCCACACACTGAAACCATTCTCCACACACTGAAACCCCTTCCCCACACAGTGAAACCCCTTCCCCACACAGCTAAACCACTTCCCCACACACTGAAACCCTTTCCCCACACACGGAAACCCCTTCCCCACACACTGAAACCCCATCCCCACAAACTGATACATCTTCCCCACACACTGAAAACCCATCCCCACACAGTGACACCCCTTCCCCACACTCTGAAACCCCGTCCCCACACACTGAAACCCTTCCCCACACACTGAAACCCCTACCCTTCACACTGAAACCCCTTCCCCACACACTGAAACCCCATCCCCACACAGTGAAACACATTGCCCTCACACTGAATCTCCTTCCCCACACACCAAACCCCTTCCCCACACACTGAAACCCATACCCACACACTGAAACCCTTCCCCAAACACTGAAACACATTACCCACATAGTGAAACCCTTCCCCACACACTGAAACCCTTCCCCACACAAAGTAATCCTATCCCACACAGTGAAACCCCTCCCCCACCCACTGAAACCCGTCCCCACACACTGAAACCATTCCCCACGCCCTGAAACCACTTCCCCACACACTGAAACCCCTTCCCCACACACTGAAACCCCTTCCACACACACTGAAACAACGTCCCCACACACTGAAACCCCTTCCCCACACACTCAAACCCCTTCCCCACACAGTGAATCCCCTTCCCCACACACTGAAACCCCTTCCCCACACACTGAAACCCTTACCCCACACACTGAAACCATTCCCCACACACTGAAACCCCTTCCCCACACAGTGAAACCCCTTCCCCACACAGTGAAACCACTTCCCCACACACTGAAACCCTTTCCCCACACACTGAAACCCCTTCCCCACACACTGAAACCCCATCCTCACACACTGATACATCTTCCCCACACACTGAAAACCCATCCCCACACAGTGGCACCCCTTCCCCACACACTGAAACCCCGTCCCCACACACTGAAACCCTTCCCCACACACTGAAACCCCTACCCTTCACACTGAAACCCCTTCCCCACACACTGAAACCCCGTCCCCACACAGTGAAACACATTCCCCTCACACTGAAACTCCTTCCCCACACACCGAAACCCTTCCCCACACTCTGAAACCCATACCCACACACTGAAACCCTTCCCCACACACTGAAACCCATTACCCACACAGTGAAACCCTTCCCCACACACTGAAACCCTTCCCCACACAATGAAATCCTTCCCCACACACTGAAACGCTTCCCCACACAATGAAATCCTTCCCCACACGCTGAAACCATTCCCCACACACTGAAAACATTTCCCACACACTGAAACCCTTCCCCACACTGAAACAACTTCCCAACACAGTGAAAAACTTCCCCACACACTGAAACCCTTCCCCACACACTGAAACCCCTTCCCCACACGCTGAAACCATTCCCCACACACTGAAACCCTTCTCCACACACTGAAACCATTCCCCACACACTGAAACCCCTTCCCCACACACTGAAACCCCTTCCCCACACACTGTAACCCCTTCCCCACACAGAGAATCCCCTTCTCCACACACTGAATCACCTTCCCCACACACTGAAATCCTTTCCCCACACACTGAAACCATTCCCCACACACTGAAACCCCTTCCCCACAAAGTGAAACCCCTTCCACACATCCTGAAACCCCTTCCCCACACAGTGAAACCCATTCCCCACACACTGAAACCCCTTCCCAACACACTGAAACAACGTCCCCACACACCGAAACCCTTACCCCACTCACTGAAACCCCTTCCCCACACAGTGAATACCCTTCCCCACACACTGAAACACCTTCCCCACACACTGAAACCCTTGCCCCACACAATGAAACCCCTTCCCCACACACAGAAACCCCTTTCCCACACACTGAAACCCCTTCCCCACACAGTGAAACCCCTTCCCCACACACTGAAACCCTTTCACCACACACGGAAACCCCGTCCCGTCACACTGAAACATCTTCCCCACACACTGAAAACCCATCTCCACACAGTGACACCCATTCCCCACACACTGAAACCCTTCCCCACACACTGAAACCCCTACCCTACACACTGAAACCCCTTCCCCACACACTGAAACCCCGTCCCCACACAGTGAAACACCTTCCCCACACACTGAAACTCCTTCCCCACACACTGAAACCCTTCCCCACACACTGAAACCCATACCCACACACTGAAACCCTTCCCCACACACTGAAACCCCTTCCCCACACAATGAAACCCTTCTCCACACACTGAAACCCATCCCCTCACACTGAAATCCTTCCCCGCACACTAAAACCCCTTCTCCACACACTGAAACCCATCCCCTCACACTGAACTCCTTCCCCGCACACTAAAACCCCTTCCCCACACGCTGAAACCATTCCCCACACACTGAAACCCTTCCCCACACACTGAAACCCTTCCCCACACACTGAATCCCCTTCCCCACACACTGAAACACCTTCCCCACACAGTGAAACCTTTCCCCACACACTGAAACCCTTCCCCCCACACTGAAACCCCTTCCCCACACACTGAAACCCTTCCCCACACACTGAAACCCTTCCCCACACACTGAAACCCCTTCCCCACACACTGAAACACATTCCACACGCAGTGAAACCCCTCCCCACACACTGAAACTCTTCCCCACACACTGAAACCCCTTCACCCCACACTGAAACTCCTTCCCCACACACCGAAACCCTTCCCCACACACTGAAACCCATACCCACACACTGAAACCCTTCCCCACACACTGAAACCCATTACCCACACAGTGAAACCCTTCCCCACACACTGAAACCCTTCCCCACACAATGAAATCCTTCCCCACACACTGAAACGCTTCCCCACACAATGAAATCCTTCCCCACACGCTGAAACCATTCCCCACACCCTGAAAACATTTCCCACACACTGAAACCCTTACCCACACACTGAAACAACTTCCCAACACAGTGAAACACTTCCCCACACACTGAAACCCTTCCCCACACACTGAAACCCCTTCCCCACACGCTGAAACCATTCCCCACACACTGAAACCCTTCCCCACACACTGAAACCATTCCCCACACACTGAAACCCCTTCCCCACACAGTGAAACCCCTTCCCCACACACTGTAACCCCTTCCCCACACAGAGAATCCCCTTCTCCACACACTGAATCACCTTCCCCACACACTGAAATCCTTTCCCCACACACTGAAACCATTCCCCACACACTGAAACCCCTTCCCCACAAAGTGAAACCCCTTCCACACATACTGAAACCCCTTCCCCACACAGTGAAACCCATTCCCCACACACTGAAACCCCTTCCCAACACACTGAAACAACGTCCCCACACACCGAAACCCCTACCCCACTCACTGAAACCCCTTCCCCACACAGTGAATACCCTTCCCCACACACTGAAACACCTTCCCCACACACTGAAACCCTTGCCCCACACAATGAAACCCCTTCCCCACACACAGAAGCCCCTTCCCCACACAATGAAACCCCTTCCCCACACAGTGAAACCCCTTCCCCACACACTGAAACCCTTTCACCACACAAAGAAACCCCTTCCACACACACTGAAACAACTTCCCCACACACTGAAACCCCTTCCCTGCACACTGAAACCCCTTCCCCACACAGTGACTCCCCTTCCCCACACACTGAAACACCTTCCCCACACACTGAAACCCTTACCCCACACACTGAAACTATTCCCCACACACTGAAACCCCTTCCCCACACAGTGAAACACCTTCCCCACACACTGAGACCCCTTCCCCACACACTGAAACCATTTCCCACAAACTGAAACCCCTTCCCCACACACAGAAACCCCTTCCCCACACACTGAAACACCTTCCCCACACAGAGAATCCACTGCCCCACACAGTGATTCACCTTCCCCACACACTGAAATCCCTTCACAACACACTGAAACCATTCCCCACACACTGAAACCCCTTCTCCAAACAGTGAAGCCCCTTCCCTACACACTGAAACCCCTTCGCCACACAGGGAAACGCCTTCCCCACACACTGAAACCCTTTCCCCACACAGTGAAACCCCTTCTCCACACACTGAAGCCTGTCCCCACACACTGAAACCATTCCCCATGCACTGAAACCCCTTCCCCACACACTGAAACCCCTTCCCCACAAACTGAAAACCCTTCCCCACATACTGAAACAACGTCCCCACACACTGAAACCCCTTCCCCACACACTGAAACCCCTACCCCACACAGTGAATCCCCTTCCCCACAAACTGAAAAACCATCCCCACACACTGAAACCCTTTCCCCACACACTGAAACCATTTCCCCACACACTGAAACCCCTTCCCCACACACTGAAACCCCTTCCCCACACAGTGAAACCCCTTCCCCACACTCTGAAACACTTTCCTACTCGGAAACCCCTTCCCCACACACTGAAACCCCTACCCCACACAGTGAATCCCCTTCCCCACAAACTGAAAAACCATCCCCACACACTGAAACCCTTTCCCCACACACTGAAACCATTTCCCCACACACTGAAACCCCTTCCCCACACACTGAAACCCCTTCCCCACACACTGAAACCCCTACCCCACACAGTGAATCCCCTTCCCCACAAACTGAAAAACCATCCCCACACACTGAAACCCTTTCCCCACACACTGAAACCATTTCCCCACACACTGAAACCCCTTCCCCACACACTGAAACCCCTTCCCCACACAGTGAAAATCCTTCCCCACACACTGAAACCCTTTCCCCACACAGTGAAACCCCATCCCCACACACTGAAACCCGTCCCCACACACTGAAACCATTCCCCACGCACTGAAACCACTTCCCCACACACCGAATCCCCTTCACCACACACTGAAACCCCTTCCACACACACTGAATCAACTTCCCCACACACTGAAACCCCTTCCCCACACACTGAAACCCCTTCCCCACACAGTGAATCCCCTTCCCCACACACTGAAACACCTTCCCCACACACTGAAACCCTTACCCCACACAATGAAACCATTCCCCACACAGTGAAACCCCTTCCCCACACAGTGAAACCACTTCCCCACACACTGAAACTCTTTCCCCACACACGGAAACCCCTTCCCCACACACTGAAACCCCGTCCCCACACAGTGAAATATCTTCCCCACACACTGAAACCCCTTCCCCACACACTGAAACCCCTACCCCACACACTGAAACCCCTTCCCCACACACTGAAACCCATCCCCACAGACTGAAAACCCTACCCTACACACTGAAACCCCTTCCCCACACACTGAAACCCCGTCCCCACACAGTGAAACACATTCCCCACACACTGAAACACCTTCCCCAAACACTGAAATCCTTCCCCACACACTGAAACACATGCCCACACAAGGAAACCGTTCCCCACACACTGAAACCCCTTCCCCACACACTGAAACCCTTCCCCACACACTGCAATCCTTCCCCACACACTGAAATCCTTCCCCACACACTGAAACCCCTTCCCCACACAGTGAAACCCCTTCCCCACACACTGAAACCATTCCCCACACACTGAAACCCCTTCCCCACACACAACCACATTCCCCAAACACTGAAACCCCTTCCACACATACTGAAACCTCTTCCCCACACAGTGAAACCATTCCCCACACACTGAAACCCCTTCAACACACACTGAAACCCCTTCCCCACACACTGAAACCCCTTCCCCACACACTGAAACCATTCCCCACACACTGAAACCCCTTCCCCACACACTGAAACCCCTTCCCCACACACTGAAACCCCTTCCCCACACACTGAAACCCCTTCCCCACACAGAGAATCCCCTTCTCCACATACTGAATCACCTTCCCCACACACTGAAATCCTTTCCCCACACACTGAATCCATTCCCCACACACTGAAACCGCTTCGCCAGACAGTGAAACCCCTTCCCCACACACTGAAACCCCTTCTCCACACAGTGAAAATCCTTCCCCACACACTGAAACCCTTTCCCCACACAGTGAAACCCCTTCCCCACACACTGAAACCCGTCCCCACACACTGAAACCATTCCCCACGCACTGAAACCACTTCCCCACACACCGAATCCCCTTCACCACACACTGAAACCCCTTCCACACACACTGAATCAACTTCCCCACACACTGAAACCCCTTCCCCACACACTGAAACCCCTTCCCCACACAGTGAATCCCCTTCCCCACACACTGAAACACCTTCCCCACACACTGAAACCCTTACCCCACACAATGAAACCATTCCCCACACACTGAAACCCCTTCCCCACACAGTGAAACCCCTTCCCCACACAGTGAAACCACTTCCCCACACACTGAAACTCTTTCCCCACACACGGAAACCCCTTCCCCACACACTGAAACCCCATCCCCACACACTGATACATCTTCCCCACACACTGAAAACCCATCCCCACACAGTGACAGCCCTTCCCCACACACTGAAACCCCGTCCCCACACACTGAAACCCTTCCCCACACACTGAAACCCCTACCCTTCACACTGAAACCCCTTCCCCACACACTGAAACCCCGTCCTCACACAGTGAAACACATTCCCCTCACACTGAAACTCCTTCCCCACACACCGAAACTATTCCCCACACACTGAAACCCATACCCACACACTGAAACCCTTCCCCACGCACTGAAACCCATTACCCTTCCCCACACAGTGAAACCCCTTCCCCACACACTGAAACCCGTCCCCACACACTGAAACCCCTTCCCCACACACTGAAACCCCTTCCCCACACAGTGAATCCCCTTCCCCACACAGTGAAACACCTTCCCCACACACTGAAACCCTTACCCCACACACTGAAACCATTCTCCACACACTGAAACCCCTTCCCCACACAGTGAAACCCCTTCCCCACACAGCTAAACCACTTCCCCACACACTGAAACCCTTTCCCCACACACGGAAACCCCTTCCCCACACACTGAAACCCCATCCCCACAAACTGATACATCTTCCCCACACACTGAAAACCCATCCCCACACAGTGACACCCCTTCCCCACACACTGAAACCCCGTCCCCACACACTGAAACCCTTCCCCACACACTGAAACCCCTACCCTTCACACTGAAACCCCTTCCCCACACACTGAAACCCCATCCCCACACAGTGAAACACATTGCCCTCACACTGAATCTCCTTCCCCACACACCAAACCCCTTCCCCACACACTGAAACCCATACCCACACACTGAAACCCTTCCCCACACACTGAAACACATTACCCACATAGTGAAACCCTTCCCCACACACTGAAACCCTTCCCCACACAAAGTAATCCTTCCCCACACAGTGAAACCCCTCCCCCACCCACTGAAACCCGTCCCCACACACTGAAACCATTCCCCACGCCCTGAAACCACTTCCCCACACACTGAAACCCCTTCCCCACACACTGAAACCCCTTCCACACACACTGAAACAACGTCCCCACACACTGAAACCCCTTCCCCACACACTCAAACCCCTTCCCCACACAGTGAATCCCCTTCCCCACACACTGAAACCCCTTCCCCACACACTGAAACCCTTACCCCACACACTGAAACCATTCCCCACACACTGAAACCCCTTCCCCACACAGTGAAACCCCTTCCCCACACAGTGAAACCACTTCCCCACACACTGAAACCCTTTCCCCACACACTGAAACCCCTTCCCCACACACTGAAACCCCATCCTCACACACTGATACATCTTCCCCACACACTGAAAACCCATCCCCACACAGTGACACCCCTTCCCCACACACTGAAACCCCGTCCCCACACACTGAAACCCTTCCCCACACACTGAAACCCCTACCCTTCACACTGAAACCCCTTCCCCACACACTGAAACCCCGTCCCCACACAGTGAAACACATTCCCCTCACACTGAAACTCCTTCCCCACACACCGAAACCCTTCCCCACACTCTGAAACCCATACCCACACACTGAAACCCTTCCCCACACACTGAAACCCATTACCCACACAGTGCAACCCTTCCCCACACACTGAAACCCTTCCCCACACAATGAAATCCTTCCCCACACACTGAAACGCTTCCCCACACAATGAAATCCTTCCCCACACGCTGAAACCATTCCCCACACACTGAAAACATTTCCCACACACTGAAACCCTTCCCCACACTGAAACAACTTCCCAACACAGTGAAAAACTTCCCCACACACTGAAACCCTTCCCCACACACTGAAACCCCTTCCCCACACGCTGAAACCATTCCCCACACACTGAAACCCTTCTCCACACACTGAAACCATTCCCCACACACTGAAACCCCTTCCCCACACACTGAAACCCCTTCCCCACACACTGTAACCCCTTCCCCACACAGAGAATCCCCTTCTCCACACACTGAATCACCTTCCCCACACACTGAAATCCTTTCCCCACACACTGAAACCATTCCCCACACACTGAAACCCCTTCCCCACAAAGTGAAACCCCTTCCACACATCCTGAAACCCCTTCCCCACACAGTGAAACCCATTCCCCACACACTGAAACCCCTTCCCAACACACTGAAACAACGTCCCCACACACCGAAACCCTTACCCCACTCACTGAAACCCCTTCCCCACACAGTGAATACCCTTCCCCACACACTGAAACACCTTCCCCACACACTGAAACCCTTGCCCCACACAATGAAACCCCTTCCCCACACACAGAAACCCCTTTCCCACACACTGAAACCCCTTCCCCACACAGTGAAACCCCTTCCCCACACACTGAAACCCTTTCACCACACACGGAAACCCCATCCCGTCACACTGAAACATCTTCCCCACACACTGAAAACCCATCTCCACACAGTGACACCCATTCCCCACACACTGAAACCCTTCCCCACACACTGAAACCCCTACCCTACACACTGAAACCCCTTCCCCACACACTGAAACCCCGTCCCCACACAGTGAAACACCTTCCCCACACACTGAAACTCCTTCCCCACACACTGAAACCCTTCCCCACACACTGAAACCCATACCCACACACTGAAACCCTTCCCCACACACTGAAACCCCTTCCCCACACAATGAAACCCTTCTCCACACACTGAAACCCATCCCCTCACACTGAAATCCTTCCCCGCACACTAAAACCCCTTCTCCACACACTGAAACCCATCCCCTCACACTGAAATCCTTCCCCGCACACTAAAACCCCTTCCCCACACGCTGAAACCATTCCCCACACACTGAAACCCTTCCCCACACACTGAAACCCTTCCCCACACACTGAATCCCCTTCCCCACACACTGAAACACCTTCCCCACACAGTGAAACCTTTCCCCACACACTGAAACCCTTCCCCCCACACTGAAACCCCTTCCCCACACACTGAAACCCTTCCCCACACACTGAAACCCTTCCCCACACACTGAAACCCCTTCCCCACACACTGAAACACATTCCACACGCAGTGAAACCCCTCCCCACACACTGAAACTCTTCCCCACACACTGAAACCCCTTCACCCCACACTGAAACACCTTCCACACACAGTGAAACCCCTTCCCCACACACTGAAACCATTCCCCACACAGTGAAACAATTGCCCACACACTGAAAACCCTTCCCCTCACAGTGAAACCCCTTCCCCACACACTGAATACCTTGCCCACACACTGAAACCGTTCCCCACACACTGATACCCCGTCCCCACACAGTGAAACCCCTTCCCCACACACTGAAACCCTTCCCCACACACTGAAACTCGTCCCCACATGAAACCATTTCCCAGACACTGATTCCCCTTCTCCACACACTGAAACCCCGTCCCCACACACTGAAACCGCTTCCCCACACACTGAAACCCTTCCCCACACACTGAAACCCCTTCCCCACTCACTGAAACCATTCTCCACACACTGAAACCCCTTCCCCATACAGTGAAACCCCTTCCCAACACACTGAAACCATTCCCCACACACTGTAACCATTCCCCACACACTGAAACCCCTTCCACACACACTGAAATCCCTTCCCCACACACTGAAACACCTTCCACACACACTGAAACCATTCCCCACACACTGAAACCCCTTCCCCATACAGTTAAACCACTTCCCCACACACTGAAACCCTTTCCCCACACATGGAAACCCCTTCCCCACACACTGAAACCCCATCCCCACACACTGATACATCTTCCCCACACACTGAAAACCCATCCCCACACAGTGACACCCCTTCCCCACACACTGAAATCCCGTCCCCACACACTGAAACCCTTCCCCACACACTGAAACCCCTACCCTTCACACTGAAACCCCTTCCCCACACACTGAAACCCCATCCCCACACAGTGAAACACATTGCCCTCACACTGAATCTCCTTCCCCACACACCAAAACCCTTCCCCACACACTGAAACCCATACCCACACACTGAAACCCTTCCCCACACACTGAAACCCATTACCCACATAGTGAAACCCTTCCCCACACACTGAAACCCTTCCCCACACAATGTAATCCTTCCCCACGCACTGAGACCACTTCCCCACACACTGAAACCCCTTCCCCACACTCTGAAACCCCTTCCACACACACTGAAACAACGTCCCCACACACTGAAACCCCTTCCCCACACACTGAAACCCCTTCCCCACACAGTGAATCCCCTTCCCCACACACTGAAACCCCTTCCCCACACACTGAAACCCTTACCCCACACACTGAAACCATTCCCCACACACTGAAACCCCTTCCCCACACAGTGAAACCCCTTCCCCACACAGTGAAACCACTTCCCCACACACTGAAACCCTTTCCCCACACACTGAAACCCCTTCCCCACTCACTGAAACCCCATCCCCACACACTGATACATCTTCCCCACACACTGAAAACCCATCCCCACACAGTGACACCCCTTCCCCACACACTGAAACCCCGTCCCCACACACTGAAACCCTTCCCCACACACTGAAACCCCTACCCTTCACACAGAAACCCCTTCCCCACACACTGTAACCCCATCCCCACACAGTGAAACACATTCCCCTCACACTGAAACTCCTTCCCCACACACCGAAACCCTTCCCCACAAAGTGAAACCCCTTCCACACATACTGAAACCCCTTCCCCACACAGTGAAACCCATTCCCCACACACTGAAACCCCTTCCCAACACACTGAAACAACGTCCCCACACACCGAAACCCCTACCCCACTCACTGAAACCCCTTCCCCACACAGTGAATACCCTTCCCCACACACTGAAACACCTTCCCCACACACTGAAACCCTTGCCCCACACAATGAAACCCCTTCCCCACACACAGAAGCCCCTTCCCCACACACTGAAACCCTTCCCCACACAATGTAATCCTTCCCCACACAGTGAAACCCCTCCCCCACCCACTGAAACCCGTCCCCACACACTGAAACCATTCCCCACGCACTGAAACCACTTCCCCACACACTGAAACCCCTTCCCCACACACTGAAACCCCTTCCACACACACTGAAACAACGTCCCCACACACTGAAACCCCTTCCCCACACACTGAAACCCCTTCCCCACACAGTGAATCCCCTTCCCCACACACTGAAACCCCTTCCCCACACACTGAAACCCTTACCCCACACACTGAAACCATTCCCCACACACTGAAACCCCTTCCCCACACAGTGAAACCCCTTCCCCACACAGTGAAACCACTTCCCCACACACTGAAACCCTTTCCCCACACACTGAAACCCCTTCCCCACACACTGAAACCCCATCCCCACACACTGATACATCTTCCCCACACACTGAAAACCCATCCCCACACAGTGACACCCCTTCCCCACACACTGAAACCCCGTCCCCACACACTGAAACCCTTCCCCACACACTGAAACCCCTACCCTTCACACTGAAACCCCTTCCCCACACACTGAAACCCCGTCCCCACACAGTGAAACACATTCCCCTCACACTGAAACTCCTTCCCCACACACCGAAACCCTTCCCCACACACTGAAACCCATACCCACACACTGAAACCCTTCCCCACACACTGAAACCCATTACCCACACAGTGAAACCCTTCCCCACACACTGAAACCCTTCCCCACACAATGAAATCCTTCCCCACACACTGAAACGCTTCCCCACACAATGAAATCCTTCCCCACACGCTGAAACCATTCCCCACACCCTGAAAACATTTCCCACACACTGAAACCCTTACCCACACACTGAAACAACTTCCCAACACAGTGAAACACTTCCCCACACACTGAAACCCTTCCCCACACACTGAAACCCCTTCCCCACACGCTGAAACCATTCCCCACACACTGAAACCCTTCCCCACACACTGAAACCATTCCCCACACACTGAAACCCCTTCCCCACACAGTGAAACCCCTTCCCCACACACTGTAACCCCTTCCCCACACAGAGAATCCCCTTCTCCACACACTGAATCACCTTCCCCACACACTGAAATCCTTTCCCCACACACTGAAACCATTCCCCACACACTGAAACCCCTTCCCCACAAAGTGAAACCCCTTCCACACATACTGAAACCCCTTCCCCACACAGTGAAACCCATTCCCCACACACTGAAACCCCTTCCCAACACACTGAAACAACGTCCCCACACACCGAAACCCCTACCCCACTCACTGAAACCCCTTCCCCACACAGTGAATACCCTTCCCCACACACTGAAACACCTTCCCCACACACTGAAACCCTTGCCCCACACAATGAAACCCCTTCCCCACACACAGAAGCCCCTTCCCCACACAATGAAACCCCTTCCCCACACAGTGAAACCCCTTCCCCACACACTGAAACCCTTTCACCACACACGGAAACCCCTTCCACACACACTGAAACAACTTCCCCACACACTGAAACCCCTTCCCTGCACACTGAAACCCCTTCCCCACACAGTGACTCCCCTTCCCCACACACTGAAACACCTTCCCCACACACTGAAACCCTTACCCCACACACTGAAACCATTCCCCACACACTGAAACCCCTTCCCCACACAGTGAAACACCTTCCCCACACACTGAAACCCCTTCCCCACACACTGAAACCATTTCCCACAAACTGAAACCCCTTCCCCACACACAGAAACCCCTTCCCCACACACTGAAACACCTTCCCCACACAGAGAATCCACTGCCCCACACAGTGATTCACCTTCCCCACACACTGAAATCCCTTCACCACACACTGAAACCATTCCCCACACACTGAAACCCCTTCTCCAAACAGTGAAGCCCCTTCCCTACACACTGAAACCCCTTCGCCACACAGGGAAACGCCTTCCCCACACACTGAAACCCTTTCCCCACACAGTGAAACCCCTTCTCCACACACTGAAGCCTGTCCCCACACACTGAAACCATTCCCCATGCACTGAAACCCCTTCCCCACACACTGAAACCCCTTCCCCACAAACTGAAAACCCTTCCCCACATACTGAAACAACGTCCCCACACACTGAAACCCCTTCCCCACACACTGAAACCCCTACCCCACACAGTGAATCCCCTTCCCCACAAACTGAAAAACCATCCCCACACACTGAAACCCTTTCCCCACACACTGAAACCATTTCCCCACACACTGAAACCCCTTCCCCACACACTGAAACCCCTTCCCCACACAGTGAAACCCCTTCCCCACACTCTGAAACACTTTCCTACTCGGAAACCCCTTCCCCACACACTGAAACCCCTACCCCACACAGTGAATCCCCTTCCCCACAAACTGAAAAACCATCCCCACACACTGAAACCCTTTCCCCACACACTGAAACCATTTCCCCACACACTGAAACCCCTTCCCCACACACTGAAACCCCTTCCCCACACACTGAAACCCCTACCCCACACAGTGAATCCCCTTCCCCACAAACTGAAAAACCATCCCCACACACTGAAACCCTTTCCCCACACACTGAAACCATTTCCCCACACACTGAAACCCCTTCCCCACACACTGAAACCCCTTCCCCACACAGTGAAAATCCTTCCCCACACACTGAAACCCTTTCCCCACACAGTGAAACCCCTTCCCCACACACTGAAACCCGTCCCCACACACTGAAACCATTCCCCACGCACTGAAACCACTTCCCCACACACCGAATCCCCTTCACAACACACTGAAACCCCTTCCACACACACTGAATCAACTTCCCCACACACTGAAACCCCTTCCCCACACACTGAAACCCCTTCCCCACACAGTGAATCCCCTTCCCCACACACTGAAACACCTTCCCCACACACTGAAACCCTTACCCCACACAATGAAACCATTCCCCACACACTGAAACCCCTTCCCCACACAGTGAAACCCCTTCCCCACACAGTGAAACCACTTCCCCACACACTGAAACTCTTTCCCCACACACGGAAACCCCTTCCCCACACACTGAAACCCCGTCCCCACACAGTGAAATATCTTCCCCACACACTGAAAACCCATCCCCACACACTGAAACCCCTACCCCACACACTGAAACCCCTTCCCCACACACTGAAACCCATCCCCACAGACTGAAAACCCTACCCTACACACTGAAACCCCTTCCCCACACACTGAAACCCCGTCCCCACACAGTGAAACACATTCCCCACACACTGAAACACCTTCCCCAAACACTGAAACCCTTCCCCACACACTGAAACACATGCCCACACAAGGAAACCGTTCCCCACACACTGAAACCCCTTCCCCACACACTGAAACCCTTCCCCACACACTGCAATCCTTCCCCACACACTGAAATCCTTCCCCACACACTGAAACCCCTTCCCCACACACAACCACATTCCCCAAACACTGAAACCCCTTCCACACATACTGAAACCTCTTCCCCACACAGTGAAACCCCTTCCCCACACACTGAAACCATTCCCCACACACTGAAACCCCTTCCCCACACACAACCACATTCCCCAAACACTGAAACCCCTTCCACACATACTGAAACCTCTTCCCCACACAGTGAAACCATTCCCCACACACTGAAACCCCTTCAACACACACTGAAACCCCTTCCCCACACACTGAAACCCCTTCCCCACACACTGAAACCATTCCCCACACACTGAAACCCCTTCCCCACACACTGAAACCCCTTCCCCACACACTGAAACCCCTTCCCCACACAGAGAATCCCCTTCTCCACATACTGAATCACCTTCCCCACACACTGAAATCCTTTCCCCACACACTGAAACCATTCCCCACACACTGAAACCGCTTCGCCAGACAGTGAAACCCCTTCCCCACACACTGAAACCCCTTCTCCACACAGTGAAAATCCTTCCCCACACACTGAAACCCTTTCCCCACACAGTGAAACCCCTTCCCCACACACTGAAACCCGTCCCCACACACTGAAACCATTCCCCACGCACTGAAACCACTTCCCCACACACCGAATCCCCTTCACCACACACTGAAACCCCTTCCACACACACTGAATCAACTTCCCCACACACTGAAACCCCTTCCCCACACACTGAAACCCCTTCCCCACACAGTGAATCCCCTTCCCCACACACTGAAACACCTTCCCCACACACTGAAACCCTTACCCCACACAATGAAACCATTCCCCACACACTGAAACCCCTTCCCCACACAGTGAAACCCCTTCCCCACACAGTGAAACCACTTCCCCACACACTGAAACTCTTTCCCCACACACGGAAACCCCTTCCCCACACACTGAAACCCCATCCCCACACACTGATACATCTTCCCCACACACTGAAAACCCATCCCCACACAGTGACAGCCCTTCCCCACACACTGAAACCCCGTCCCCACACACTGAAACCCTTCCCCACACACTGAAACCCCTACCCTTCACACTGAAACCCCTTCCCCACACACTGAAACCCCGTCCTCACAAAGTGAAACACATTCCCCTCACACTGAAACTACTTCCCCACACACCGAAACTATTCCC
The DNA here is from genome assembly GCF_036365525.1 of Heterodontus francisci. Classification (NCBI taxonomy): domain Eukaryota; kingdom Metazoa; phylum Chordata; class Chondrichthyes; order Heterodontiformes; family Heterodontidae; genus Heterodontus; species Heterodontus francisci. The sequence goes on along the minus strand of NC_090378.1, from coordinate 131,914,309 downwards.
CACACACTGAAACCCATACCCACACACTGAAACCCTTCCCCACGCACTGAAACCCATTACCCTTCCCCACACAGTGAAACCCCTTCCCCACACACTGAAACCCGTCCCCACACACTGAAACCCCTTCCCCACACACTGAAACCCCTTCCCCACACAGTGAATCCCCTTCCCCACACAGTGAAACACCTTCCCCGCACACTGAAACCCTTACCCCACACACTGAAACCATTCTCCACACACTGAAACCCCTTCCCCACACAGTGAAACCCCTTCCCCACACAGCTAAACCACTTCCCCACACACTGAAACCCTTTCCCCACACACGGAAACCCCTTCCCCACACACTGAAACCCCATCCCCACAAACTGATACATCTTCCCCACACACTGAAAACCCATCCCCACACAGTGACACCCCTTCCCCACACTCTGAAACCCCGTCCCCACACACTGAAACCCTTCCCCACACACTGAAACCCCTACCCTTCACACTGAAACCCCTTCCCCACACACTGAAACCCCATCCCCACACAGTGAAACACATTGCCCTCACACTGAATCTCCTTCCCCACACACCAAACCCCTTCCCCACACACTGAAACCCATACCCACACACTGAAACCCTTCCCCAAACACTGAAACACATTACCCACATAGTGAAACCCTTCCCCACACACTGAAACCCTTCCCCACACAAAGTAATCCTTCCCCACACAGTGAAACCCCTCCCCCACCCACTGAAACCCGTCCCCACACACTGAAACCATTCCCCACGCCCTGAAACCACTTCCCCACACACTGAAACCCCTTCCCCACACACTGAAACCCCTTCCACATACACTGAAACAACGTCCCCACACACTGAAACCCCTTCCCCACACACTCAAACCCCTTCCCCACACAGTGAATCCCCTTCCCCACACACTGAAACCCCTTCCCCACACACTGAAACCCTTACCCCACACACTGAAACCATTCCCCACACACTGAAACCCCTTCCCCACACAGTGAAACCCCTTCCCCACACAGTGAAACCACTTCCCCACACACTGAAACCCTTTCCCCACACACTGAAACCCCTTCCCCACACACTGAAACCCCATCCTCACACACTGATACATCTTCCCCACACACTGAAAACCCATCCCCACACAGTGACACCCCTTCCCCACACACTGAAACCCCGTCCCCACACACTGAAACCCTTCCCCACACACTGAAACCCCTACCCTTCACACTGAAACCCCTTCCCCACACACTGAAACCCCGTCCCCACACAGTGAAACACATTCCCCTCACACTGAAACTCCTTCCCCACACACCGAAACCCTTCCCCACACTCTGAAACCCATACCCACACACTGAAACCCTTCCCCACACACTGAAACCCATTACCCACACAGTGAAACCCTTCCCCACACACTGAAACCCTTCCCCACACAATGAAATCCTTCCCCACACACTGAAACGCTTCCCCACACAATGAAAACCCATCTCCACACAGTAACACCCATTCCCCACACACTGAAACCCTTCCCCACACACTGAAACCCCTTCCCCACACGCTGAAACCATTCCCCACACACTGAAACCCTTCTCCACACACTGAAACCATTCCCCACACACTGAAACCCCTTCCCCACACACTGAAACCCCTTCCCCACACACTGTAACCCCTTCCCCACACAGAGAATCCCCTTCTCCACACACTGAATCACCTTCCCCACACACTGAAATCCTTTCCCCACACACTGAAACCATTCCCCACACACTGAAACCCCTTCCCCACAAAGTGAAACCCCTTCCACACATCCTGAAACCCCTTCCCCACACAGTGAAACCCATTCCCCACACACTGAAACCCCTTCCCAACACACTGAAACAACGTCCCCACACACCGAAACCCTTACCCCACTCACTGAAACCCCTTCCCCACACAGTGAATACCCTTCCCCACACACTGAAACACCTTCCCCACACACTGAAACCCTTGCCCCACACAATGAAACCCCTTCCCCACACACAGAAACCCCTTTCCCACACACTGAAACCCCTTCCCCACACAGTGAAACCCCTTCCCCACACACTGAAACCCTTTCACCACACACGGAAACCCCGTCCCGTCACACTGAAACATCTTCCCCACACACTGAAAACCCATCTCCACACAGTGACACCCATTCCCCACACACTGAAACCCTTCCCCACACACTGAAACCCCTACCCTACACACTGAAACCCCTTCCCCACACACTGAAACCCCGTCCCCACACAGTGAAACACCTTCCCCACACACTGAAACTCCTTCCCCACACACTGAAACCCTTCCCCACACACTGAAACCCATACCCACACACTGAAACCCTTCCCCACACACTGAAACCCCTTCCCCACACAATGAAACCCTTCTCCACACACTGAAACCCATCCCCTCACACTGAAATCCTTCCCCGCACACTAAAACCCCTTCTCCACACACTGAAACCCATCCCCTCACACTGAAATCCTTCCCCGCACACTAAAACCCCTTCCCCACACGCTGAAACCATTCCCCACACACTGAAACCCTTCCCCACACACTGAAACCCTTCCCCACACACTGAATCCCCTTCCCCACACACTGAAACACCTTCCCCACACAGTGAAACCTTTCCCCACACACTGAAACCCTTCCCCCCACACTGAAACCCCTTCCCCACACACTGAAACCCTTCCCCACACACTGAAACCCTTCCCCACACACTGAAACCCCTTCCCCACACACTGAAACACATTCCACACGCAGTGAAACCCCTCCCCACACACTGAAACTCTTCCCCACACACTGAAACCCCTTCACCCCACACTGAAACACCTTCCACACACAGTGAAACCCCTTCCCCACACACTGAAACCATTCCCCACACAGTGAAACAATTGCCCACACACTGAAAACCCTTCCCCTCACAGTGAAACCCCTTCCCCACACACTGAATACCTTGCCCACACACTGAAACCGTTCCCCACACACTGATACCCCGTCCCCACACAGTGAAACCCCTTCCCCACACACTGAAACCCTTCCCCACACACTGAAACTCGTCCCCACATGAAACCATTTCCCAGACACTGATTCCCCTTCTCCACACACTGAAACCCCGTCCCCACACACTGAAACCGCTTCCCCACACACTGAAACCCTTCCCCACACACTGAAACCCCTTCCCCACTCACTGAAACCATTCTCCACACACTGAAACCCCTTCCCCATACAGTGAAACCCCTTCCCAACACACTGAAACCATTCCCCACACACTGTAACCATTCCCCACACACTGAAACCCCTTCCACACACACTGAAATCCCTTCCCCACACACTGAAACACCTTCCACACACACTGAAACCATTCCCCACACACTGAAACCCCTTCCCCACACAGTTAAACCACTTCCCCACACACTGAAACCCTTTCCCCACACATGGAAACCCCTTCCCCACACACTGAAACCCCATCCCCACACACTGATACATCTTCCCCACACACTGAAAACCCATCCCCACACAGTGACACCCCTTCCCCACACACTGAAATCCCGTCCCCACACACTGAAACCCTTCCCCACACACTGAAACCCCTACCCTTCACACTGAAACCCCTTCCCCACACACTGAAACCCCATCCCCACACAGTGAAACACATTGCCCTCACACTGAATCTCCTTCCCCACACACCAAAACCCTTCCCCACACACTGAAACCCATACCCACACACTGAAACCCTTCCCCACACACTGAAACCCATTACCCACATAGTGAAACCCTTCCCCACACACTGAAACCCTTCCCCACACAATGTAATCCTTCCCCACGCACTGAGACCACTTCCCCACACACTGAAACCCCTTCCCCACACTCTGAAACCCCTTCCACACACACTGAAACAACGTCCCCACACACTGAAACCCCTTCCCCACACACTGAAACCCCTTCCCCACACAGTGAATCCCCTTCCCCACACACTGAAACCCCTTCCCCACACACTGAAACCCTTACCCCACACACTGAAACCATTCCCCACACACTGAAACCCTTTCCCCACACAGTGAAACCCCTTCCCCACACAGTGAAACCACTTCCCCACACACTGAAACCCTTTCCCCACACACTGAAACCCCTTCCCCACTCACTGAAACCCCATCCCCACACACTGATACATCTTCCCCACACACTGAAAACCCATCCCCACACAGTGACACCCCTTCCCCACACACTGAAACCCCGTCCCCACACACTGAAACCCTTCCCCACACACTGAAACCCCTACCCTTCACACAGAAACCCCTTCCCCACACACTGTAACCCCATCCCCACACAGTGAAACACATTCCCCTCACACTGAAACTCCTTCCCCACACACCGAAACCCTTCCCCACACACTGGAATCCATACCCACACACTGAAACCCTTCCCCACACACTGAAACCCATTACCCACACAGTGAAACCCTTCCCCACACACTGAAACCCTTCCCCACACAATGAAATCCTTCCCCACACACTGAAACGCTTCCCCACACAATGAAATCCTTCCCCACACGCTGAAACCATTCCCCACACCCTGAAAACATTTCCCACACACTGAAACCCTTACCCACACACTGAAACAACTTCCCAACACAGTGAAACACTTCCCCACACACTGAAACCCTTCCCCACACACTGAAACCCCTTCCCTACACGCTGAAACCATTCCCCACACACTGAAACCCTTCCCCACACACTGAAACCATTCCCCACACACTGAAACCCCTTCCCCACACACTGAAACCCCTTCCCCACACACTGTAACCCCTTCCCCACACAGAGAATCCCCTTCTCCACACACTGAATCACCTTCCCCACACACTGAAATCCTTTCCCCACACACTGAAACCATTCCCCACACACTGAAACCCCATCCCCACAAAGTGAAACCCCTTCCACACATCCTGAAACCCCTTCCCCACACAGTGAAACCCATTCCCCACACACTGAAACCCTTCCCAACACACTGAAACAACGTCCCCACACACCGAAACCCCTACCCCACTCACTGAAACCCCTTCCCCACACAGTGAAACCCTTGCCCCACACAATGAAACCCCTTCCTCACACACAGAAACCCCTTGCCACACACTGAAACCATTCCCCACACAGTGAAACCCCCTTCCCCACACACTGAAACCCTTTCACCACACACGGAAACCCCTTCCCCACACACTGAAACCCCGTCCCCTCACACTGAAACATCTTCCCCACACACTGAAAACCCATCCCCACACAGTGAAGCCCCTTCCCCACACACTGAAACCCATTCCCCCACACACTGAAACCCTTCCCCACACACTGAAACCCCTACCCTACACACGGAAACCCCTTCCCCACACACTGAAACCCGTCCCCACACAGTGAAACACCTTCCCCACACACTGAAACCCTTCCCCACACACTGAAACCCTTCCCCACACACTGAAACCCATACCCACACACTGAAACCCTTCCCCACACAATGAAACCCCTTCCCACACAATGAAACCCTTCTCCACACACTGAAACCCATCCCCACACACTGAAATCCTTCCCCGCACACTAAAACCCCTTCCCCACACGCTGAAACCATTCCCCACACACTGAAACCCTTCCCCACACACCGAAACCCTTCCCCACACTCTGAAACCCATACCTACACACTGAAACCCTTCCCCACACACTGAAACCCATTACCCACACAGTGAAACCCTTCCCCACACACTGAAACCCTTCCCCACACAATGAAATTACTTCCCCACAACACTGAAACGCTTCCCCACACAATGAAATCCTTCCCCACACGCTGAATCCATTCCCCACACACTGAAAACATTTCCCACACACTGAAACCCTTCCCACACTGAAACAACTTCCAACACAGTGAAACACTTCCCCACACACTGAAACCCTTCCCCACACACTGAAACCCCTTCCCCACACGCTGAAACCATTCCCCACACACTGAAACCCTTCCCCACATACTGAAACCATTCCCCACAAACTGAAACCCCTTCCCCACACACTGAAACCCCTTCCCCACACACTGTAACCCCTTCCCCACACAGAGAACCCCCTTCTCCACACACTGAATCACCTTCCCCACACACTGAAATCCTTTCCCCACACACTGAAACCATTCCCCACACGCTGAAACCCTTCCCCACAAAGTGAAACCCCTTCCACACATACTGAAACCCCTTCCCCACACAGTGAAACCCATTCCCCACACACTGAAAACCCTTCCCAACACACTGAAACAACGTCCCCACACACCGAAACTCCTACCCCACTCACTGAAACCCCTTCCCCACACAGTGAATACCCTTCCCCACACACTGAAACACCTTCCCCACACACTGAAACCCTTGCCCCACACAATGAAACCCCTTCCCCACACACAGAAACCCCTTCCCCACACACTGAAACCCCTTCCCCACACAGTGAAACCCCTTCCCCACACACTGAAACCCTTTCACCACACACGGAAACCCCGTCCCCTCACACTGAAACATCTTCCCCACACACTGAAAACCCATCTCCACACAGTGACACCCCTTCCCCACACACTGAAAACCCATTCCCCACACACTGAAACCCTTCCCCACACACTGAAACCCCTACCCTACAGACTGAAACCCCTTCCCCACACACTGAAAACCCCGTCCCCACACAGTGAAACACCTTCCCCACACACTGAAATCCTTCCCCGCACACTAAAACCCCTTCTCCACACACTGAAACCCATCCCCTCACACTGAAATCCTTCCCCGCACACTAAAACCCCTTCCCCACACGCTGAAACCCATTACCCACATAGTGAAACCCTTCCCCACACACTGAAACCCTTCCCCACACAATGTAATCCTTCCCCACGCACTGAGACCACTTCCCCACACACTGAAACCCCTTCCCACACTCTGAAACCCCTTCCACACACACTGAAACAACGTCCCCACACACTGAAACCCCTTCCCCACACACTGAAACCCCTTCCCCACACAGTGAATCCCCTTCCCCACACACTGAAACCCCTTCCCACACACTGAAACCCTTACCCCACACACTGAAACCATTCCCCACACACTGAAACCCCTTCCCCACACAGTGAAACCCCTTCCCACACAGTGAAACCACTTCCCCACACACTGAAACCCTTTCCCCACACACTGAAACCCCTTCCCCACTCACTGAAACCCCATCCCCACACACTGATACATCTTCCCCACACACTGAAAACCCATCCCCACACAGTGACACCCTTCCCCACACACTGAAACCCCGTCCCCCACACACTGAAACCCTTCCCCACACACTGAAAACCCCTACCCTTCACACAGAACCCCTTCCCCACACACTGTAACCCCATCCCCACACAGTGAAACACATTCCCCTCACACTGAAACTCCTTCCCCACACACCGAAACCCTTCCCCACACACTGAAATCCATACCCACACACTGAAACCCTTCCCCACACACTGAAACCCATTACCCACACAGTGAAACCCTTCCCCACACACTGAAACCCTTCCCCACACAATGAAATCCTTCCCACACACTGAAACGCTTCCCCACACAATGAAATCCTTCCCCACACGCTGAAACCATTCCCCACACCCTGAAAACATTTCCCACACACTGAAACCCTTACCCACACACTGAAACAACTTCCCAACCAGTGAAACACTTACCCACACACTGAAACCCTTCCCCACACACTGAAACCCCTTCCCTACACGCTGAAACCATTCCCCACACACTGAAACCCTTCCCCACACACTGAAACCATTCCCCACACACTGAAACCCCTTCCCCACACACTGAAACCCCTTCCCCACACACTGTAACCCCTTCCCCACACAGAGAATCCCCTTCTCCACACACTGAATCACCTTCCCCACACACTGAAATCCTTTCCCCACACACTGAAACCATTCCCCACACACTGAAACCCCATCCCCACAAAGTGAAACCCCTTCCACACATCCTGAAACCCCTTCCCCACACAGTGAAACCCATTCCCCACACACTGAAACCCCTTCCCAAACACACTGAAACAACGTCCCCACACACCGAACCCCTACCCCACTCACTGAAACCCCTTCCCCACACAGTGAAACCCTTGCCCCACACAATGAAACCCCTTCCTCACACACAGAAACCCCTTGCCACACACTGAAACCCCTTCCCCACACAGTGAAACCCCTTCCCCACACACTGAAAACCCTTTCACCACACACGGAAACCCCTTCCCCACACACTGAAACCCCGTCCCCTCACACTGAAACATCTTCCCCACACACTGAAAACCCATCCCCACACAGTGAAGCCCCTTCCCCACACACTGAAACCCATTCCCCACACACTGAAACCCTTCCCACACACTGAAACCCCTACCCTACACACTGAAACCCCTTCCCCACACACTGAAACCCCGTCCCCACACAGTGAAACACCTTCCCCACACACTGAAACTCCTTCCCCACACACTGAAACCCTTCCCCACACACTGAAACCCATACCCACACACTGAAACCCTTCCCCACACAATGAAACCCCTTCCCCACACAATGAAACCCTTCTCCACACACTGAAACCATCCCCACACACTGAAATCCTTCCCCGCACACTAAAACCCCTTCCCCACACGCTGAAACCATTCCCCACACACTGAAACCCTTCCCCACACACCGAAACCCTTCCCCACACTCTGAAACCCATACCCACACACTGAAACCCTTCCCCACACACTGAAACCCATTACCCACACAGTGAAACCCTTCCCCACACACTGAAACCCTTCCCCACACAATGAAATTACTTCCCCACACACTGAAACGCTTCCCCACACAATGAAATCCTTCCCCACACGCTGAATCCATTCCCCCACACACTGAAAACATTTCCCACACACTGAAACCCTTCCCCACACTGAAACAACTTCCCAACACAGTGAAACACTTCCCCACACACTGAAACCCTTCCCCACACACTGAAACCCCTTCCCCACACGCTGAAACCATTCCCCACACACTGAAACCCTTCCCCACATACTGAAACCATTCCCCACAAACTGAAACCCCTTCCCCACACACTGAAACCCCTTCCCCACACACTGTAACCCCTTCCCCACACAGAGAACCCCCTTCTCCACACACTGAATCACCTTCCCCACACACTGAAATCCTTTCCCCACACACTGAAACCATTCCCCACACGCTGAAACCCCTTCCCCACAAAGTGAAACCCCTTCCACACATACTGAAACCCCTTCCCCACACAGTGAAACCCATTCCCCACACACTGAAAACCCTTCCCAACACACTGAAACAACGTCCCCACACACCGAAACTCCTACCCCACTCACTGAAACCCTTCCCCACACAGTGAATACCCTTCCCCACACACTGAAACACCTTCCCCACACACTGAAACCCTTGCCCCACACAATGAAACCCCTTCCCCACACACAGAAACCCCTTCCCCACACACTGAAACCCCTTCCCCACACAGTGAAACCCCTTCCCCACACACTGAAACCCTTTCACCACACACGGAAACCCCGTCCCCTCACACTGAAACATCTTCCCCACACACTGAAAACCCATCTCCACACAGTGACACCCCTTCCCACACACTGAAACCCATTCCCCACACACTGAAACCCTTCCCCACACACTGAAACCCTACCCTACAGACTGAAACCCTTCCCCACACACTGAAACCCCGTCCCCACACAGTGAAACACCTTCCCCACACACTGAAATCCTTCCCCGCACACTAAAACCCCTTCTCCACACACTGAAACCCATCCCCTCACACTGAAATCCTTCCCGCACACTAAAACCCCTTCCCCACACGCTGAAACCATTCCCCACACACTGAAACCCTTCCCCACACACTGAAACCCTTCCCCACACACTGAATCCCCTTCCCCACACACTGAAACACCTTCCCCAAACAGTGAAACCTTTCCCCACACACTGAAACCCTTCCCCCCACACTGAAAACCCCTTCCCCACACACTGAAACCCTTCCCCACACACTGAAACCCTTCCCCACACACTGAAAACCCATCCCCACACAGTGAAACAACGTCCCCACACACTGAAACCCCTTCCCCACACACTCAAACCCCTTCCCCACACAGTGAATCCCCTTCCCCACACACTGAAACCCCTTCCCCACACACTGAAACCCTTACCCCACACACTGAAACCATTCCCCACACACTGAAACCCCTTCCCCACACAGTGAAACCCCTTCCCCACACAGTGAAACCACTTCCCCACACACTGAAACCCTTTCCCCACACACTGAAACCCCTTCCCCACACACTGAAACCCCATCCTCACACACTGATACATCTTCCCCACACACTGAAAACCCATCCCCACACAGTGACACCCCTTCCCCACACACTGAAACCCCGTCCCCACACACTGAAACCCTTCCCCACACACTGAAACCCTACCCTTCACACTGAAACCCCTTCACCACACACTGAAACCCCATCCCCACACAGTGAAACACATTCCCCTCACACTGAAACTCCTTCCCACACACCGAAACCCTTCCCCACACTCTGAAACCCATACCCACACACTGAAAACCCTTCCCCACACACTGAAACCCATTACCCACACAGTGAAACCCTTCCCACACACTGAAACCCTTCCCCACACAATGAAATCCTTCCCCACACACTGAAACGCTTCCCCACACAATGAAATCCTTCCCCACACGCTGAAAACCATTCCCCACACACTGAAAACATTTCCAACACACTGAAACCCTTCCCACACTGAAACAACTTCCCAACACAGTGAAAAACTTCCCACACACTCGAAACCCTTCCCCACCACTGAAACCCCTTCCCCACACGCTGAAACCATTCCCCACACACTGAAACCCTTCTCCACACACTGAAACCATTCCCCACACACTGAAACCCCTTCCCCACACACTGAAACCCCTTCCCCACACACTGTAACCCCTTCCCCACACAGAGAATCCCCTTCTCCACACACTGAATCACCTTCCCCACACACTGAAATCCTTTCCCCACACACTGAAACCATTCCCCACACACTGAAACCCCTTCCCCACAAAGTGAAACCCCTTCCACACATCCTGAAACCCCTTCCCCACACAGTGAAACCCATTCCCCACACACTGAAACCCCTTCCCAACACACTGAAACAACGTCCCCACACACCGAAACCCTTACCCCACTCACTGAAACCCCTTCCCCACACAGTGAATACCCTTCCCCACACACTGAAACACCTTCCCCACACACTGAAACCCTTGCCCCACACAATGAAACCCCTTCCCACACACAGAAACCCCTTTCCCACACACTGAAACCCCTTCCCCACACAGTGAAACCCCTTCCCCACACACTGAAACCCTTTCACCACACACGGAAACCCCGTCCCGTCACACTGAAACATCTTCCCCACACACTGAAAACCCATCTCCACACAGTGACACCCATTCCCCACACACTGAAACCCTTCCCCACACACTGAAACCCCTACCCTACACACTGAAACCCCTTCCCCACACACTGAAACCCCATCCCCACACAGTGAAACACCTTCCCCACACACTGAAAGTCCTTCCCCACACACTGAAACCCTTCCCCACACACTGAAACCCATACCCACACACTGAAACCCTTCCCCACACACTGAAACCCCTTCCCCACACAATGAAACCCTTCTCCACACACTGAAACCCATCCCCTCACACTGAAATCCTTCCCCCGCACACTAAAACCCCTTCTCCACAACACTGAAACCCATCCCCTCACACTGAAATCCTTCCCCGCACACTAAAACCCTTCCCCACACGCTGAAACCATTCCCCACACACTGAAACCCTTCCCCACACACTGAAACCCTTCCCCACACACTGAATCCCCTTCCCCACACACTGAAACACCTTCCCCACACAGTGAAACCTTTCCCCACACACTTGAAACCCTTCCCCCACACTGAAACCCCTTCCCCACACACTGAAACCCTTCCCCACACACTGAAACCCTTCCCCACACACTGAAACCCCTTCCCCACACACTGAAACACATTCCACACGCAGTGAAACCCCTCCCCACACACTGAAACTCTTCCCACACACTGAAACCCCTTCACCCCACACTGAAACACCTTCCACACACAGTGAAAA